>NW_004443947.1:12708682-12843683 GCF_000243295.1 Trichechus manatus latirostris | reverse complement strand
ATAATTCTAAATATAATATAGATTATATATATATAATTCTAGCTAGATACTGTTGCCCACTGTAGGTTCTGAGTGTAGTGTAAACTAACATTCTCTCTCTCTCATTTATATGGGAGATTAACAAGGAATGTAAGGTGTAAAAAAAATGCTAGCAACAAACTGAGACTTTGTCTTTAATGTAATCAGATAGGTTGATGGAATATTGAAAACAAAGTAATTGTGGTGAGAATGTTCTGGAGACCCAGTGTTGTTAAAAATCCACTTTATATTTGTAACATCTAACATAATTTGGTGGATGGCCATTGCCTCACACTTTGGGACACACAGGAAAAAATGGCTTTTAATATCCGTTCTCACTCATGCACTTGTGATAATCCATTCTCCTGCACCTTCGGCTACCTTAAATTCACTGCCGTAGAGTCCTATAGGACAGAGTAGAACTGCCCCATAGGGTTTCCAAGGCTGTGATCTTTACAGAAGCAGACTGCCACAGCCTTCTCCTGTGGAGCAGCTGGTGGGTTGGAACCACCGACCTTTAGGTTAGCAGTTGAGCGCTTTAACCACTGTACCACCAGGGCTCTTTTCACCCACCATAAAAAAAAAAGCCAAAGCCATTGCCATCAAGTCTATTCTGACTGCTAGTGACCCTATAGGCCAAGGTAGAGCTGCCCCATAGAGTTTCCAAGGAGGCGCCTGATGGATTTGAACTGCTGACCTTTTGGTTAGCAGCTGTAGTTCTTAACGGCTACACCACCAGGGTTTCTGTTTTCACCTATTTTCGTCATCCTTATTTCTCCTCATCCTTCCAGTTGCAAACTGTGTAAAGACCATCATTCCTCTGGCTATAGAAATCATCTGTCTGGAACTTTACTCACAAGTGGGAAAATAAGACGTAGAACAAACAAGAATAATTCCCTTTTTGCTCTTCTGGGAAGGTTCCAGTGAAGAAAGTAGACAGAATCAGAGAGGCAGGGTAAGCCTGAGACAAATTGCATTGTGTCTTCTAACAGTGACATTTTATTCAGTTAAGATCAGTTTAAAGTGAATAGGTGTGAATAGAAATGGGGCTAAGCACATGGACCAAGAGTTGTCCTTGATGTTCTGTCTTTCCAATTCCATGGTGCCAGCCCTCCTCATACCACCACCCCCCTAAAATAAAAAATAACCCTTTACTACATTTTACCTCATCATATTTTAGAGAGTGCATGAACATTTCAACCAGAGAGAATTCGGTTCAAATACCAATTCTCCCCAGATCAGGGAAGAGATATCTTGGCTCCCTTGTGATGGGAGAACTCAGAGCTGGCCTTGTGATTTGGGGGGCGAGGGTGGAGGAAGGGTGAGCCCCACAGTCAGAGAGATAAGAGGCCAGAAAAAGAGGCCAAGGGCATCCCAGTGCTGATTCTAGACTGGTCATTCCTGACCCATTGCCTTTGCTGCAAGTGTGTGATATTAAACGATCTGTCCTAATAACTATGGATATGAAATCAGAAACTAGCTGTATAGTTAAGTCTCGGCTATTGATTTTTTAGCACCATTTGGGTAAGAGGGGGACCTCCTTTTGCACCCTCTGCCTTGCTACAGGATCCCTGGTGGCGCAGTGGTTAAGCATTCCGCTACTAACCAAAAGGCTGGCAGTTCCAATCCACCAGCCGCTCCTTGGAAATCCTATGGGGCAGTTCTACTATAGGGTCGCTATGAGTTGGAATCGACTCGACGGCAATAGGTTGGGTCTTGCTACAAAATCCCCACCTCCCTGATTTATTGCTTGGCACACCTCCCTCCGTGCCTTTCCTCTTTACCATCCTGTACTTCCACAGTCTGAAATTGTTTTATTAATGCATCTGTTTGCTTGCTTACTGCCAATCTCCCCTCACAAGATTGCAAACTTTTCATGACATACTTATTCAGCCCCGTTCACAGCTCATTCTGTGACTAGTGGTTGGCACATAGTATTATGTCTCTCTCTCTATATATATATATGTATATATGTGTAAATATGTATATATGTACATGTATATGTATGTATATGAAGCCCTGGTGGTGCAGTGGTTAAGAGCTTGGCTGCTAACCAGAAGGTCGGCTGTTCAAATCCACCAGCCACTCCTTGGAAACTCTAGGTATGTATATATTTATTTATTGAAAAGGTGAGTGAATTGGCCTGAGGCAATTGTCCCCATTCACTCAACTTAGTGAATTAGTTCCTAATTCTAGCTGTACACTACCATCACCCAGGACTTTGTTTGAAACACACTTTCCACATCATCACCCCTGGATCGTCTGATTCAGTTTGTCTTGCTTGAAATTTAGGAATCTGTATTTTTGATTAACATCTTAGGTGATTTGGACACAGCCAGACCTTGGACTGATATGTGGGAATTACTCCCATGGGGAATATTACTGAAGACAGAACATCATTGTCAGCATCCCCTAAAATGTTTTCCATATTACAGGCAATTAATTAAATATATTTCCATAATTTTAAAACTGTATACCTCAAAGGCCTTAGCCAGTTCATGTATGTGCTTCCAGCAGAAGCAATTGTCTTCACTCATACTCTGCAATAAGATAGGGAGACCAGCTGCCCAGTCAGGTGCCTCCTTCCCAAGAAAAAGACAGATTGGTTAGATTAACAAATAAAGTGGTGCATCGCTGAGAGGTTGCCCAAATGGCCTTTGGTCTCTTTTCTAGAATGGCATCAATACACTGTAGCATTGTGGCAGATGGACGGCAGTTTTGCATACACACTTGTGCTGGGAATGCGGCCATTGTGGGTTCTTCCACTGGTCCCCCAAAGGGCTGCCTGATTGGCTTGAGTAGTTCAAGTTGGCAATATTAAGTAGAAATTGAGAGCACGAGCTTTAGAGTCATGCAACCTTGGGTCTGACTGCCAAAGCTGCCACTGATTAAAGTGTAATGTGGGATATATTAGGTGGCCTTTCTGAGCCCCAGATTTTTCATCTGTAATCAGGGATAATACTGTCTACCTCATGGATTTGTGTGGAGCTTTTAGTACAGCATGTCTGGCATTTTGTATATACAGTGCTCAGTACATGCAAATATCATATCCTCTGGGAAGACTGGCTCATACCATTCCATTGCTAGATCTTGCCTGATAAAGTCTCCAGACATCTAGGAAATCCGGTCCCCATTGGTCAAGAGAGGGATTGGGTAACAGTATTTGGTTGGCCATGAAAAAAGAGAGAATAATTGAACTTCAACATATTAAAAAATCCTCCCTCCAAATTTCATTTGACAAATATTCTCACTAGCTGGAATTCTAATAAATGAAGTTTTATGGAGTTAGATAATTTCCTAGAAAGATGAACTGAGTTTTCAGAAGAAAGTTGGGCTTGAGTCAATTTGGGGCTTAATTCAGAGTACTCAAAATTAATTTTCTAAGGCATAATCTCAATGCGTAAACTGAAGAGTTGTTACTGGATGATTGGGTAACTGTCATATGCCAACAACTGATGTTCCACCCTTGACTGTCCTTTTAAGAAATTTCTAGGCAATAAAATAGTTGATTAATGCATGGATGATTAAGGTGTGGGTGGGAGTGGGGGGACCTGAGATGGGTGGTGGAAGAAATATTGTTTGGATGTCTCTATACCCAGTAGCAAAACCAGTATGTCAATAGACTTGAATACCAGGTTTGATTTTTATATCAGAGTACATTCAGTATCATGTCCAATATACTTTAGCAGAGCTATCATCACCATAAACGAATAAGTCCATGCAAAGAAAAGGGAGGATCACAGTTTTGGGTAGCAATAAGTCAGCTCCTGCTCTGCAGTAAAGACGTGTTAACCATTAAGATAAAGGGTGTGGTAACGAACTGTGTATGAGTGTTTCCCAAAAGTTTAGCTAAGGATAGAACTCAAGGAAAAACCTGAATCCAAACCCACTGATACCGAGTTGATTCCGACTCATAGCGACTCCACAGGACAGAGTAGAACTGCCCCGTAGGGTTTCCAAGGAACAGCTGGTGTACAAGCTCTTAACCACTGTGCCACCAGGGCTCCGAAACTCAAGGAAGCCCAGTACAATATCTTTTAATTAAAAATAATAATAGTAAGTTAAATCACAGAAAGAAAACAGACTCATTTGATGAGTGAACTTTTTACAATTCCATTTATTTT
Source organism: Trichechus manatus latirostris (assembly GCF_000243295.1). Classification (NCBI taxonomy): domain Eukaryota; kingdom Metazoa; phylum Chordata; class Mammalia; order Sirenia; family Trichechidae; genus Trichechus; species Trichechus manatus. The sequence goes on along the minus strand of NW_004443947.1, from coordinate 12,839,541 downwards.
CGATTTTTAGACAGACACCAGACGCCTCAAGTTGAGTTTTTAGTATTACCAAAGACACACAAAAACCATTAGCTTTACGAATCAACATCTTACTAGGTTTCCTGTATTCACTCCACCTCCTCTGCAGTTGGCCAACCCAGTTTCTGGTGTTAAATGAGCCCATTTAACATCTGTGGGCAACAGGTAACACAGTAGGAGAGCTCTTGTTCCCAACTGTGGCTGTGGCAGAGTATTGGAATCACCTGGAGAGTTTTACCCGGCCCCTTCATGCTGGTTTACTTGGTCTGCTGTGGCACCTGGGAAACAGGCTTTTAAAAGCCCTGCAGGGGATTCACATACACAGCCAGGTTTCAGAACCACAGCACAGGAGAGAAGAGTATCCCTTTCCCCAGAACCAGCCAGAAGTGACTCAGCTGTATTTTCTGGGCCTGCCTTTGACAAATTAGTCACAAATTATGCCCCTGACTGCTTTTACATAACAATTAACAGTCTTGTTTTCATGGGGGATGCCTTCATGATGAGCTTCTCCAGTCTGTCATTTCCTCGCTTTGCTTCCTTAGTATGTTGAGTTTTAAATGAGCTTAGTGGCTGAAGTCTTGTTGGTTCAGACTGAGCCTGCTAATCATTTCTCTCCTTCCTCTCCTTTTGAGAATTGGACCCTAGCTCTTAATCTCTGGGTGTGCATGAATAGTTCTCATTAGCTGTGGTAAGTGTGTTAAGTGAAACTAACTATAGAAGCTCAGTGAAACTGGACCATGTAATCACACTGTTTATTAGAAGAGATTTTAATGTTTACGTGCAGGGGAAAAGAAATGTCATCACAAGTAGATAAATAGCCTTTCCTTGTATCTTGGGTTGCTACAAGCAGGAGCAAACAGCTACCAAATTACTTTTGTTGACTTTCCAGGCTTGAGCTGTATACATAAGAGCTAGAAATTTGGCTGTGTTTTATGTATTACTGTACAATATTCTTCTATTTTCACTTTTGATATCGTCATTTCCTAGAAGGATAAACCCTCCTCTGAAGCTTTATTTCTTTGTTGTGGAATCAAGAACCCCAGTCTTTAGCTATGCTCATTCACAGAGCAGAATTTTCCAGAATACGGGAGCTCCATATATACCACAGGTGGTACAAAAGATGATTTTAGGTTGAACACCTGAAGTAGCATTAAATAACTATGGAGCATATAACGAGAGAGTGGCAAACTTCTGTCAAGGATCAGATAGTAAATATCTTAGGTTTTGTGGGCCATATGGTCTGTCTCTGCTAGTCAACTCTGCCATTGTGGCGTGGAAGCAGCCAGAGGCAATACAAGCAGCCATAGGTAATACAGAAGTGATGGATGTGGCTCCAAACAAAACTTTATTTATGGACACTGTAATTGGAATTCCATGGAATTTTTACATGTTATGAAATATTCTTCTTTTTATTTTTTCCCAAACATTTAAGAATGTAACAATTATTCTTAATTCTTTATAAAAACACCCGGGCCAGATTTGACCCAACAGTTTGTAGTTTGCCAACTCCTTCTGACAGGGAAGGTCAGTTTGATGCTAGACTTGAATGCCTCTCTAAAACTTAAGAATTTCCCTTTTTAACCAAAGCTTAGAGACCTCAGGTTTGTCTCTGTAGCAGCCAAGAATATTTAACTAGAATTGAACTGCATTATGTTGAATTCCTCAAATTTTATTTTTAAAGTTACCTTCTATTTATGGCTAGTTAAATGGATTTTCCATTTTGAACAGAGATTAAAAAAAGAAGTTATGATCTGATTTGCCAAAAAATGTTAATAATAACCTCAATGATACATGGATATGGTAAAGGTCATCAAACTGGCAACTGAAGAGTTAGAATTTGGGAAATTTCTGTGTAAATTTGATTATCCATGACTGTTTCTTCTTGGGAGAAATTCCTATGGTTATGAAAAAATAGCTTACTGATATGTTTCACTATAGCTCGTGACATTTAAAAAAAAACGAATAGCCACAATTAAACACACAAATCCCCCATCCACCTACTCACATCAGAGTCAGCTGAAGTATTAAAACCAACGTAAAATAAGGTTAAAATCTGACATGACTCTTGAAATACTTAGAGTAAGGATAGTTTAATTGCCTCTCAATCATCTGTAGATGAATACGATATATTCTCACTTAGTTTGCTACCACAACCTTTATCTTAATGGTTAACACTTTTTCACTGTAGATCAGGAGCTGACTTATTCATTGTTACCCAGAATTGTGACCCACCCGCCTTTTCTTTGTATGCAGGTACTCAGTAAATGTTTGAGCAAATCAACACAAATAGGAAAACAGGTGGTGAAAGGGTTTCAAGATTTCTTTCAAAAGAGAGTTTGCTATAATCTTTAAACTAAAATGATGAGTTGCTCTTGATTGCAAATTTTTTCCATTAGTGAAATGGCCTTGCTTATACTCAGCACCATATTTTCTCCTTTGGGCCAGCTTTCTAAGTGGTCTTCCAGGTTCTCCACTTGCTGCCTCCCTGGGCCCTTCCCTCACTTTCCACATCCTCCCCCTCCATTCTCGCCTCAAACCAAAAAAACAAACCCATTGCCTTCTAGTCGATTCTGACTCATAGTGACCCTATAGGATAGAGTAGAACTGCCCCCTACGGCTTCCAAGGAGCAGCTGGTGGATTCGAACTGCCAACCTGTTGGTTAACAGCCAAGTTCTTAGCTACTGCACCACTAGGGCTCCTATAGCAGAAGATAGTCTTAAGTATTTAAGATGTTTTAAAACAGAGATGGCAAGTATGTCATACTCTTCAAATCAAAACGTATTGTTGTAGGTGCTACAAAGTTGGTTCCAGCTCATAGTGACCTATGTGCAAAAGAATAAAACAATGCCCGCTCCTATGCCATCGTCACAATCGTTGTTATGTTTTAGCCCATTGTCGCAGCCACTGTGTCAATCCACCTCATTGAGGGTCCTCCTCTTTTTCTCTGATCCTCTACTTTACCAAGCATGATATCCTTCTCCAGGGACTGGTCCCTCCTAATAACACGTCCAAAGTACGTGAGATGAAGTCTCACCATCCTTGCTTCCAAGGATCACTCTGGCTATACTTCCAAGACAGACTTGTTAATTTTTCTAGCAGTCTATGATATATTCAATATTCTTTGCCAACACCATAATTCAAAGACATCAATCCTTCCTGGATCTTTTTTATTCATTTTCCAGCTTTCACATGCATGTGAGGCTGATTGAAAATACCCTGGCTTGGGTCAGTCACACCTTAGTCCTCAAAGTGACATCTTTGCTTTTCAACACTTTAAAGAGGTCTTTTGCAGCAGATTTTCCCAGTGCAATCTGTCGTTTGATTTCTTGACTGCAACTTCCATGGGCATTGATTGTGGACGCAAGTAAAATGAAATCCTTGACAACTTCAATATTTTCTCCATTTATCATGAAGTTGCTTATTGGTTCAGTTGTGACGATTTTTGTTTTCTTTATGTTGAGGTATAATGTATACTGAAGGCTGTAGTCTTTGATCTTCATCAGTAAGTGCTTCAAGTTCTCTTCACTTTCAGCAAGCAAGGTTGTGTCATCTGCATATTGCAGGTTATTAATGAGTCTTCCTCCAATCCTCATGCTGTGTTCTTCTTCATAAGTCCAGTTTCTTGGATTATTTGCTCAGCATACAGATTGAATAAGTAGGTGGAAGGATACAACCATGACTCACACCTTTCCTGGTTTTAAACCATGCAGTATCCCCTTGTTCTGTTCAAGCTGCTGCCTCTTGGTCTATGTACAGGTTCTGCATGAGCACAATTAAGTGTTCTGAAATTCCCATTCTTTGCAATGTTATCCATAATTTGTTATGATCTACACAGTTGAAAGCCTTTGCATAGTCAATAAAACACAGGTAAACATCTTTCTGTATTCTCTGCTTTCAGCCAAGATCCATCTGACGTCAGCAATGGTATCCCTCTTTCCACATCCTCTTCTGAATTTGGCTTGAATTTCTGTCTGTTCCCTGTCAATGTGCTGCTACAACCATTTGAAAATTATCTTTAGCAAAATTTTACTTATGTGTGCTATTAATGATATTCAATAATGTTTGAATTCTGTTGGATTGTCTTACTTTGGAATGGGCACATATACGGACCTCTTCCAGTCAATTGGCCAGGTAGCTGTCTTCCAAATTTCTTGACATACAGAAGTGAGTGATTCCAGCATCGCATCTATTTGTTGAAACATCTCAACTGGTATGTGGTAAATTCCTAGAGCCTTGTTTTTCACCAATGTCATTAGTGAAGCTTGGACTTCTTCCTTCAGTATCATCGATTCTTGATCATATGCTATCTCTTGAACTGTTTGAATGTTGACCATTTCTTTTTGGTACGGTGACTTGTGTATGCCTTCTATCTTCTTTTGATGTTTCCTACATCTTTCAATATTTTGCCCATACAATCCTTCAATATTGAAACTCAAGGCTTGAATTTTTTTCTTCAGTTCTTTCAGCTTGAGAAATGCCAAGCATGTTCTTCCCTTTTGGTTTTCTAACTCTAGGTCTTTGCACATTTCATTATAATACTTTATTTGTCTTCTCCAGCCCTTCCCCCCCTTTGAAATCTTCTCTTCAGCTCTTTTACTTCATCATTTCTTCCATTTGCCTTAGCTGCTCTACATTTCAAGAGGAAGTTTCAGAATCTCTTCTGACATCTGTTTTGGTCTTTTCTTTCTTTCCTGTCTTTTTAACTACCTTTTGCTTTCTTTGTGTATGTCCTTTAACTCATCCCACAGCTCATCTGGTCTTCCGTCATTAGTGTCCAATACGTCAAATCTATTCTTGAGATGATCTCTAAATTCAGGTGGGATAAACTCAAGATCCTACTTTGGCTCTCATAGGCTTGTTTCAGTTTTCTTCAGCTTCAACACGAACTCGCATATGAGCAATTGATGGTCTGTTCTGCAGTGAATGCTGACCTTGTTCTGACTGATGCTATCGAGCTTCTCCATCATGTCTTTCTACAGATGTAGTCATTTTGATTCCTGTATATTCCATCTGGTGAGGTCCACGTGTATAGTCTCCATACACCATTTATGTTGTTAAAAAAATGTATTTGCAATGAATAAGTCATTGATGTTGCAGATTTTTATCATGTGATCTCCAGGTTTGTTTTTATCACCAAGGCCATATTTTTCAAGTACCAGTCCTTCTTTGTTTCCAAGTTTCACATTTCAATCACCAGTAGTTATCAATGCATCTTGAGTACATGTTTGATCAATTTCAGACTGCAGAAGTTGATAAAGTCTTCAATTTCTTCATCTTTGGCATTAGTGGCTTCTGCATGTTATGGATTGAATTAAGTCCCCCCAAAAAATGTGTGTCAACTCAGCTAGGCCATGATTCCCAGTATTCTGTGGCTGTCGACCATTTTGTGATCTGATGTGGTTATTCTAAGTGTTGTAAATCCTAACCTGCATGATGCTAATGAGGCAGGATTAGTAGCAGTTATGTTAATGAGACAGGATTCAGTCTACAGAATTAGGTTATATCTTGAGTCAATCTCTTTGGAAATATATAAGAGAGAGTAGAGCAGAGATGAGAGGGACTTCATACCACCAAGAAAGTAGTGCTGGGAGCAGAGTGCATCCTTTGGACCCGGGGTCCCTGTGCTGAGAAGCTCCTAGACCAGAGGAAGATTGAAGACACAGACCTTCCCACAGAGCAACAGAGAGAGAAAGCCTTCCCCTGGAGCTGGTGCCCTGTATTCGGACCTCTAGCCTCCTAGACTGTGAGAGAATAAACTTCTGCTTGTTAAACCCATCCACTTGTGGTATTTCTTTTGTAGCAGCACTAGGTAACTAAGACAGTACGTAAATTTGAATAATATTAACTGGTCTTCCTTGTAGGGGTATGAATATTATCACTGACAGTGTTATACTTCAGGATAGATGTTGAAATTTTCTTTTTGACAATGAATGTGATGCCATTCCTCTTCAATTTGTCATTCCCAATATAGTAGACCGTATGATAATGTGGTTCAAAATGGCCAATACCAGTCCATTTCAGCTTACTAATACCTAGAATGTTGATCTTTATGCGTTCTGTTTCATTTTTGACAATTTCTAATTTTCCTAGATTCATACTTCGTACTTCCCACATTCCGATTATAAATGGCTGTGTACAGCTGTTTCTTCTCATTTTGAGTCATGCCACATCAGCAAATGAAGGTCCTGAAAGCTTGACTCCATCCATGTCATTAAGGTCGACTCTGCTTTGAGGAGGCAGCTCTTCCTCAGTCGTATTTTGAGTGCCTTCCAACCTGAGGGGCTCATCTTATGGCACTATATCAGACAATGTTCCGCTGCTATTCATAAGGTTTTCACTGGCCAATATTTTCAGAAGTAGATAGCCAGGTCCTTCTTTCTAGTCTGTCTTAGTCTGGCAGCTCTGCTGAAACTTGTCTACCATGGGTTACCCTGCTGGTATTTGATATACTGGTGGCATAGCTTCCAGCATCACAGCAGTACACAAACCACCACAGTACAACAAACTGACAAGACTAGTGGTGGAATCAAAACATAGGAGGCAAATAGGTCATGTTCTTTAAATCAAAACATAGGAGGATTGATGGTAGCTCAATACACTGGAATACTGTACCGAATAGGATTCTGAGGCCTCATCCGAGCTCAGTAAAAAGAACAGCTTGATCCATCAGAAAAATGTGCTGTGAGCATGGGGTATGTTCATGTGAGTATGGTCACAGGTTTAACATCCAAACTCCAAAGGGAGAAGTTAAACGAGAAAAATTCAAACAAAAATTCTGCTTATTAAAAAACAACAACGACAAAAACAATAGTTGCCATTGAGTTGATTCAGGCACATAACAACCCCATGTGTGTCAAACTAAAATCTGCTGTATAGAGTTTCCAAAGGCTGATTTTTCGGAAATAGATCACCAGACCTTTCTTCTGAGGCTCTGCTGGATGGACTCAAACCTCCAAACTTTTGGTTAGCAACTGATTGTGTTAACTGTTTGCACCACCCAGGGACTCCCTGTGTATTTTACAAACATTTAAATCAGATAATCATGTGTGTGAAGAGACCTCTTTACACATCTCCAAGTCTAATTGCCTCACTTTATAGATGAAGCAGCTGAGGTTTGCAAAATAAGTATGCTGAACAGATCTCCACAGTAGCAAAGATAGAGCTAGAATAATGCCTTGTTGATTATCTTTCTAAGAATTCGGAGCTCTGCTGAGTTCATTGGGTAACATTGCTGTGGCGTGGCTTGCAGCTTACACGGCTCCTTATTCTGCCATCCCTCTGCCAGTGTCCGAGAGATGCAAACTACCAGTGAGTAATAATGTAGCAGTGATTTGTTGAGTACCAACTAAGAGCTGGACTTGTGCTAAACACTTTGCTATGCAGTATCTTCCCCATCTACCCCAACAGTACTATGTAATAAAAATTATTATCCTCAATATACCAATGAGAAAACCAAGGCGTGAGAGATTAATAAACTTGCAAAAATCATACAGTGAGAAATGGAGAGAGCTGGAAATTGACCCAGTATGGCTCCAGAACCCATCTCTGTAAATGCAATATTATATTGGGGTTTGGGGAAATCTTTATATGGCATCTTTGAGGATATCCTAAGTTCCTGAGACCTCTTCACAGACATGGTATACCCTAGAAACACACTGAAGTTTGCAAAGACAGATTGTACCTTTGAAAAGATAGAACAGAACTAAAGAGTGCTTGACTCAGAAAAGTTACAAAATCTTATTGCTCCCTTGATAAGAAAATCACATGGAATGTGGTATATAGTACTTTTCTTAAGTCTTTTTAAAAATGGAATGTGAAGATAGAGACCATAAATGATATACATTAAGGTAGAAATAAAAAAGGAAGTAGCATTCACTGGGGGCTTGCTATGTGCTAGGGGCTCAGCCAGGAGTTTTACAAACATACCGTTTACCAGTCGTTGTTGAGTTGAATCTGACTCATGGTGGCCCCATGTGTGTCTAAGTAGAACTGTGCTCCAAAGTGTTTTCAATGGCTAATTTTTTGGAAATAGATCACCAAGCCTGTCTTCCAAGACGCCTCTGGGTGGATTCAGCCTCCAACCTTTCAGGTAGCAGCTGAGTGCACTTTTGGCAGCTCCCAAGAATTCCTTTAACATAATCACATTGAATCCCACCACCCAGGGCAGCCCCACCACATTCAGGTTTTCACTGCACAAATCCAGAAGTTTCCATTTAAATAAACTATGATATGCATGGCACCACTTGGTGTGGTGCGGTGCAATGGCCCTGTTTACGAGGTTGTTAATATTATCCTACTTATTGTTAAGAACCTTGAAGTTTAGCAGTTCAAAGGCTTTACGTGGTTAGGAAGGGGCAGAGCTGGAATTTGAACCCAGAGCATCGTACCACAGAGCTCTCGCTCCTCATTGCTGTTGCTATACTAATAATACCCCTCTACGTATCCTCCATCAAGGACAGAGAAGCAGACTGATTAAATCAGTATGGTATGGCCCTCCTTGCCCAAGTTATATGAAATCAGTCTTTATAGAAAGCACAAAGCCAAGCCATTAATCATTTGGTACTATTAGCAATACATTGTGGATATCACAATTCAGACTATTTTTAGGGGATATGTTTTAAAAGCAAAATAAACAGCTTCAATTTGAATACACATCGATTCTATATTCAGTACCATTATCCTTCCTGTTAGTCTAGTGTGCACTGGAAAAATAAAAATGTTGCTTGGAAATAGTACTTGGTTCAGCCCCAGTACACACAGTTGTTCTCTGCCTTTAAAAAAAAAGCTAGCAAGATTTTGGGAAACTCCAAGGAGGACAATATGTGAATAAATTTTAGTTTCAAAAGAACAGCAGGAATTATTCAGGTAAAAATATTTATGTTAATATGATCGAGCTGCTACATTTTTTCATTGTGACCGCTAGCACTTTCTAAACAACAGCTGCTAAAGAAATGTACGCAAGAAATGTGGTAGGCCTAAGTAAAATGTAATTTGTGTATTCTAGCTATTACAGTTTTTTTTGATCATTGCATTTCCATGCAACTCTTGCAGGATGTGGGGTTTTTGCATAAGTTGCAAATTCACAGTTAAATGAGGCACCATTTTGACTTGGCTAAACCTGTATAAACATGAAGTTATGGATACGCGGAATTAGTTTGAAAGGTAGCCCCACATAATGGCACCATTATAACCATGATGTCTTTTGAAATCAGTTTCAGATTACTCTGCATGGAATTAACCTCGGGTAGCAGTTACTCTGAGTTCTTGGGTGGCACAAACTGTTAAGTACTTTACTTCCTACCAAAAGGTTGAGGTTTGGATCCACTCAGAGAGGCTTTGGAAGACAGTCCTGGCTATTGGCTTCCGAAAGGTCACAGCCTGAAAACCCTTGGGAGTGTGGTGCTACTCTCGCACACATGGCTCACCATGAGCTGGAATCGAGTAGAAGGCTACTGGTTTGGTTTTGGTTTAGCAATTACTCCTTCACACGCTGTGTATCTTCTAAAGTTTCAATGAGTAAAGGGAAAACAACATAGATTCCTGTCACGTAATGCTTGAGACCATTGGTTTTGTCCATTTACATTCAGCGTAATTATTGATAGGGATGAGTTTAGTGCTGTCATTTTGATGTATTTTTTTCTGTGTTGTTGACAGTTTCTTTGTTCCACTTAATTTTCTGTGCTGAGTCACTTTTCTTGATGTATTTTCATCTTTTTCATTGTTGTTGATTTTGTATTTGCTGAGTCTTTATGTTTTTCTAGTTTTTTAGTTTGATGTGTAGGATTGTTAGTTTCCTTTGTGGTTACCTTAATATCTACCCCTATTTTTCTATGTTTAAACTAATCTTTTATTTTTTTATATCACCTTGACTCCCTCTCCATACGGAAGATCTGTGACTATGTTTTTTTAGTCCTTCTTTTTTGTTTTAATTGTTGTCATCTTTTACATATTGACATCTCTGTTTTCCTATTTTCAGTGTTTTAGCTTTGATTTATTTTTGTGACTCTCCTATCTGGGTTGATATCTGGTTGCTCTGTCCTGTGTTCTAGTCTTGGGTTGTTACCTAATGTTATTGATTTTCTAACTGAAGAACTCCTTTTAGTATCTCTGCAATTTTGGTTTGGTTTTTGCAAATTCCCTAAACATTTGTTTATCTGGAAATGCCCTAATTTCACCATCATATTTGAGAGACAGTTTTGCTGGATATATAAGTCTTGGCTGGCAGTTTTTTTTCTTTCGAGGCTTTATATATGTCATCCCATTGCCTTCTTGCCTGCATGGTTTCTGCTGAGTAGTCTGAGCTTGGTCTTTTGACTCTCCTTTGTAGATGACTTTTCGTTTTTCCCTAGCTGCTCTTAAAATTCTGCATCTTTGGTTTTGGCAAGTTTGATTATAATATGTCTTTGTGACTTTCTTTTGGGATCTCCTTTGTGTGGGGTTTGATGAGCATCTTGGATAGATATCATCTCATCTTTCATGATATCAGGAAAGTTTCCTACCAACGAATCTTCAACAATTCTCTCTGTATTTTCTGTTATCCCCCCCGTTCTGGTACTCCAATCACTTGTCGGTTATTCCTCTTGGTAGAATCCCACATAACTCTTAGGGTTTCTTCAGTTTTTTAAATTCTTTTATCTGATTTTTCCTCAAATAAGTTGATGTCAAGTACTTTATCTTCAATCTCACTAATTCTGACTTCCATTGCCTCAATTCTGCTCCTATGACTTTCTATTGAGTTGTCTAATTCTGAAATTTTATTGTTAATCTTCTGGATTTCTGTTTGCTGTTTCTCTATGGATTCTTGCAGCCTGTTAAATTTGTCATTATGCTCTTCTATAATCTTCTTAAGTTCCTCTATTGCTTTGTGTGTTCCTTGGCTTTTTCTGCATTTTGAATAATCTCTTTCCTGATCTCTTGAAGAGTTCTGTATATTAATCTTTTGTATTCTACCTCCGGTAATTCCAAGAAGTTCTCTTCCTCCAGAAGATTTCTTGATTCTTTGTTTTGAGAGCTTGCTGAAGCCATCATGGTCTGCCTCTTTAAGTGATTTGATATTGAGTGTTGTCTCCAAGCCATCAATAAGTTATTACATTTATTTATTTTATGTTTGCTTACTGTGTCCTAGCTTCTTGTTTTGTTTTGATATGCCCAAATAGGCTGCTCATGTGAGCTAGTTTGATTATTGGCACCTTTGAAGCTCTAACATCCTGTCACCAGGTGGTTAGATCTGTTACTAGGTATGTGAGCCCAGGAGTCCGTTTACTTTTCTGGTATGGATTCAGCTCAGGTGTCCAGGTAGTCGGTTACCAAGTGTGTGGTGCAGGCTCTCACCTGCAGTCCTAGACTGGCAGAGGTGATCGGAGTAGGCACAGGTATCTGGCTGCAGTGGGGGATCACATGCTGAGCAAGGCAGGGGGCTGATGGCTGCCCCTAAGTGTCTGGGAGGAAAGCATGTCCCTGTTCCTTAGAGTGTGTAGGTGGGTGAGTTTTGCAGCCAGACTGTGGGTATCCAATGCTGTTGACTGTAAGGACTGGGAGTCGCCACTTATTCTTGGACCCCTGTTGCAGGTGGCTAGGTGGTTTGGGTGGAGCCACTTGTCCCCAGGTCCCTTATATGGGTAGGTGAGGACTCTGCTTAATGGCAGAGCAGTGTCAAATGTCTCGAACCTGCCACTCCACCATATAGCTGATACAGTTGAAATTAGGCTTCGGGTATATAACCTGTTGTATTGTGCTAATGAGTGCCTAAGCTGTTGAAATGGACCCACACAGGTCTATGCAAGGGTGAAATGCATTCAAAGTCCATGGACCCCTTATGCCTGTGCCTAGGCAAAGAAGCTGTGCTTGCCTTGAGTTCCCGTCTTAAGGAAGCTGGCAGATTATTTTTTCCCTCTTTGTTTATTTGTTGCCTCTCCAAGGCCAGGAGATTGGCTCAGGGCACTTGACAGGTCCTACTTCCACCCCAGGGGACGTGGCAATCACTGAAGCCAGCCCAGAACCTGGTGTAGAGTGGGAAGGAGGCAGGTAAATGGGAGACAGTTTCTTCCCAAACAGGGTGTTTTTTGATCTGCGCAGTGGGTTAGACACGTGTACTTTTGCCAATTGAGCACCGCTTTTCACTGGTTCTGGAGGCTTGAGTAGACGCTCTGCTGCTTGGTCTCTCCCGATGTGGAAAGTGCGTCCTGAGTGCCACTGCTTGCCTCACCATGCACGCCAGCCAATCCTGCCTGCAGGGCGCCAGTTCCCGCCAGGTCAGATCTGGCAACTCCTTGCTGCTTCCGAACTGTCTCTCCCTCCCCTTGCCACTCAGTCCTATTCCTCAACTTTGCCTTTGATGTTCAGGGCTGTGAGATTGTTGTATATAATTGATTCACTTATTTTTTCGGGTCTTTGTTGTAAGAGAGACCACACGAAGCGTCTGACTACTCCGCCATCTTGGCCCCGCCTCAAGACCATTGGCTTTAGAATCAAAGAGACTTTGGTTTTGTTCCTCAGTAACTGCACATGAGAACTTGAGCAAGTGAGTCACTGAAACTCTGGTCTGGTACCTCCTTTGTAAAATCAGAATGATAATAAGGTCTCCACCTCACAGATAGTTAGAGGATTCACCAAATCCATACATGTACAAAATGTTTGACAAAGTACTTGATTATTATTATTTTTTTATTATTCTCTGCCCTGCACTGGTAGAAGATCTTAATATACTTATTTGTATATACATATTTGTGTTTTTTTAATGATAGTTGCTAACTTTATTTACTGTTATTTATGTGTATCTGGTAATAAACTTGAGCTACACTAAAAGTAAATTTTTTTAAAAGTTATTTTCCATTAGTCCCTTCTAGAGAATATTTGTTTTGGCAAATAGAGGTATATCCTGCTTTAATCACACAACTAGGCTTATTAAATTCAAGAAATTTTCACACCGTTTTGAACATTGCAACAGTTATAGAAAACTCTAAAGTGTGTTCCCTGTCTTTGAAGGGATCTGGAGAGGATTATTGGCATCTTTTATGCAGAAGAGGAATCACCCAGAAATACCAATGAAAGGTTTAATACACATATAATAACGATGTGACGTGCTGATTTAACTATTTAATAAGCATCCAATTAACTCAGCCCAGTTACACAAATCAAATAAATACCGTCTGAGCCTCCATACGTGGGTGACTAAATCCCATCCATGAGGTAATGAAGGGTAGAGTTGTGGTGCTAGCAGCTTGGGCTTCAATATTGTATCTTTCCTTGAGAAAGTTTTACTTTCCTGGTCTTTCCATATCTCTTTATTGTCCATCTCTGCCTTGTCGAAATACTTATTTATACATTGGTGTTTGAGTTTGGGTCTTTCTTCTCTCTATGGGGCTATGTCCCTCATGGAATTCCACTTTGTTTTAATGAAGAAAGGGCTAAGTTAGCCACGCTGTGAATCCTTTACATTATAAATGTGTCCCCCCCACCCCCACCAAGAACAGCTTTTACTATCTTCTTCAAGATTTTGCTTACAGGCACTCTGTCTCTCTCTCACTCTCATCCTTGCTCTAGTTCTAGCTCTGTTTCTGTCTTGTTCCTGTTTTCTCTCTGGTATGCATGAACAAGCACAGGCATACACACACGCACACACACACACATACACACAAACACACACCATGCATACCTTCTAGCCTTCCTTCTCATAGCGTCATTTCATATGCCTCAATTTCCTTGGCTACAATTTGTCCAGAAATGTCCAATCAAAAGCCATATACATAATATACGCTAAGTGACACCTACAGTAATTGGTATGCAGCATTAAAAAGGCAACTTTAAGTCCTTATTTAAGTAATAAATGAATTGAGCATGATTCTTATTTATTCAACAAAGAGGAAATATCACAGGATTACTTCACATCATTTAGAAAAAGTTGGTTTTATTTTTCTTTTTTTTCAGATAGGTATAGTAGAACCTAACTAGTATTATATTGAGTTGGTACTAGTCCTCAAGAAGTTTATCGTTTCATTGACGTATTAATTTTAGGAAAATTGAGTCAAAAACTTTGGTCTTGTGTGATGTAGGAAATAGTTTTCTCCTAGCTAGTATGGGAGAGTGAAAAAAGGTATATGTTCTTCTCCATCAAGAGCTTGTGTTTTGTTGTTTTGTTTTGCTTGTTTGTTTACTTGTTTGTCTGTGTTATTCCCTCATCCCAATCCCTTCTTTTAGCCTGAAGATGGGATGGAAGGAATAGAGAAGAAAGAAGGAATGAACTGCTTGGAAACTAAGAGAAGGAGTCCCTTGAGGCTGCATAGAATTCCTGGGCTGTCCTGTATTTCTCCCCCTTAGAGAACTTTATCGTGGAAATTGGCTTGGGAGCTAGACTATCTTGGGTTAACTTTCTTGAAGCCCCTATTTCCTCAACTGAGTGTAACCATGGTGTGAGCTACCCAGCTGGAAAGTGCATCTTCCCCATTTTCCTTCATGGACTCATCCTACCAGTCTTTTCTGCAGCCTGGCCCCCTTTTTTTTACAGATGATTTTTATTCACTACTACAGATAATTTCTCTGGTTGCAATCTTAGCCCTCAATTTATATTTTAACTTTGGCAATTTTGGGGGGAGCTGTAACCTATGCACACCTTACCCAGTGGGAGGCATCCCTACAAACTAATTATTTTAACACAAAGCGTATGATACAAAGATGAGTACTTTAGGTGAAATCATTACGTGACTTTGTGGAAGAAAGTAAATGCCTCTGATAAAAAAAAGAATATTCCACCCTCACCCCATACTATAATTAGAAAGAGTTAAATACCAATATGAGGCAATGCATGACTGAGTACAGAAACACCACTGATGAGAGGGAGAGGGCAGTGCAGGCCAAAAAATCGAGGAAAATGAAGGCTTTGAATAAGAATTGGATATAGTGACTTTGAATTGAGTAACCTAGTGTGGGTTAACTGGTTTTGCTTCTTGCTGCTGTGTTGTTAGAGTTGACAGAATTGGCCCTTTCAACTTGAGTACTTTAACTTTTTGTGCACTAACTTCAGGCTATGATTCTTGATGTTGAAAGCAATATGGTGTCTCTCAACTTTTGTCTAGGATGCCAAGGAGTGGCACCTCAGGGGTAAGAATAGGGCATTTGTTAGATCTAGAGCGGGCTGAGTGCAATGAAGATAGATGGAGCTGGAGTGTATTGATTCTTTATTTGAGACAATTCTGTGGCATGCATTATTAACCGTGCAGTTTGCATAGTTTGAAGTTTGGTAAAAGTCACTCTCAAGAAGCCAGATGATGTTTTGAGCTTGCAGAAACAACTGAGGAAGACATACTCTTTGCCTACTGTGGCTAACCTGAGCTTTTTGTGAATAGAAATGTGCAAAGTGATAGAAGACTTGGATTTTTTTTTTTTACACTAAATGTTTAAAGGAAAAATTTTGTCCCTGTACTAACATTTCTAGCAAATATGGTTACCATGTTCCTATTACATGTGAGTGGGCATCTGCTGAGCTCAAACTTGGTGATCATTTAATGCCAGTCTAAAACCAGCTAACAAATATTTGAATGAAACAATAATTATTAAGATCTTGACTTTTTATAACTGTAAATCTGAAAAATGCAGAATAATTGGTAGAAATCTGGGTTGTTCAGGGGTGGAACTTCAAAATGCGTTCCTTATTTAAGTGTACCTTTGGCCCTCTTATTGGCATCCTGCTTATTATTTGTCTGCCACTGTAATTCCTTTTTGAATATGGAGCTAGAAGGGGATGAACAGTAATACTTTGTTATTTACTGGCTGGGGTGGGGAGGGGAAGTATGGACTATCTTAACACTCAATTAGAGTTAATTCATCCTGTCAGGGCCATCCTCCAAGAGCTTCCACTGCTCACAGCTTAGCAATGACTTAGACTTGAAGGAAAAAGCCATGTAATGCAGAGAGCTGTTATTAAAAATATACCAGTAATATGGCATGCACTGTATATGATAAACTTCTAGAAATTCTAGAGCCCCAGGCCTGAACCCTGCCTAAAACCCTGGGCAGTCTCGCTGCTGTATTCCCTCAGGCCTTGGTGTCAGGTCCTGAACCAGACTGAAGCTGGGTACGAGCATCAGAGAATTGCGCTTTCGGTGGACTGTTGCTGCCATTCTTTCAGGAAGGCTCTTTAAGTAGCTCTGATTAGTAGAAATTCCCCTTTATTTCAAAAAGTGGTATCCAGAGACAGCTCGAAAGTCAGAATATTAACTACAGTTTACCAGAATGAAAAGGAATGAGTGGGGTGGTGTTCAGTTTTCTGGTCCAACAATTTGTCTGCTCAATGAATATGATCAGGTCTTTATCTTGCTGACTTGATACGTTTCAGTTTGGTAATGCTGAGTTACACTCTAGGGTTGGAACAAATAGATTTTATCTCAGATTATGACTCCTATTGATTGGTTGTGGCTGTCTAAGATGTTGATTTGAGAAGATGATGATGTCGTGATAAAATAAGAGTTGTCACAATTAAAGAGCATTTTCTGCTGTGGGAAGGAAGGTGATAGAAATAGACAATATAATTATATACACAATAATATATAGAGTATATTATTGAATAAAAATATATTTAAATATTAAATAAAATATAATAATGTAATATATAAAATGTATTATTTATGTATAAATATATGACATCTAAATAAACATAAAACATATAGTATGTCTGTTGTATATTACTAGAATAGTAATACATGCAACTTTAATTTTGAGAAGGTCATTGAAAGGGAGAAATGGCATCCTATATGCGGCAGATGGAGCCCTGGTGGTGAAGTGGTTAAGAGCTGCGGCTGCTAACCAAAAGGTCAGCAGTTCGAATCCACCCAGCCGCTCCCTGGAAACACTATGGGGCAGTTTTACTCTGTCTTATAGGATTGCTATGAGTCAAAATTGACTCAATGGCAACGGGTTTTTTTTGTTTGTTTATGTGGCAGACGCTGACTAGTTGTTCACCAGACCATCCTGCCTTTTCCTTTTGGGCAGACAGCTGAACTATGTTTTAGCCTTTCTTGAAGTAAGGCCATGTTACTTAGTTCTGGCCAATGAAATACATGTGCAGGAATGGCAATCATCACTTCCATTCCTGGAAAGTAAATCTTTCCACACCCGATCCTCCATTCCCTTCCATCATGCATTAGCAGAGTGAATGCAAAGGACTCAGGTCAGAGGACCTAGAGAAGAATGGAGTCACAGAAGAAGCCTAAGTCCCTGAATGACCCTGTGGATCAGAGGCCTCTGCTCAGCCCACCCGCCTTTGCATGCCAACGTGCAGTGTACTACAGTTAACAAGAGATATACTTTTATTGTGTGACTCTACAGAATTGGTGTTGTTTGCCTATTTTGACTAATTCTATATATGAACTCTTTTTTATAAAATGTGAAGCAGGGTGGTAGTTGCAGTGAGTGTAGATTGTAAGAAAGGAAAAGACATGGTTTCTCTAACCATACAAATTCTATACACTGAAGTTTGCTAAGAAGCCTCGCCAGAGTATTCTCTTTTATTAAATGGACAAGGCTAGTGCCTTCCTCCCCTCTTCATAAATCAGGCTTATGCCTTGAACTGTCTATCCAGCACAATCCTCCCTGATAATGATAGTGTCAACATCTGAATCTAAGGGTAGCCACTGAAACTACAAGTGAGCTCTGGAGAAATCTCAGGGTGAGCAGGAAGGGGACACCTCTCCCCCCTCGCCCTCCCAGTCTTGTGCATCCTTGAGTCGGTCTCCTGCTTTGTAGTTTCCGTCTCTTCCCACCTGGGTTCACTGTGTGGCCTTCTCTTATCCCCAGGTTATTTGATCTTCTACTCTCATTTTCTCACCAGCACTTTCCTATTTCATTTTTATAGAATTTATCTTTCCCTTCCTAAGTGTAATTTTTTGTATCTGTCTTATTTGAATTTCATTTCATGTAATCCCTCCAGTGCATCCAGGCCAATTTGGATTCCAAGCATGTTGTCTGTTCTCTGACAGCTGGGTATTCACTGTAGAGTACAAATATATACTTAACTCCAATGTCCACAACACTTATAAATAGGAGAGTAAAAACTAGAATGAAAGTCAGGAGAGGAGATAGTAGCTGTCCAAGAGGATAGTCCAACTGGTTCTTGTTCTTGCAATGGAGGAAGTTAGAGCAAATGGAAAACTTATATTTAGGACATGCTCTCTCTGTCTCATCCTTTGTCTCTGCATTTCTTCCTTAGTCTCCTCTCTCTGTAGACCCACTTCCCTTGCCCTGCAGTCCACATGGCAGAACACCACAAAGTCTCTTCCTACTCACTCTGTTCAAGAAATTGGCTGTGACTTTTAGAAGCAGGACAAAATATTTGAGAGGGAGAGAGATAAAGAAAGAGAGAGAAGAGACTGACTTCTATTGCCAGCTTGAGTCAAGTGTCCACATCTGGTCCAATCAACTCTAGCAGAGAGCAAAGTTACAGGATAAAAATGAGACTGACAGAATCCCAACCCTGTGGGTAAGTTAAAGAGAATCCCTCTGAACCAGGGACAACACCCAAAAGGTCGGCTAAAGAGGTGAAAGTGAATGTTAGAGGGGCCCAGAGAGATAGGTGAAAGAAGAAAGAGAAAGAATAGGGACAAACTGATGACTGGTTAACTCCTTTTGAACCTGCAATTCACCAGTAATAAGCCCTCTGTGAGATTAATCTTGTTACTAACATATTTAGTTGAGTTCTGTTCAACAGTCATTGAATACTTACTGTTTGCCAGGCATGATGTCAGGTACTAAAGTAGCCCTTGTACTCAAGTAGCTTTCAGTCTACTGGGTAAGACAGACGCATAAATAGATAAGTTACACTCTTGTACATAGTGGCCATGGGGTCCAGGGACCACTTACCTATCCTGGGAAAGGAGAATGAGAGGAAGTCTTGCCGAAGGAGCAGATGTTTGAGCTGGCTCTGAAAGGTAGAAATGGAGTAGCCTGATGAAGGACAGGTTAGCAGGGCAGAAGGGGTAACTTGGGTGAAGGCATGACAATGAGAAATAGTATGGTGTGTTCCAGGAAGGGTCAGCCCAGACTTGCTGCAGCATAAATTAGCAGGTGAGGAGAGGAAAGCAGTAGAGAGGGAGGAAAGGGCAGATTTTAAAGAGCCTTGTTGGCCAGCTTAATAAATCCAGACATCAGCCTAAGGACATTGGGAACCATTGAAAGGTTTTAAACAGGAGTGATAACAGTCAAACTTGTGTTTTATATAGATCTCAGTGGACGAAATGCAGAAAATGTAAGAAGACAAGCTAGGAGATAGGGCGACTAGTCAAGCACTTATTGCAGTAGTCTTGGGAAAAGCTGATGGACATCTACACTAAAATAGAAGCAATAATAATATCTTGTTGGTGTTAGCTGTCATTGAGTAGGTTCTGACTCATGGTAACCCTATGTAAAACAGAACCAAACATTGCCCCATCCTGCACCATGTTCATAATCTTTGTTATATGAGTCTGTTGTTGCTGCCACTAGTGGACTCATTTTCTAGTACTATATCAGACAGTATTCTATCGTGATCCATAAGATTTTTATTGGCTAATTTTCTGAAGTAGATTGCCAAGCCTTTCTTCCTATTCTGTCTTAGTCTGGATGTTCTGCTGAAACCTGTCCACCATGAGTGACCCTGCTCATATTTGAAATACTTGTGGCATAGCTTCCAGCATCATAGAAATATGCTAGTCACCATAGTAGGACAAATTGATAGATGGATGGTAGATTCTGACTCATAGGGACCCTATGAGACAGAGTAGAACTGCCCCATAGGGTTTCCAAGGAGCAGCTGGTGGATTCAAACTGCTGACCTTTTGATTAGCAGCTGAGCTCTTAACCACTGTGCTACTAGGGCTCCCAATTATTCATAAAATTCAATAAACAGGTATTAACGTTTCTTATGTGTCATGCACTGTGCTAGATATTTTATATGAACCGTCTTATTTAGTACTCAGAAAAATCCAATGAAGTCAGACACTGGTATTGCAGATGAGAAAACTAAGGCTCAGAGAGATTAATTATGTGGCCAAAGATCTCATAACCAATAACTGGCAAAGGAAGCATTCAAAGTAAGTCAGTCTGACAACAAACCTTAAATAATCAACCACCAGGCCAGTTGTAGTCCCTGGGCGGAGCACACGGTTAAGCGCTCAACTACCAAATGAAAGGTTGGCAGTTCGAACCCACCCAGAGGCACCTTGGAAGACAGGTCTAGCAATCTGCTTCTGAAAGGTCATGGTCTTGAAAACCCTGTGGAGCGGTTCTACTCTGCACACTTGGGTCACCATGAATCTGAATCGACTCCACAGCAGCTAACAACAACAATATGCCAATAGTAATATTAGAAATGTTAGGTTAGAACTGTTGTTTAGGTGGTAATATTAGCCAGACAAGGAGCCCTGATGGCACATTGTTAAGCACTTGGCTGCTAACTAAAGGTAAGTGGTTCAAACCCACCAGCCACTCCTCAGTAGAAAGATGTGGCAGTCTGCTTCTGTAAAGATTACAGCCTTGGAAACCCTACCGGGCAGTTCTACTCTGTCCTAATAGGGTCACTATAAGTTGGAATCGACTCAATGGCAATGCGTTTGTTTTGATTTGGTTTTAGGGAATTGACCATTTTCAGGGAATAAGAGTGAAGAAAGCACCTAGGATAACTATCAGGTGTTGAGCCTGTGTGTCTGGGATAATGGATGCAGAAGAAATGAGTGTTATCCGAACCCGAAATGAGTCTTTGACATTCACTCCAATTGAAATGCACCACCTATAAAAACCAGCGATTTAGCAACCTCACTGTCTCAACCCTCGACCCTTCCATATTCTATGAGCAGTCAATCTCTTCATCCTTCTTGGCTTTCGTTCCTTTTCCCAACCTGGACCCGTCGGCCAATGTTTTCAGCTGTCTACTTTATAATTCCTTTAGTCTCTTTGTCCCTTTGACCTTTCTCCATACGCACCTTGCCAATAACGTTCCTTGGATCAGATCCGCTGCCATTTGTCTGTGCTAGCTCCCAGGAAACCCTGCAATGGTATTTGTAAAACTCAGCTGGGCCCTCAGTGTTTTCCCTTGCCTTTGTCCTTTTCCTTTTCTTCCATCAGCTTCCCCCTCCAGTTTTGCACCACAGTAGTCTCTTTAGACCCAAGCCAGCCACTGGTTCTTTGTAGGATGAAGTTGCCACTGACTTAGGATATCAAGCTCAGGCAAGTTGAGACCTCTCAACTTCGCTTCCCCCACCTCCACGTTCCTTTCTATTCTTACCCAGTCTTCATTTTTTCACTCCTATTGCAGAAAAAGAGGTGTTTCTCCTCTTGCCAGCGACTGAGCCTTGGTATGTCAATTCTGTGCAAACTATTTTGCAATGAGATATTTAAATTTTATTCCTGGAGCAAATTCAGTTAAAGTGTTTTTGTTTTTTAATTATCATCATCATTATTAAAAATAGTATTGTCTTTGCTGGTAAAGCTTTCATCAATCTATGTTGTTGTTAGGTGCTGTCGAGTCAGTTTTGACTCAAAGTTGGCCCCACGTAACAGTAGAACTGCCCCCATAGGGTCTGCTAGGCTGTAATCTTTATGGAAGCAGAGCCACAAGTCTTTCTCCAGCAGAGTTGCTGGGGGGATTTGAACCACAAACGTTTTGGTTAGCAGTCGAGTGCCTAACCGTCACACCACCAGGGCTCCTTAAACTATGGGTGGGGCTAAACTTTCCTCATCCTTACCCTGAATAAGGATGAAGTAGGTTAAACTCCAATCAAGTAGGCCATAATTTAGCCCCCACATATTGCTTAGCTTCTGTCTCTAAGTCTTAGCCAGTGATTTACTGGATAAAAAATAAATTTAATGAGTCAAGCAAAAGTCATTAATATCTCAAAAACTAGGTCCTTTAACATGTATCATATTAACAAATTTTAAAATGCTATCAATTGTAAGAGATTTTTGAAGAAGAGCATTTCGGGGAAAATTAAAAGTACAAATACAAATTCCATTTTCAGAAATATGAATGTGAAAATTTAAAAAAAAAAATCTTATAATTAAGACAATACAGAAAGTTTTCCCCCTAGAATTAGGCTTCTCTTTATCTCATACTTGTAGCTAAATCTAACTCGTCTAGGTTATGCAATTCCTATTTGTGCCACAAACCTCTCTGTTAAAAGTTTTGCTTTATTTTTGGGTTATATGGGGAAGAAATACCGGAGATTCACAGTATACACATCTCTCTCTTAGTTTAGGCACTGGTTTTGTGACGCCTTTGCTCAATGATCTTATTTGGAAATATAAACATAGCTTTAGTAAAGGTTGAAACACGAAAGAGAAAGAAAAGCCCAAAACTGAGAAGGTTTTTTTGAATTTGGAATAAAACATGAACTAGACACGGGCAAATTAGAACACATTTTTCAATGTTCTACCCCAGTAGGAGTTTAGCGGAAAAAACTACTTACTTGCTCTAAAATGACAGAATATTTCTTTCAGCAAAGACCCATATGTGTTAGTGTGTGCGTATCTCCCGTATTAAATGATAAAATCACTCTAGCTCTGGATTTTAGTGTCTTCCTGCTGGAAGCATCAGATTGTACAAATCAAGCTGAAGACACAGTCTAGACAAAAGTATTTCCCTGCCTGGGCTGGTCGGCTCACAGTTTGTGCTGCTGTCTGTGTATATGTATATTTTTTTAATGGCACTTTGGAAATGACACCACAGTGCTTCTATTTTTCAGCAAGCGTGCCAACTCCTGATCTATGTTTATTAAAATGCACTAAACTCCCTGAGCCTCTGCCATGTTTTCTACCCTCCTATGAAGCTTCTGTTTTTCCCCTCTTCTAAAATACAACACTGGTGAGAGGTGCCAAATGAACAGCCCGGAAGTCAGGAAGCTACTTTTGACTCCCATTCTGTAGTGCTCCCCTTGGGCTTCTATGCCAAAACTGGCTTAGAATGCTCTCGCTTCCTGTTTAATTCAGTTTGTACTATCTTTCTGATGAATCATTTTACTAGTTTGGACACAGGGCACCGATCTTATATACCAGACACATATACACACACTAATGCACAAACGCATGCACGTACACACACACATGCGCGTATATACATACATACGCATGCACCTACAGGTACATATAACTGCACGCTTGCACATGCATATACATACATGCACACATACACATGCATATGCATGCACACCTATGCACACTCACACATACACACACACACCTACAGCTGATGTCCTTTTCCCCTTACCTTTCCCACTGAACTTTTTCCTTTGCTCCCATTTTCTCATTTCCCATTTTCCCCTCAACATTCCCAATACTGAGACTCTTTGAGGTTATCATATATAGCTCCTCACTGTTAAGAATATGATATCTCTACTGACAAGGCCTGGATTCATGTTTGTACAAGATCATTGAACAGTCCTGTGTACCCAGTATGGAAGTTTTCATAACCTGCCTGAGTGGAAGAAACAGCAAATAATTGAAGCTTAACCCTAAAGCAGTGAGGGTAGCTTCAGCCTTGCCTTCTGACTCAGGCTATCCATGTTGTAATAAGTGAAGTACAAAGGACTGAGAGCCCACACAGCCTCCTCCTCCATAACCAAGGGTGTGATCACACACAGGGATTTCCACGTGTTTTTGAACACTTTTTCCATATTACTTCCTTGTGAGAGGATCATAACTTTTTCATGTTCTAGCACTTCCCCAGAGCTAGAGTTTTCTTTGTGTTACACTGAGGAAAGCGATTTTTTTAAGTTGTTTCTTCTGCTGGGGCAAGAAGGGGCATGAATTGGAAACTGGCTTCATTACTCAATATAGATCATTATCTCCACACATTCTCCTGGTTTTGTTTCATACATTGAGAAAGGGCATTGATGGGTCTGGCCTCTGTTAAGTCTGTGTGGAAACAATTGAAAATAAGAGCAAGGGGAGGATGGTATCTCTTAATTTAATTCCTAAAGTTCATTGAATCCTACCTACCTTTCTTCTTTTGGATGCATTTGGGCTTCCCAGCCTCTGATCTCAGGGTTCTCCCACCTGTCAGCTTATGGTCCAAGAAGCTACTGCTACAGGGACACCTAAACAGTAAACATGTAATAAGAATTGGCTTTTGGAACAAAATCAATCAAACAAACAAAAAACACAGCTTTTTAGGAAGATGTATTAGTCAGGTGGAGGAAACTTCTACCAGCTCAAATCCTATGACATTCTTGGGGTGTTTTCCCAGTCTTTTGCCTGCCACCCCAAGCCTAGATTCTGCTCCAAAACTCACCCTGTAGCATTTGTCCCCAGGATTCGGAGGGCCTGGACATACCACATTGGTGAGGAAATGGCTTCCAAATATTAGCTCAAAAAGGCCTAATGTACTTATGTATATAATTAGCTAAAAACTTTCAACCCCTGTTCTCAAGTTTCTCTGTACGGAACACTCTCTCTTTATTGTTAATGGAATTTAGAGCACTAACTTTTTACTAATCCTAGGGTTAGGCACTGGGGAGGCCAAAGAGAATAGGACATAGCTTCCAACCTTGATTATCTCAGGTCTTGAAAGGAAGAGACAGGAAAGTTAATATTACAGCATATCTGGAAGTACATAATAGATGGACAAGTGATGAGTAGATAGGATACCAGGAGGGAAGCTGGCTTGGAAAGCCAGAAGAGATGAATTTTAAACCATGTCTTAAGAGGAAGAGAAGGGTGAGTTAATTTAGGCAGGATAACAGATCCAGAAAGAGGGGAATTATATATATCCATACAGCTCTGGTGGTTCAGTGGTCAAGAGCTATGGCTACTAACCAAAAGGTTGGCACTTCGAATCCACCAGCTGCTCCTTGGAAACCCTAAGGGACAGTTCCACTCTGTCTTATAGGGTCACTATGAGTCGGAATCCACTCAGTGGCAAAGGGTTTTGTTTTGTTTTTTGTTTTTTATACAGTATGTATAAAATCAGTGAACTCGTGTTGCTTTGGGGATTTGTGACAAGTCTGCAGCTGGGGAGAGGATATCATGTCTACTTGCAGGGTCTCTGATCTTGTTGTTGTTAGGTGCCATCAAGTCAGTTCTGACTCATAGTGCCCCTATGTACAACAGAACGAAACACTGCCCTGTCCTGCACCATCCTCACAATTGCTGCTATGTTTGAACCCATTGTTGCAGCCACTGTGTCAGTCAATTGTGTTGAGGGCCTTCCTCTTTTTCGCTGTCCCTTGACTTTACCAAGCATGAGCGGTCCACTTCAGTTAGGAGATTTAGTTATTGGAGAGTGTTTGGGGGATTTTTATCTTCTAATCCGTTATTTTCTTTTAAGCAACTGTACATGTTTCAAATGGGACTTTTAAGGGGAAGTGGGAGTCCAGTAATTTGGCAAACTGTATTTGTTGCCATAACTCCAAAAGAGGTAAGGCTTGGAGTGAAGGTATAATCCTTCCAGCCATTGCACACGCCCACGGGCAGCTGCCTGTCTGGGCTAGGAGCCCCAGGCTCTTCAGGCCACTCAGGAGCATAGTCTGCCTTCATCCCACATCAGCCCAGAAGCACAGGAAAGTGATGAGGTCCTTTGTAGGCGAAACAGTGACTCCTGTCAGGAAGGCTTGCAAACAAGTCACTCGAGGGTGGATGATGACTGGAAAACTGTATTTTGAAGGCTCCCAAGGTGTCTCTTTAGCATTCATGCCTTCTCCAGCAATCTGCGAGTCTGTCGACTTTAGCTTTCATCTCCTCGAGTCCCGCCGGTTCTCGATGTTGTGTCATGTCTGTGAGAAATGTGCATGATTCCCTTGCCTTTCATCTAAGAGTTTATTACTGAGATTCAGGTTTTCATCGGCAATGGGTGAATGTCAGTTGGAATTAACAGCAGTTTCACTCATTAGCTTTTACTGTTAATATTTACACAGCTTCCAGATTGTGGCCTTTGGGTAGGGAGACCCATGGAATGCCAAATGAGCTGAGGTGGAGAATCGCAGAAAGTTGCTTCTTTCTTTTTTAAAAAAATGTTTTATTATATTTATGTTTTTAAGAAATAACATGATTTGAATGGCTTCCAGTAAAACTGCCAAAAATAAAATATAAGGCTTTGTTTTATGCAAGTCTTAGCAACCCAAATGGATATTAAACAGTAATATTTGGGAGCTAGGTACTCAACTTTCTGAGGCAAGCCGTTATTGAGTCTGGAATATAGAATTCTGGAGGAAAAAAATCAGTTTTAAGTCTTTTTTGTTACCTTTATTTTCAAGTGAGTAAAATTTGCATAAAGCTATCTTTACTCTATTTTTGTACATTTTCTAGCAATACCAAAACTACACTAACCTGCTTTCTTTAACTTGACTTTAACTCAGTAGTATGAGTGAATCATCCTCAGCTGTAAACTGACCCCCTCAGTTTTAAATCCTCAAAGTGAAATGACTTAGAAATAGGTTGAACAGATACCCTATTCTAAAATAGAATATCCTAAAATAATGCCAGTGTTGTGTTTGAATGATTTCAGCAGCACATACTTCATACTCTGAAATCTTTGCCTCCTTAAGAGTTTATTAATTTTCTCTAGAATGCTATAGTTTTCTTTACCATCCATTTCTTTTGATTTTAACGCTTAAAATATGAAAAGTTTTTATTTCCCCCAATTCTTGAGAAAGCAGTATTTTCCCTTTCTGACAGAGAATTTATAGCAAAGGATAAGAATGTGATCTTTGGAGTCACTCCTAGCCTCAGTTTTCCAGTCTACAAAATGGAGATTAAAGAAAGTAAGTACTGAAATCTCCATAAGGCAAAACTGTGTCTGTTTGCCCCAGGTACTAACCCAAAGGGGACTTTTGGGCAAAGCAAAACTGTGACCTAAAAGACCAAAGTGTGCTTTGAGTTAGCACTGGAGTTAGTTGTTCTATATTTGTCAAATACACTGATTTCTCCTCTTTTGAGGTTTTAGCACTGCCAATTCTCAAAGGAATTTTTGAAAAATAAGTGATGCCTAACGATCTTAACTGTTCTGAAATTCTAAATATCTATCATCCACATAATGAATAGGATTTTAGACATCCTTTCATAGTTATTGGTCCCTGGGTGGTACAAATTATTTGCTCTCTGCTGCTAAACAAAAGGTTAGTGATTCTCATCCACCCAGCAGTGCCATGGAAGAAAGTCCTGGCAATTTACTTCCGTTTAATTGTTTAATTGTTGTTGTTGCTGTTAGTTGCCGTCAGGTTTGGCCCTAACTCATGGAAACCCCATACGTGTCAGTAGAACTATGCTCCACAGGGTTCTCAGTGACTCATCTTTCAGAAGTAGATCACCAGGCCTTTCTTCTAAGGTGACTCTGAGTGAACTTGGAACACCAACTTTTAAGTTAGCAGCCTAACACTTAACTGTTTACACCACCCAGAGACTCCTTCCGTAAGATTACACCGTTGAAAACCCTATGGAGCACAGTTCTACTGTGAAGCACTTGGGGTTGCCATGAGTCGGAATTGACTCAATGGCAACACGGTTTTATAATAATTGTTGCCTAAATTAAAGGGCATATTGGTTTCTCCAATATAACTTCAGGAACTACAACTTTCTTAGCAGAGCCAAGCTCAGCAAGGCCTCCATCCAGTTGGGCTTAGTGTCTATATTTTTAAATGTCTTCCTAATTGCCTCCATCCTGTGCTCTGCTGCTGTGAAACTGGCCCAGCCTGGGACCTCACCTGAGGCTGTGTGGTGTTGCAGGAACGTTGCTCTGCTTGTTGTCAGACAAATTGGGTCCTGTTCTTGCATCTCTCACAGAAGAGCTGGTGACCAGGGGCACGTCACAGCTTCTCTGTGGCTCATCGTCTGTGTCTCTAGAACAGGGTAATCATTGCTATCCTCTCTGCCTTTCAGGAGACAATGTATGTGAAAGCACTCTGAAAAATCTCCTGTGATGAACAAATTCAAGATGAAATATTGGCTAGTATTGAAAAGCACAGAGCCTATAACCCTCTGGGACTAAAAGGAACCAAAGTCAAATGTGTAGTCCAAAGACAGGTCAAGTGAGGTTTGATAGCTGAATTTTTTTATCCATTGTATGGTGGAAAGAATATAGGTGTTAAGGTCACATAGATCAGGAGTCATACAAATTGGAGATAAACCTATTTTCAAGCACAACAAAGCAGGCTCCAGTTAATAACGTCCAGTTTGAATTAATACTTTGGTTTTAATTTTTTTTTTTCTTTTTTCGTTAATAATTTACCAGTTTTGTGATCTTTGGCATACCACTTAACGTCTCGGAGCCTCAGTGTCCTTACCTATGCCATGGTGATACTAATACCTGTTTTTCAGCTACTTGTGTGAGTTAGATATAAAGTAGGTCAAGCATCAAGTACAATTCTAAAGACATATATGCCGAAAAGAAGTATTGATTATTGTTCCTAGATTTATGTCATTCAAGTGTACAGCTAAACTTAATGTTGGACCCAATCCATATGGTATAAATGCTTTTTTAAATGTTGAGTGTTTATTCTGCTTTTATGCATAAACAAAACAAGGATGAAAAAAATTATATCGAAAAATCAAGGATGAGGTGGGAAATGTAGTTAAGGTAGAAGAGAGGAACATTTGTCAGGTTGCAGATCTCATTCCTAATAAAATATGCATCACCTCTCAAGGTAAATTTTAGAATGGAAACACTTTTGAAATGGATTGGTCTACAATCTTATTAAGTCCACAATGGAAGAAGTTCCTTTCTTGGATCGATATACCACTGGTTTCAATGACTTATCACAAAGGACTAGATGAAGAAGACAACTCTTTAGTGAAAGAATTGGGATTTTAGGACAACACCAGGATGTTAGAAAATCTCCTAAGGGTTTGGGTTCAGAGGTGCCTAGAGACCAGAGGGATGCTTGAACAGCTGGGATTGGCGTTCCACAGGGAAGGAATATGTTTCCGAGGAGGTGAAAGGTGAAATGAATGTTTGATGAACTGAGATTGAGTTCAGAATTACAGACAATAAATAGTCTAAACCATGGATGATGACTAGGCAAGAAGGAAGTAGAATCTAAATAACCAGAATATTGGTAATAAAGTACACAAAACAGAATCTTCCCATTGATTGAACAGACCTTCTAGAACAGTGGTCTCTGACCAAGGGTGATTTTACACCCCGAAGGACATTGGTATTGTCTGGAGACATTTTTGTTTGGCACAGTGTGGAGGGTGCTACTGGCATCTAGTGAACAGAGACCAGGGATGTTGCTAAACATCCAACAATGTACAAGACAGCCCCCAAAATGTAGAATTACCTGGACCAAAATGTCAAGCGTTCCATAATTAACAAACACTGATCTAGGCCATTCCAAACGATAATAATAAAAGTTCTGGGGAAAATAAATATGCTTGGGCAGGGAAAGTTCTGTGTCTAACAAACTTAAACGAGTTTCTTTTACAGAATGTCTCTAAGCTACTAATAAAATGAGGAAGTATTTCCCAAATCAATATTCCAAGAGGTACTTTTTAAATCACAAATGTTCCACCAAATACAGTATGGGGAACAATAATTTGGTATTTTGTCTTAATTACTTTTTGATGGGACATGCCACAGTATCTACTTGAAAAAATGTAGACTTAACCCTAAATTGTTAAAAAAAAAACTAACAAAAAAACCTAGCCATGTATATAAAAAAAGTAGAAGCACAGAAGATCACATCCTGACAAGACAGAAATAACCAAGAGCACATTATCTGATGGTTGGGGCAATGATGAAACAAAAGAATGTTCTATTCCATAGTTCCTTCATACCATCTCTAGCAGTCAGAATGGCAAAAGTCCAATGCTAATATGCTGGGATGCTAATACAGACCTTCCCACAGCAGGCACTCCATACGTTTGTTGAACTGAATTTATTGTGGTTACTTAAGTGATTCTCCCCACCCCCATTTACAAGTGAGTAGTTACAGCAGATGCACACATCTGATTGTTTTGTTTGTAAAAGGACGCTATTCATTTGCATTTTTTTCTCTGAAATATTGCATTTATTTATTTTGGCGCGTCTTCTCAGAAGATGTATTCAAGGGAGAGCAAGAATAATGTATACTCCCTGGTCGAATGCAAGGCCATAATTTAAATAGAGGTGTTTGGCTGACATCAGAACTTTTGAGCGAAAGTAGAAGCCCAGGGAAGGAAGGGGACAATTTATTACCGTTTACTTATTACACTGAAACTTTGAGTTTCCTTGGTTACTTGAATGCAATATACATTACTCAGAAGAGAATCTGCGCTATGCAGAAGAGAATGTCAAGTGTGCTGTGCTGGAATAAAATCTGCAGTAATCTGTTGCACATAGCAATTTATTAGGAAATAGGCATATATATTTAGCATAATAAGTCCTTGCATTCTAGTGGCCTAATTACTTAATTTTCTAAGAGAAAGCCTATATCTCATCTCTCTTTTGATCCTACTTACTATATTATTAAGGAATTTAATAGCCTTAGGAGCTTTTGTCCTTCAATCATTCGTTAGCTTCATGTTATACCTAATCCCCCTTTCCTTTCACAGAGAAATTACAATCAGTTTCAGCTTGGGGATAGCTGCCAGACACTGGAAGTAAACTGGGGGATTTTGTGGGCTGCGTTAAAGGTTAAAAATTGCCAGGGTTTTCTTAATGATAACGTACCCACCTCGTGGCATTAAAAGAAGGTAAATGAGAAGGAGACAGCTTCCCGCACTCTTTATCCTGTGCCTCCTAGTAGTGTATCGCTGAAGAAGAGGAACACAGCTGTTGGTGTGGTGGAATGGGAGAGAAAACACACATCAGGGAAAGAACTGGCATTGCATCCACAGTATGTAACGTATTTTTATTTCAAGGCTACATATAATTGCCTGGATATTAGTTTTACAAAGATAATTTAAGGTTAGTTACGGTTGTTAGTAAAAATTGAGGTAATTCTATTTTTCATATCCCTTCACTGTTAAGAGACAATATAGTCTGGAGGTTAAGATTAGTTTCTGGAGTTCATGAACCTGAGTTTGAATCCTGCTCGTGTGGTAT
Organism: Trichechus manatus latirostris; assembly: GCF_000243295.1. NCBI lineage: Eukaryota > Metazoa > Chordata > Mammalia > Sirenia > Trichechidae > Trichechus > Trichechus manatus. The sequence continues at coordinate 12,808,549 of NW_004443947.1, read as the reverse complement.
ACTAGCTGTGTAAACTCTGAGTGATTGATTCTCTCCGATTCTCAGCCTTCTCGTTTGTAAGCTAGGTGATGGAGGAAGTGTTAATAACATTAACCACCTCACTGAGTTTGGGCAGGACTTATCAACCTTGGCACTGTTGGCATTTTGGTCTGGATGATTTTTCATTATGAAGGGCGGCTCTATTTAGCATGTTTCAGATGTTTAGCAGCATCCCTGACTTCTACCCACTACATACCAGTAGCAACCCCTTCCCCTAGTTGTGACAATCAGAAACGTCTCTGGCCAAAACCAGTTGCTGTCAAGCGAATTTCAGCTCATGGTAACTGTCGTAGTCATCTAGTGCTGCTATAACAGAAATACCACTAGTGGATGGCTTTAATAAAGAGAAGTTTATTCTCTCACAGTCTAGTAGGCTGCAAGCCTAAATTCAGGGCATCAGCTCCAGGGGAAGCCTTTCTCTTCTCTGTCAGCTCTGGAGGAAGGTCCTTGTCATCAATCTTCCCCAGTCGAGGAGCATCTCAGCTCAGGAACCCTGGGTCCAAAGGACGCACTATGCTCCCAGTGCAAGTGCTTCTTTCTTGGTGATATGAGGTCCTCATGTCTCTTTGCTCGCTTCTCTCTTTTATATCTCAAAAGTGACTGGCTCAAGACACAATCCAATCTTGTAGATTGAAAGCTGCTGCATTAACCCAACTAATGGTAATCCCATCTCATCAACATTATAGAGATAGCATTTACAAGACATAGGAAAATCACATCAGATCACAAAGTGGTGGACAATCACACAGTACTGGGAATCATGGCCTAGCCAAACTGATACACAAATTTTTGGGGGACACAAGTCAATCCATGACAGTGACCCATATACATCAGAGTAGAATTGTGCTTTGTAGGGTTTTAAATGGCTGATTTTTTGGAGGATAGATCACCAGGCCTTTCTTCTGAGGTGCTTCTGGGTGGACTTGAACCTCCAACCTTTTGTTTAGCAGCCTAGCTTGTTAACTGTTAGCACCACGCAGGGTGTCCAGACATTGCCAAATGTCTCCTGGGAGCAAAACATCATCCCCTCACTCCCTCACCTCCCACCCTCCTTGGTATCTAAGGGGTGAGTCCTGTGCTCAATTAATGTAATCAGCTATCATTATTCAGCAAGTTTAAAAAAAAAATACTACATCTCTTGAAAGGAAAAAAAGATGACGCTTTTTGGCTTTTGAGTACTTTGAGTGGTTTAATTTTGTATTAAATGCAACTAAACAACCTGTGTATTAGTTTTCTATTTCTGCCATAACAAATTTATCGCAAATTTAGCGGCTTAAAACAACACAACTCTATTGTCTTATAGTTCTGGAGGTCAGAAGTCCCACATGTGCTCATTAAAATCAAGGTGTTGGCAGGGCTGTGCTCCTTTCTGGAAGCTCTAGAGGAGACTCTGTTTGCCTTGCCTTTTCCAGCTTCTAGAAAACACCTGCATTCTTTGGCTCATGCCGCCATCTTCAAAGTCACAAATGTACTTTTCTCTGTCCCTGCTTCCATTGTCACATCTCCCTCTAACCACAGCCAGGAAAAGTCCTCCACTTTCAAGGATTCATAAATTAGATAAGGTCCACCTGGATAGTACAGGATAATCCTCCCATCTCAAGGTCCTTAACCTTAATTACATCTGCAAAGTCCCTTTTGCCAAGATAACATATTCATAGATTCCAGGGATTAGGATTTTTTTTTTTTTTTTTGGTTGTTGTTCTTGTTGTTGCAAAATTATAACATAGCATTTACCAATACGGCCTTTTTCCTGTGTACAACTTAGTGGCATCAGTTACATTAGTCACGCTGTCCAGACTTCACCCCCATTCGGTGCTCCCTTTCCCATCACCATAAATAAAAAGTGACTACTGTCTAGAGAATGATTCCCACCCCTACACCCCGTTACCACCATTGAAAGTTCGTCTATGCTTGTCATTTCATAAAAGTGAGATCACACAATATTTGTCCTTTTGTGATTGACTTATTTTGCTCAGCATAATGTAATCCAGGTTCATCCACGTTGCAAGATGTTTCAGAAACTCATTTTCTTTATGGCTGAGTACTACTACTTCTTCAATTTTGAAGTTAAATTAGCCTCTTTACTTTCTACCCATGCTGTAGAAACAAAACTCCCAAAGATACTGTGCAGAATCTGTCCCAGGACTAGTAATGAGTACTAGAAGTTGGTGGAACATCTCCCTTGTCAATTTCCTGCTGCAAATTCCCATGTGTCACTCTGTAGCTCGTGTGCCTCGCTCAGCGAAGCTCGGCTCTGTCACTTCTGCCTTCCCTGCGGCACTGATTCCTACAAGCAGACAATTACTGGTGTCAGCAAGCATGTGGCTATGGCTCGCTGCATGATTAGCTGTTAATATTTTGTAAAAGGAATCATTTGAACCCCATCAGTGTACCCATCGGAGATAAACTGCTTCTCAAGCATATCAGACCCAGCCTTCTAGTGTTGCAGATGCTGTGGTCAGAATAAAGTGGTGCTCATTTTCCAAGAAAGCTTTATTATTATTATTATTTTCTCTTAACAAGTGAACCCTTGTTGTGGTTTAAAATAGAAGAGAGGAGGTGTACCTAGAAGAGATGAAAAATCCTAAACTTTTTAACTAAGTTTTTAAATATATTCCTACTTTGGCCTTAGAGCTAATTCTCCTAAATTTCAGAAAAATATCTTCTTCCAATATGAGTAGTAATGGAGAAATGAGGCAATTTCTTGGTAGTGAGAGTGTGATGAGACAGCCAACAAGAAAAACTCTCTTTGGAACTAGAAAGATAGAATTAGATTTCTTTATCCCTGAAGGACTTTAGCAATGTAATCACTGCATCTGTCATTAAATACACATGAGGTTGTATGTTCAGTAATTATAACTCTATTGCCATGCTTTCTAAAAATTAAGGCTTTTTCTTTTTTTTTTAAATAGATGCTTAAAAACTGAACTTTTATTTCTCATTGTTGGCTATGGCCAACTAAGCAAAAAAAAGGATTAGAAGGAGATCATTTGCCTAATGGCAGATAACTTGTTTTATAAAAAGATACTTGTATCTGTGGCTTTCCTTATATTCAGAGTAAAGTCTAGACATATCCTGGTTTGGCCCCTGTGTCCTCATCTCATGCTACTCTATTCATTTCTCATTACCCTATGGTCATCTTGGGCTTCTTTCTGATTCTGGAGTGTACCAAACTCTCCTGTCTCTAGATCTTTGAATTTGCTGCTTCCTGCGTGTGCAATGCTCTTCCTTCCTTCATGTGTTCTCAGCACAGAAGCCAGAGGGTGCCTGTTAGAAGTCATATCTTGTCACAGCTCTTCTCATAGCCCTCCAATGGCCTCTTGTCTCACTCCAGAAAAAGGCCAAAGTCCTTAATCATTAGCCATTAGGAAATGCAAAGTAAAACCACAGTGACATAACACTTCACACCTGCTAGCACAGCTAATATCAGAAAAATGGAAAATAACAAGCATCGGTGAGGATGTGGAGAAATTGGAACCCTTGTCCATTGCATATGGGATTGTAAAATGGTATGGCCATTGTGAAAAACAGTTTGTTGATTCCTTAGAAAGTTAAACATAGAGTTACCAAATGATCCACAATTCCACCAAAAGACTTGAAAGCAGAGACTAAAACAGATACTTGTACACCAATGTTCATTGCAGCATTGTTCACAATAGCCAAAAGGTGGAAACAACCCAAGTGTCCATCAACAGATGAAGGGCTAAACAAAATGTAGTATTTCCATACTATGGAATATTATTCATCCATACAGAGAAATGAAGTTCTGATATATTCTATGACATGGATAAACCTTGAAAACATTACAGTGAATGAAATAAGTCAGTCACAAAAGCACAAATTCTGTATGAGCCCATTTATTATGAAATATCTTTCCAGTTCCAGTTCCAGCTGCCTTTGAGTCAACTCTGACTCATGGCAACCTTATATGTGTCAGAGTAGAACTGTTCTCCATAGGGTTTTCAATGTTGATTTTTCGGAGGTAGATCACCAGGCCTTTCTTCCAAGGTGCTTCTTGAATGCCCAACATTTCAGTTAATAGCTGAGCACATTAATTGTGGGCAACACCCAGGCTCTCCATGAAATATGCAGAATAGGAAAATGTATAGAGACAAAAGGTCATTAGTGGTTACCAGGGGCTGGGAGGGGGGGAAAATGGGGAGTTAACACTTAAGGATACTGAGTTCCTGTTTAGGAGGATGATAAACATTTGAAAATGGATAGTGGTGATGATTGCACAACATGGTGAATGTAATTGTGGTTAAATTGGCAAATGTTTTGTTATATATATTTTACCACAATAGAAAGGAAGGAAGGAGGGAGAGAGGGAGGGAGAGAAGGAAGGAAAAGGAGAGAGAGGCAAACAGAGGAAAAGGAAAAGAAGGAAGGAGAGAGAGAGAAAGAACCAAAGTTCTCACAGTGGCCCCATATCTGGCTCCAGTTCCTTCTCTGACCTCCCATCCTGCTCTTTCCCTCTTGGTCACAACACTGGGATTCTCCATGTTCCTTAGATATTGCTGGACACTCTCCCTTCTCAAGGCATCTGCGTTTTCCATTTCCTCTAATTGGCCTTTCCCTAGATATGTGCAAGGCTCCCTTCTCTCCCCTAGATACATGCAACCCCTCACTTCTTTCAGGCTCTTCTCCAATATCACCTTACCTGAATTCCTAACACACTTCTGGTCCCTCTCTCCTGCTTTATTTTTACTTCCCAGTGCTTATCACATTCTAACATGCTCTGCAGAGCACTTCTTTAGCTTTAGTATAGTCTGCCTCCTCCATGAGAATGTAAAGCCTACCAGCATATAGATTTTTGTCTGTTTTATTTACTACTGTACTTTCAAATTCTAGAACAAGCATTTAGTAGGAGCTCCATAAATATGTGTTAATGAATAAATGAGTAAAGCAAGCCTTGGTTGTTCATGGAGCCCTGTACTGAGAGCCGACTTGAGGCACTGCCTGAACTCTGTAACTCATGGCTCTGTTCATTTCCTTCATAGCACTTAGTCGACCTGGGAAGGGCTTGCTGACTTATTTGTTGGTTTTCTGCCTTCCTTACTAGAAAGTTCACTCTTAGGATCAGGGATCATGACTAACTGGTTCATTGCTGCATCCCCAACACCTAGTGTAACACTGCCACATGGTCGGGGCTCAATAAATATTTGTTGAGTAAGTCAGAAAGAAACCAAGCCTTCATTTAGGAAATTGGATGTACGCTCCACTAGGCAGGGACATGAATATAATGTAAAAAGTGGTGTGGAAGTCTATATACCTGAGTGTTCAGACTCAGTAGGTATAAGCATGTGAGTCCCACACATCCTCCGACGGTCTGTGCAGTCAGCACTATCCGCCTGAGCAGAAGTGAGTTTCCTGGGGACTCTGTAACTGACTCAGGAGAATTACTGCAGTGAGACCAGAGTTTGTTTGTTTGCTTTTGTCCACTCTTCATATATCTCACTGTATTTTCTCTCAATACAGTATGAGTAAATATTAGTAGAAATATCTAACTTTTTACCTGTTAAGCTTCAGTATGTGGCTTACCATCCTCTCCAGCTGCAGCCTTTGTAAATGGCTTTGTAAAAACACTTGTAGGGCAAAATACTGCTTTGACCATTTACTTGCTGTGTGAGTTTGGACAAATGTCTTAACCTCTCTGAATCTCCTCATAGATAAAACAGGGATTTAAAAATACCTACCTCGTTTAATTAATAAATATATATTTTTAATTTCTTGTGGGTATATGTATAAAGGGTCACTATGAGTAGGAATTGATGGCAGTGGGTTTGGTTTTTTGGCTGTATGTAATATAAAATTTTCCTTTCTAACCATTTTTAAATGTATAATTCGGTGGCCTTAATTACATTCACAATGTTATTCAACCATCACCACTATCTATTTCCAAAACGTTTTCATTGCCCCAAACAGAATCTCTGTATCTATTAAGCAGTAACTTCCCATTCTTCCTTCCCCATTCTTCCTTCCCTCATCCCATGGTAATCGTTCATCTACTTTCTGTCTCTATGAATTTGCCTATTCTAGATACTCATATAAGTGGACTCATACAATACTTGTCCTTTTGTGTCTGGCTTACTCCACTTAGCATAATGTATTCAAGGCTCACACATATAGCATGTATCAGAGCTTCATTTCTCTTTATGGCTTAATAATGCTCCATTATATATATATATATACCTCAATTTGTTCATCTGTTGAGGGATATGTGGGTTGTTCCCACCTCCAGGCTATGGTGAATAATGCTGGAATGAGCATTGGTGTACAAGTATCTGTGTGAATCCCTGATTTCAATTCTTTTGGGTATAAACCTAGGAGTGGAATTGCTGGGTCATATGGTAATTCTATGTTTAACTTTTTGAGGAACCACCAAACAGTTTTCCACAGAAGCTGTACCGTTTCACATTCCCACCAACAGTGGATAAGGGTTCCAATTTCTCTGCAAACTCAGAAATACATATTATTTTCCTTTTTTTTTTTTAATAATAGTTGTCCTAGTTAGTGTGAAGTTGGATCTTGTTGTGGTTTATTTACCGCATATTTTATTGGGTGCCTACTATGGTCCAGGAATTACCTAGGGTGCTAAGAAAGGAGTGGTATATGAGTCAGATAAGATTCCTGTCTTCAAGTAGCTTACAGTCTACTGGGGGTAACAGATAGTAAATTAGGAAGGAGATAACTCATTAAGAATTTCAGTGAGAGATCAAAGGGTGATTGAACAGGGAGCAGAGAGATGGATGTGTTAGGGAGAGAACAACAAGTAACGTGGAGTTTTCTTGTGCTGAGATCTAACTGCTGATAAAGAGCAAAGCACATCAAGTTCCTAGGGAATATATTCCAGGTAGGGTTAACAGGAAGTACAACGTTCTACAGACAGAAAGTAGCCGAGTAGTTTAGGGAACAGAACAAAAGACTCTTGTGGCTGAGATAGTAGTAAGAGAATGGTACTAAATGAACTCAGAGACATAAGCAAAGATGGGATCATGTAGGTTAAGCCATTTCAAAAAGTTCCTGGGGGAGTCATCTTAGCACCATTCCTGGCACCTAGTAAAGGTCCAACAAACTTAAATTTTCCAAGTAGAGGGACTATATTTATTCTCTAGTAAAATGAAGGGCATGAGCAAAGGTATGTTCAAAGAGTTTGTTGTGTTCATGCTGTTTTACATTTGTTACAAATCACAATTTTAATTGCAGGCACGGAAAATTTGTTCTTATCAAAATTTAATGATTTTCATCTAAAAGATGGTTAAGTATTTTCCCGTGGATTCATGCAAACGTAGTTGTTATGATATGATGTAAAATTAATGATGCTATTTGAAAACAGACATTCTGGTTTTGGTATCTTCAGCAAAAGTATGCACAGTAAGTCCTTGGGCTACAAATGTCCAACTCACAAACAACTCATATTTACCCTTTAATGTTATGTAAATTTGCCCTCACTTTGAAACAATTAAATCAATCCCTACTTGCAACGAATTCTTCATCACATTGACCTTCATTTGCTGCATGTGCAGCTTTTAAATCATTAAAAAGACTTGGAGCCTTTTCTTAGAACCACATGCCCCTGTTTCAACTTGCATAAAAACACAGGAACAGATCTCGTTCATAAGCTGGGGACTGCCTGTATTGAGCAAAGTCCTAAAAATTGTATATTTCCTGAAAGCCTATGTGAATACAAAGGGGATCTGAAAGTTTTCTTTGGGAAACTTTAAATACTGTTTTCATCAATCTGGAGTATTTGTTCTCCCTATGAATATTTTTTTACTGAGTACTGCTGACTACATGCTATGCCTCATGCTAAATGCTGATTTAATTAGTCACCAAGTGCTGTAGATATTATAAGCTAAAGATCTCTAGCATGTGTTTGCCTCTCTCCAACACCACAAATATTACAGTCTATCAGGCTTCTACCCTCTCTCACCAATATTTCTCCAGCAGCTTCCTAATCAGGCCTCTCAAGTGGAAATCTGATCCATTGCTCTCTGCTTTAAAAAATTTCCTTGGCTTCCCAGTACCCTGAGTGGCATAGAGGTTCTTTATTTTTTACCCCTTATTTACTTTTCTAAGTGCATCTCTTGACACGTCCTACTGTTCACACTGAAAGTCTTTCTGTTCCTCAATTGTTACGCTCTTTGTCTATCCACCCAACTAGATTGTTATGCTCTCTCTCTGCATCCTGATAGCACAGTGGTTAAGAGCTGCTAACCAAAAGATTGGCAGTTCGAATCCACCAGCCACTCCTTGGAAACCCTATGGGGAAGTTCTACTCTGTTCTATAGGGTAGCTATGAGTTGGAATCGACTCCATGGCAAAGGTTATGGTTTTGGTTCTCATGGTACTGTTATTTGCCTTGAAATCCTCTTCCTCCACCCTACTTCATCCTCTCTGCTTTTACCTGGTTAATTTCTATTCAGAATCCCTGGATGATACAAATATTTAATAAGCTTAGCTGCTAACCAAAGGTTGGAGGTTCGAGTCCACCTAGAGGAGCCCTGGAAGAAAAGCCTAGTAATCTACTTCTGAAAAATCAGGCATTGAAAACCCTATTTCTACTCATCGTTTCGGCCCCAACTTAAGTCATCTCCCAAGGGCTGCATTTCATGACCCACCCCATCCTCAGGTCCACTTAGGTGCCCCTCTCATGTGCCTCTCCACCTTCTGTATGTATCAGATTGTCACTGCTGTCTGTCTATCCACTCAACTAGATTGTTAGCTGATAATGGCAGGAATCATGACTGAGATTCTGCTTTAAATCCCCCATGCCTGGCACTATGCATGGTATAGAATAAGCACTCAAGAAGTGTTTTTTGAATTAATTGTCTTTTAAATCTGAAAGAGTAGTAGATAAGGCTTCTCATTATTTGGAGTATAATTTTATGATCGAAAATTTAAAAAAATCTGGTTTGATCATACCAGTATAGATGAATAAAACCAGAGGGGTTTTCTTTCCTTTCCTTTCCTCTCTCTCTCTTTCTTCTTTTTTTCAATGGGATCATTCCAAACTCTAGAAATCTATGCAGATCCTGTGACTTTCATTCCATGGGCTTACTACTGACCACGTATGCCTCCAACAGTCCTAAACTCCCCTAGCTTTCGATTTTATCCCGTAGAATTGATTGCTTTGAATTTCTACTGTTAGTAATTAATTGAAAGAATAAGTCTTCATGATAGGTTAATAAATATGTTTTATTGAAGAAATCCCAGCAGTGCAAATGCAAAACTTGTGTGTTTTAAATTTTAAATGGTTACCAAAATGAAGCCTCCAACTCTACCCAAGTACAGCTTGCAGAATCAGTAATGAATCCATTAATTTCTTGACATTGCTCTTCACGTATTTTGTTTTGGCTCCCTTAGGCATCTGCTGAGTCCCATCTAAATCAAAGACCACTTCATACATCTGCAGTTTATCAACTGGGCTGGAGAAGCTCATAACTCTTGTAATATGCTTGTTCATACCCAACCCAATTCTCTGACTTTCTAACATCTCTGGTCAAGGTTTAAATTTAGATTCATCTAACATTCATGAACACACTTTGTGCTAAGAATGGTGCTGGGTACTTTATATGTATTGTCTCTATAAATCTTCACAACTCTGGGTAAGAGGTTTTGTAGCACCATTATGCAGATGACGACACAAAGGCTCAGAAAGGTTTAAACATTTATTTAAGACCACACAGCTAGCAGAACCCAAACTCAGGTCCTTCCAACTCAAAGACAAAGTCATTCCTTTGTATTGTGTTACCAAATAAATATGAGTTATCACTTTGCCTTTTTGGTATTACCAAAATGTTTATGGTATATGATAATATAAATGGTAACATAAAAATATTATCATTATTGTTATGGTCTTCTGTCCTCTTTGAGAACGCACCGAGAGACCCTTGAAATGTCTTCTAGCTTTGCTGGAGGTGCCTTTTAGTCTGTGTCAACATTCTGGTCCCAGGTAATATGCCAGGTGACAGTTTCAAGCCTGGGTTACGTGAAAAGGAAAAGACAAAGTTGGCTGTTGGGAGTTAGGGCCAATGATGGGACGGAGGCCCTTTGTACTTGCTGTTTCTATTCTTGAAATTCTTTTCCTCCACCCCACTTCATCCCATACCCCTCGTATTTGGTGAGATTTATTTCAAGGTAGCTGGAGAAGATTAACTCAAGCTATCTGCCTCTCTCCCTTTATTTTTTGAAGCATCTTCAGTTGTACCCATACAGGAGCATTAGATAAATCTTCCTGATTTTCAATGGAGTGGCTCTAGGGGAGCTTGCCCCATGCTTCATCTATAGCCTGGAAACTTGGAACCTTATTGGTCTGCACATCACCCTCTCCTCAAACAAAAATCAGCCCCAAGTCATCTCATGGGGACATCACGGGTGGAAACCACAAAGTCTCCTGAGAATGTCCAATCACTGGCACTGAACTGGAGATCCAAACAAAATATACACAGCCAATGCCAGACTGGCCATATGTTTGTTTCTACCAGGCAGTTGTCAGAATGAGGTGCTTGGTATGTTCAAAAGCAGACGTGCTCATCAAGAAGGCAAACACTTGCCATTTAAACACATATTAAGTATACCAGCGTGTTTTCAGTGATAACCCATTTTTTAATTTAGTTTCCTTTTCTTTCCCTTTCACTTGTGCTCTGAGTATCCTTACCAATATTCCACATTCACTGAACTACCAATGGCAAAAAGTCACTGAAACCATAAGCACCTTTTTCCACCCAGAAGTAGACTTGTAGTATTTCTAAAAGGGACTTCCTCTGTCCCTCCCTCTCGCACATTGGCTCCTTGTTAATGTTGAGCCATATTAAATGCCAACTTTCAAGCCCATAAGTCTCTAATTTCACGTTTCTGAAGTATAAAGAGTTATTATTAAGTTTTTATCAGGGAGCTGAAGTTTAGGTTTTGCATGTGAATAGACCCCTATTCTCCTTCCTCTATTAGTAACTGTTTTTTAAAGCACTTGTGTTCTATTAAAATAACAATATCTAATTATGTAAATGTGCTAATTGCTTTATGGAAATTAATACCCTTATTTAGCAAGTTAAACCTTGCAAAATGGCCATTTTTATTAAAAATTATGGAAGTGTGCTGGCTGTTTAAAGGCTAATGTAATTGGGTGAACCCAGCAACTGGGAAATGTCAATTAATGTGAGATTGTTAAATAATATTGTTTAAACAATCAATTTTCTCTTGTAGTTTGGAAAATGGTCCTGGTAAAGTAATAATGACTGTCTAAGGCCTTAGGGAAGGTTTATGAGTATTTTGTTCCGACCTGTTTTGGGATCTCTTAGGTTTTCTTTTTGTTTTGTCAAAACCAGGTTTGATTTAGTAATGGCTATTTAAATTTAGCAGTTTATAGGAAATTGTGCTCAAGATATTTCTCCTCTATGAAGGTCATTTTCAAATTGGCAATAAACAGCCACCTAGCACCACTACCACCATGCTGTGGGTACTTGTCAAAATATTTGGTGAAATTTAATTCCTTTCTTCTTGAGATAATTTTCCTTTTTTCTTAGAAAAGGAGTTTCAGGTTATAAAGACTTTTCTCTGCCCTTGATAGCAAGGAACATTGCATTCCATTTGGAAGATACTGAGTATTTTTATTACGTGTCGTAATTTTTTAGCTTCTCTACAATTGGAAATTATGCTCGCCAATGAAATAAACTTACAATCCATTGTCTTCATAATAGCCTTCTACTAGAACTGCTGGTTACTCTATTCTTCAAATGTTCTCGTTGGAGGATACTACAGAAACCTATTTAGGAAAATATCTTGTGGTTTCCAAATAGTTGTAGAGAAGGGAATTTTTTGGTCACTTATGCAATTTGCAGAATTGAGGTCAACTGAGGATGTTGGGATAGTTCTGACTGAGGTGGTGAAGACAAAGGTATGAGTAATACTCTAGATCTCTAAGCTCATTTCTTATCAAATATTGTTTGTGAGTCATTGGCTTTGAAAAGCCAAAGAGAGGCCCATGTTTCAGAATTTCTCTGTAAACACCTGTTCTTGGTGTCATCCAACATTTGAAAGTAATCATTGTAGGTGGTAGATCATGTATAATTTCTAGGACTTTTTGTGATGACTAGATGATAAAATGTCCCTTTATTATATGATATCACACAGCTCTTCTCTCCCACACTCACCCCACCCCTTCTCATCATCCTGGAACCAAACTGTCAGAGAGTTTAATCTATTTAAATGTTCTTTGTTCACATTGGAGATGCTTTGGGTTTGTTCCATGGACTCCTTATGACTGATACTAAAAGTATTGATTTTATTAATCCAGTCATTTATGAGCAAAAGCTGACTTTTTTTTTAATTCCAGAAATCAAAAATTAGCAAAATAAACTCTGATAGTTTAACAGACTGAATTCATATTTTCCCCAGAGGAATTTACCAAACTGGATGTTTCATTTATCCTCTCTGCTACTAAATGTATGTAGCATGAAGCACAGAATAATCATACCAATATACTTAGGTTCCTAACAGTTCTAACATAATCTTTCTCAAGTGAAGGTGTCTGCTCAGTTATACAACATTCCTTAGACTGTTGAGATACAGCCTGCATTTACTCTGATTTTTGTACGAATGCAAGCATTTTTTTGATAGGCACATAGGAGTCCCTGGCTAGCAAAAATGGTTAAGCACTGGGTTACTAACTGAAAAGTAGGCATTTCGAACCCACTCAGAGGCTCCTTGGAAGAAAGTCCCAGCAATCTGCTTCTGAAAGATTACCCCAAAACCAAACCCATTGCCGTTGAGTTGATTGCAACTCAAAGCGACTCCAAGCAACCCTATAGGACCGAGTAGAACTGCCCCATAGGGTTTCAAAGGTTGGTAGATTTGAACTGCTGACCTTTTGGTTAGCAGCCAAGTTCTTAACCATTGTGCCACCAGGGATCTTCTGAAAGGTTACAGCCATAAAAACCCTATGGAGCACAGTTCTACTCTGAGACACATGTGGTCACCATGAGTTGGAATCAACCTGAGTTGGTAGAAACATACCCTCAGTTTCTACGCACAAGAGCAGTGTGCAGCTGAATGTTCCACCTTTGGAATCATCTTTTACTTCTGATGTCAAAACACCACATAAAAACCCTATCCCAATTGACTAAAATGAGTTTTTACTTTCCAGACTCTTTTTTTTTTTTGCGAATTCTAAGGGAAAGAATTCAATTTATAGCTGTAGCAATAATTTTCAGTACAGTGAAAGATGTTCGCCTCTATTATGAAGTTCCATGCTGTAAAAACGGCACGGGGGCAGCATCTGACTTCCTATAAACTCACAAGGGGGAAGAAGAACCAAGATCAACAGCCTAAGGCCGACCCTTATGAGGCAGAGGGCAGACATGCCTCCACTCTCTGCCATCTTTACCAACTCTGACACCAGTTGTCCCTTCCAAAGCATTCTCTGTTTCTCTGCTGGGTTTGATAATTCATTTCAGTGGCCACACAGAACTCACGGACCGTACTCACAATTATGGGGTTTATTAGGGAAATAACAGGTTACAATTTAGGCCCAGGAACACTCAAGGATACAGTTCTGCCATCAGAACAGCCTCTTCCCAGCCATGTTTACAGGCATGCCTCTCCCTGGCCCTAGGTCTCTGCCCAAAGGCACTCAGCTTTCTTTTTCCGTGGACCAGGAAGCCCACTGTGCTGTTTCCTGCTGGTTGGTCTCTGCTGCCAGGTCTGTCCTGCCACTGCTTCTCACCATCTTCAGGGTTACAACTTGCTCTCTCTGTCTCCTGGTCCCAGAAGCCTCCCAGGGCAGGGATCCCAGGTCCAAAGTATGTGCCGACTCCTGGCTATTCTTCCTTGGTGGTAGTGGGTTCCTCTCTTTCCCACTCTGGGGTGGCTCATTTCAAACCCAGCAGAATGGCAAAACTGACCAATCCCTTTAGTGGGCCACAATTACCCTATCACACAATCCCGCCCAATCACTTGGGTGGGAGTTACAAGACCATGGGTAGAAAGGCCACACAAAAGTAATCAATCACACCACACATGTGTTCCATGGAGTTGAAATTTGCTGGCCCTTGCTGGGAGAGGAGATTTTTCTGGTCTGTTCTCTGAGACCATCTTCCATCAAGTGCATGATCATTTACCCAGGTTTTGAGATCTAAACCAGGTTATCCTTTGGTCTCTATCTAACTCTGCACTTCCTAATGCTTGAACCAGGTCATAATAGAGTAAATCTCAGCTCTCCAGACCTTTGGAAAGAAGGTCATCCTGTGGGTAGCTTAGTTTTCTTCAAAACAAAATTATTTTTTTGTTTACCTATTTTATAATCTGAAAATATATTATTTTGTTTGTGCCTTCCTAGAATGTGTTTGGCATATTTGAATCTCTTCTTATGGACTCTTGAGTGGTGCTAATGCATTAATTTCTCAGAGCTCTTTTGAAATATTTAAGGCTACTTGCTTGTCTCCTAAATGGTCCCAGACTACTGGCTCAGTGAGTTTTTACGTCTTTTTTTTGTAGTGTTGCTTTCATGCTGTTACCTTGTCACAGTGCCTGGCAAATAGTAGGTGCCCATTAAATATTTGTTAAATGAATAAACGATTGTCACTTTTGCACTTACATTGTAACATATCTGGCTGTAGTGTTTCCTCTACCCTTTTCTAATTGGCTGCTTCTAATTTGTTATGGTTTTGGCAATCAGTTAGCCAGATGTGATAAAACTGTGCAAATCAAGATTAAACAGTATATGAATGAGGCTTTACTCTCCCCTGGGGAGTAAAGAACAAGCAAGGGCTCAGATCGTGTGACATCTCTTTTGGCCACGAAAAAGTCTTTTTTAAAAACTTTCTTCCTGTTTTGAAACTGAGCTTTGAATCCACAAAATTATGATATGGTTGAATTCCAGATAGGTGAGGTATTTTTGTATTTAGTTTTCCATCAGATAGTCATTACCAGCACCTAGGAGCACTGCCAGAAGCAAGATATATAAAAATCACTAGCCCATTACTGTGTTTGTGCTTCTTTTAATTAGATTTCTTTTAGATTTTCTTTTAAGCTGTCCAGGGACAAGGGTGTCCCTTGTGAATGTAGTGTCCATTATGTAAAACTTAAGTGCATCTGAGAGTTTAGAAAGTGTAAAATTTACACT
The DNA here is from genome assembly GCF_000243295.1 of Trichechus manatus latirostris. Taxonomy (NCBI): domain Eukaryota; kingdom Metazoa; phylum Chordata; class Mammalia; order Sirenia; family Trichechidae; genus Trichechus; species Trichechus manatus. The sequence goes on along the minus strand of NW_004443947.1, from coordinate 12,793,389 downwards.
TAGGGCTCTGTTTAGTCAACGTGATGAGATTTAAGATCAATTAGGAGGGGGAAAAAGAACAGAGTACATTATTGTTTTCAAGAAAACTTAACAGATGATAAGAAAATATATTTTCTCACTGCCAAATGGTTGACAGTTTGTTTTTATGAGTTTCGGTTGAGCTTCTAGAGTTGTTGGTCAGATCCACCTCTGCCACTCTCTTATTGTGTCCTGGCCGGAAGTGTTGGGAGGACAAGAAAATTTCTCATTAGTGACATGTAGTGACACTTCACTTTATTGTGCACGGACGATTTTCTGACAGAGATAGATGACATGGTTCCCGTTTCCAAGAAAATTGTTATTCCATCATTGAATGGGGAAGCTCTGAACCAATCTTTCTGATTTACAAACAGGCTGTAGATGTGCCAAATATGACAAACTGATACTGAAATGTGGAGCCTTGAAATTGAAGATGGTTCCTTGTTCATTTTTGGATCTATAAGGTTACAGGTAACTGAATACATTAACAATGTCATGTTTTCACTTTCCATTAAGTAGTGACATGTATGGTACAAGGTAGATAGAGAAAACTGTTAGTTTGAAAGTTTTGACATTGGACTCTTACTTTGCCATCAGGAAATATTTTCTTAGAGCAGAAAAGGGCAAAATAATATCTTCCATTTTGTTTAACCCCAGTATCTCCTCAGTTTGACTTCCTGTGTCCAAGAGAAAGTCCTATTTCCATGCGGTGATGGATATTTATTGGTTACCTTCCCCTATTCCCCTACCCCTGCAACATTCATAATTCATATCTCATCACCCGCTTGCCAGTGGTGTACAGTTTCTGCTTGAGGATCCAGCAGAGAAACCCTTGATTTGAGCTCAGCCTATCAGCTGATTCTGTCCACCTAGCCACTTTGTCATGTGACTAAGCTAGACCAATTGGAAATGACCCTTAATTAGAACCTCAGGACAACACAGCTCAGACTTGACGTGACTTATTGTTGTCTTTAGGTGCTGTCAAGTCAATTTCAGCTCATAGCAACCCCATGTGACAAAGCAGAACTTCCCCATAGGATTTCCTAGGCTATAGTGTTTTATAGGAGTGTATCACCAGGTCTTTCTGTGGTATAAATAAGTGACAGAAGCTGCTGCAGCCGTTTTTTGCTGCTAAGAGAGAAGCCAGCCTGAAGAAAAAGAGGACCCTCAAAAAAGAACAGAGCTAAAAGAATCTCAGAGAAATATAAGCAGAGACTTGAACCTTTGAATTAAACCATTTCTGAAGCCTGTCCTATTTCCAGACTTTCCAGAATCATAACCCAATAAATTTTCCTTTATTATTCAAGCCCCTTGAGTTGAGTTTTGCAATGCTTGCAATCAAAGGATACTAACTGATGAAATGATTCAATCAGACATTTTTTGATCATCTGGTGCTATAAGAGAACTGTAAGCCACACAAATTTAGTATAAGATCAAGGAACTAAATGTTGATAGTTCTTATAGAATTTCTAGTCAATGCAGTGCTGGTAAATAGTTAACAGTAGGCTCTGAGGATGAGAGTTGAGAACTGGTTTGTAGTATTTGATAATTTGGTTTCTATGGTGTAAATATCCCCACCACCACTTTGCTTTCCATGGTGCAAATATCCTCACCATGGCCAATTTCAAGCTACCAACGTAACATTACCGAGTGTGGAATTAGGAAGCAATAGTAACAATTGGCTCTCACTAGCCCATAATAGCCAGCACCAGCATACTACTACCTCTATTCCAACCCTGCTTTTTTATGTATAAAACTGTGATCCAAAGCAGTTAAGAGGCTTTCCAGAAATCACATGAATAGATGTAAGGCTTGAACCAGAATGCACATTCTTTGTCTTCTGAAAGCCAGTTTTTAATAAGTGGGTGATCTTGTTTACATATGTAGCTGTTAAGGAGTCCCGGTGGGGCAGTGGGTAAGAGTTTGGCTGCTAACCAAAAGGTTGGCAATTTGAATCCATCAGCCTCTCCTTGGAAACTCTATGGGGCAGTTCTACTCTGTCCCATAGGGTCACTGTGAGTCTGAATCGACTTGACAGCAACAGGTTTGGTTTTGGTTACGGGTAGCTGTTAATGCAAGCACATTTATTTATTTTTAGAAGGGCCTATGCTTCTCTGCTTAAGATCAGAAACCTATCTAGATTTTCACAAAGTCAGTATTTCAGTTGATCAATCAGACATGCCCAGCTAATCAATAAGAATCTCAGTATATCTTAAAGGAATTGGCTACCAGGTATTGACTATGTATGTGCCAACCACTTGATAGACGCATTATCTCTACAGAACCTGCAGGAAAGTGTCATCCTTCTCTCCATTTTATAGATAGGAAACTAGGTTCAGAAAGGTAGAAACTTACCAAGTTCTCAACTCATGCATAGTAAGGGGTGGATTGAGAACCTGATCCCATGTTTGTCTGACTTTAAACAGTATGTGGTATATTGCTCTGGAGAGGTCATCTTTTTGTATGTGCTGATGGGCTTTGGGACTTTTCTGTAACTTAGGAAACATTTATTGGGAACAAATATTTGTATCTATTACTGTACAAAACAAAAATGCAGATGGAAGCAAGTGTTTGGTAATCAGGAAGGTAGCAGTATTTATGGCCCTTTGGGTTCTGGTCATAGCTATTCTTATTTTCCCCGCCACCTAATCCCTCATCTCATCTTTGAGATTTGGTAGAGCTAACTTGTGAGGACTCAGAAAAAAAGACCCATGTCTTGTCTTAAAGACTCATTCATAAAATACTATAAGAAATGTTCATTCATTTCCAGAAATAAATGTAAGCACTCAATAATTGAAGTTGAAAAAGCAAGCAAATGAATTACATATTCCAAATAAGTATCAATAGTTATAGTTAATAAAAGCTAGGTGGTTAAAGAAAAGTCTGCTCTATTTCATTCTTCTTCGCTCAAACAGATACCACTCATTTGCGATTTCCATAGATTTTCAGTGTGCCCTATCTGCATTATCCTGAGTGACTCTGCAGCTTTCATTAACGTGGTCTGAATTATTTAAGTGGGATGATTAGCATTATCTGGAATGCACCCTTAAGAATACAGGGGCAATTAAATGCGGAGCTTGACCTACTGCCCTCTTTTGTAGGACACAGAAGATCAGCACAGCAGAGGTGATTGCAGAAAGCAGTTCTGTTCTACACTTGATTCTCTCCCTCTCCCTTTCTTCCTCCCTTCTCTCTGCACACCTCACACACCCAATTTTTATCCTTCAGAACTGATGGGAAACTGACTTACTCTGCTTCAGTCTAAGTAGTATTAGATGATCTTGAAGAAAATTGAAAAGGCTAGTCCAATAGGGGCTCCAAGTATCTGGATGATTATTGGGTGTAGAAAATAACCAGGTGTTCCCATCGTGCATCTGGCTTTTTTTGGAGTCCTGTAGAAACAACAAACGTCTTTATTTAAAGAAAAAGTGATAACAAGCAAATAAACCCCTTATATTGCTTTGAAGTTTCATTGCAATTTTACTGTTGTATGTTAGCAGTCACGTTCAATATGCCTGAAAATAGTAGTCCAAGGTGCTGTAATAAATCTTTCCCACTGACTCCCAATTTGGAGCTCAAGATTTAAGGATGACCAAAACAAAATAGAGGTACCCAAGGTAATTTCAGCATTTCAAAAGCCAAATGGAAATCAAACACTGATTGCATGGTACAGGCCAACTAAAATATCAGGTTTCTTTTGGTTGGAAAATCAGAACGTTAACTCTGTGTTAGCATGGGGGAATTAATCCGTTGATTCTAAATGAATGCAACTTGGTAAACAAAATCTTCCGTAACTACGAATACTTAGCAGATTCTTTAAAAGGAGGGTTGGGTTTGATTTGGGAGTCCCTGGATCATGCACAAGGTTAACATGTTCAGCTGCGTTGGGGGTTCAAGTCCACCCAGGGATGCCTTGGAAGAAAGCCTTGATGATCTTCTTCTGAAAAACCGATCACTGAAAATCTGACACACATGGGGTTGCCATGAGTCAAAGTTGATTGAATGGCAGCTGATTTGGGGCTTGATGTGAGAACTATTGACTAAGAAATCCATGAGCAGCCTATATCAGTTCGGCAATTATTCACTAAGCACCTAAACAAGTGCCGTACAATGGTGAGTTCAAGACCGCCCTCACGGTCCTTACACTGTAGTGGGAAAGGGAAGGAAAAAAAAATGAAATTTTTACAAATTTAATAAAGGTTACCAAAGAAATATCCATTTTTGCTTGTAATCAAAAGGGATTTGGACACAGAAGAGCAAAATCTGCCTATAGTCAGTGATTTTATAGGGGCCAAAAATGCAACAGGCTCCAAAATATCTAATCCAACCATCTTGCAAATCCTATATCACTCACTTCTTTGGGTTAAGATATTCAAGGTCTCAGTAAAATATGCTATCTAGTTAGAGAAAATTTAAAGCCATTATGAGATTTTAAAAACTGCTTTAATAAATGGATTAGCAGCCAGTCACCTACAAGAATCTCCGTAGGAGGATAGCCGGGGAGAGAAACCGCGGAGTTGCTTCCGAAAGGCATTGGGAGAGAAGAAGAAATCTGCTCCTGTGCTAACTGAGGAGTCTTGTTGATATCTGAAGGCCTTGAGGCCAAAAGGAAGAAGGAGCCTTTAACAAGGGGCCAGAGAAGTCCCACTACATAATTCTAACAAGGCACCCTTCCTTCCCCAGCACAGTGCGCTAGGCAGGCTAAACCTTTCTGTTGGACCTGGCTGCAGATAAGCAGAAGGCTCCCTCCTGACTGGTAGCAGAAATGAAGCAGAGTTTATGAGACTTGCCCAAGGCCATAGAAGCAGTCCATGTCACACCTGAGATTAAGATTCAGATCTCTCTGCCTTCTAGAAAGACAACTACTGTCGCTCATGTTCATGTCCTATTTTTAAGTTCATTAGTTAACCTCTGGGTACTTAGGCAGCTTCAAGAGCCAGTACATCAAAGTGTTTTAAATGGACGAGTCTAAAGTGATCATCCTCTCGTTGCCTAGCTCATCCTCTGAGCCCCTGCAACGGTTCTGTGGTTCACATGGAGGCTGGCTGCTCATCAGCAGGTTTCCCTGGGAGGTGGGAAGCATCTCTTCTCTGATCAGAACATGCCTGCACAGAGCGCCAGCAGCTACTGAGTGATGCCTGCTCGAATGGAATGAGCCCTGCCCCAGCCAGGGAGTCCAAAATCTGTCTTCTGGCAGAGGCTTAACTGTTTGGCTGCTGCTTTGGAAGGTCCATGCTGGTGCCTCCCGGGAAGAGAGAACCCAGCTGGGAAGCTGCCAGTTGCAAGCAATCTTCTTCTTCATTTCAACTCAACAAGTATTTAATGTGCTTCTGCTGAGGGGCCAGTCCTGGAGGGGATGCAGCCCTCTGGGGGTCTAGAATCATTCTAGGGAGTCCAGACACACAAGCAGGAGGCAAACAAGGCTCTACGTAATTAAGAGCTCGGCAGTCATGTCTACAGGAATTCAGGGATTGTCCTCAGATCTTGGTGTAACATCGCCCCTGCAAAAGGACCATCGGCAGCATTGTATAGAGAACCAAAGAAATACCCAAACCGTCTCAGGGTTCTTTGTACCACTTTAGGACACAAGCAAAAAATAAGACAAAACAAGACCTCCAGTGAAGGAAGACGTCATAAGAATGAATGGGGCTGCCTCTGGTGCTCAAAATTATTTTCCAAATAGCTCCACGGGGCAGATTGTTGTTTGCTGCCATTGGGTTGGCCCCTGACTCATGGCGACCTCATGCACAATGGAGTGAAACACTTCCAGATCCTGTGCCATCCCTATGAGTCAGTTGTGGATGATAATCAGACCATTGTGATCCTTAGGGGTTTCACTGATTTTCAGAAGTAGATCACCAGGCCTTTCTTCCTAGTCTGTCTTAGGCTAGAAGCTCCGCTGAAATCTGTTTAGTATCATAAGCAACACACAAAGATCCACTGACAGACGGGTGGTAGCTGTGCATAAGGTGCAGTGGCTGGGAATTGAACCCAGGCCTCCTGCATAGAAGATTAAAATTCTACCACTGAACCACCAATGTTCTCGTTCGATGGGGTAGTAACTTGGTCCATATTCTGCTCTGAGGTCAAAGGGAAGCCAGGCTAGGCCCCAGGAGTTATGGCTGCTGTTGTTAATTCACCCTTTCATTCTAAACTCCTGGTTCCAATTTGGCTCCTCTTTCTTGTTCTGTTACTCGTATTATTTTGTACTTGTTGTTCAGCATTTACTGGATACCCACGAGGTTTCTGGCACTCTAGCAAGTGCTTGGGTGGCAGTGGATTCATAAGCCAGGAGACAGGTTGCTGTGTATGACTGCTTAATATCTGGCAATGCAATAGTATGTTGGAAGTTTCTGGCTGTGTGAAATTCTAACTGTTTAAGTAATGAAGAAAGAAGCATTGGGGGTTGTTAGAACACGGAGTGATAAGTTGGGCCTGAGTTTACATTGTGTCGGATCTGGTTTTTCACACCCTTAATACCCTCTCACCTCCCAGAAGAGTGACTTCTTGAGCTAGATGATTTGCTTTTAGAAAACTTATCACAATTCTAATTAAGTAATTATTAGTAAAATGATTTATTGGCAGTCTTTCAGCCTTGCAAGACTGTAATTCCCATGAAGGCACTGACAAACTAGGTATTCTTCATCATTGTAGCCCCAATGTCTTGAAAAGGTTTGGCATAAAGTAAGCACTCGAGAAACATTTATTAAAGGGATGAATGCTAGAAATGGAATGAAGTATATCACAGAAAATTGGTTCATATTTAAGTGGAGAAATCTGAGAATAATGTACATAAATAGTACATTAAAATGAGTTAAGGTTATCTCTTATGATAATATCACTCTCCCTTTTGAGCAGGAAAAGAAAGGGGGCTTCACAGCCAACAAACCAGGAATTGTGTTCTAACTAGGCCAGATCATAGATTGCCTCTGTAATTTGGGAGGTGTCTATTTCTCTTTATGGGCCTCAGTTCTTTAATCTACAAAATGAAGGGGTTGGAATTAAATCACTAAGTCAATCTCTGATTCCGTGAAAAGTGCACCATAATGGAAATTATGGCCTTACGGCCTTTTTGTTTGACAAGAGAGATAACCTTCAGTAATTTTCTCTCCACTGAGGCTGGGGAGAGAATGCAGGGAACCCAAGTCTATCCTGTATTTTCCTTAGTGGTATTGCAGTTGCATGTAAGTTAGAATCCTAAGGAAGCAGAACTCTCTACCCTATGAAGCAATGAGCAACTCCCTAAATAGGAGAAAAGCAGACAAATGTTCCACTTTCCCAACTTGTTGACTGGGGGCAAGTCTTCACTGCCTTCCATCCATCTACCACCCATCTCAATAATGAATGACTTTGGTGGGTGCTGTGGTCAAGGCAACAGGAGAGACAGTGTCTCCTCAAACCCTCAAACAGTAGTTCCTCTGCCCCCTCCCAGAACTCAGAATAGAATAACTGGAGAAACAAACAAAGGACCACTTTCCAACCTATTTCAGTTATATTTCCTATTCTTTCCTGTTTCAAGAGCTTAGTTAAGACATTATCTTGAGCAATAAAATGACAGTAGAAATGTGTTGAAATTTTCACCTTAACTCCAGTGCAGTCAGCCTGCAGTGTGTAATGCTTAATGTTATAACCCTGTCCTTCACTGAAGATCTCTGGGTGACACAGACAGTTTATGCTCTACTGCTAACCTAAAGTTGGTGGTTTAAACCCACCCAGAAGTACCATGGAAGAAAGGCCTGGCGATCTGCTTTCTTAAAAATTACAGCCAAGAAAACCTTGTGGAGCATTTCTACTCTGTAACACATTGGGTTGCCATGAGTTGGGTTTCTTTTTTGTCTGTTTGTTTTTGGTCCTCCCCTTAAGCACACTGTTGTCTCCTGGAAGTAGTTCTTTTCTGTGTGAGAACTTGCTACAGGTGCTACTAGACTAAAATCCCAAGGATGGTTAACAGATGTAGGGGTTTCTGAAATGTTTCATTAGTGAGGTGTGCTGGTCCAGGAGTCTGCTTGCTTGCTTGCTGCACTCCAAAAGCAGGGTTGTAGCTGCCTTTATTTGTATTTGCATTATGTTCTTCCCATTTTCATTTACCACTTCTTTGCCCAAGAAATAACCTTTCTGAATCAACAATGACTTTCCAAATCTATATGTCTTTGCCTTTCCAGTTACTGCCTTCTCTTCATTTACCCAGTCACATGAGGTTATGGAAACACAAATGCAGAAACTTGCCCAAATAATCATGATCTCGGAATTTGAGGGCCATTTGAATTTCATCATAAGACAGCAGCTTCTGAAACATGTCGAGTGGAGCTTGAGAAAGCTTGCACACCCACACCTGATAGAATGCCTCTCCTGTCTGCTCTTGGACTGTGCAATCAATTGACATTTTGTTGACTGCACTTCCCTTTAATCTGTCTTTCTGTAAAACTTCAATTCTTCTGCTACAATTTCCTGTTTCTATTCCCGCTGGCTTTATATCATGCCTTGGCCAATCATTGAGAAACAATGCTATGCATCTCTCTTATTTTTTTTTTTTTTCTATGCAATGTCCTATTTGATCCCTATCTTGCCTGTGAAAACACAATTGGGATACTGCCAAGATAAGAACCATTCTTTAGCCTCAGTTATTGGGCCTAGGGACACATGAAAGGTACCTGATATTGTTCAACCAGAAGTTGGCTCTCTGTGCTTTATTCTTTGTGATCTGGGATGGTTAAATGGGACACATTCCTTGTGTTCTGAGAAAAAGTATTCCTAACTCTTATGGATTGAATTGTGTTCCCCAAAAAGATATGTTGTGATCCTAACCCCTCGTACTTGTGAATGTGATCTTGTTTGGGTATAACATTTTTGAAGATGTTATCAGTTAATTTAACTTCAGCTCATACTGGAGTAAGGTGGTCCTAATCCAATACGAGTCATGACTTTTAAAGGAGGGAAGAGACACAGGCACAGAGGGAATATGCCATGTGAAGATGGAGGCAGAGACTGCAGTGATGTGTCTACAAACCAAGGAAGACCAAGGATTGCCAGGAACTACCAGAAACTAGGAAGAGGTAAGGTAGGTTCTTTCCCTAGAGCCTTCAGAGAGACCATGGCCCTGACAATACCTGGATTTCAGACTTCTAGACTCCAGAACTATGAGACAAATTCCTGTTGTTTGAAACCACTGCATTTGTGGTACTTTGTTATGGCAGCCCTAGGAAATTAATACACTACTCTACTTCTTAATTCTCTCCTGGTGATCCCTGCACGCTTCTCTGACAACATCAGCCCCTACTGCCCATTTCACACACATGCTATAGCCATACTGACCTTCTTTCAACCCTGCAAACATGCCAAGCTCATGCCTATCTGAGAGCCTGGGCACTCGCTCTTCTCTCTTTCTCGCGTACTCTTTCCCTGTAGCTACGTTGCCTCTTTCTCATCAATTAGATATCAGCTCCTTGAAGAAAAATCCATGGCCACCCTAGTTGAAGTGATTGCACCATCTGTATCCACCCAGTCACTCTCCTTTCAATTTGTGCTATTTTACTCTCTTCTTGACCTTCTTAACTTGATTGCTGTCAAAACTAAGCTCGATGATGGTTGGAGCTTTGTGTTGTCACTGTGTTTTCTCCACAACCTGTCTCAGTGTCTGTCACATATTAGATACTCGAGAGATATTTGTTTGAATGAATGCATTTAGGAAAATAGGGTTTAGGAAGCATGGATTCAAGAGAAAAATACTATTAATGATTGATTTCTAAAAAGGAAGTAGTGAAGAAGTTTCCTTGTCAGTTCAGTTTTTAGCGCCTAAATTTGTAGTGTTGCCATGAGTTGGGATCAACTCGACAGCAATGGGTTTCATTTTTTTGTTGTTGTCATTTGCTTGTTTGTCTGTTTGTTTTCGGTCCTCCCCTTAAGCACACTGTTGTCTCCTGGAAGTAGTTCTTTCCTGTGTGAGAACTTGCTACAGGTGCTACTAGAATAAAATCCCAAGGATGATTTCCCATCATGGGTGATTTCTGAGAAGTAGTTTCCTGGCGACATTGTGGTCACCTCTATCGAAATTACTCCAAATCCTCATGTCCAGAAATATATTTCCACCTGATTGCAGCATGTTCCCTTATTTTTGGATTCTACTATCACCTCAGACTCAGTATATTGAAAATATTATCATTTTCTCTGGGTCTACTTTACAAATCATCTCTTGAGTCTGCCTTCTCAACTGCATTGTTAGTGCCACTGCCCATCTGCCCACCTCTTGGGAAGAAAAACACCAGTCCTCACTGATGCATCCCTGTCTTTAGTACCTCTTTCCCAGTGTACCGAAGACAAGCTTTGTTACTGTCTTTAAAACTAAATATTCACTCATTCATTCATTCAACCCCTGTAATTATTTCTAGAAACTGTGCGAAGCCTGGAAACAAACAGGGTCCTGGGCCTGGTAGAGCTTAGAGCTACCCTTTTCTGTTTCAATAGGATGAAGGAACAATAAATGAACACCACGTCTAGAGACTAGGGTCTCTCAGTGTCAAAACCCTCATCACATCAGGCGACCTGGGACTAGAGACCCATGAGAGGTACCTTAGATAGTTCAATCAGAAGTTGGTTCTCTGCACTTTATTCTGCAAGGTTGGGGATGAGGACAGTGAATCAGCTGGCTTCTTCAACAACAATCTCCTCACCAGATCTTGCGTATTGCTGCTAAGCTAATCATTCTAAACAGCAATTAATCATTCTACTTCCTTCTCAGGTACCTAAACTAGCTCCATTTGGGGCCTAGAGTTTTCTTATACTGAACTATTGAAACTCTATATTATCTGACCTTCTCTCTAATTTATTCCCCCGTGTTCCAATAATCTCCCTCTTTTCCAGTCAAGCCATTTGCATCACTGTCCTTTTAACCTTCATTTTTATTCCTAAAGTACCTAGCATAGAATTTAGATTTGGATGGAACTTTAAAAAAATATGTAGCCCAATTCCTTAATAGTGTCAAAAAGAAAACTGAGATTCATAGGCTCAAAGTCAGAAAGTGAGTTCTAAAAACATTTCCTGACTTTTAAGACTCTACCCAACAGGTTTCCAGTTTTGCTTGATAAGTGTATGTTTGCATGCTAGCAGCTACTGATAGACCCATGTTAAAGTACTCAAATCAAGTGGAGAATTATGAGTGAGATTTGACTGAGTGAACAAGGGAAGAAGAACTGGGTAAGAAAAAGGGAAGGAAGCAGGCTGATGTGAATCATGTTTGAGGATTTGAGTATTGGTGCTCTTTTGCTCATCCACATTTTGCCATCTGGGTCATTAGACTGTAAGACACCCATTCCGAGCCACCAAATGTTTAACAGTCCAAATCCTTGAACTCATCTCAATACTGAGGAAAAAACAAAACACCCACACATGGTTGCTTTTTTCTCTTTTAGCACAATGCCCTAGAGGATACTTACTGGGGGACAGTTGCAGCCAGAGATTAAAAGTCCAATAATTGTTGACTAATGGTGCCCCAGTGGTAGTTCCAATATGCCAGTTAATGCATAATGTCGCCCTGCATGAAACCTGATCAAAAAAGCTTAAAGCTGCTCAGCCCCTACTGTTTGCTGAGGAAAACATGGGGACGGAGGGCCTCGGAAGGAGGGACCTGTGGGCACATTGATTGGCTGGGCAAGACCTTGTTCATAGAAAGGCAAAAAGAGTCACCATCCTCAAAATGCAGTGCGCTGACAGGAGACAGTGATTCTAAAACGAAGTTTAAGGTAACCATTTGATGACAAAAAGGCTAGCAAAAAATAAAGGTGTAAAAGAAAACAGGCTTTTCTTTTTCTTCTCTTTGTTTGAAAACCTTCCCATCAAGAGAACACAATATGCAACTGCAAACAGGGATCAGCCTCATTAGGAGGAAAGAAAATTGTTTGAAATACACCTCAAAGAGAAAGAAAAAGAGCTGTCATTTTCTTTAAGGACACAATTATGTTCTTATTGACAAGACAGAAGAGTAATAAAGTTAAATTAGAGCAACTATAAGCTTGATAGTTTGGTTGAAGGGAAATAGAGCAACCTTAGCCATGAAAAAAATAAGAAGAAAGAAAAAGTAGATCTTTTAATCAGCCTCTACTGAAGCAATGACTACTGACCTTACCCTTATTGAGAGCATTCTTGGGTCTGTTCCAGGAGCAAAATTCTTACCTCATTGATGCAATCCAGGAATTTTAAAACTAGAAGTGAGCTTGACTAATTTTTATGTCAGAGTCTCTTATTTTATAATTGGAGGAACCGATGTCTAAAGCAGTTAAGTGACTTGCCCATGCTCACCCAGATTTGAATTTCAAGGTTAAATTCTAGAAATCAGAAGGAACTGAAACTTATTTTCTTCAGAGATAAAATGTGCTCATTCAGCCTTATCAGGGAATCATCATGTTAAAAATCAATTCTTGGTGATTAATCAGTGTAGAAGGAGTCCCTGGGTGCTTTAGACAATTAATGAGCTCGGCTACTAACCAAAAGGCTGAAGGTTAGAGTTCACCCAGAGGGGCCTTAGAAGAAAGGCCTGGTGATCTACTTCCAAAAAAATCAGCCACTGAAAATCCTATGGAGCACAGTTCTACACTGACACACACGGCGTCTCCATGAGTCAAAATGGACTCAGGGCAACTGGTCTGATACATAATCAATCTAGAAGTATATTTGGGGATTCTGAGTACACCTGTTAAGCTCTCATGAACTGAAGCATCCCACGATCTCCTCTCTCTCTAGACTAGGCATCAGGCAGTAGAAGGAAAAATGTTAGGAGATCCTCATCCTTCTTCACTGTTGTCACTGTGGTGACAGTCAACACCTTCTACCTATGCACTCTCCTTGTTGGAACAGAAACAATGCCTCTGTGGTCCCTGTTGTATAGAAGAATGAAGCCAGAAGCCCCTCCTAGCCATGAGTGAGTTATGGGACTCTCCAGAGCTTCTGTTTGAGAGGCCAAATACCTTGGAAGTGACAAGCTCTCCCTTGTAATATATAGTAGGAGTTCAGGAAAAGGAAAATGCAATAATTTTTTAAGTACTTTGGGCCATTTCCCTCTCCTGCTTCCCTCCTGGAAAAGTCTGGACACATTTTTATGTGGAAAGGTACACTGTGACATTTTATATCATTCCCTCCACCTATTAATAGTTCTGGCTGCCCCAGGTGCTCATTTTCAAGACACCCGGAGAGAGGGGACTTCTGGCAGCCGCACTGCAGCTGACAGCTTCTGGGAAATAGCAGGTTTTAATTGATGTATTGTGGGCATTGTGCTTTCTCTCTCTTTAAGAAAAAAAAAAAAATGTGATGGCTTTAGTATCCTCCTAGGGCCTATAGATTTTAATACGTCAATTATTCCGCTTTTATTGGGATGTGTATGTTTGTGGCTGACTGATGGTCTACCAGATACCTCTTTGTCTCTGTGTGATGCTGAGCACCAAGTGTAAACATCACCCATCTCTCTTGGAATAACCAATCCAGACAGGAAAAAACCGACAACCCCTCTACAGAGTCTCATCAGAATGCCAGTCCATAGAAATTCTTCTCAAATTAGCTACCTGCCTGTTAGATAATAATTACCAAAGAGGTGAAATTGGAAATTAAGGCCAGAAAGCAGAAATGTGAAAGACCAGATTTCTCATTTTTAATGTCATCCCGGCAGCATTTCTTTGATGGTCCCTGAAGGAGGCAAAATTCCCCAGGCCGGTAGGACCATGGGCATCGGCTACACAGACCCTCCCATGTAATTCTGGCTTGTTGCCACCTCTGTGAAGGCAGCAAGGTATTTCTCCAGATCTCAGAGCATCCCAGCTCTGCCATCACGCTGACCAGAGAAGCCACTACTTTGGTGTGGGCGTCCCTGTTGAGCTCAATCTTAGTTAGGTCTTGACACCCTTCTCCCAATACGAACTACAGGGGATTTCTTACTACCTCGAATTCCTCAGCATTCTAATAGACTTTTTAGTTTCTTTCTTTTTTTTTTTTTAGTGTGGTAAATATATATGTCACAACATTTGCCATTTTTCATTTGTACAGTTTAGTGACATTAATCACGTGCATCTCATTGTTCAACCATCACCATGCTCTGTTTCCAAACGTTTCCATCACCCTCGGCAGAAGCTTAGTGTGCCCTAAGTAATGACTCTCCCTTTCCTCTCCCTCCCATCCACTTCTGGAAAACACTAATAAACTTTTCTGTATACATTTGCCTATTCTAGATATTTTGTTTAAGTGGGTTCATAGAATATTTGTCCTTCCGTGACTGACTTATTTCACTCAGCATAATGTTTTCAAGGAGCCCTGGTGGTGCAGTTGTTCAGAACTTGGCTGCTAACCACCAAAGGTTGGCAGTTCAAATCCACCAGCTGCTCCTTGGAAACGCTATGGAGCGGTTCTACTCTGTCCTATAGGGTTGCTATGAGTTGGAATCGACTGGATAGCAATGGGTTTGGTTTGTCTTGTTTTGCTTTTTAATGTTTTCAAGGTTCCTCCATGTCGTAGCTTGTATTAAGACTTCACTTCTCTTTACGGCCAAATAGTATTCCATTGTATGTATGTACCACATTTTGTTTATCCATTCATCTGTCTAACTTACCTTTAAAAAAAAACGCAACACCTTGTTGAGGTATAATTCACACAGCATAGAATTCACTCATTATAAGTGTGTAACTCTATGATGTTTAACAAATATATAGAGTTGTATAACCATCACCACCCTCTACTCCTAGAAGAACATTTCCATCACCCCAAAAAGTCCCCTAGTGCCCATTTGCTGTTTATGTCTGTTCCCACCCAGCCCGAAGTCTTCACTGATGTACTCTGTCTCTGTATGTTTTCCTTTTCTGGACATTTCATATAAATAATAAATTACATATCATTTATATAATATGTACATAATACACATATGACTTATTTTTATAAAAATTTCAAATCCAAAACTAGGTAGCACGATGTTTTGAGGTCCACTCATATTGTAGCACGTATCAGCAGTCAGTGGCTTTATGCTGCTGAATACTATTCCAGTATGGACATACCACATTTTGTTTACTATCCTCCAGTTGATGGACATGTGGATTGTTTCCAGTTTTGGGCTATTATACTTCTGTGAACATTCACGTACATTTCCTTGTGTGGACATACGTTTCTGCCGCTTATTAGATGCCCATGTACTCCATACTGTCTAATCATTTTCAATGCATTATTTCTAACCTTCACGACAACTAGTAAGGTAGGTACTATTATTAGGAAACTGAGGCTTATAAAGAAGCTACTCACTTGAAGTAAATGTTTCTGGGGTCAAAATCCAGCCCATGTTCTTTCCATTATGTTAGGAAGCCTCGAGCTTGCTAATAGAAAAGCCGGCATTTGCCCTGAGCTTCCCCAGCCAGTCCAATGGCCCACCCTCCAACCATTTCCAAAGTCCCCCGTGTGGCCACTGCAAGTGGATTTGAGGTTTGCAAATCTGCCCTAAGTTTCTTTCATGTAGAATTACTACTTCTAAATTAGAGCAGCCCCAAAGCTGGCTTCCAACCTAATTTTAACATTGATAACATGGGCCATTGCAAATGTATCAGTTAGCTGCTTTGCTTAGCACCAAGGTAGGTACTTTAAGGATACAAAAAATAAATGACAAACAGCCAGGGCCCCTTGAGGGCAGCACAATAGGAAGGCAAGACTCCTACACACATGTCCAAATTACATGGAACCAACTAAAATAAAATGAGAGTTTTGATTATTTAAAAATCTGTGCTAATACCCGAACCATTCACAACTCATAAGGCACCTGTATAGTTCTTATATGGATACTTTATGTGCTAAATTCCTAAGAGAGAGAGAGAGAGCGGGGCTTACAGAATTAATGAGTGAATCAGAAGCTGTTCTGTGAAAACATTCAGGAAACGTTAACATCACTTAAGACAATTTTCTTGTATGTTTTCCAGTTTTTTCCCTAGAGGAGGTGTGTGTGTGTATGTGTGTGTGTTGTTGTTGTTGTTAGGTGCTGTCAGGTTGGTTCTGACTCACAGACTGCCCAGTTCTACGCCATCCTCACAATCATTGCTATGTTTTGTTTGAGCCCTTTGTTGCAGCCACTGTGTCAGTCATACACACACACACACATACACACACACATACACACCCTAGAGGTGTGTATGTGTGTGTGTGTATCTGCAGTTTTTCCCCTAGAAGAATATATAGATACATAAATAAAAAACCCGTTGCCGTTGAGTCGATTCCGACTCACAGCCACCCTATAGGACACAGTAGAACTGCCTCACAGGGTTTCCAAGGAGCAGCTGGTGGATTCGAGCTGCCGGCTCTTTAACCACTTCTTAACCACTGCGCCACCAGGGCCCCTGTATGCGTGTATACACACACGTACCAGTTGCCAAGTCAACCCTGACTCACGGCGAACCCAAGTGTGCAAAATAGAACTATACTCCGTAGGTTTTCTTCCAAGGCACCTTTGGGTAGACTCAAACCTCCAACCTTTCTGTTAGCAGCCAAGCACATTAACCATTTGAACTCCCCGGGAACTACACACCCACACCTATGTATATATATTTGTTGTTGTTAGCTGTTATCGAGTCAATGCCAACTCATGGCGACCCTGTGTGTGCAGAGATGAATATGAAATAAATAGATACATCATTAAAATTGTGAGAAGCGCTATGAAGAAATAGAGGATGTCAAACGAACTATTACAAGTCTGTCAGGAGCAGAAGACATTTGGCTTATGCTCAGCTTTGCATTAAAACAAAACAAACAAAAATAAGAAAGGAAAAGAAAAATAAAAACAAAAGCTTTCGAGCCAATGCGTGGAGAAAGAATTGGCAGAGGACAGCTGATACATTCTGGTGACTTAGAGTAGGGAGCTGCCAGCAGAGATGGACAGAAATAGACACATATAAAAATATAAAGCACTTCCTGCTGTGTCTTTTTAAAATATTCTGCAAATCTTCCTTAAAGGTGGGCAATTTCTCTGTCAAGCACGGGTAACCTAATATATCGCTTCTCCATTTTGCCTGCCCACGTTAGTGATAACATATCTTCCATTAACCTATGCTGAAAGAGCCATTTCTATTCTAAGAATCTATTTGTGTTCCCCTATAACTTTCTTAAAGATATGCCTCTGGGCTGTAATACCTCAAGCTCATAGTCAGTTGAAATGTGAATACTTCTGCCAAATTTCAGTAACATCGACTGGGCCTTTTCTGAGTCATTTGATCACTAGGGAGGTGGGCCAGGGATGTTTTCCCTTTGGGGAAAAAATATCATCCCTTTCATTTGAAGGGACAAAAACTGAATTTGCTTTTTAGTTATATGTCTTGAATTTGGTCTTCGATGTCATCAGTATCCTATGACTTTTATTTTCAGTTATTTCATGAATTAGAAAAACAACAGATAATCATAGTTCTGAAATGTTTCTGAATAAGTGTATCTTCCTGTTCCTATAAGTGTATATTCCTGTTTTTTATAATCTTAAATGACACAGTGGATTTTATTTCTGCTCCTTCTTCTTGTTTCAACAAAGCTCTGTATATCTCAATTCTTTGCACAGTTCCTTCTGAAACCTCTCTGGCTAATTCTGGTTACTTTCCAGTTGTCAGAAACCTTTAGTTACATGATCATTTTTCCTTTAAAGATTTCTAAGATGCAGCTCTAGTTTTACCTTTCTTAATCTCCACAGTCCATCAAATTCACTTTTTGAAAATGTACTATCCTGTGCCACTTTCTCCTGAAGAGTTGGTTGTCCGTTTTCCTTCCAGGTGCCTGTCGTCATTAACAGAAATTTTTCTCATCCATCAGACTCATATTTTCCTTTAATTCGCTTCACTGGTAAGAAGAGTATATATAATTTTCTCTACCCTACACTTTGGTTAAATTATTTTACTGTATAGGTTGAAAAGCTTTTAGAATTCCACAAACCCACTTTAAAGGTGTTGATGTGTAAAGAAATTTCTGTCTATAAAAGCTGCTGGGTTTTCACTATAATAAGGACAATTAACATTTTCATATACGTACCTTTATTTTTTTAAAGAAATCAGACATAATGATATTGATTTCATTGCATGCTTTTGGGATGATTGGGTATCCCTTTTGTCCTAACAGTGGAGAAACTAAGGCAAAAGTGGAAAATAAAGTTATTTGGGACAACTATACAAGGCATTAGAACTGACAGCAATAAAGTGATAAATAGCACAGGATACCTCCCTTTGAAGAACTTACACTTTAGTAGGTTAGAAAAAAAAGATGTTTGAATAGCCATAATAAGATGAACAGAAGGGAATAAAAGTCCAAGAGAAAGAAAGACTTTAAACTGAGCAGTTCTGTGAATCCAATACTGAGTCCAATACCCATATCTGCTGGGTCATCATGAAGAACATAGTGGGAAGCACAGTTAAATCAGCCAGTGACTGGGGAGGCCAGCACAACTTGTACAAGGCAAGGTTATGGAAGCTCCATAGACACATCCAGACTCCCTGAGCGACTGAGGCAGAGGGCTGTGGGGACCATGGTCTTAGGGAACATCTAGCTCAATTGGCATAGCACACTTTATAAAGAAAATGTTCTACATTCTACCTTGGTGAGTAGCATCTGGGGGTCTTAAAAGCCTGTGAGCTGCCATCTAAGATACTCCACTGGTCTCACCTCTTTGGCAGCAAGGGAGAATGAAGAGAACAAGACACAAGGGAAAGATTAGTCCAAAGGACTAATGGACCACAACTACCACAGCCTCCACCAGACTGAGTCCAGTACAGCTAGATGGTGCCCAGCTGCCACCACTGACTGCTCTGACTGGGATCACAACCGAGGGTCCTGGACAGAGCTGGAGAAAAATATAGAATAAAATTCTAACTCACAAAAAAAGACCAGATTTACTGGCCTGACAGAGACTGGAGAAACCCTGAGAGTATGGCCCGCGGACACACTTTTAGTTCAGTAATGTCACTCCTGAGGTTCACCATCCAGTCAAAGATTAGACAGCCCCATAAAACAAAACGAGACTAATGGAGCACAACAGTCCAGGGTCAAGGACTAGAAGGCAGGAGGGGACAGGAAAGCTGGTAATAGGGACCCCAAGGTTGAGAAGGGACAGTATTGACATGTTGTGGGGTTGTTAACCATTGTCATAAAACAATACATGTACTGTTTAATGAGAAACTATTTGTTCTGTAAACCTTCATCTAAAGTACAATTAAAAAAATAAAAATGTATATATATATACAGATATATTTACAAAAATCAGCCAGTGACTCTGCACTAGCATTTGAAATCTGTGTTTTTGAATGAGTGTCGTTTGTTTTGGAGTCCCTGGGTAGTGCACGGTTAAGAGCTCTGCTACTAACCAAAAAAGTGGTGGTTGGAATCCACTCAATGGTGCCTTGGAAGAAAGGCCTGGCAATCAATGTGCAAAAAATCAGCCATTGAAAACCCTATGGAACACAGTTCTACTCTGGCACACATGGGGTTGCCAGGAGTCACAGTCAGCTTGATGCCAACTGTTTTTTAATTTGTTGTTGTTGTTGTTTTAGACCCCACATCTCTTAAGACTACGTATGTAATATCAATAAGGAGATCCCTCCTTGTTAAAATTTTAGTTGTTTAGTTGGTTAGTTTGTTACTGAAAGAGGAGATCTGGGGAGGAACTTGGGATTTGGAACTGGTGCGATCCCTAGCTACAATGCCCATTCTGATGAAAATCATCATCATCATCTCCCTTTGCTTTAACCAGGTGTATTAGACTTTGTCAAGAGTAATGGATATGGAATTTTTTTACTGTAAAAAGATGATATATTTCAGTACTGGCTTGTTATCTAGGGGGAATGGTATTCACCTACCTGAAGGACTCTAACAAGGGAAAAAATGAGCCAAATGACAAGCAGGATTAAACGATAAACCGAGGCAAACTGGCACATAATAAATGCTCCATGAATACAATTTTTCCATGCCCCCTCCCTTGCCCATAGCCCAGGATGTCTGATCCCTACATTCTTAGATGTTTCTGTTACTGCACATGTAAGCATCAAAGCTCCAGTGACACCAGGGCGTGCATAGTGGGTCTGATTCTCAGGGTCCACATCTTTCTCCTTGACCCCTGACATACTGCATAATTCTTGACCAGGACACTGCCCCTATCGTCCTGCAATGGCCCTGTTCTGGTGACTGCAGCGTTGTCTGAAGTTGTGAGCCTTACTATAAAGGGAATGAGTCCAGGAGTGGTGCCTTCGTGGTGTACCTGACATCTGCTGGGGTGATTGATATATCACAGGGGCCGTTAATCAAGGACGGTAGACTGTGACTTCCAAAGCACACTCTATTGAAGAAACCAGTCTGTCATTAAAGTACACATTCCAGCCTTGAACCTTTTTTTAATATATATGTATTATATTATATATATATATATACATATATGTATAAATGGTGTAGATGGCTGATCTATATACATATATATAAATGGTATAGAAGGCTGATCCATATACATATATACATATATATATATATATATATATATATATATATAAATGGCGTAGATGGCTGATCCAACAGTAAGGAAGTTTCTCCCCACCCTCACCTCCCAAAATATGCCTGCGATGCTATTTTATTTCCAGGAAGGAAATAGAATTTTTCCTTTGGTGGCACGGCTCTTAGAAGGTTTCTGAGAACTTAGGACTTAACATTTTCTGATGCAATTATATTCTGCTAGTGTATCAGGAAATATGCTTTGGGAAAGTCTTTGGAGAAACTTTATAGGATACAATGACAGCATGTAACATCAGGCAGACCTGCCTTGAATTTGATATCAGAAAAGATTTCTCTAAAGAAGTGAGCAGATTAATAGGTGATAACTAGAGGAAGGAGTTGGGGAAGGGAGGGAAATGAAAGAGTATTTGTGAACTGGGAGGGGGAATGATGTGTTCCAGGAACTGAAAGAAGGACAGAGTTCCTGGTGCAGAGAGGGTGAGCTAGAGAAAGTAAAATAGATATCAAGGAGAGGGCAAGGACCAGACCCTGAAAGAATTTGTTGGCCATGTTAAAGGAGTATAGACTCCATCCTCAGAAAAATGGGAAGTCAATGAAGAATTTTTAGAAGGAAGAGTATAATGATCAGATTTGTTTTCAAAAGATGATTTGCTTGCCATGGGATAAAGGATTAGAGAGAGGGGGCAAGAGTGGTATTAGGAGAACCCATAAGAAGTTGTCACATGGTGCAAGATGCCATGATGGCAGAGAGTAGCAGGATCCTTTGTCCTTACCCCTCGGGAGTTTACAATCTAACAAGGGAGCAGACATACATAAACACAAAATTATTGCAGTGTGATATGTGATAGTACCATAGGAGTGAAGCAAGATAAAATGAGAAAAGAGAGTTCACTTTTAGCAGAGAACATCAGGGAAATGTCTTCTCACATGTTGAGCAGGATCCAACAAATTGGATGGGCTGAAATATGTGTTTGTTTGTTATTATTATTTTGATTTTAGTTAAAACTGCTTCCAGAATGTATTAGTTTCTTAGAGCCCTCATAACAAAATAAAATGAAGCGGGTGGCTTATAAGAATAAAAATGTACTGTCTCACAGTCCTGGAGGCTAATATTCCGAATTCAGCGGTCGGCAGGTCTGTGTTCTCTTGACGGCTCTAGGGGAAGATCCTTTCTTTCTTTCCCAGCTTCTTGTAGCCCCAGGTGTTCCTTGGCTTACAGCTGCAGCATGACTCCATCATCACATCACTGTCTTCCCTCTGTCTGCCTTTACGAGGACCTTTATCTCTTCTGCTTTATGAGGACCTCACTCAGATTGGATTAGAACGCACCGTACTCCAGTATGACTTCATGTTAACTGATAACATCTTCAAAGACCCTTTTTCCAAACAGGATCACACTTGAAGGTACCAGGAGTTAACACTTCAACATCTTTGGGGGGAATGCAGTTCAATCCATAATACAGAATCAGAAATTACTTTAAAAAGTAGCTTTTCTACTGTATTTTTTTAAGGTACACACACACACACACACACACACACACACACGTGCATACACATTTTATATCCAGATCACATTGTCTTTGTTATGCTAGTAGAAAGTAGTTTTCTTTAATTTCCTTTTAGAAATGAGTAAGTGAACTCCCCCATTCCTTGCTCCATGTCATCTGACAGAGTACAGCCAGGAAGGATTAGAAACAAGTCCTCTCTTCTTCAGAGGACTTACTGCTGCCATGTAACAACACACACACACACGCACACACACACACGCACACACACACACAGAGAATGCTCTGTAAATAAAGACGGCATGATGCCGTTACCCTAAGAAAGCTGGAATTGTTTTAGAAAGACTTACACAAAGTTCTCCTACAAGTCTTGGGGCCCATTTTTGAAACACCTTCATGGGCATGCAACTATTCATCACTGCCCACACCTACACAGTACTGTTTCAGTGGGGGTGGCTGATCAAGTGCACCCACGTGCTGTGATTGAAATTCTGCCAAGCTCCACTGGCAGTTCTCTTTTGCAGAGAAACAGGTTGGGTTGTACCGAGATCATCAGAAAGAAAAATGTTCGGTTGGTCATGGAGAGAGAGGCATTGGGAAAGTTCTAGCCCTTGATTTCAGATTGGCTCAACTCCCAGATCTGCCACTACCCATCTATGTGTGACCTTGGGTAAGTCATTTAAGGTCTCTGAGTTTCTTTGGAAAAATGAAGTGTTTAGACTGACGGATCACCCAGGTATTTTGTGAACCTAATTCCAGATATAGATTTCCATCCAGGAGAGCTATGAAATGATTTATCAGAAGGTTCCTTTTCCTAGGGATGATTTCAAATATTTAGTTATATGGGGCTATACATTAGAGGGAGCCCTGGTGGTGTAGTGATCAAGAGCTCGGCTGCTAACCAAAAGGTTGGCAGTTCAAATCCACCAGCCGCTCCTTCAAAACCTATGGGGCAGTTCCACTCTGTCCTTCAGGGTCACTATGAGTCAGAACTGACTCACTGGCACCGAACAATAACAACAACAATGCATTAGAGAGTGTTTGATTGTGTTCCCCACACTGATGTCAGGGAAGAAAAAAAAGAGAGAACTCCCTTATTCCTCTAAGTGTCTGAGAAATGCATTTTGGGTCAAAATCATGGGTGACTATTTGAATATGAATTTTGACTGTACCTGGTGGTCTTGAAGGTTAAAGAAGTGGCATGTTTGGACTAAGAAAGATGATAGTCTTCCATAGCTTTGCATTCTTAGACCACACCTGGGAAATTCTCTTCCATTTGGGATGATGTAATTTAAGGATGCTGACAAATCTGAGTGCATCCAAAGAGAGGTGATGAAGATAAAGTAAAATCTGGAAAAATAGGCATCTGATCAAAAGTTGTAAGAATTGGGAGGGCTTGTCCTTGAGATTATTTAGGGATACATTACAGCTGTCTCAAATATTGTGAAGGAATGCCAAGAGAAGAGAAATGAGACTTGTTCTGTCTGAGTATTTCCTAATAGACATGGGATAAGTCAGTTGAAATTTCCAGGAGCATAATTTGGGCTCAAGGTGAAGAAATTTCTGACAACACTATCTACTCAACAATGGAATGGGACATAGTTCCCCTCTTGTGGGGAGTACACAAGGAAGAGACTGTATATTAATAATTATTATTTACTGTGCAAGGTAATAATTCAAGTGTTTTTTATGTGTATTAACTCAATCCTCATAAAACCCTTTGAGATAGCTTCTGTCATTATTCCCATATTATAGATGAAGAAACTGAAAGCATTTGACAAAGATCACACAATTAGTAGGTGACAAAGCTGGGATTTGAATCCATTCAATTTCATCTTTGAGTCCAAAGTCTTAACGGTGCTGCTATATTGCCTCTAGGTGCTCATTAGTTGGAGTCCTTGGGTAGTACCAACAGTTAATGCACTGGGCTGCTAACAGAAAAGCTGGAGGTTTGAGTCCACCCAGAGGTGCCTTAGAAGAAAGGTCTGGCAATCTACTTATGAAAAATCAGTCACTGAAAACTATCTGGAGCACAGTTCTGCTCTAACACCCATAGGGGTCACTATGAGTCGGAGTCAACTCCATGGCAACTGGCTTCGGTGTTTTGGTCACCAGTTAGAGATGTTGTGGATGGTATTTCTGCCCTGAGTTTCTTGGGGGCCTTTGAAGGATCCACCAGTGCTCTGATTCAGTGGTAGTACGTAACATATGCAGAGGTGCCTCCCTGCCTGTGCATTTTGAGTCACTGGTGTTGAGCGTCTCTACCTAGTCAGGCTTCCTTCTGAAATGATGCACAGTCATCAGTTACCTTCCCCAAGTCACTGGGCATTAGAGTTTATTGTTTCGTGATAGAATTTTCTTTGTCTGCCATGTTGTTGTCATTCACTTCAGCAGCCACACCATGGCATTCATTAAAAAAAAAAAAAAAATCACAATATCCAAAAACACTGTAGAAGAAAAAAAAGGCCCACTTTCTGGGTATATGGACTTATGACTAGACCTTCATTCCGGACAAGATGGACAGGTGTTTATCCTCTTCTCCATCAGAGTCTGCAGCTTTTGTGAATGTTTGAGTGAGACCTTGGCTTAATCAGCCCTCTGCACTTTGGGAAACACAACGAGAAATGGAACGCTTTCCAGCACAAGAAGGGAGAGAGAATCCCTTTCATACTTGATAGGATCCATCTAAAGGTAACTGACCAGGAAGGAGAACTGCCATTCCTTATACAGGTGCTTTAAAATAATTTGACAACAGGTAGTTAAAAGGTAACTATGCCACGCTGTCAATCACAGTTCATCCTTCTGGATTTTAACCCTTGTTTTACTTGAGGGAAGATGATATTTGAACATTTTATGGCATCCATCAACAGGGATGTGCACATGGTTTCAAATAAGGGTTTTCAGCCTTCTGAAACCAATTACTTCTGCGTAAGTGGAAAGGATGTGTCAGCAACTAAGAGAATAATTTTTCTTTAAAAAAAAAATTAAAAACACACCATGAGGCCATAAAACAACAGAAAGCACACACAAGCACACAAAACCTTTTTAAGAGATATTCCAGAAAATCTGTGTCAAACAATGTTAACCTAGAGAGATGCAGAAATGTCAGACACATTACATGGGCAGCGTGTGCAGCTGGCATTTGGCTGCCAGCGGGGGAGTCGTCCTCCCGCAACTAATTCCTCAGGAACCTCATGCTGAGTCTGTCTACAGGGAAGGGAGAAAAAAGGGAGGAGGGGGGAGAGCAGATATTGCCTATTATGTTTTTCCTTCCCAGCTGGAGAAGGCCGCAGCTGTGTCAGACAGGGAGTGCTGGTGATTGTTTGTAGTTGGAGGGGAACACAAGAAGACCATCCCATTCCAGCTTATGCCCATGGTGAGCTGGCCCCTTCTGACCATCAGCATTGCTGGCACAACTGAAGGCAAACCAGGCTGTCTCTTACGGAGACTCGTCTTTGCTCCGTCTCAGTCCATGTGTTTTCTCCATGGGAAGGTTGTGATGGAGTCTCTGGGTAAGCAGGGTGGGTGTGCATGCAGACAGAGCTCTTCAACGACCTTTTCTAACTGATAAGTAGTCGGAGGATTTCCTTTAACCCTTCAGTGGGTATTTAGAGAAAGATGGGGGACTTGACAGTGAAATGTCTGATTTTGCACTGCAGCTCTCTTACGGTAGTCGGGAATTCTTTTCACTGAGTGTAACTCTAATTCCTACCAGGCTGTCGATCTGACTTTTTTCTCCTACCTCCATGATGGCTGCCAGGTATGTCACCAGGAAAATATTCTGTGAAAAGAGATTTAAAGTGGGATTTATTAACTGTAAACATCTGTTAAGTCAAGCATCCTGTGTCCGTTGCCGAAATACTGTTTCCAGTTAGTCTCCCTACATCTGTCACATTTTTTCACCCTCCAGAGACCTTCTCGTGGCAGTGCTCTGTGTACTAATGAAAGTGTGTGATTGGCTTTACCCTTTATTGGTGCTCTGTGTTAAAACGTTTTAAAAATAGGCAAAAAGGAAGAGAGGGGAGATGATTCATTCTGTTAACCAAATTGCTTCAAAATGTGGATTATTCTTGCTACTTGCATCTGATGTGTAGCATGCTGAACAGATTTTTAAGAAACTCCTGGTGTCTTCTGCTGCAGGTGGCTGGCTTTGTTGACAAATAATCAGGTGTACCATTTGTAATGGTGTGCTGCTGTCACATCAATTTAAATGGAGTCATAATAATCCCTTGCATTTTAGAGCCACTTAAGGTTTACAAAGTAGTTGTACTTACATTATCTAATTGATCTTATTTTCTCCTTACAACAACCCTGTGTGGTAGGTATTAACACTGTTATGAGCTCTGTTTTTTTAATGAGGAAACTAAGGGCAAAGGACTTGTCCAACTAGTAAGTGGATACGTTGGTGTTTTATCTCACTCCTCGTCTCAAGTTTTGATTTCTTACCCATCTGAATTGTAGGTAGTACAGACACAGCCACATAAATCTAGGTTCCTAATTCCATGTTGTCTATTTTTTAAAAATTACTTTTGCCCTTTTCCTTCCGTTTTGCCCAATTCCATTTTGCTTTTCAGGCCATAGTAGGCACAGTTGTGAAGCAGATCAAGTTCAACTTAAGCATGTTCACTTGTTCCCCACCCTTCCCCACTCCACCAACACTGACTGTTTCCTAGGTTTAGGAGTCCTAAGACCTGACTGGTTCCCCACTTCCTCTCATTTCAGAAGAAAACCATCAAGGAATCTGATGAAGAGTTCATATTACTTCTCATGAGTCTAGAGAATACAAAGGAATGATTCTGTAATGGTCAATTTTATTTACACTTATTTGAGTAGAAGGGATATGGGGCGCCAAGGAGTAGCTCCCAACACTCTTCAAAACAGCATACGTAAGTTACCCCAGTCTTCGGTAACAAGCAAATGTCCCTGAAGCTAGGGAGGACAGATGCCCTCATCGAGAGCTTATGTCTACTGTCTATTCAGACAAGTTCAATGTTCTCTCAAGAATCTACAGCCAGAAACCTTGAGAACTAGAAACAGCTCATCAAGTACCTAGGAACACATTGTAAAGGCTCCGTAGGCATGCCCCCATACAATTTAGGGGGATGCAGTCACCTTCTCCCACTTCCAGCCATCCAAGGCCATCCTCCCACTTCCAGCCATTCATTCAGCCCATCCAAGGCCATACCTCCAAACATGCTGCATTCAGTGACAACAGCATGGTGGCCGCAGGTTCTATGTGAGAACACAGGGATGGACTTGAAGTGTTCATGACATAGACCCTCATGAAGGGTGAAAGGCATCTTCCATCGGCTTTACCAAATGTACTTGGCAGCACTTTCTCATGCGCTTTTCCTTCTGCTTTAGAAAGACAGCAAGTGATTTTCGTTCATATATTTCCTTTGTCAGGACAATTTTCAAACCCTCAGTCATTATTCTTAAACTGTTTAGCAATGTCCTGATGGCTTTCCTGGATGAGCAAATGCCCTCCCACCCCAGGCACAGTCTGCCTTCGTGCTTTCATCAACACGCAAGTGACAAGTCACGCGTAATGTCACTATGGTTTGCATTGTATGGACATAGATTTTTTTTTTTTTTGAAGTTATTATGAAAATCTTTTGGCAGATAGGTGGAGAGTGCCTAGGGTGGATTTGTAAAACCTTAAAATATCAGAGCTGGGAGGCAGTGTAAGTTGTGTTTGGTCCAATTGCCTCATTATAATAATGTGGAAATTGAGTCTCAGGGGCTTGAGACTTTTCCCAGGTTACTTTGCTGGTGACTGTGCTGTGTATTTTCTGTCTGCCCTTCACATTCCTCTTGACCCTTTGAAACCTTGCCCCCTGCCTTGAATGCTGACCATAACAGCTGCATCCGTGGGCTCTCTTGTCTTCTCGTTGCCAACTGGGTCTCATCAATGGGAGGAGATCAGAGGGTAGAAGAGAGAGAGGCAGAGGTGCTCATTATCCATCTTCCTCCCTGTCGTGGTACCATGGCTGGCTGTTTCCACGTACCTGAGCTACAACCACTGTCAGGTAGCCCTCTCCATACAGTTTTCTTTCTCTGGGTTCATCTAATTGCTCCCTCCCCTTGCCCTTGAGGGCTAGCAATGGTAACAGCTTCCCTCTTTTGCTAGCCCTGGAACACTGCTCCATCCTCTCGGGTTTCTCTAAACCCTCCCCACAACTTTTTAAACAGTCCCCTTATTAAAGTCTCACCAAAGTATTCAGTTTTTGTGCCACCTACTTTCATGCTGGGACCTTTGCTGATATATAACTAACCAAAACCAGTTGCCACGGAGTTGATTCCGACTCACGGTGGCCCATGTGTGTCAGAGTAGAACTGTATTCCATAGTGTTTTCAATGGCTGATTTTTCAGTAGTATATAACCAGGCCTTTCTTTTAAGGTACGTCTGGGTGGACTCAAACTTCCAGTCTTTTAGTTAGCAGCCTAGTGTGTTAACCATTTGCACCACCCAGGACCTCCATAGCCTAGCTAGTTCTCCATTTTCTGACCCCTACTCTATTATTCTTTCCGCCATTCTACCTTTACTATGGATAGCTTAATACTTGTTTTTTTTTTTTAAATACATCCTACTTTTATAAATGTATAATACTTTTCCAAGTGAATGGCAGTAACATGCAGTGATTCAAAGCATAGGTTCAAAGTCTTGAGTTCTAATCCCCGTTCTGCCACTTATTGGCTGTTATTTAACTATCAAGTTGTTTAATGTTTCTGTGTCTCAGTATCCTCTTTTGTAACCATAAGGCTGTTGTAAACATTAAATGATGTCAGTTCATTCAAAGAACTTAGCACAAATAAGTCTTAAATATTAAATGTTCATAAGTGCCCAGCACATGATAAGTACTCTATAAATGTTAACTTTTATTAGTGTTTACTGTTTGTTGGGACTCACATCGTGTACATGGTAACATTTATTAGGTTCTGTAAGTGGAAAATTTTGCAGATTTCCCCAAGCCTTGTACTCTGTCATAAAATTTCACGAGGATACAGTCATCAGTTTCCGAGAATGTCGAAGAGTGATGGGGTGGGGTAGGGGAAGGTGTGGGCGAGTGGAGGTGTGAATCACAGGGATGCGAGGACAGATGGGACAGGAATGCAGACGGCACCCTGGTGGACAAGCCTGGATGTGCTGGGGAGCTGCAATTCTCCTTAGAGGGATGTGAATCAGCTTCCTTCCAGTAAGGTGGGTGTCCAGTCCCTGACTGGCTGACCTGGCAGAAGGCCATGGAATCTCTCGCCCCACGAATCTATCATTAAGAGATTCATTAAGAGGTAGCAGCTTTCACCAAAAATATCCCCTGAGGTCTTCTTAAAACCAAACAATAGTTTAGTTTAACCAGTAAAGAGTGCCTGCCTTGAGTACTGTGCTCTTTTAAGAACTATCTATATGGGATCAAATTGACAACAGCAACTTTAAAGATTAGATAGGAAACTTAGGGGCAGTGAGTTTATGTTAATGGAGGAGGAACAATTTGGAAAAGGAGGTTGAGAATGGTTGCACAGCTTGAAGAATGTAATCAATGTCACTGAATTGTACATGTAGAAATTGTCAAATTGGTGCATGTTCTGCTGTGTATATTCTCAGTAACAACAAGAAAAAAATAAAATAAAAGAGAGAAAGGTATCAGCCATGAGCTTGGAAGTCCTGCAACAATAATGATGCAAGAGAAGGCTTCCAAGCATGCTGATGGGTCTCCACCTGGAGTCAGTATTTCTTTAGTTTCAAAGTGTGAAACAAATCGCTGGGTTTTTATTAAAAAGAAAAGAAAAGAAAAATTAGATTTTGTTTTTCAGAAATTTATTTTTCCTTTTGAGTTTTCAATGAATATTCAGAAATGAAAAATTGGTTAAACTTGAGCATTGTCTCCCTGGAGAATCACCAGTTGCCGTTGAGTAAATGCTGCCTCATGGTAACCCCATGTGTGTCATTGTAGAACTGCACACCATAGGGTTTTCAATGGCTGTGATCTTTTGGACGTAGATGGCCAGGCCTTTCTTCTGAGGCACCTCTGGATGGATTTGAATCACTGATCTTTCGGTTAGTAGTCAAATACATAACTGTTTACACCACACAGGGACCCCCCTGGAGAAGAAAACCAAAAAAACCAAACCCATTGCCACTGAGTTGATTCAGACTCATAGCGACCGCATAGGACAGAGTAAAACTGCCCCATAGGGTTTCCAAGGAGTGGCAGGTGGATTCAAACTGCTGACCTTTTGGTTAGCAGCTAAGCTCTTAACCACTGTGCCACCAGGGCTTTGGGAAGAGGAGCTAGAGCCTCCAAACCCGATGCATTCAGGTAGAATGTGATGCACAGCTTTTCACTGATTAAAACACC
Organism: Trichechus manatus latirostris; assembly: GCF_000243295.1. Classification (NCBI taxonomy): domain Eukaryota; kingdom Metazoa; phylum Chordata; class Mammalia; order Sirenia; family Trichechidae; genus Trichechus; species Trichechus manatus. Next base: position 12,763,036 of record NW_004443947.1, on the reverse strand, counting down.
ATAGGGAACGTTTTATCCTCAGTGGCTTTACTTCTTGTCCCCCTCAAGGGCCTGGTAAATTGTGGCTTCTCTTACCTGTGTCCAGTGGCCTCTGTCCTATCATTAAATAGGAGACTGTGACATGGCTCTGAAAGAAAGAGAAATAAAGTCATCCCATCTTTTGTTGTTTAGGACGGTGACAACTCTGTTATTACTTATGTCAGACAAGGACAGAATTTAATACACTGTTGGAGGGCACGTGAACACAGGAGGAAGCCCACAGTGTGGTAGAGGCACTGTGAGTTAGACTTAGGTCCTAGCAGCCCTGGCTTCTCCCACTTGTTCTCTTTCTCCCTGTTTTCTCTTTTGCCTTTAGTAGAATTTTGATTTCTGGCCAAGAAGATCATTACCCCTCGAGCCTACAGCCAGTCTGAGTATAAATAGCCCTCAATGCCAAGGCTTGTAAATAAATGAGTATTGGTACCTACAGAGCATGGTCCACCCTGCGGGTGGCTTCTCCTTACTCTATCCAGGCTACAACATCCACCCCCTTCCAAAAGTGACCCACTGAATGCCCCTGTGGCACAGATTTCCAGGACTATCGATGAGTAAGATAGCAAGTGACTGCATTCTCCCTTCAAAATCCCCTGCTTTGCTTCTCTTGCTTCTTTATTTAAATGAACTTTCTCAAAAAGGCTACCCTAAGCAGGCTATTTTACATTACAACCCACCTCCTCGTCCCATCCACCCCCCTCTCCCATCTCCCCTTCTACTTTTACTTTTTTGTTCGTATTACTTTAGAGTTTCTAATATGCGATGTAAATTATTTATTGTGTTATTGATTTTTGTCTTCACTCACTTACTCATAAGCTCCCTCGGGACAGAAATCCTTATCTGTTAATATATTCTTTGGACCCAGAGCTGTGCTTGATACATAGTAGACTCTCTGCCGGAATGTTGTAGAATGAGTGAACAAGCGTCCAAAGAGACCACTCCAAAAAAATTCCTTAACTCCAGAAAAAAGCCCAATGCCGTATGTCTCCGCCACCAGGAATATGAACTTCTATTAAGACAAGTCATTCTAAAATGATCTTCTATGAAAATATCGGTGTCAAGTTATCCCTGCAAAAGAAAAGCTTTTCTTTATAATTGGAAATGTTTTAGATTGGGATTATTAACAGGTCAAAAACACAAAATTAAAATCACCAAGTAGCATTTATACAGCCCCACAAATGCTCCTGGCAGACCGCCAATTGAGGACCGTTGGCTTAATGTAATGAATCAGAACCCATGCCAGAGCCCTCTAAGGAGGCCGGAGATTCCCACTTAGCTCTTCGAGCTTCCAAACAGCTGTTCAGAGCTCTTGGCCTTGCCATTTCCCCTCCCACCATAGATGCATCCAGCAATTATCATATGTCTGCTGGGCCAGAGCTAGAAACACAGAACGAATGCCAGAAGGGCCACATCCAGCAACATCACAGATTGGAAAAGTTTCATCAACTTTGAATCACTCGTATGCTTCCGCCAATGAGCTGTGAGTGCTGCAGGAACCAGCTTCTCGGCTGGAAAGAATTAAGCAGATGCAGAAGCTCTGCCTGACTTGGGGCTAGCCTGAGGAACGTGGTGTTCTTGATTCTCAGATGGCTTTTTGGAAGGGAATCAAAGTGACTAATTCTTAGTCTCTCTTGCCCTCTCTCATCACACACACACAGGCCTGCATGCACACGTACGCGTGCGCGTGCGCACATGCATGCGTGCATGCATGTACAGCTCTTTGGTATTCTATAAATAAGCAAAGAATTTGCCTGACTCTTTAGGAGGGAAAAAAAATGCCTTCCTGCCACATCCCCAAGCCTCTTTAATTTGTTCTTTGGTGTGGGAGAACTTAACTATGCCTAATCATCTGTTTTTCATCTGCACACAGTAATAGAGCTTCTTTAGCCGGTAGACGAAATTACGTTAAAGATCAAAAAGAATACGTAACGTTTGTGATGGCTGATCACTTTCCCAGCGAGTTGCGTGCCCCCCTTCCTCTCATCTTCATCCACTTATTTTGCCAAATGTAAGAGCCTGTGTGATTTAAGTGGCTGCCCCGATATGCAGAGTTCTGGTAGTCAACGGGCAACTGTGAGGTTAGCGATGAAAAGCCAATTTTAGATATTCTCCTGCTATCGATCTCTGTTTATCAGAAAGGCTTTTGCTGTGCTAGTTCACTCTGTGCTTAGGCAATGGCTTTTACAGATTTACTGCCACAACTTCTTCAATCTATTATAAAGTAGCATCAGCATTCAGGGTGTTTTTTTCCCCTTTCTTTGACCCAGTTTTAAAAACATCCAACTAAAGATGCTTCATTAAGTTTACATAGAGGTTGCAAGGCAATCAGAATTCCTGCTACAGTTGTTACCAGAAGATTAACTATAAGGCCTCTACATCTTACCCTCCGAAAGCTGCTGTCTTTTGGTCTAAAGAACAGTTGCCATGCAGGAAATAACTTTACCAAAATCCAATTGAACTCTCAGAGGCTTTATTTTTCCTCCCCTTCTTCCTTTACCATTATCCCTGATTATCTGGCTTATAAATTCCACGTTCACACTCTCTCTTTGGCCCGTTCCCCGCCTGCGGAGCTATCCCAGAAACCAGGACAAACGGGAGCCCTAATGCACACACTATTAAATATGGGCTCCCAAAATCACAAAAGAGCGTGCCCCAGCACTCTCACTGAAGGCAGCTGATGTGAGGCTGGCCGCTTAGAGAAAAATATGGTCAAAGCAAGTGAATGCTTAACAAGCCATTTTTAAAAAGTACTTCTTGGGGTGGATTGGTTTGTGGTCCATCCTGTCTGCTGTAGTCTTTCTTTTTCTTTTTTCTTACCTACACAGAAAGTACAGCTTTTCCCAACCAGCTTGTTCCAGCTCTCAAATCTAAGTCTGTTCACATTAGGTTCTTTGTGCCGAGAGTTTGAAATTGCAGCCCTGAGCTACTAAGTGATCAACAAATGTCAAATATCCCCAGGCATAGCAACCAGCTGAGATGCTGAGGAGCTGCATGCTAGATTGTGTTCTTCTTATTATCATGTTTCTGGTGGGGTGGGCCATAGAAAAGGAAAAAAAAAAAAAGATGCCTTGTACAGACATGCCCACGCTGTAACCAAAGTCACGCTAACACCAAAATTGAGGAGGATTTGCTAATTTCATTACCACCCATGCCTTGAATAAGTGATAAATGGCAGTGGATACTTCTAGCTTTTCATGAATTTGTTTTAATACCTAGAATTTTTCTCCTGTGTAGGCTGAACTTCCCCTCACGTTAAATTGTCTGTTTACTTTAATTAAGCCTTCCCCTGGCTCTCTAACTTGTTGAGCTTGACAGGCGTTAATTTACAGACAGCAATTTTTTTCTTTTCCTTTTTTTTTTCCTACTTTAGCCCTCTCATCCTTGCTTGGCAAAGACACCAGTGAGTAACCGAAAAGCAATATATTGCTAATCCCGGCTTTCTTCGTGGAAAGGTGTCTCAATCAATGAAAGTCAGAATTTCCAAGCTGCTTCAACTGATGGTCTATATTGCATCTCTTTATTTTGGCTTCTTAGGATAGGCATTGTTATATAGGGTCTGGCAGACAGAGAAATTTTGGGTAATTCCCAACTTACTTCCGGCTGTGGCAGAGAAAATATGTATGTATATATATGTGTGTGTGTGTATGTAAATATATATATGTATATATGTGTCCATATATACATATAAATATAAATGTATATATATGTAAATATATATGCATGTGGTAAATTTGGGAGACTGCCGAGTCTTCTATCCACTGCTTAGACTCTGATCTTGAATTACAAGCTGCTATCTGTCCTTTAAGACTCTATCAAATTTTACTTCTTTGGGAAAGTTTTCAGTGACCCCCCCTCCCCTCCCCATGCCACCCACTGTTAAGTAAGTTCCTCTCCCCTGCTCTCATAGTACCATCTGTTTTTTCCATCGTAGTGCTTCTTATATTCTATTTGAATTAACTTAGCAATTTGATTTAAATTGACTAGATTGTCAGCTCTCCAAGGAGAGAGACTGTGTCTTGTTCCTTGTCATGTCCCACCTGGCAAATAGTAGCTTCTCAAGATATAGACCTCTACTGAATGTGATTTGTAAGCTTTGTGATCTGGAAGCTAGAGAGAGCTCTTATCCTTGCCTTTGTGTTTCAGATAGTCCATTGAGTCACACATGGCAAATGTGCCTGCCTCTTTAGATCTAAATAGAGAGTTCTTAGATGGAACAGAGGCACTCGGGGACTGTGGGCCTATGCGGCTTGACTCTGCCGTCTCCAGTCTCTCACCCTCACGCAGAGAAGATCAGGGCCAAGATGCATATTTACAATCTCACAATGGATGTTCCTTCTCCACCTGCCCACAGGGAGCTCTCCAAAGTCTCCCCTCTGCCAGCCACACTCCTCTGCTGTAATGTATGGAGCTGACTGGGCAAATTGCTATGCTGATGAACCGCTCAGCTACCTGAGCAAATGTTCCAGAGAGCTCTCCAGGGATAAGCCACATTTTAGAGAAGGATTCAGACAGAGCCTGGGGTGAACCTTTCAGCCCTTAGAGTATGGTGGGGTAAGGAAGATGAAAGGACTACAACACTCGCATTCACTTTTCAGCAACCCAGTGCCTGCTCTTGGGTTGGTGAGAAGCCTTATTGCCTTCTTCACTCCTCCCAGAAAGTTATTCAAATTGAGACCTAGAGGTCTGGGTGTCACTGTGCTCACTGAAAGAAGGCAACCAAGAAGCTGAACTGAAAGCATTTAAAGGGAGGATGCATTACCTTAAAATATGCAGATGGAAAACTGACATTATTGTCAATGTCAGAAGTCACCTTTCTCAGTAAACATTCACCTTTGGGCAAACGCAGAGATGTGTTCCTTTCTGTTTACAAATGACTGAGTATGCAAATGCAGGGGGTTAGCTTTGTGCCCCCGAATGCGGAGTTGTCTTCTTTCATCTATCCATAATGAGGAACATGCAGGAATCTGTCAAAAAAGGTATCCTGGGCTTGATCCGTGCCTTCTGAAGGGGATTTCAGTGTTAAATCTGCCAGCTGGTTTTGTGCCTAAGTATTACATCAGCCTCTTGTATGATCTTGCATCCTGTGTAAAATGCAATATTTTGGCCTAATGGGCAGGATTAGCAAAAGCTAGGCAGCCATAAATGAAAGTTTCTTGTTTCTAGAGAGCAAGTTAGAGCTTTTATATTATCTGCCACGGAGCTCGGTGAATTTAAATGTATCTCTTGGGCTTTAGTAATATTCGTGTTAATGTCAAAATTGATCCCATTGTTATTGAGATGTGTGGTTTTTTTCAAGCCCAAGATGCACAGTGCCTGCTGCCAGGGCTGATGAATATCTGCTTGGGACATGTTATATCCAACCTTTTCCCAGAACTCTGTGAGGTTATATAGCATGCCTGCTACCATGCTCTATTCATAGTCGGCCTTTTACCTGTAATTCATTCATTAAGTTAACTCATACTTATTAACTACCTTCTGTGTGCCAAGCACTTTTCTTGGCCCTGGAGATGTAGCAGTGAACAAAAAGATCTGGGTTTTTCTCCTATAGGATTCCCACCTAGATGAGGAGAAACCAAAACCAAGCCCGTTGCCATCAAGTCGATTCCAACTCATAGTGACCCTATGGGACAGAGTAGACCTGCCCCATAGGGTTTCCAAGGCGCGGCTGGTGGATTCCAACTGCTCACCTTTTGGTCAGCAGCCCAGCTCTTAACCAGTACACCACCAGGGCTCCAGATGAGGACAGGGACAATAAAATAAACAAACAAGCAACAAAATTATAATTGCAGATTTATATTAGTGGCTAATTGGAAAAAGAGCAGAAAGGGATGAGAGGGGATTATGAGAAGAGGAACCACTAGACTAGTAGTTGATGAGATGCTATTTAATCTGAGCCAGAAAGAATGAGATGAGACCCACCTTGAAAACAGAGGGAGACAGAGCTTTCATGGCAAAGGGATTAGCGTGTTCAAGGTCCTAAGCTGGGGAAGACGTTGGCATGTTTGAAGAATTAAACTAGTTGTCATGGAGTGGTATCCAACTCATGATGACCCCATGTATGTCAGAGTTGAACTGTGCTTCCAAGGGTTTTCAATGGCTCATTTTTTGGAAGTAGATCACCCGGCCTTTTCTTCCGAGGTGCCTCTGGGTATACTTGAAACTCCAACCTTTTGGTTAACAGCTGAGCATGTGAACCATTTGCAAAACCCAAGGAATTCTGAAGGTGATCATAGCTAGTGCAAAACAAGGGAATATAGTAGAATAGATAGAATTAAAGAGGCTTCAGCAGGGAACTGATCATGCAGAACATTGTAGTCGTGGCAAGGAGCATTGTATTTTACTCTAAGTGTACTTAGAAGCCATGGGTGTTCTGTTTAGATCTCTACTAGACTATATTTATGCTAGCTAGAAAGGAGGCAAGAGAAGAAATGGGAAGACAAATAGGAGGATATTGGTCTAGTCCAGTATTAAGATGATGGTAGGTTGGGTGCAATAGAAATGCAGAGAATTTGTGGATCTGGGACATATTTTAGAGGAGGAATCTACAGGACTTATTGATGGATAACATCACAGTTCCTTGTAGTTTGAACTCTGATGCACTTGAAGCCTCTAGAACACACTTGTGTGGCAGGGTCGGGGGGAGGGTAACAACTGGCAAATCCCTTAGACTGGCAGATGTGTTTAAGCTTGACATCTTGGTGCATGACAAGGAGAGCTTTATTTTTAAACTCTTCAGTAGTCTTGGATGGAGTATGGGAGCTATTGCTGTTGACATGTGAATATTTTCCTGCACTGTCATATAGCAGTCATATGCTCAGTGTGAACATGGCTTGCCTCGTGATTTGCAGTGATAACAAGCATGTGGCTGGAGTTGTTCCTTCTCTTCCTCATTAGTAATGCATGTCTTCTATTAGCATATGCAACTAACTACTCCCTTTCCCCTGTGCAGTGTTGACATTCATTGTAATGATTTATTATCCAAGCTAAATAACCCTCAACATGAAACAACAAACATGCCTGTGTTTGTATTTTCCATTTGTTTTATTTTTTCTTCCTTGCTTCCGTGTAAGTAGATAGTTCTTTATGTGATAATTGCATGGTACAGAAACGGGCGATGGGAAAGCCCATTAGAAAGATTAAGAATATTGGTAAGGTTTACTTTTTTTAAATTGAAAATCCACCAAATTTTGGTAGCATCTCACATTAATACCTTGGGATTTAAAAAATAATATAGATTATTAAGAAAATGTTTGTTATGCGCAAGCACTCCGTGTAAGATTTAATGATCTATGAAAGGGCCATATTTGGGCATTGCGTGGAGGTCTGCAAAACCTCAGGAGTCTTGTTTTATTTGTTTGGGATGTTTCCAGAATGGTGTGAACCATCAGGAGCACTTAACGGTCAATGAGGTGGTAGAGAATAGTGGCGGGGCTCAGGAGCTCTAAAGTTAGATTGTCTGAGTTTGTATCCCGGCTATGCCACTGGACTGGCTGTGTGACCTTGGGTGATTTACTTAAGCTCTCTGAGCCTCAGCGTTCTCTTCTATAAAATGGGGACAATTATGCCTATATCATAAAGTTCTTTTGAAAATTAAGTAAAATAATAAACGTAAAGCTCTTGGAACAATGCCTGTCTTAGAGTAAGTGCTTAATACATGTTAGCTATTATTGTCATCAGTAGGCTGCCAATAAAATTCCCATAAGACAGGAATTATATATGAAAATAAATATATATAAAGATATTATATAAAAATAGAAAGAAAGAAATATGCACGTGGAGATCATTATTTGTGCGAACATGTATCTACGACAGTGAAAACGTGAAAGGTGCTTTACAGTTTATGGAGTGTTTCAAATGCATGATAAAGATTTGGCAATATTTTATCCTATACAACAGACATTAAAAATCCTGGTCCATAAATAGTTTTTGTTTTTTTAATTGTAGAAAAATACATATAAGAAAACATTTGCCATTTTTCACATTTACAATTCAGTGTCATTAATTACATTCATCTGGTTGTACAACCATCACCACTATCCATTTCCAAAATTTTCCATCATCCTTAACAGAAACTCAGTGCCCCCAAAGCAATGACTCCTCCTCTCCCAATCCCTCCCTCTGCTGGCAACCAGTAATGAACTTCGGTCTCTCTATATTTTCCTACTCTAGATATTTCATATAAATGGGAACATACAATATTTGTCCTTTTGTGACTGACTTGTTTGACTTAGCATAATGTTTTCAAGGTTCGTTCATACTGTAGCATGTATCAGGACTTCATTCTCTTTATGGCTGAGAAAGATTCCACTGAATTCCACATTTTGTTTATCTGTTCATCTGTTGATGGACATTTAGGTTGTTTCCACCTTTCGCTGTAGTGAATAGTGCTGTAATGAACCATGTTATTTAAAAGGCACATCCTAACCCAATCAGGTCATTTTATTTCTTACTGAATTTATCTTGCATGTTTTAATTACTATGACCCCTTTTAACATCATTTTGGACATTGAGCCTTGTCATTGGTCAGTGATAATTTCCATCTTAAGATCATAGAAAACTAATTGCATTATATTTCATCCAGTTAAAGTTACCTTGCCTAGTTTGTTATTGCAGTTTTGTTTTCTAAAGAATAAGAAACACTAATTTTTCATCAAGTTGTAGCTTAAAAACCTAAAAACGTTATTCTTGTCACAGGCTTTTCCCCAACAGAAAATTGTTATTGATAATTGTAAGTATCATATTTCATTCAAAGGTAAAAGGCCACTTCCCCTTGCCATTTTCCTAGTGATTTTTTTTTTCTACACTGTGTCTGCAAGTCAACACTCCTGGGCTCAATTAAAATATGTATTTAGCCACTGGATTTGCAGAGAGATGATCAAACTTGAATACTAATACCTGGTCTATTGCCTATGAATAAGAAGATGGTACACACTGAGGGATGGCTTTACAGGCAATGGCCAGTGAACCCAGGATGCCTGGGGGATGATTACCACTTGGTACAGGACTACAGCTGGATTTTTCTGGTTTTTTTCAGAAAGTACAGAGTATTGCTCATTAAAATCACATTTGATAGCAACTATGTCTACATGGGGAATCCAAAGCCACCCAAACTTTCCAGTTTCTAGCAATCCCACCGGACAGAAGTTAGTTTTTCCTGACCTCTGCTCTACAGACCTACCACACAATATCATGATAACAATTAACATGTTTGGAGTTCTTACTATGCGTCAAGCCCTATCTTCCTGCTGGGGATGGAATGGTGTACAACGGCAGGCACAGACCCTGCCCTCATGAAGCATCCATTCTAGATACTGGGGGATGGGTAGCATGAAATATAAAGAAATCAAATAATCACACAAATAAGTGTAAAACAGAAATTTGGCAAATGCCGTGAAAAAGAGGCCCTCTTAGTTCTGAGAGCCTGTGGGAGAGAGATTTGACACAGTTATGGAAGTCCTAGAATGTATCCTTGAGGAGGTAACAACTGGGCAGAACAATGGAAGCTTAGTAACTAGGAATAACTGTTTCAGTCGAGGGAAGCAATGAATGCATGGCCCTGTGGCAAGTAGGAGCATGGTCAGGGGAGAAACTGAGAGAAGTTCTGGGTGGCTGGAGCCAGGAAAAGCAAGTTTCAAAATAAGGCTACAGAAGCAATAAGGACCAGTATTCCTAGGCCATGTTAGGAGTTCTATTTTGACTTCTTATACCAACCTTACTACAATAACCAAAAAAACCAAAAACCAAACCCATTATCATCGATTCTAACTCATAGCAACCCTATAGGACAGAGTAGAACTGCCCCATAGGGTTTCCAAGGAGTGGCTGGTGGATTCAAACTGCTCACCTTCTGCTTAGCAGCTGAGATCTTAACCACTGTGCCACCAGGGATCCTACTACAGTAACAGCTGCTACTAATATTACCTTATCAATGTTATCGGCAAATTTAAGCTTAAAACAGTGAATTAACCTCATTCCTCAGCTAGAAAGTGGCAGATACAGGATTTGAACCATTGTATTGCATTGCCTCTATAAGGTGTCTCCCTAATATTTTCTTGGGGTTTTGGCTCACAGAGTCATCATCCAGTGTCAATGTGGTCTTTGTATAGAGTTTGTTACATAAATTGGCCATTGGCTGGGTTTGCATCAAAAAGAAACCAAGCTAAGTGCTAGCAGACTGAAGAGAGTACACAGATGAACCTTTACAGAGCCTTTATTATATTTACACCAAATCCCAGATCTCTAAGCCTCAGAGGGAGGCTTACAAATTAGGGTTTGAATGCCATTGGTCCCACTGAGCAGAAAGGACTGCACAGTTTACTTAACTCCTACCAAGTTGTGAAGTCCAAAAGTGTGGTTGACTGAGAGTAGAAATGGTTTCAATGTACTCGAGGGTTGAAAATAATCCTCTGAGGTTCAACCAAAAGAAAAGAGAAGGAAGGGAAGGGAAGAAACATTGCTACATTATAAGCCCACTTCAGTCATTTTCTCTCTCTTTTTTTCAAACTTTTCCTTTGAAGCTAAACACTTGATAGATTAGCCCAGCACTAAAGGAGATGCCTTCTTTTATGTGCGAAAGCTTGGTAATTGCTGCAGAAAGATACTTAGAGGCTCATAATATTCACATAATCAGATTAGTTTTGAATCCTACCTCAGCAAAGGGTGTTGGAGTAATCCAGTCCAAGCCTGTTTACCTTGTCTATGTGTGCACTTCTTTTCCCCAATCATTTTATTCTTTCTGTGGATCTCAGTGAGTGCTATCAACAAAGCTACCCCGGCATCTTAGAGAACAATTGAGTACCAGATCAAAAAGAAAAAGAAAAAAAAAAAGGAGTAAATTTAAATGTTTGAAGAGAAGTAGATTTTGTTTGGTTTTGCTGGTTTGTTTGCTTTCTTGGTAACAGTTGAAACAAACCTGTGGCTCTCAACGTATGCTACTAAAATTTTGTTGGGCAGTTAACATCTCAATTCATAGACAACTGTCTCATGACCAATCCGCTCTGAGCTTTGAACATATGGCTGTGTCTGATGGCTTCGTTGATTTCACCAGGGAAGGTTTTGTAAGATCTCTATTTGAGGGGGCAGCCACTACACAGCTGAGTGATACACTCCTGGAATAAATTATTGCTTTGCCAAGTTTGAAAATTGATTCATTCTAAACCCAGAGCCAAAAACTCATCTAAAGCTGAAATGTTTTTGATTAGCTGAGTCCCAGCTCTCCTTCAAGACCCTCTAACCTAGTGCCATTTGCATTTTGTTATTAATAGTGGACTCTATTTGAACTTCTCAGTTTGAAATTAACTTTCTAATCATAAATATACAAATATGGCAGGGGCCACACATTCCTTGGGACTGATAATTAAGAATGATCTTACCTTGGAACTCCAGGCATCGCTTCCTCTTTTCTGTGAAGGCTTCCTTTCTTCCTGAAACGAAAATGGCATTTCAGCTATCTGGAGTAGGCTGCTGTCAATAAAGGAATCCAGTCCCATTTTACACGTATTCTTCTGCAGGAATAATGTGGTTAGTCTTTATAAAAAGTGCTCTCTAGAATATAGGAGTGGGCTCCAGTATCTCTGATCTTTTCTAAGATTAATAACCATTTGGACAAATAACATATCAAAAACTATCCTAGTCATTGCTGGAATCCAGTGGGAAAACGTGGCAGAGATTACAGATGATAGCTGCCTGTCAGTCTTGCAAATCTACCTAAAGGCATGTCAGTTGTGTGTAGGTTTTTTCCTGACCAAGGTCTCACTGTAAGGGCATCTCACTTATGGCTTGATTAACTTTTCTTGAGACAGCATGGCTCTCTACTCATTTTGGAAGCGTATCCCAGCGGGCACCCTCCTAGGTTTCCCTGGGGAAAGGGTATAGGCAACTTCTCTCATTTTGTATTAGGATTTTGAAGTCCGACGTTTTCAATTACCTACCTGGCTTGGCATTGTCTTTGAATAAAACAGTTACCCAGAATCAGACCCACTATCTGTTCCTGATACATAAAAATGCCCTATTAATAATTTGCTTCATACAGGTTGTCACCATGCCAAGTCTAAGTGCCTACAATAGCCAGGCTTGCATGTTAAATAGAATCAGTATTCTATTAACCAGAAGGAAGAATGGAAAACTATTCTCCGTTTTCTATATGTTTTACCTCTTTGAAACTACTGACAGGTCTTTTATTTTGGAAGTATATTCTACAGGGAAGAAGTCTTTCTAAATATGATTTAATTCTTTTCTTCCCTCCAGAGAAATAGGATTTAAAACTCTGTGCTTGTACCCTCCAGAAATGGCTCAACCAAACAGAGTCAAAATATCACAGCAGTGAAAAAAAAAGATGCTGTATTGTTTCAGAGTCAAGATCTGTCCCTTGTGATAAAGAGATTTAAATCCTCGCTATTCACCAAGTGAGAGCCAGTCTGAGCCATGGAATATACTGAAATCATAGAATGCTTTCAAGTTTAGCATTTTTTTGTGTGTGCTCCATGGTTGAAAATTCTGTTGGAGAAATATGGTTAGACTATTTTGACAATTCTTAACCTACTTAAATTGGATTTTTTAAAGTGCACAAAATTGATGTTCTGCCTACTTGGAGAATGTTTTAAAGATACCGAGACTTCAAAGAAAAACAGTGAGAGTAAATCAGATGCAAACATCCCTATATCTATCCTAGCAAAATTAGTTTAGAATTTAAAAATCCTAGGGCAATGCTAAATTAGAGTGATGATCGGGTGGTAGGGCAAGTACCGCTAGTAATCATCTTTTTTGTTATGGGGAGGTGGCTAAGAAAAAGAAAAATATTTTCACATCTTGTGGGAATCACTAAATGACATCAACTTCATAGATATTTTCCAAAGATGCAATTGAGAATTCTTAGTGTTCCTGCTACTGTCAAGAAGAATTGTGTCAGCTTCTGGCCCAGCGGAATTTGGGGTGTCTGGTGCCCTTCCTTACCCTTGCTATTCATCCTTGCCTTCTGATTTGGTCATAAGACATCTTTCTGTTTCTTACTGCAGGGTAAATTAGGTCTCGAAAACAGCAACATGTATTAGACACGATATCAGCTCCAGAAGCTGAAAGCATTTTTTTTAATGAAGCCAGAGAGATGGAGTGATCTGCTTGATAATAAAGCTTAGCTTTAATGCCAGCTCCATGCTGTTACAGCATATTACTAAACAGCAAGAAATGTGGCACAGATGTTGTGGCGGCCATATTTTACACCATCCAAAAGGTCATGTCGCTTGTTATTACATTCAGAATCAATATTAAGTGAGCGTTCCAAATTTCAGCTGTCAGTTGAATTTATTGCCGCAAACCAAAGCTGAAGGGTTCTCGACTGTGATTCAAGCAAGCTAACAAATTAACTAATATAAGGGCATGCCTAGAAGAAGCAGGTGACCCACATGCCAACAGCAAAAGCTAGGTTCTTACGTAGCTGCGAGAAGGGGCTGCCCCAACTGATAATCAGGAACAATTGCAATCTCAATATTAAAAAAATAAAAATTCTCATGTGGATGAGATAGTCTGAGGGAAGTTTCTTTAACTAAAGTGTGATATACACATCCATTTTTGACAATGCTCAGAGTCATGCTTAGCACACCTTGGAGATAACTTCATTTACATTACCAAAATTTTCCTGAGCTCTGGTTGTCTAACCTTCATCCACATTCTTCAATTCATTAGGGTACTGAGGCCTATCTTTAGACCTAGACAAAGATACACTGAACCAGTTGCTAATTGGGCTATATTCATTTCTCCATTTATCATCTCAACAGCTACGTCAGGGTAAGTCCTTCTTAGCTGTAGTCAGTTCCTGGAAAGATAAAAAATATATTTAATAGATGGACACCCAAGTAATTACTACATGGACACCCCTCCTCCATGGCCTAATGTGATTTAATAAGGGGGATTTGGGTATGTCCAAGTTAATGAGAACAGATTTCAGGTAATATCCAATCGTCAGGTCAAGAGGGGCATACAAAGTCTCAGAAATGTCATACCAATGTCTTCTACACAGAAAGGTTGGTTAAAAATAATGTAGAGAACTGTTGGCAGCAAATAGTCAGCAAGGCTGTGTCCATATACCCATGATTTTCTCTGGAATTATGTTTAAAACCTATCCTTAAAACTGTCTATGTTCATGATAGATTCTCCCCAGTGCAGCTGTGTAGACTGGATGCTGACCAATTAGCAAGTGGTCCAGACGATGTGCTGGGGCTCTTGTGGGCATGAACTCTTACAAGCCCACCTCACAGGGAAGAGACAGCAGGAGGAAAATCAGGTTATGTGTTCCGTTGGCAGACGGAATTTCCCTCCCGAGAATTCCTAACTGCAGTTGGAAAGTCTTCTGAGATTTTGGACAGATTAGTACATCTCCAACCTGTTAAGAACTCAGAACCAGTTTTGACTGAGGACCTTAGATGTTTCTTTGGCAAAGCGGTACTCACTTTTGGATGTTTTCTGTCATCCTGCCTTCTGTTACAAGTGCAAGTTATGATTTTTAACTGACTTTACTAGGAGTGTTTAGGAAAAAAAAAAGTCTGTAATTCTAGTAAATAAGTACTTCAGTCAAGGACTATTCATTATTCAAGATTCGATAAACATTTTTTGAGTGCCTACTCTGGGCACATTCTATGCTCAGTGCTCTGTGATAAAAAGATAAGCAAGTCCTGGTCTCTATTCCCGGGGACTGGGAAAGAAACGGTGTGTCTAAGTTAAGTATAATGCGTTGTAGCAGTCTGTAGTTTAAAATCTCATTTCATTTTGATCCAGCAGTTTTGTCTCTAGGAATTTATCCAAAGAAACAGTGAGTGATATACGCAAAGTTATGTTTAGCTGGATATTAATTGCATCATGGTGATTGGCAGCTAAGTAGATGGTTAATGACTATTTGTTGAATAGATAAATATTATTATGCATTATTTATAAGAGCAGAAATGGGAAATTTCTAAATGTGTAACAGAGAATTGGTTAAATATATCATGCGATCTACAAATTAAGACATTTTGGAGGAATTTAAAATTATGTGAAGAATATTTAATGGCATAGAAAACAGTTTCTAAATATATTCTTAAGTGAAAGCAGCTTATATTGTTAAGTGAAAGTAGTATACTGATATGATTTTGATTTTGTGGAAAAAAAAAACTGCACATACCCAGAAAAGAAGCATTCTTATCCTACATGAACAAACCTAGCAATCAATGGCCTACTAAAAATGAAAAGCAAGGAATTATAAAAATCAATCTGTCCATGTCCAAATATTTTGTCTCACCTTAAAACATAGAAAACTATATTTTTCCACTAATCTTTAAATGCACGTTTCTTAAGGGCAAAGCCAAGCTTTTCCTTTGAGTTTGAAATTGTTTTCTTCTTACATATAACCACTTGCATTTTACATCATCTACAATTTCCTCTATCAGGTCTTTATATTAGAGCACAAACTTAAAATCCTTGCAAAGAATTTTGAGTCCTGAATCCTTCCAGATGTTTACATTGTTCCCTATCAATTTTTCCAGTTGTATCCATACCTAATTTGAAAGCATGGCTGTTAGCAATTTTCATGCAGTTTTTTTCCCAAAGCACTGAAGTTAACGCTTGTTTTTACACAACTGTATTTGTTCATGTTATATTTAATTGAATTGTGAAATTAGATTAAAATACAACTGCCATAAATAGGTTTGAGTATTAACCCAATTTGCAGGAGCAGAAAGGGAGGGTTACTAGAGAGCAGCCTACAAGCTGTATGCTACGGATATGTTTGCATGTTTTTCGGAGGTGACAGTGTACTAGCTAATCTAACAAGTCAGTCAAGTGAAAGTCGATTTAGAGAGCTTCTGGTGTGTACATTAGCAGGGAAGAGGAGAGTCACTGAAAGAATGGATATCATCATGTTAATAGAGCTTATCTCTGGAAAGGGAAATTATGATGGATTTCTTTTTTTTTTTGTCGTTTTCTGTACTTTCCAAATTCTTTACAATGAATAAGTATACTTTTATAAACAAAAAATTATTCATCTAATTTATTTATAATATTAAAATATTTTTAAAATATTTTATTTGTATTATTTATTTATAATGTTAAAAATGCACTTAGCACTATACTATATGATACAATCAGTGTTTGAGAGGCGGTTTGACAAACTTTTAGCAGTGTTGTCTTTGCACTTGGTCTCCCCGGCTTTGAATCTCAGCTCTGCAACTTTTTACATGTGCGACTTTGGGCACGTTCACTTCAAACTCTCTACAGTGCCAGAGCGTATATACTGCATAACAGAGATAGTAGTAATAAGCCCACTAGCCAGAGTTGTTGTGAAGATTAAATACAGTATATTGAGATCTTAGAAGAGCATGTGATGCAGAGTAAGTGCTTCAATGTTAGCTGGGTCTTATTTATTTTTATTCTTTCTTATGTCATCAAGGGCCTTTGTCTTAGTGCTGCTATAACAGAAATACCACAAGTGGATGGTTTTAACGAAGAGAAGTTTATTTCCTCACAGTCAAAGTAGGCTAAAAGCCCAAATTCAGGGCATCAGTTCCAGGGGAAGGCTTTTTCTCTCTGTCGGCCTTCGTTTCCTTCGGTGTTCCCCCAGACTAGGAGCTTCTCGGAGCAGGGACCCTGGTCCAAAGGATGCGCTCTGCTCCTGGCACTGCTTTCTTGATGGTATGAGGTCCCCCTGTCTCACTGCTCACTTCTGTCTTTTATATCTCAAGAGATTGCCTCAGGATACAATCCAGTCTTGTAAATTGAGTCCTGCCTCCCTAAAACAACTGCCGCCCATCCTCCCTCATTAACATCATAAAGGCAGGATTTACCCCACATGGGAAAATCACACACTACCTGGAATCATGCCCCAGCCAAATTGATACATTTCTGGGGGGACATAATTCAATCCATGACAGCCTTAATTTCTAGATGGTTAGACAAAGCTTAACTCTACATATCAACCAAAGAAAAATGCAAGTCAATAAATGATAACATGAGAGCCCATGTGCATTTGTCTTGATGCTGTACGATAGCTTGAGTTTGAGGACACAAAATTAAAACCATCTTATCGGCAAACCATAACCTGTTGGCCAAATCTGGCCCACCACCTGTTTCTGTAAATAAAGTTTCTTTGGTACAAACCATACCCACTAGTTTATGTATTATCTGTGGCTATTTCTAAAGATATCTGGTGATCTGTGGTGATGCACTGGTTAAGCACTCGGCTGCTAACCAAAAGATCAGTGGTCTGAATCCTCTAGCCGTCCAGCGGGAGAAAGATGTGGCAGTCTGCTGCCGTGAAGATTTACAGCAGTTCTAGTCTGTCCTGTAGGCTAGCCATGCGTCGGAATGGACTCCACGGCAATGGGTTCAGGTTTTTATGGCTATTTCTGCACTACAAGAGCAGATAGAGTTGAGTAATTGCAGTAGAGACCATATGGGCTACAAAAGCTAAAATATTTGCTATCTGACTTCTTACAGGAAAAAAATTGCTGTCCCCTGCTCTAGGGTATCCACAAAGCTAGTATCATTGTTGACTGGAGTAGAAAGAACAGGTTTTGTGAGGATCTGAAGAGGTGAGTAGAAAGAGAGGATACTCAGATACAAACATGCAGCATATACACAAGGAATCAGCTGAAACCAACAAGAAAATACTTATGTGAAGGAGTAATGCTAAAAAAAAAAAAATGTTTGGCTGAGTAGGGGTGGGACAAGTGTGAAGATCTTCGTGGACAGCAACAAGAAGTTTTAGGTTTAGTGTGCTGGGCAACAGGAAGCCATTACAGGCTGCTGAGCAGGACAAACAGAGAGCATGTCTTAAAAGAGATTATCTGACAATGGCATGTGCAGAGATTATAGAAGGTAAAACCACAACTGGAGAGTAAATGAGTACCTGTTAGAGTAATATGATTGTGAGGAAATGAGGTCTCAGCAAGAGTGGTGGCAGGAGGGAATAGAAAATTAACTTTCATATGGTCCTTTAATCCTTAATAAGAACTATTTCCCGCATTCTCACAAAGAAAACATTGTGGGTTTTTTTCCCTTGGAAACAAGCATGGTAGTATATAGTCAATAGCCAAGTTTATCAACATTAGCAGAATGGAACAGTTTTTTTCTACAAAAGGAGTTAAAATAAGAATTCCAAAATGGGATACTTAATCTGGGTAAAAGCCTAGAATAAACTCACAATGCCATTCTTTAAAAGTCATGTATACATGTGGGCTTCGCTAGCTTTAGTTTGAGTATACAGCTTTAAAACCGTGGTCATACACTCCATCAGAATTCCATCAGGACTCCTTCTGCAACGGCAAGATCTGGGTGCTTACCTTCCCAGTTATCAACGTCCGATCTGGCCTGCACTCAGTTTAACCCTTGGCTAATGGTGTAAGCAGAGTTAACACATACCAGGCTGTCACCCAGAGCTTAGGGTTTCTTTAGAGTCCGTTATCGTGGTACAGAACATCACAGTGGTAATGAGGTGGAAGGAAGAAAGTTTCCATCCTAAATGTAAAGTGGAAAGGAAAGCATCCAGCTTGCAACCTTTTAAACATCAAGTAGGCTGGCAGTACTAGGTAGCAGCATTGCCTGGTGGCTGGAAGAGGATTTGTACTGCTTCTTCAAGGTCCTGCATTAATCAGTGAAGCCTCCATTGACAAAAGGTCTTAAGCAACTTGGTACCGAGAAACAGCCCCATAGCAGAGACTGTATTAGGGAAAATATGTGCTTCACTGTCAACCAAGAACCTCTCCAGCGTTCAAATGCATATTTACAATGTCCATGAGATTGGGAGGGTACTTTGTTGTCTATTCTTTTGACATATGAGAACGCATTACATCCTGTTGTCCTGTACTCCATGACTTTATGAGGAGACACTCTTCCTTTGTAGTCTTGACACCTGTAGACTTAGAATAACATAAACTTGAGCAAAAACTATTTGAATGACTGAATTTTAGGAGATGTATTGATCAATAGCCCTCCTCTTCATATTGGAGTGAGGTAACATATCAGACCAAATGTGACTCAGAGAGACAGGCTTTCTGAAACACTTTATAAGCCCTGGCATTACAAAGATCTCCTAAGGATGCTGCTCACAAATTCTGTTCTGCACCTAGCAAAACTTTCTAGAAGGCCACATCCAATTGGACCTGGAGCAGAAGGGAGGGAGGGAGGGAAGGAGGTTATTTGGGAACAGGCATCTTTATACTTTGCCATGAAAGCTTTTGAGCCATTCTTCAATGTTCCAAAGAGGCCATGAGCCTCATGGTAAGGCTCTAAAAATATCTTAAATTATTAGAGATAGGGAGAATTTCCCCAAATCCGAGACAAGTACCACTGGTGATACTCCAGATGATTCTAGATGGTACACATTACTGGCAATTAAGTAACATAGAATCACATAGTGAGAAAATTGTTCCATTTTTACTTTCTTTTAATCCTTCTTACTATGTCAAAGAGAAAAGCTCTCTTTGATATCACATGTCTTTTAAAACTTTATAATACTTACAATTAGCCAAAAGAGGAAGAAGCCAGCAATAGCATTTTTGTAAGCATTTGCAAACACTTTTGTTTCTGGTTATTTATTTGTTTTTCATATCTTCTAGTGTTTGTTTTTGCTGTTGCCTTCTATTTATGGCATAAACAGTGCGGTAAAGTTTCCTAGCTCTATAAAGCAGTAATGCAAATTTCCTTTTCAAATTCGTTTATGTAAGTAAAATAACTGAGTTAATTTAAAGGAAAAATATTAGCCAAATGGTTATATAGGTACTGGGTCAATCAAAAGCAGTGTATTATGAACCCTGGTGGTGCAGTAGTTACAGTACTTGACTGCTAACCAGAAGTTCAGTGGTTCGAACCCATCAGCCACTCCACAGGAGAAAAATGTGGCGGTCTACTTCTGTAAAGATTTACAGCTTTGGAAATCTATGGGGCAGTTCTACTCTGTCCTGTGGAGTTGATGTGAATCGGAATTGACTGGACAGCAGTAAGCCTGGTTTTTTGGGTTTATGGTGATAGGACAAAATAATATGTGAAAGAGATAGGCAAATAATAATTTGCAGGAACTCTGAGGTTGGAGAAAGCATTCATTTTTCACCCTTCTTACTTATTGCCTCCTTAGAATCTAGCTCTCTGAATGAGTAAGTTTAACAGAGGTACTATGACTTAGTCTGACAGGAATGCAAAGAATAAATGAACGTGATCAAGTAGGTGTATGACCATTCGAAGCCCAAGCTATAGGCCTTGAATATCTTCAACAGAATTTAGGAAAATAATAGGTTAGGAGTTTTCTATATCAGTTCTAACTTTCCTTATAATTAATTGCAGGCTTCTGAATTATTGTTAATAGCATTGCTCATGAAACTGGGCTTTTAAAACATGATTTGGCTAATGGCCCAAGCAAGCTGGTCCTCCTAGTCTGATAAAGACCGATCCATGTGCAGTCCTGGGAAGGGAAGGTGTTCACACCACACCTCCATGAGTCCTTGAGACACTCCCCACTTCAGCTCCTTGCGTCACACCCTTCTTCAACCTGCTTAACTGTAAATGCCAGCAAAGGGAGGGTTTTGGCACTTGGAGCAAAAGATGTAAAAACAAAAAAAGTACAAGGGAGCAGTCAAACTGAAATGAGAGCGATTAAAGAGACAAAAAGTCCCCTTAGCTGCCTTTTGGATACTTTTTTGATCTTTCCACCAAGGAATTAGTAGCTTTTAATTTTCCCCACCTCAGCTTAAAATACTGCTGGCGGAAAAGAAATGAGCATTATGAGAAGGCTGCTTTGGAGTAAAAAGCAAATGTAGGTGAGACAGTCAAGGAGCTGTCAGAGTCCATGAAAACAAGGACTGCTTGCCTAGTCAATGGCCAGGTTTGTGCAGGACCAAAAAATGTCCCCAATCTAGAAGCAGCTGCTTTTATTCGCCTTCTTTCTAATCATCAGACACATGACCCCACTTGCTTGACATTTTTTATGCCCAGCTTGCTGTTTCTGCCACTTAAAAAGGGGGTGATTGCTTAATTTTCAAAGCAAACCGAAAGAACGGTGCTTTTGAAATTGGATAAAAGCTCAGGTTCTGTTCGAACCACAGAAGATGAAACATTGATTGGCTCCAAGTAAAAGCAGAACTGTTTTTCTTTTTCTTTTTTTGCTTTTTTGTTTTTGCTTGCTTGCTTGTCTCTTTCCTCATCCCCCAGGATGGTTTTGTTTATCAGCACAAACTGAGTTCAGCCCACCCAGCAAGTCCAAGGAGTAAGGGTCAGTTAGGGGGAAGATGAGGGCCAGGCTTGGGGCAGCTGAGAGGGGGCAGTGAGACGTGTTTGTGGATGACCAGTGGACACTGCGGTGCAGACCCACATGGCACAAGCCGCCAATTTCACCACTGGGAACCAGAGTACAGCAGTTCAGAAAGAAGGATTTCTGAACCCCGGTTTAACAAGCCCTCCACTGCTCCAGATCCAATCCCCAGGAAACTCATTACTGTAGTTAGATGCCATGGCAGCGTGAGCTGAAGACCAAGCAGAAGTGCACCCAAACTTCAGCTCCAGTGAATGCAGAAGCAGCTCCTTCATTCATTAGCCCAGCCTCTTACTGCATCCTGACCTTACAGAGATGCTGGTGGTGCAGTGGTTAAGAGCTCGGCTGCTAACCAAGAGGTCTGCAGTTCGAATCCACCAGCCGCCCCTTGCAAACCCTATAGGGCAGTTCTGCTCTGTCCTGTGGGGTCGCTGTTAGTTGGAATCTACTTAGGTTTTTGGTTTGCCTACCAATAAATCATTTAGTGCTTCCGGTAAGACAGCACACAGATTTAGGAAGGCCTTGGTCAACTTTTGGGGTACAGTGTGCTGCAAACATTAGGCCTGGCACGTAGTGAGGGCTCAGTTAATGTTTGTGATTGAATGAGATGGAGAGAGAAGGATTCTGGGAGTGACTGAGTCAACCAGGAGGCCAAACCTAGCTGGCCCGTGTGTTGATAACTTTGTGGGAGCTTTTTGCAACTGGAGTTTGGATTAATTCAATCAAGAGCAGTGGGCAAGCATGGCAACAGTATCATGGTTGCAACAGCAGTTACAAGCATAGACATCACAGCCACTGTCTGATTTAAATTCTGCCTCCTTCATTTATTTATTTTTAGACTTTGGACAAGTTGCTTAAGCTTTAAAAGCCTCAGTTTCCTCTTTTGCAAAACGGGAAAAGATGATGTCAACCTGAACAGGTTATTTATTTTTATTTTTGTTTTTTGGTAAATAAATAAAATCATGTGTGTAAATATGATTCACACCAAGCCCAGCACATAAAATGTATACAGTAAAAGGTCGAGGATTGCTGCTTCCTCTTCTCCTCCTCCTCCTTTTCGTTCTCTTTCTTCTCCTTGTCTTTTCAGAAAAAATAAAATAAAATAGTTTCCGTAGAGTCAATTCAGACTCACGGCGACCCACGTGTGTCAGAGTAGAACTGCGCTCCATTGCAGCTGAAGCTTTTAAGAGCTGATTTTTTTTAGAAGAAGAGCACCAGGCCTTTCTTCTAAGGCACCTCTGGGCAGACTTGAACCTCAAATCTTTTGGTTAGCATAGCAGCCGAGTGTGTTCACTTCTTGCACCCCCAGGGACTCCTCTCTCTTGGTAGCAGGTTGTGTTAGTGTGAGTGATCCAGGTGTGCAAATGATTAGATCATTTGAAGCAAGAATGGTGATTTTTAGAAAAAAATCATCCACCACTCCATTTTCGGCTGAGTGAACATTAATTGTGATCACATGTGTAGTCATGGGCCAAAAGATGGCATAGTTGTGTCTTCAGGGAGTTTACATTCCTAGTGGCAAAATAGACTCTGCTTGCCTGCCTTTAACCTTCTCCAGCACAAGGAGTTATGTGACTTTTGGGTGCCAGAGAAATGCAAAATTATGTTTCCCTTTCAGTCAGCTAGTGAATATAAGATTGTATGCATTTGCATTTGTCATTGTAATTCTTTTGTTCCAAAAAGAGGTGAAAAAAAGGTTAAAAGGGATGTCATCCATTGGAAGGAAATATCAAAATGTGTACGAGTATCTTTTCAGAATATCATACAAAATTGAGAGTTTATGTTATTTGGGTTTTAATTCAAGGTAGAAAAATCTAAAATACCACGACAAATGATTTGTGACTCCTACTCAGTTTATTCAACGCCAAACTATTCAATAAATCTGAGGATTCATCTATATCTTTTTAAATTAAGGTTTTTCCATTTTGAAGGAAAAGGTGCCAAACTGATAAAGTCTTTTGAATTATTCTCTCTAAATATACTTAATCTTCATTAATGCAGCCCAGCGTGGTATTTTGAGTCAATCTGAACTAACAGGAAAAAATTTTCACATATCTAATTCTTAAAATAGAATTTCTTTCTTTTTTTTCTTTCCTTTCCTCTACCATACGGTCTGCCAAGGCATGTGTACACAGAGATTTATGTACGTATAGAGTTTTTCTCTCCCAGTCTCCTGTCCTATGTTTTATCTTCCCTACACCCCCATTGCTGGATATCACATGATGTGATTTAATGTGGTCACTGAATTTTCTTTCTTTCTCCTGGATTTTCTCACTGCCATGGGAGTGTAAATCAACTACCCATTAATGTGCACTTCATTTGAAGTCATTTTAAGGGAGTTTCTTTCTTTCTTCTTCTTCTTCTTTTTTTTTTTTTTTTCTTCCTTGCTGATATAGCTAATGCAACAGTATGCATTTTAATTCTAAGGCTCCCTGGATTCAGACCTGGAGAGTAGCTAACACACAATTGATTTGCAGCCCTGCAGGAAAAGGGGAAGCAGGAAAGAAGTCAGATGGATTGATCGCTGAGATACAGACCCCATGGGATGCTTCAATAACATCCCATCTTGAATGTATGCACAATCCCTCATCAATAGGAAAATCACCAGGATAGTGACTTCACAGAGTCAGGACAAAACTGTTAAGTAGGCAGGTGTGTTAGCCCACCTTCATCCCTCTTCACATCTGCCCTGCTGTAATAAACTGCCAAATTTACAAACCCAGAGTTTGGAAGTAGATAAATCAAAAGTAGAAACACTGCACTCAAATGTCTGCAAGTACAGGCAGGCTGATGTAAGACAGTAAGGGGTCGGTTACTTTTATTCTTTTGTTGTTGTTGATGATGTTAGTTACCATCAAGTTGATCAGACTCATGGCGACCCAATGTGTGCAGAGTCGAACTGCACCACAGAGTTTTCAAGGCTGTGACTGTTCAGAAGCAGACCTCCAGGCCTGTCTTCCAAGGCATCTCTGGGTGGGTTCATAGCACCAGCCTTTTGGCTAGTTGTCAAGCGCTTAACAGTTTGTGCCACCCTGGGACTTCTACTTGTATTCTGACCCAGGCATAACATCTGTCTACCTACTTGTCTTATAGAGGATGGTATAGGTTACAGGAAAAAAAAAAAATGGCTGAACAAAACATGTCTATGGGTCACCTTTGCCCGACAGCCTGCCATTTATAACCCCTGAATTAGTCCCATCCCTGCTTTTAAGAAGGGTAAACTGAGAACGTGAAAGGTGAAACCCCGACCCAACGTATCACACGCAGAATTTTCCAAACTTTTTACAACTTTTTTACCCTGATGCCATTACCAAATGCCATGCTTAAAGCTCAACTGCTAGTTTTGGGAAATCAGCCTCTAACGCCGCACATACTGTTAAAAATAATCAAAACTCAAAGAAATTGAAACATAAGGTTTATTCCAAGCAGTGATTCTGTATGCATATAGGGAGACCATTCTGATTCCAAAAAAAGCAAATGGCTCAAAGTAGGCTAGTCACAATGAAACTTATAAAGAGAAGAGGAGGGAGAAGAATCCATCAACCATTGGCTAATCTTAATATGATTGACTGAAGTCTGCCTTCCCCTTTTACAGAGATCAGCTGATATCAGGTCACAAGGTGGTCTTTGGCCCTCTACCCTCCTGCAGCCATGGTAGCTTTTCAAATTTAAATTAAGTAAGCCTGGCTTCCGACAGGAAACAAAAGATTAGCAAGGTTGGGTGAAAAAAAAAAAAAAAAAACTGGCAGAATTAATTTTGAGTCAGGAACTTTTTTTACTGTTAACATTTGGTTTTGTAAGTAAGGAAAACCTTAAAATCAAAGTAAGATGTCTGTATTAATTTTTGTCTTTGACAGCACCGTCCCTCCCTGAAATGCGATTGTGTACAGTGCTAGGCAGGGTTCTTTCCCTTACAAATGACAGAAGCTAAACTCAAAATGGCTTCATCAGAAATAAAAGGGTAATTCATTGCCTCACATAACTAGAGAACAAGAAAATTCTAGCTAAAGACAAGACTAGATCCAGATGCTCCAGTGAGGTCATCAAGGCACATTGTCCATGTTTTGGCCCAGTTTCCTCTGTTGGCTTCCATCTCTGGAAGTCTCTCCCTTTGTAATGACAAGATGGGTTCCAGTAGCCCTAGGCTTTCCTGTCTATCTGCTTAACAACCAAATTGTAAGAACTTCTCTTTCTTAATGGTTACAAACAGCAAGATCCTAAAATTGAGTCTCGTTAGAGTAACTTGGGTCATGTGTCCTTGCCTGATCACTGTGGCCAGAAGAAACAAAAAACTCCCGCACTCAACATCCTGGTATGGAAATAAGGAGGAAACCCAAGATGGTGTCCAAAAGATGGGGAATGGGAACTGGGCAGGCAAAAGCAATCAATACCGATCATGCTTCCCCTTATTTTGTTCAGAGTCTGACTCTCCCACCCAGAAGCTTAGCATGGTGTTGGAGTTTGTTGGAGCCCTGGTGGCTCAGTGGTTAAGAGCTTGGCTGCTAACCAAAAGTTTGGCAGTTCAAATGCACCAGTCACACCTTGGAAACCCTGTGGGGCAGTTCTACTCTGTCCTATAGGGTTGGTATGAGTCGGAATCGACTAGACAGTAACGGGTTTGGTTTTTTTGGTTAACTTATCAGAAGGTACATAATAGGAAGCAGTACAACTTCCAGTAACTCAAAGGCAAAGTTAATCCCTCCTTCTCTCTTCCTCATAGGATCAGTTTTCAGATTTTCTCTCTTCCTATTTTCTCCACTATTATCTTTAACATACGTTATTAAGCACTTACTAAAAACCAGGCACTTTGCTAGGTATTTTCTCACATGTTGTTTTATTTTATTCATATGACAACCTTGCAAGGCAGGGGTGACTATCCCCAGGTGTCAGGCAGGGAACATCCATTGTTCAAAGTTCTAAACTATGTTCTGAGGAGCCTGGAGATACCACATACAGGGGAGGGGGACTAGGAGAATAGAAGAGGTAGATCACTAGGCCAAGCCCTGTTTCAACCAAGCAACTCTTCTGTATGTCTTATATTTTTAAGTTTTGCCTTATAATTTATTTGGGGGGAAAAAAAGACATTCGCGCTTAATTTTTTTTTTTTTCCGGAGAAGTACTTAGCAAGTCATTAAGTGATTTCAGTACTCATACAATTGCAAATGACAGAATTCCAACTTAAGTTCAAAAAAGAAAAAAAAAAGGGAGGGGAGGTATGTAATAACTGAGATGATGAAAAATTCCAAGCATGACTGAATTCAGGGATTCACAAGGCTGGACAAGCACAGTCTGGCTTCACATCCTGGGCTCCTACCTTCTGCCCAAGGGCAGCTCCATTCTTTGACTTCCCATGGAAGCAAGATGGCCTCCAGCAGCTTCAGGCTTTCATCCTATCCTCTTGCAATCTCAGTAGAGAAAACACTTACCTCTTCCAAGGGGTGGTGAGGGGTCCTAGTTTTGAAGTTTGGTAGTGGGTTCAAATCCTGCCACCGCTATTGAGTAGCTCTGTGTGATGTGGGGCCAATTGCTTTACTCCAGGCCCCTAATTTGTAAAGAGCTGATTAGCATACCTCCTTCCTGGGATTTTTGAGAGGGAGAGTTGCAATAATATGATTTGTGAAAAGGTCTTAGCACAGTACCTAGCTCATGAGAAGTGTTGCTTTTCTCTTTCTCAAGTAACCTACCTCCAAGGATCCTCTAAATTAGGAAATTCCTTGGTACATGTGAAACATAGATTAATAGTAAAGGAATCTATAAAAAAGATTTCCTAGATTAAATCTTTCATAAAGAAAAAGATAGCTGATTTATAACTCATTATTATGATGAAAGTACTATCAGTAATTATTGGAAGCATATACAAGCAACAATAAAATACCTAACAAGAACTTGGAGATAAGGAAACTTTCTAGGCCTCCTGAGAGGCAAAGTGCTAAAACTCATTACAGAATGGATCTTCAACTACACTTTGCGTATCAGTCACATGTTAGTTAAGATAATGTTAGCTGTGGTAACAGAAAAGCTTAGATTCCTAGTGGCCTAATTTAGATAAGAATGTATTTCTCATTCCCATTATAGTCCAGTGGCCAATGATCCAGCCTTTTCCATGGTTATTTAAGGAACCAGGCTCCTTCCACTTTGTGGCTATGCCTTCCCTTATATCATCAGCATCCTCTCCACTCAACCATAGGAGTGGTACCCCTGTTTTTTAATCACTTCAGCCAGAAGGAATATACATCACTTCCGCTCCCATTCCATTAATAGTCAACATTGCCCTACCTAGATGCAGGTAAAGCTGAGAAATGAGTCCTAGCAATAACTCTCCACTATTGAAGGGGGGCAAAACCTTTGTGGGTCAGCTGGCCATATCTCCACATCTCTACACACCCAGGTCCTGCTGCACAGCATCATGATGTGTGCTTCTGTGAGCATTTTGAGGAGATCGCTGTGTCTCAGTTAGCATTGCATCCTCCTTGCCTCCATAGTACCTGGTATATAAGTGTTTTCTGATTGAATAAAGGAACTAATAACACAAACTGACAAATAATTGGGATAGGGCTTCAAAAATACAATTCCTAGACAAATATTCATAACAATTTAAAATCCGTATTTTCCGTTTCCTATTCTGTGTCCTACTCGTATATTGTTGGAGTAAAGGCTGGGTAATTATACTCCTGATAGCATCTGATTCTCGGAGATTTCCTAAGCAAGAGCTGTCCAGTGCAGGGAGCCAGAACCAACTGTAGGTCTGTGGCTGTTTCACTCTCACCCCAAACCCTGGCTTCTCTGCATAGCTAAAACCAGTTGCTGTCAAGTGGACCCTGACTGACAACAACTCCACGTGTGTCAGGGTAGAGGGTTCTCAATGGCTCATTTTTGGGAGGTAGATTGCCAGGCCATTCTTCCAAGGCACCTCTGGATGGACTTGAACTTCCAACCTTTCAGTTACCAGCTGAGGACATTAACCTTTTACACCACCCAGGGACTCTCCACATAGCTAAGCCTACTCCATTTCTTAGTTTATAGGACAGCAGGTGGAGGTAACCCCCTAGCAGATGGGGGGTCGGCGGGGGGATAGTTTACAATGTTTCTCCTCTGGTCGGCGTAGCCGAGGTTTGCTGCCCAGGCCGCTCAAGCTGATTGAGTCCTGATTCTTTGTGAGGACTCTGCCAGCCTTTGGCTGGACATTTTGAATGCCCTGTTGTTAATGATCAGTAGAGCATCCAGAGGAATTAATTTGGATTGTCTTTGTTCCTTTTCGATTGTGTTGTTTGTATTCCAGCCAGCTGCCTTTAATAACACAATTTAGTGTGTGGTTTCATTTGTTTGTTTTCAAAACCAATAACATTCTCTGGTACTTCTTCCTCAGTGGCAGCTTTGAGAAGTGGTTAAGCACATACTGTTTGCAGTCAGACTGCCTTAGTTCAAAGCTTGGCTCAGTTACTACAGTGGGGTAAAAATGGGCTTTAATAATAGTTTGTACTTGCGAAGGTTATTATATATTTTTTAAAGTACTCGGCATAGTCCCTGAGACATAATATGTACTTAATAAGTGTTAACCAGCATTATTTTATTGTAATTATCCAGGTATTCCTACTTTAAATTTTTCAAAAGAGAGCTAGATCCTATCATCACTTACAGATAAAGAAAATAACATCGTGGAAGTGGAGTTTCTCATTGCACGGTTTCTTGATTTAACTTCTAACTCAGTTCTTTGAGTTTTTTTTTTTTTTTTATTAACAGACAAAATAAAAAGCAGACTTTTTTTTTCTTTTTTTAAAAAAAAGAGATGATGAAGCCATGCCCCGGCTTTGATTCCTGCACAGAGCTTCCATTCACGTCAGTGCGATTTCTCTGCATGGATTGATGGCCGAATGCGGTCTGTTTCTAAGACTGTTTAAAGCAGGGCACAAAAGAAACCACCCTGGCTGGGTCCACAGCTGGCAAAATGGGAGAGACTAAGCGGGTGAAAGAAGCTGTTAATACAGACCAGAAAATTTTTAAGCTAAAAAAAGGAACATGCCCACTGAAAGTCTGAAAGCAAAAGTTTTATTTGGGTAAAGCGATGTTCAACTCCGCGTGATTCCTGCTTAGAAAATGCACACGCTTGCCTTCTCCAACTGCCAGAACATCATTTTTTTTTAACACAGAGGAACCAAAATAGAGAGAGAAATAATGGGCTTTCAGATTGTCTGTGCCCAAAAGCAGTCCTAGAAATATAAATGCTGAAGTGCCTGGACCGGTCAGAGTTTAAAAGAGAGGGTTGCTGTAAGCCCCCAGTCCCAGAGGTACCCCTCAGCCATCTTTCATCACCCCTGGGGGGAATCAGAGGAGCACTGGTGGTACAGTGGTTAAGTGTTCGGCTGCTAACCTAAAGGTCGACAGTTCAAACCCACGAGCTGCTCTGAAGGAGAAAGATGTGGCAGTCTGCTTCTGTAAAGATTGCAGTCTTGGAAACCCTATGGGGCAGTTCTACTCTGTCCTATAGGGTTGCTATGAGTCAGAATCAACTTGATGGCAATGGGTTTTGTTTTGTTTTAGGGGAGCTGTGAATCAGTATTAGCAAAGATGTTGTTGTTAGGTGCCATCAAGTCAATTTCAACTCACGGGAACCCCATGTGACAGAGTAGAACTACCCCAAAGGGTTTTCTTGGCTGTAATCTTTACAGAAGCAGATCTCCAAGTCTTTCTCCCGAGGGGCAGCTAGGTAGGTTCAAATAGCCAACCTTTCGGTGAGCAGCCTAACACTTGACAGGATGCACCCCGAGGGCTGCTTATTAGTAAGGCA
This sequence comes from Trichechus manatus latirostris, assembly GCF_000243295.1. Classification (NCBI taxonomy): domain Eukaryota; kingdom Metazoa; phylum Chordata; class Mammalia; order Sirenia; family Trichechidae; genus Trichechus; species Trichechus manatus. The sequence continues at coordinate 12,732,953 of NW_004443947.1, read as the reverse complement.
GATGCCAACAAAGAAATGACAGTTGGGAAAAGTGGAGGTATTCAGTGGTTTTCAAGTCACTTTTCAACACTCCTTTCTTCAGTCATCTCTTCTTCAGATCCCAGAAAAGATCTTTGCCCTAAGCCCCCCAAGCGGCAATCCTCCCATCAGGCAAACATTGTCAGAAAAAGCAGCTTCTCCGTCAAATATTTCTCATATTGAGCTCTCGTAGGGCAGACATTTAGTGACCACACTGATTTGCCCTTACATATAATCCCATGAAAAAAATGCCTTTGTCTTTTATTTTTCACCCCAACCCCTAAAATGTGACTTAGAATCTCATGACCATTCACATCTCTGCTAAAGGGTTTTATTTCTCTGTGTCTATACCTTATCAATAACTGCCCAATCTCCCCCCTCAAAAAAAAACCCGTTGCCGTCAGGTCAGTTCCGAATAACTGCCTGCTACAATGTATTTTAGGAGCCCTGGTGGCACAGTGGTTAAAAGCTCAGCTGCTAACCAAAAGGTTGGCTGTTCGAATCCAGCAGCCGCTCCTTGGAAACCCTATGGGGCAGTTCTACTCTGTCCTGTAGGGTCACTACGTGTCGGATTAGACTCGACAGCACACAACAACAACAACACAATGTATTTGGCTTGGATTGTAAACCCCACGTGTGTAAACATAAAGTCTCTGTAATATCTTTAGAATTTATCTAGCAAAGCACTGTGTCTTTACTAAAAACTGTCTAGGGATGTTTTAGCCATAATTTCAGTTTTTTGCATACTTCTCCTTTCACTTTAGTAAATTATAAACTAAAAACAAGGACTATATGATATAGTGTGCACATTGTGTATTTTTGTACAGCTGAGTATTTTTTATATAATGTAATACACGTACATCTGACAAATGGAAATAAGTATCCACATAATATATAATAAAAATTTTTTTGTTTGTTTTTGTTGTTATTAGTTGCCATCAAGTCGATTCCAACTCATGGTGAACCCGTATGTTATTGAGTAGAACTGCTTCCTTGGATTTTCTTGGCTGTAGTCTTAATAAAAGCAGATCACTGGCCCTTTTCTTCTTCGATATCACTGGGTGGGTTTGAACCACCAACCTTTAGGTTAGCAGTCAAGCACAAACTGTTTGCACCACTGAGGGACCTTGACAAAATGCTTTACATATAGTAAATTCTCAGTAAATATGTGTTGAATAAATTAATGTGGATACTGATCGCATAAAAACAAAACCAAACCCGTTGCCATCAAGTCGATTCTGACTCACAGCGACCCTATAGGACAGAGTAGAACTGCCCCACAGGGTTTCCAAGGAGCAGCGGGTAGATTCGAACTGCCGACCCTTTGGTTAGCAGCCAAGCGCTTAACCACTGCGCTGCCAGGGCTCCCTGATTGCATAACACAGAGGGAATACAATGGGAATCCTAAGCATGATTGATGATCCCGAATTCTGTAGTTAGGAATCGGTAAAAGAGTTCTAGTCACAACTTTAGTCACGTTTTACTATTTAAAGGAGCAAATCTGTTTTCTGTGGCCTACAAGTGCTTAGAAAATTTGGCATTTTTTGGCTACGATTAAAAACAAAACAAACATCTAGATTTGCAGTTTATCTTGAAAAAATCCACCTATGGGCCACATCCCTGCAGCGTCAGTCATCGGGTGCACAGGGACACTGGACCCATTAGATGGAATCGCCACTCTCCAGGAAGCCAAGGTTCCCAAATCGCCGTATTATCTCCCCAACAGTGAGGGAGAGAGTCACTGCCATTTATCATCAAGCTTGAAATATTGTTTCTCTAATGATAAAGAAGAGAATGAAGTATTTCTTATCCCCATACCTCTATCAAAAGTAGACAAATGTAATCTACCCCATTGCTGTCGAGTTGATTCCGACTCATAGCAACCCTACAGGACAGAGTAGAACTGCCCCATAGCGTTTCCAAGGAGCGGCTGGTGGATTTGAACTGCCAACCTTTTGGTTAGCAGCCAAGCACTTAACCACTGTACCACCCGTGCTCCAAAACAGGTCTAGAGGGCTGTAATTTTACACTGCTGGCTTCCCTCATTTTGGGATATTGGTCTAGGCCCTCTAGGCAAGTGGATTTGCAAGCTTTGTCTTAGGCGAAGGAGTCCTAGGTGGCACAAATGGTTATGCCCTCGTCTACTAATCAAAATATGGTAACTGTCACAATGATATCAATGGAGCCACATGGACCATCCACGTGAATCAAGTATCAGCCATTGACCTCAGGCTTACAGGTCACCATGTGTAGCCTGGGGCAGCTTGGGGATGAAGGCAGAGCATAGTGGGACATGTTGGAAGGAGACTCTCCTCCACAACCAGTTTCCCTGTCGTTGTTCATGGTACAGGTGCAGAGAGGTGTTTGGATCTCATCCCAACCAGCAGCAGGTACCAGGAGATGCCGTGGTCCATGTATCGCTCCAGGGAGTTGCTGGAGATTTGAAGACGACATGTTCTGTCTACCTCGCTGACTATAATAGCTCCTCAGGCACCACAAAGAGCAGTTGTATATATTCTTAAGTTTAGGGACTTCCTCCAGAGCTAGCGATTCACTCAGTAGAGCATAACGACTCCCTGGAAGCATTGACCAGAGGTCGTATAAATCTGCACAGAGGTCTGTGCAGTCTCATTTTTTTTTTTTTTTTAAGGTGATTCATTTTTTACCCCCACAAGGTATGGTTCTATTAATGGTAATGATAATATCAATTTCAACATCTGCAGCAGTATGAAAAGAATCTTGCTGTATGTTGAGTAACGCTTTCATAGTTTCTGCAGGAGCCTTCTCCTCTGAGGTTTGTGTCCCTGATTGAGTTTTCCAATTCGTCTCCTTCTTCCTTCTGTGCATCCTGGTGCACAAAACATATACAAAGAAGAAAAGCCTTTCTGTTTTGCATGCCCATACTGCCTGGATTCTCCAGGACCATCAGCAAAAACACGTTCCTACAGACTTTTAGAAGTAGCCTGGGGTGAAAGGGCCTCTCCTTTCTTTTAAAGCCTCTAAAGATTTTTACCCTTCATAAAACTTATTGGCATCCAGTTGCTTCAATTTATGGTAACCCCATGTGTTACGGAGTAGAACTGCTCCATAGGGCTTCCTTGGTTGTAATCTTTATGGAAGCAGACTGCCAGGCCTTTCTTCCACAGTGCTGCTGGGTGCGTTTAAACTGCCAATCTTTAGGTTAGTAGGTGAAGTTAAATCACGATTTAAAGTTAAATAGTCTTACCTTCCCTCTGGGATTGCATAGTGGAATCAAGAGAAAACCAGGTTCAAATCTGGACTCCAGCACTTCCTGCTGTATGATCTTGGGCAAATGTTAGCATCTCTGAGCCTCTGTTTTTTTATCTATAAAATAAGGTTATAATAACTGTTTCGTGGGATGGTTCTGAGGGTTAAAGGAAATAATGACTGCAATCACAATGTAAACACAAGTAATAGATGATGGTAAGTGATTAATAAACATCTATTATTATTATTTTTCAACTTATTTCTCTCTTCTTACCCACTCTATGCTTTTTTTTCCCTTCCTTTCTGTTCAGTAAACCAAAAAAAACCACTAAACTCATTGCCGTCGAGTCAATTCCAACTCATAGCAACCCTACAGGACAGAGTAAAACTGCCCCATAGGCTTTCCAAGGAGTGGCTGGTGGATTCGAACTGCCGACCTTTGGTTAGCAGCCAAACGCTTAACCACTGCACCACCAGGGCTCCTTCTCATCAGTAAAACCGTGTGTAAATGGTGCATCACCTCTCATACTATAGTTTATTCTTAAGAAATATCAGGAAGTGAACAAACCTGGCCAACTCGAGTGCAAAGTATTATAATCCTGTAGCATAGCATAACTTTCTATTACTCTTCAGTTTCACTTCTGCATACACCTTTCTGCTTGCTTGGAGAGAAATATTAGAAAAATGTTAATAAGCCCTAAATTTGAGAAGTAAGAATAGAAAAATGATAGACAGTGAGGAATATCGCTTAGGGCTCCTCTCCCCAACAATTATTATTCCTGAATATTTAAATTCTATTTCTATCCACCTATTTAATTGAAGAATATATTACTGCAGATATGTCACCCACCAGTCCACTCAGAACCCAGATAAAATCTAAAGCTGCTTCTTCTATAAACTTGTGCTACACAAATGCTACAAGTGGCACGTTTGGCAAATAAAAGGCTTGTTTGAGAAAACAAACATTTTCTTTGGGCATGACAAATTGCAGGTGTTTATTTCAAAACTGTTGCCTCTGCTGGTGAACTTCAAAGGGAAATAATTTGTTTTGGTCGAGGAAGCTTAGGAAAAAAAAAAGGAAAAGATGGCTATTAGGTGGGTCAAGTCATCAGTAACTCTGCTGCTAGGAAAATGCTGGGAAAACAATATATTTGGAATGACTCCCTTACACTCTTGGTGGAAAATGAATCAGTAAGTATTGATTCCTTCTGTGTTCTGGGTAGCAAGGTTGATATGAGTGTATACAATAAGGGTCAAATTAGTGGTGCAAAGAGTAAGCACCGGAAGGATTTGAAGGAAGGAGAAGGAAGTAGTAACTATCCTGAGTGAAAGTTTCATGGGAAAGGTGGATAGGAGTTAGATCCAGGGTGGAAAGCTGGAAGGTGCTTGAGGAGACAAGTGGAGGGAGGCATTTAGGCAAAGCCACAATGATGGAAACTCTGTGAATTTCCTAGGACTGCCATAACAAAATACCACAAACTGGTTTGGCTTTAAAGAACAGAAATTATTGCCTCACAGTTGTGGAGGCCAGACGTCCAAATCAGGGTATCAGCCATGTTGATTCCTTCTGAGGCCTTCGAGAGAGGAACTGTTCCATACCTCTCCCCTCGTTTGTAGTGACTACCAGCAATCCTTGGTGTTCCTTTCCTGCTTATAGATGCATCTGTCTCTGTCACCACAAGACATCTGTCTTCCCCCTGTGTATAATCTTGTTTCCAGGTCTGTTCGTGTCTTTTATAAGACACCACTCTGACAGGATTAGGATTAGGACTCATGATATTCTAGTACGATTTAATTGATAGTATCTGCAAAGAAAAACCCTATTTCCCCAAATAAGGCTAGGACTTCAGTGAATCTTTTTGGGGGACACAATTCAATCCATAACAGGAACATAAAAAGCAAGGGCGCTAAATGGTTTGGATCCTGGGACAGGAAAAACTGGTGAAATCTAGAGTGTAAGTAATAGTAATGGACCAATGTTAATTTCTTCGTTTTGACAAGAAAGAGGGAAATAAGATGCCAAACGTTGGAGACATCTGTATGAGTAAGAGTGCATTTTGTTGTTGTTTTATTTTATTATTATTTTTTTAAATAGAGAAGGTATTTTTTGTGAAAGCAGAGGATAAGGATGTAGGAGAGACGACAGAATCTGGAGAAGATAGTGGAAAGGAAGAAGTGTCCTTCAGAAACCAGAGAGAGAGAAACAAGGGCATCTGTATAAAGATTGGCTTTGTCGCTATTGATACCACCATCATCTCTCATCTGGAGCTGCAAGAGCCTCCTTACTAATCTACTGACATCCATTCTTGGTCCTCTAATGCCTTCTCTACAGTTCAGCTAGAATCTTTTCAGGTGATAACCCCCATCCCCAACCCATCTCTGTTGTTCTTCAGATAAAGATCAAAATCCTGCAAGGGCCTGCATGATTTAAACTCTTTTCTGCTTCTCCAGTGTTATTTCATGCCACCCCCTGTCTGGTTCCAGCCACACTGGCATGCTTTCTGTTTCTAGAAAACACAATGGTCTCCTCCTCCTCAGGGTCTTTGCATATACTGCTTACTCAGTCTTGTTCTTCCCTTTTGTGTTCATCTACACATCCTTCAGATCTTAACGCAACTGTATATCCCTAACTCCCTGACTAGGTTGATTCTCCTACTTATATACTCTTAGAGCATGTGAATTTCCCTTTCATTTGATTTGTGTGTGTGTGTTGCATGTGTAATTATTTGATACATTTTTGTCTTCCCCATATAATCGGGAATGTCCCAGGGCTGCAGGGTTCCATACCGTCTCCATCGATTCTCTGGAACCTAGAAATGCCAACTACAACATGGAAGTTGGGTATCTATTAGAAGTTGCTACTAAGATGGGCCTTCCACTTTCAAGGCTCACTGTGACATCTCTGGAATTCTCTTCTGTAATTGTCTTTCAAGAACCCAATGCAGCTTAAGTCGGCCATATCATCCCCAAGGATAACTTTTACTCTCATTCTTTTCTCACTCATGTTATCCATATGGTATGTATCAACAGGTGTCATAAACTCAACTGCCTACAGGTGCTAAGTAGGAATCTACTCTCCAGTTTGTCACCATCCCCTACTGAATACCACGCAGAGGAATTATTAGTGTTAATGAAGAAGTGGAATCTCATAACCTAACATTGCCAGTTGTTTGACCATTTAACTGCGGTGGGGACCTTAGCAATTGTTGACATGCAGAAATATGCACTCAGTGTTGTCAGATCTACCAACTTTTTGAGCCCAATTTAGTTCAGCGTTCTCCAGTTTGAGACCTGGGTGTGTGGGATGTGTCACTTGATCCCTGGAGTCCTGACCTCGTTTTTTTCATATGGTATTCCACTTAAAGCATCCTTGCAATAAATAGGACCCATTCTAAATGGCATCCCCTTTAATGAGTGGAAATATTTGTCCCCTTTAACAGAATAGTCCTTAGAAGCAATTAGCATTTAGGGAATTTCTTGTTTAGAAATAATATCTGCAACAAATTACCCATTATGGACTAATTCAAGACTGGAAGAGATATGCTTCTTTTTTCCCTGTGACAGCACCTGCAAGCATTTGTGGTCGTGAGGCTAATAGCAGCATTCTTGTTAGTCATCATATTTCCATCACCCTGTGAATGGTGGATAAATAGAAACCCCTTTAACATGTAAGCATTCTTTGAGGACAGAGAACATGCTCCTTTCAAATGTTGCTATTTACCTGTCATTTCAGATCTGAAGGTTGAGTATGCTTCACATGTTATGATTAATTCTCTCACTGCCTTCAAGATCTCTTTGCCTTTTGGCCACTGTCTGGGAAATGAAGAGTGACGCTATGTGTCATAAATGCGTATCATGTCAGAAAAGGGAAGGAGAGGAAACTTGTTGATGACTGACAGCTGCAGAAAAAAAAAGGCCTTGGAATTAGTCTGCGAGGAAAACATGTATCCTGCACAAGGTGTTTGAGACTCCACAGAAGCTGCGTGTACTTGAGTTGGGTCATTCTGACCAGATAGTGCTGTCACCATTTTGACAATATCAATAATAATAGTAAATGTTGTTGTTGTTAGTTGCCATCAAATAGCCTTCAACTCACGGTGATCCCACGTACAACGTAACAGAACGTTGCCCAGTCCTGTACCATCTTCACGTCACTGGTATGCTCACTTCCGTTGTTGTGCCTCCGGATATTTTGAGTGTTTTCCAACATAGGGGGCTTATCTTCCAGCAAGATATCGGGCGATATTCTATTGTGATCCATAGGGTTTTTACTGGCTAATTTTCAGAAGTAGATTGCTAGGTCTTTCTTCCTAGTCTCTCTTAATCTGGAAGCTCTGCTGAAACCTTTCCACCATGGGTAACCCTACTGGTATTTGAAATACAGTTGGAATAGCTTTCAGCATTACAGCAACACGCAAGCCACCATGGTACAACAAATTGACAGACAGGTGGTGGAATAAGTGCTTAGTGGGCAATTGTTAAGTTGCTGAAGCTATGCAAAGTGTTATACATGATTTATCTCATTTACTCATCCTAACGGCCCTATTTACTGATGAGAGAATTACCACACAGAAAGGTTCAGTTAAACACCCACATTTATTCAGCTGGAAAATGGAAGAGCCGAGATTCGGAGCCAGGCAGGCAAACTCCAGGGCCAGAGTCTTGCCACCTCCAACCGCTTGGAGATCAGCTTTACCGTCCTCTCCAGCTGAGTTCTTCCACTCTTGAGTCCCATCTCCATCAGCCTTCTATAACTTAGCCGTTCTAACGCGCCTTTGAAGAGGCCTTTGTTAAACCGCAAAGAAACCCCTGCCAGCCAGCTACTCCACACTCAGATCAGCCTCCAGCAGAGCAGAGTGTACTGGTGGGCTAGGACGACACCGGCACGTTTGATTAGAGGAAGGAGGACGAGAACATCCTGCTGTGTCCAGGCAAGCACAGTGCCAGGCACTGAACACCTCACCTGACGACAGGAGGCAGAAAATGCAGCATTTCTACGGCTGGTGCTGATGGAGGAGGGGATATTGCACAGCAAGGGGTGAGATAGAGGCAGGGCTGGTGAGATCACAATAGATCGCAGACTCTGCACTTTTGCCTAAGGCTGTCCCTGCTTCAAAGTGAAACTTCCACAGGAAAACTAAATAAAGGAAAGAAAAGCCAAACAGAACAAATTCCCATTTAGTCAGCTTTTACTGTCCTCGGAGGCTCTGTGTTTATGCTAGATCTTAATTATGCTGCTTGTCAAAGACACACTAAACTCCACTGTGGTTGAGGGAGCTATTTTATCTTTTTAGCTTTACAGTCAGAAAAGGACTTAGTATGCTGAACCCTACCCTTGATGAGCTTCAAACCTGGAATAAAAGAACATTCTCTGCTTGCCAATTGTCCCCGTCTCGCGCTGCCGCCCATGAACACCTGATGAGGAGGCTTTGGTGGTGGTATCAATAGGCAGAGCAGGGATGGCCTTTGACAAAACTGTAAAGTCCAAGGGGGCAGCCTGGACCTCCTGCCCCCAGCCCCCTTTAGTGACCTCCCTGCCCCAAACCCCATGCATTTGCCCTCCAAGACTCCCCCTACAGTGTTCCTGACCCGGACTTTCTAGAGAGGCACCTGACCATATCTCCCCCCTAGGGTGATTGTGGGGAGCATTCCTCTGGAGGTATTCAGGGTAATATTTGGGGGAATTAATTCAGATTTTAATGTGCTTGCTGCTAACCATGAGGCTGGAGGTTAGAGTTCACCTAGAGGTGCCTCAGAAGAAAGGCCTGGCGATCTACTTCCCAAAAAATTAGCCATTGAAAACCCTATGGAACACAGTTCTGTGCTGACCTTCATGAAGTTATCATGAGTCGGAATCGACTCAATGAAAACTGGTTTTTACTTGCGATTTTAGATGCACAACAATGTGGGTTAAAGGACATTGAATCACACAGAAAGCTATTCCCTCTCATCTTTCTGTTAATCCTTCAGATTAAATCAGGAGAACATCTTGGTTTGGTATTTTTATAATCTTGCTTTCTTTTCATTGTATCTATTTTTGCCTTCACTTTCTAATTCCAGCAGGTGATACAAGTTTTGCACTTCTCGTGGTGACATAAATCTTTCTTTTTGAATTAATGTATTTAATTGGGGAAAAAGGTGATTTTACTTAAAGAAAAAATATTAAGTAAATAATAGTACATAATAAAACAAGAACTGTGAGGGGTCCAGGAATGAATAATTTTTAGAGAAAATTCATAAAGCAGGAGGCCCTGCTTTATGCTTTGCTCTAACTAAACCTGTGAACTTATTGGTATGGTTTATGCATGTTTTCAGAGAGTCTTGCAAATTTTGGCAGAGCCTTAATACAGGGTGATGGGTAGATCCAACAAGAATTTCAAGCCTTCAAAGGCAGGATAAAAAGGAAGATATTTTGGGGTTGGCCTGTCCATCCCCAGTCCAAGCACATAATCTACAATAATAGTGGTTTCATGAGTATCAAACTCGTGGGGGATTTTTGGCTTTGTTTTTCTTTACCAGAATTCAGATGTCTGGGCCCCACTCCCAGAGATTTTGTTTCAGTAAGACCTAAGGTGGGTCCTAAACCCTCCAACTCTTGGTGACCCTGCACATGTGTGTCGGAGTAGAACTGAGCTCCATAGGGTTTTCAGTGGCTGATTTTTTGAAAGTAGATTTCCAGGCCTTTCTTCTGAGGCACCTCTGGGTGGATTCATACTGCCAACTTTTCAATTAGTAGCCAAGAGCTTAACCATTTTCGCCACCCAGGGACTCCTGGGTGGGTCCTGGGTATCTGCATTTTAATAACTATCCCTGATGTCTCAGATGAGCATTCCCAACTGAGAATTGCCACTCTTAGGAGGTGGTCCATCTTAATACCTAGTGTTGTCAAAATGAGGAAATGTATGTCACTGCCCCCAGTACGTATAAAGCCATCCAGTGTAAATACCCCATTCCAATATAAGGTAAGTAATGGTATTATTGATTGTCAAAATAAGCGTCAAACAATTTTTCCCATTCATACAGCCCCGTACGCACCAAACAGCTAAGTGATTTGTCCATCCCTTTGGTCTCCCTAGACCTCAGGAGCCTTATCTGGATAATTGGAATAATATATGATCCAATACTATATCATCCGGTATGTCACTGGAATAATGATACTATTTTACTGCCTGAGGGTAACACATCTTGCTGTGATCCTTTCTGTCTGCCCACTATGTGTGTGGTTCTATGCCCAAAGTATTCCCTTTAAATCTCGCCTTTAAAGAATGCCATGGGTGTCATAGAAGAACTTCCAGGTTCCTGTTACAGGCAAGTTGTGAGTCAGGTTGTATTTCACAGATCAGAGGAGCACTATGCATCCCTCTGGTAGGAGTCTGACAGCAGTTCTCTCCACTGAGCCCAACGATGTTGTTTACTTCTGGTCTCTGAGAAAACCAGCAGGGTTTGTCATGGAACACCCCAGTCCAGAACGTGATACGATTCATTTCTAATCACTGACATTATCCGGGTGACTTACTCCAGCCTGGCTTATACAGAGTTCCCTTTCAGCATCGTCATTTCATAACTAGCATTATCATGCCATACCCAAAGCCTTGTGAAAATATTTTCAACAGTTAACAAGCAGAGCCTGCAGTTATAATATGCTCATTAGGCCATGTGTTAGTTTTCAAGTCTTGCAGCACACATAATCTGCTACTTGATTTCCATTAAATTTCACTTCTGTTGGGCATCAGCAGAGGAGCAATGGCAGCCTGTGGGCTTTGCCAGGGGCTGCTGTCTTTCTGTGTGTTTTCCACTGGGCTGTGCTGACTGGAAAATACCACACCTACCCTATTTGCATCTCCAGTCATTCTTTGTCTGGGGAGTCCCTTCAATTATCCCAGAGCCTTTCTTGATCCCCTAGTGAACAAATTCCTTCAGGAATCAAATTAATTTGAGAAGACACTGTGAAGGATATACCCAGTACTCCCAGTAGAATAACAGGCTGATTTCAGCCATTTTTTGCCTATGCCTTATACGCAGCAATCTAGAGTTTATTAGATATTCTTTTGCTCTAGCCTCACTTCTCTGTCTCAAAGCTACTGCCTTTAAAAATAATGCTCTAATCCCAAATGATCAGTTTTCAAAAGAAGGCTTTTGACCAACTAAGTACAGTACTTCTTATTTTTATGTATTTAGAAAGTCCTGCATTTGGGAGAAATATTCTCTGCCCCCGTGTCAAAGTGTCCTAGTGCTGTGGAGACTGAGAACATTTTGGCAGGCTTTTAATATTTTGTAAAGGAATGATGGCCACAGAAGGAATAGTTTGTTTTTTATTGTTTTGTTTTCTGGTGGCTGACTGTGAAGGACCAAATCAAACTAAATCCATGGCCATCGAGTCGATTCCCGATTATGGCGACCCTAGCTGTTACAGAGTAGAATGGCTCTATATGGTTTTCTTGGCTGTAATCTTTACAGAAGCAGATTGCCAGTCCTTTCTTCTGCAGTGCTTCTGAGTGGGTTTGAACCACCAGCCTTTAGATTAGTATGCGAGCGCAAACCATTTGTGCCACCCAGGGCCCTGTTGTGAAGGGCAGTGCTTATTTATACTGTTTATTCCTCAGTCAATAAGTTAGTGCCTGGCAAGGTATTAGGCCTTGAAGGCAGAGACAAATAATACCTGTTTCATTCCCTAAAGGAACTAACAGTTGGGGGAATGCCAACGTTCTAAACAGGTAAATGCAATGGAGCAGGATGAGTGACATAATTGAGCTATGAATAGAAGGCTATCGGATCCAGACGGGGTGCTAAGCCAAAGACTTTAATAGAGAAATGAGGTCCATGGGTCCTTAGGTGGACCCAAGGAGAGTTGGGATAGAAATTGAGTGTCAGAAACCAGAGAACTGGGGAATAAGTGTGAAGTAAGGCAGGTTGGAAGATTGGGGGCAAAGGGTTCATGAGAGATGGTCATGAATATTGGCTCATATTTGAGATTTTTATATTTGGAGTGGTAGGGGCGTGATACTTGGCTGCATTGACCTAGCTTAGAGGGCCGAGGTGGGGCTAACAGGTAGGGAATGGATGAGGGTGATTAAGTTGGAGAGGCAGAAACAGAGCAATTGTGGGACCGTTCATTATATAAGACCCTTGGGGCCCCATTGAGGAATGGGTCAAGACTAATCACATCTTCACAATTAACATATTTCTTCTAATATATTTATTGACCCTTCCATGACTCAGCCATGATAATAGCTTTCCTGTGGGTTCCTGAGAGCATTAAAGGAGATGGTGCTGTGGAACAATCTAGCTGAGAACCTAGGATGTGAAACAATGTATTTAGACCCCATTCAATGAACCCCTCCAGTTCCTTAAAATCTGCTATATTCTCAGATAGGAATGATCTGACTGTTAGAGTTGAACAGTGTATTTCCTTCCCTTAGGCATGCCAGAAAATTTTGTCAAGGGATACCCAAGATGTTCCTTACTACATGAGATAATTAAACCATTTATGAAGCGGGCAGTGTATACATTTTTTTAAGTACCTATTGGTAGGCTTCTGTATTGCATCTTCTGATCTTTTAAATGGGTGCATCCTAACTCTTGTCAGAGTGATAAAATACTCATGTTGCTTTGAGTAAGTGTAGCTGCATTGTAGTGCAACTGATGATATCTGAACGGGATTCATACCTGTCAACCTTCATTCTTTCACGATGAGGCTACCAGTTATTTCTTGGGATGCCAAATATTAACTTGTGTGAGTCCTGGAAATGATGGCATGTTGTTGTTGTTGTCTTGTGCTGCCGAGTCAATTCTGATCCATAGCAACCCTACAGAGCGGACTAGAATTGCTCCATACGGTTCCCAAGTGTAAAATGGCAGGAGTAGCAATAGTAGCATCAGAACCTGTCCAACTGCAGGGGGGATAATGACCAGAGCAACCCAAAGCTGATTCCCATGAGGTAGAGGTCAGACATACCTCTACTCTTCAACTTTATTTTTTACCAATTCTGATACCAGCCATCCCTCCCATGGCACTCTCTACTTCTCAGCTGGGTTCAATAATCCATTGCAATGGCCACACAGAACTGAGACTGTACTTACAGTTAAGTGGTTTATGAAGGCAGTAACAGGGTACAACTTGGGATCAGGATCAACAAGCTACAACTCAGGATCAGGATCAAGAAGTATGTAGGAAAAATCTTCCCTCTTCAGTCCAAGACAGCTCTCTCAGCATGCAGGCCTCCTCTCAGCCCCCTGAAGACAGGCTCCTTTTGGCCCTGCTGTCTGTTACCACTGGCTTTGCCACTGGGCCCCATCTGGGCCTGTCACTGCCAGCTCTGCCGCTGGTCCCGTCCCAGACCTGTTGCTATCTTCAGTATTATAGCCCTTGACTCATATTACAGCTCTTTTAGCCAGTTCCTTGCTTCCTCACTCTCTCTGCCTCTTCTTTCTGCTTTCTTCCTTTTGCTTCTTCCTGCTGCTTCTCTTCTTGCTTCTTCCTGTCCCAAAAGCTTTTGTGGTCTGGCTGCTTAAATACACAAATTTGTCATCAATTTCAAGGCATGGCACTTCCACCAGGGCCATGAACTGATCATTTCCCTCTTAATAGGTCACATATACTTCATTTGCATCGTAGTCTACAACTTACTCATTTGCAGAGTCTATTGACCAATCCCTGCAAGGTGCATACCAATCACAGGGCAGGCTGCAGCTCAGGACCAGATAAAAAGTACCAAACCAAGTTGTTTACAGCTGGCCCAGGAAATGTCAATCAACCTGCACAAAAGAAACAAACCCTCTGGAGTAGAAAATTAGCGCAAAAGTCACTACTCAGAGTTTAGGGGGGAAATCACTCAAGCTATTTTTCCAAAGAACCAAGGCAAAAAGCCACATAAAAGAACTCATTCTACCACACCAAGGCTATAATCTTCACAGAAGCGGATTACTACATCTTTCTCCCTGAGAACGGCTGGTGTATTCGAACTGCCAACCTTTCGGATAGGAGCCGTGCTCTTAACCACTGTGCCACCAGGGCTCCTTGATAGTACGTTAACTCTGTATATTCAAAGGAAACCAAATGAATGTTTGCAGGAACGGTTGGATATCAGCAGAGACCTGAGCGTGGACAAAGCTAAATGCCTGATGTAGGAGGCCTTAGGAGAGCCTTGGGCACAGCAAAGTAATGTGGCAAATCAATAATCAGCCTGTCGCTTCTTCTCTGATTTTGTAAAATTCTTTACTTCTTACACATGAACATCAACTCTGCCTGTCTGGGCTGAATTTTTCCTACGTGGTCATCTACGCGGGATAATACAAAGGGCTAGAGAGTACCCCGTTGCCCCTTACCTGTTGTCTGCCACCTAAAATTCTACCAATCAGGTGTCCTCCAAAGGAGCCGGGACATCTTAAGCATACTTGGGCCTATGTCTTACTTGCTTTATTTGCTCCTTTAAACAGGTAAAGAGTTGAGAGTAGGTTTTGATAAATAGAAGATTTAAGAGAATGTTAGGTCACCCTTCAGGAATGAGCCCGGGATAGAAGAGGAATCTTCAGTGGAGACAGAAATGAACTAATGGCAAGTTTCTCATTCTCCACTTTTCTTTATTTCCAAGAGCAGCTCTGCTTTCTGTATCGCTCTCAGACCTAGAGTCAGGAAGCACACACCTGTAGGGCTCCAAATTTTTTATTACCAGGACACGAATCTGATACTTTAGAGTTTGTGGAAGTTGTATTACTCTTTAGAACAGAGACATAAATACTTGTGATTCAGAGAATAGATCTCACACCCTCATCCTTTCTCTCCCCCACTCCTTTTCTCTCTCTCTTTCTTTCTGAGTAATTTATTTTCAGTAGGCATGCCTCTTTATCAATGTATAGCTTATGTAGCAAAAAAATCACCCAGTGTAAGTGTACAGTTTGATGACTTTTAGTAAATGTATACAGTTCTGCAGTCACCCCCAAAATCTAGCTTCAGAACACCTCCATCACATCAGAAATTTCTCTCATGCCTGCCCAATTTATATGTAATTAACATACAGCCACCACTTCAAAGCTGGCTAATAGATGATCTTTTATTTGAAAACTAAGAAAGCGTGATTTGTAATCTCTTATTCTAAAAAATGTATTTAAAATTATTTTGCTACCTTCTGTTATAATAAAATTGCTGTGATGTGAGAAGAAATAGAGGGAATTGCTGGCCTTTTTTTAAAAAAAAATATTTTATTGTGTTTTCAGTGAAAGTTTACACAACAAATTAGGTTCCTATTTGACAATTTCTATACAAATCATTCAGTAACATTAGTTATATTTTTCACAATGTGTCAACATTCTCTTTATTTCCATTCTGGTTGTTCTGTTTCCATTACTCTAGTTTCCCTGCCCTCTTGTCTTCTCATCTTTGCTTTAGAGTAATTGTTGACCTTTTGATCTCATACAGTTTTTTTTAATATATGATTTTATTTATTTTGTTGTTGCTGTTGAGAATACACACAGCAAAACACACAAATTCAACAGTTTCTACATGTACCATTTAGTGACATTGACTGCATTCTTCGTGTTGTGTAACAATTCTCACCCACCTTTTCTGAGTTGTTCCTCCCCCATTAACATAAATCCACTGCCCCCTAAAGTTCCTATCTAACCTTTCCAGTTGCTCTTGTCAATGTAATCCCATATATATAGTTCTTAAAAGAGCATAATGCTCACGGCAGACATTTTTTATTAGTTAATCTAAACTATTATTTGGTTTTAAGAAGACTTCAGGGGATATTTTTGGTTTAAGGTTTAAAGATTATTTCCAGGCAATAGTTTCAGGGCTTCATTCAACCTTCTTGGCTCCAGGAAGTCTAGAATCCATGAGAATTTGAAATTCTGTTCTGCATTTTCCCCTTTTGGATGAGGATACTTCTATGGAATCTTTGGTCAAAATGTTGAGTAATGGTAGCAGGGCACTCTCCAGTTCTTCTCGCCTCATGGCAAAGGAAGCAGTTGTTCATGGAGGCAATTAACCACACATTCCATATCTTCCTCCTATTCCTGACTCTCCTTCTTCCTCTGTTGTTACAGGCGAATAGAGACCAATTATTATGCCTTGGATGGCTGCTTGCAAGCTTTTAAGACCCCAGGCACTACACCTCAAACTAGGAGGTAGAAAAGGGGCACCAATCATTTATTAGGCCAATTAATTGGGATGACCTATGACACCATGACCCTAAACCTCCAAACCAAGAAACAAAATCCCATAAAGTTTTTGGTTGTACATAATCAGCTTCAGCAGCTACTCTTTTTTTTTTTCTTTTTGTCATGGTTGTAAAGATATCTATCACACAACTTTTGCCAATTCAATTTTTTACAGATGTACAACTTATTGACAGCAATTACAGTAATCGACTGTGCAACCCTACCCTTTATCAACACGATATAGCTGGCCTTCTATGGCTCTGAGGCTCAGTGTGCAGAGCTACTTCATTTCACCATACCCTGCCATTGTGCAATGACATTCAAAGAAGAATATGTCATGAGTGACCAAAAAAAAAAAAAAAAAAAAAACCAGTTGCCATCGAGTTAATTCTGACTCATGGCAGCCTCATGTGCTGCAGAGCAGAACTGTGCTCCATAGGATTTTCAAGGCTGTGATCTTTCAGCAGCAGATTTCCAGGACTTTATTCTGAGGCACCTCTGGGTGGGTTCAATCTGGCTAGTAGTCAAGCGTTTAACTGTTTGTGCCACCCCGGGACTCTTTCAGGAGGGAGAAAAACCAACCTCTTGGGTTATACATGTCTTATGCTGTAGTTACTGGGCCTTTGGTTGTCAGTAAATTGAAACAATAAGAGTAATAATCTCTGCTACTCATTGACTATATATTCCAATGTAGCCTCTTTATATGCATTGTCTCACTCAAGCCTCACCATGCCTTCTCTCCCTTTATATAAATCAGGAAACTGAAACTTAGAGAGATCAAATACATTCTTCAAGTCACTGCACAGTAGATGGCTACACCAAAGATTAAAAGATTTTTCTCTAACTGCATAGGCCCTACTTTCAAGACTGTACATTATCCCAGCTCCAGACAAATGAATCAAGCATGGGGAAGCCTAATGGTCAGAGTTATGCCTCTATTAATAGAAACAAATTGAAAATACATGGCTGTAGGGAAAAGGTAAGTCAACAACACACTTAACAGCCACCTGAAATGATAGGAATTCAAAATTATTTAAGGGGAAAATGCCTATGGCTCACTTACTGAGAAAGCTTTGGAAATTCCAAGACTTTGCCCTTTGAAATGGGTCTGTGTCTGAGGCTGAGGAAGAGGGTGAAACAGTGTACGGGCAAGTTGCTGCTTGATTCACCCTTGGTGACTGTCCTCCTGGGAATGAACTTCTCCAAGGATCTGTGGTAATGCTTGGGGAGGCTTGGTGATGTGGCTGCTTGAATAAACACAGAATGGATCATTATCATCCAGCTGTTTAGAGGGTGTAAGAGAGGCATTGTCTGAATTGATCACTCCTCAGCCAACTCTTCAGTAGGACCCTCATTTGCCACTTAACACATAAACGCTGCCTATATTAGATGTTTTTCCTGGGTGTATTTTATCATCCATCTCTCCCTGTGATTCTCAAACATGACTGAGCACCACAGTCGTGGAAGGCATTTATTAATAGAATTCCTGGTCCCATGAGAAATTGTGATATAAGAAGCTTGAGTAAAGGCTCAGATCCCTGTAGTTTTATAAACTTTTCTTGTGAGTTTTAGAATGAAGAAATTTTGGGATTTACTTCTCTTTAAAATGGTTACTTCCATAGGACATTTTGTTTTCTTACCATCTAGCATCGTTCTGGAGTCCTGGGTGGTGCAATCGGTTAAGCACTCAACTACTAACCGAAAGGATGTCAGTTCCAACTTATCCAGTGGCGCCTCAGAAGAAAGTCCTGGTGATCTGCTTCCAAAAGCTCACAGCCTTGACAACCTTATGGAGTGCAGTTCTACTCTTCAGCACATGAGGTCACCATGAGTCAGAATCAACTCAATGGCAACTGGTTTGGTTTGATTTTTACCAGAGTGCTTGACATTGAGTAAAGCTTACGAGTATTTGTTGACTGAATGAAGGAATGAATGAATATTGTATGTTCTTCAGGCCAGTGACGATGTAACGTACCTCCCACAATGCTAGTAAACAGTGATCAATAACTTTACGAATTGATTAGTTTGAGATCTAGGGGTTTTTTGTTTTGTTTTCCTACCCCTGCACTAAGCGCTGGGAAAATTGCCGTGAATTTGTTTAAAATCTTGTGCTCTGGAAAACCTGATGTCCATCTATGAGGTGAGTTGGTGAGAATACCATCCAGGAGCTGATCTTGTGAAGTTTCAGAAGTTCACTTATCCTAGAAATCTGAGAAGAAAACCAGTTCCCATATTTTGCAAGTTTACGTTGCTGTGGTACAGTGAATAATTGTCCTGAGGGGACTAGATGGCATCAGAAAGTATTAATCTTAGATTTTCATTTCCTGTAAAATAAATTTCCACTTATTACATTCAGTGAGAATACTTTGGGTTTCAGGAAATATGCATATTTTATCACAGACAGTCCTAAGTGTGTCTCCCAAATGTATCTGAAATTCGGGAGTTAAGAGGGGCAGGTCCAGGCAGTTGGGTAAACCAGGGGACGCCAGACTAGACGGTGAGAGCACCGGAGGTGAAGGGAGGACAGTCTCCCGTCGTCTGCACAGCTGGTACGTCATTGTCTAATTTTAGGCTCATTGAGCTTTAAAAGTTCTGCCAAAGGAAAACATGACAAATCAAAACAACAGCAATGATAACGATGGACTAACATTTATCAAGCCCCTGACAATCGTCCAGGCATTATACTGAGCTCTTTCATGCATCATGATATTTAACTGATTCTTTACAAGAAACCAATGAAGTAGTGTAGAGTATTACAAGAGAGAGCATCTAAACTAAAATTGACTTAAGGACAGAAAAGTTTTTTTGCTCATTGAACTGGAAAGAAATCCAAGGGTAGCTCCGGGCATGTTGGATTTCAAGGGCCCTTATCTTCTCTGTTGACTTTCCTTTTGTGATGATAGAGACGACCACAAGACTTGCAATTTCAGACTTACATCCTCTTAAGATTAAGTCCAAAGGAAAAGAAGACTCTCTTCCACAACAGTTGCAATAAAAGTCCTGGGCTCCACCAGGGTCGTACACCCATTCCTGAGCCAATTGTTCTGGCATGAAGAGGAAATATACCAACTGGCCAGGCCTAGGGATGGGACAATTCATCTTGCCTTCTGCATGGCCCAAAGGCAAGGAGTAGTGGATCTCTAAGAAAATCAGACATTGATCAAGCTACTAGTGGTAGCAATTAAAATAATAATAAGAAAGTCTGTGCTAACTTATAAAAAAAAAGTATACAGACTAAATAAAACACCAAATTCCTTTTACTTTTATTTGATGTGATATAAGTAGCAAGTCCATGGGAAAGTGAACTAAAGATTACTTAATAAATGTAGTGTTTTCTGTTTTTGTTTGTTTAAGAGACAGAACTTCTTAAAATATGGTATGTGTGACATAGGGAAGGGGCAGAATAATAGCAAGGGTCTTTCCTTGTTGGTGAAGAATCTCTGTGTGACTGTATAGACAAATTTCCCACCAGGAATGAGTTTTCTGTCTCATGAAAACCTGCTAGAGTGGTGGTTCCCCAATTTTGCAGTACATTAGAATCACCTGGGGAGCTCTTACAATCCTGATGCCCAGGTCACACCCCATACCAATAAATTAAGATGCTCGGGAGGGGACCCAGTCATCAGTATTTTTAATGATCCCCAGATGATGCCAATGTGCAGCAAAATTTGAAACCGCTGTCCTAGGGTACGAAGCAACAGCAAACACTACTGCTCTGAATGTTAGTTTTCAATACGGCCAATTTTACCTGATTAAGTGAACATTAGACAATCGATAATAGGAAGGACTGCTCTTACGGGGATCAAGAAATCGTAGTACAAAACCTGAGATGAAAATATCTAGGTTCAAACCAAGTCTTTTGTGTTTATCAGCTGTGTGATCTTGAGCAGGTCACTTAATCTTTTTACGGTTCAGTTTCCTCATCGTGAAACAGATTGGTAACCTCTACCACATAGAATTTCTGTGAGGAAATATGTAGAAAGTTCCAGACATAGCAAACGTCAGGTCTCTTCCTTAGTTTTACATTTATTGTACGAGAAGAGAGCTCAGGCTCTAACCAGAAGGTTGGTAGCTTGAATCCACCAGCTGCAGCTTGGAAATCCTATGGGGCAGTTCTATTCTGCCCTATAAGGTCACTATGAGTCAGAATCGACTCAACGGTAATGGATTTTTTTTTTTTTTCTTTTGTCTTTTTTCCCTGCCTTTCAGTCTTTGTTATTTTGGTTTGTTTGTTTAACATGTCTATATAGGATTAAAAAGTTTGTATCTTAGTCAATGATGTCAAAGTTTTAAGTTTTCTTTGTCAATGAATACATTTGTTCCCTTAAGTATTGGGGCCCCAATGAGGAGGCTCATTCATTCATCCAATCAAGATTTATTAACTGTATATAACAGTATTTCATCAATCCTAAAATATACTCACTTGTAAGATACACCATTATTTTATGTACCAATAAGAGGAAAAACTCTGCCAGTTAAGAGACTCCATCAGTTGTAAGATGAATCTATTTCAAAAATGTTAAAATAAGCAAAGAAACATACACATCTTAGAGGCAGTGAAATGTGCTATCTTCCAGGATGCTAGGCATTAGGATACAAAGATAGAGAAGAAACCATTTCAATCATTGGAGGCAGGAAAGGACCCAGATCCACGATTGGCCTCAAATCTCTCTCTCCTGAGAAGAGAGTCGACTCCAGCTTCATCACAGGAAAATTCTTCTCTCATGCCTCTTTTAGATCATTAAATGTCATGTGGTAAGCATTGTCTCACCTTTGAGAAATACAGTGACCTGTTTAAATGGTCCCCCTTTTAGGATGACTTTTCTTCAAACAGAACCAGTTTTAAATGTCTGTACACCACCTCTCGCATCTATGGGAGAGTGAAAAGGCCCTCATTATTTTGGCAGATCACATAAGCCATGCTGCAGGAAGGCAGGAGGTGGGAAGTTAGAGGGAATTCAATTTGATAATCACAGGGTCTTCCTTCCCCCTAACCTCCCCATTCAACGCAAGATTTTGTGTTGTGATCCCAAATGGGTCAAGATATGAGCTTGGAAAAAAATTTCTGAATATAGCTATCTGCTCACACATTAATGCAGATATGCTGCATTTCTCTCTCCTTACAGTGAAGTCAGCTTGCCCGGAAATGTGCTTACATTTACTAATTTTTGTTAAATAGCTGGTTAAATAAGTCTCCGAGTGGAGGTAAGATGTTTGGGGAGCAGATATTGAGGAGAGGTGATTCTGACTCATCCCATTGAAATGCAATCATGCGATCTTTGTGTGTAGTTTGGGAAATTCATTTTTTGGTGAGAGAGAAAAAAGAGAGGGAGAGAAACCAAAAATAATGTCCAGTTCAAATCCAAATGAGAATCCTACTAAGAGTGTCTTGTTGTGCCATTCTGGAGCCCTGCTCCAGTCAACAGAGCTCTCCTTTTGAAGGTAAGCAATTTAGAGAATGAATCTGCTCTGCCATCGTGTAGGAGGATGGGTGCCAAGGTTAGATCTTTAAGGAAATAATCTTATTAGTCCCTCTTATTAAGGAAGCCTCTGCAGTGTGTAGACTTTGAACCTGCCTGATAAAAAGTAGGCCTTGTCAAACAGCTCACAGCTCCTAGTGAAAAGGTTGAACTTTGTTGGTTTAGATCATCCAATCCAAATGCAAACATGTTTCTAAGCTTCTGTTTGCATACTACGGGAGAAAAAAAGACTTCCTCGTTTTCCCTGACTCTGACACTAATAGCATTCCAATGGGATGGCAGCTCCCACAGAAATTACTAAATCACTATGTTAATGGCACACGCAGAAAGGCAAAAGTTTCCTGCATAACCTGAAATTTAAAGCTTCCAATTATCATTGCTGGGGTCTTTTATTTATTGAGCTCTTTTTTCTTTTTTTCCAATGGATCTTGGGCCTTCAGTTTCTCTGCCATTACATCTCCTAGCTGACCCTGTCTGGACGTTGTAAGGCTGAAATTTTGACAGCTTTGTCATTTTTGTAGCTGTAAGGGTTGATGTTGAGCTTACAGGATTATTGCTCTCCAGGAATACTTCACTACATAATCAAGCAGAAGGTCAAGAGAGGTGGAGAGAGGAAAAAAACTCTAATTAAATCAGGAAGAGCTGATTTGTGCCCTAAGAAATGTGCACAACTTCAGGGAAAGCTTGGTCCTCCTATCCAAGTGCAACAATTGGCCCCAGTCAGGGGCCGCACTTGTCGCAATGGACAACAACAAAAAAATGCCATTTAAGTGAGCAGGTCCTCGAAGAGCTGGCTTCATTCTATGCTTTTACCCTGCTATTAAGGCCCTTCTCAAATCAGATTAAGGGAAGGCACTATAACGCATAGCTTGATTACAATAATGGAAAGAGGAAAGCTCTTTTCTTGCATCTACTGCTGTTGCTTCTGACATGTGTGGCTTCTGGGTACTAGTCTGGTGTGGAAATCAACTGCGCAGTAGTGATCAAAAACAATCAAAGGAAGGCATGAGACTTATTCCACTAGGAACAGAATTGAGAAGAAGCTTACTCCTAATTCTTACTTGACAGGTTCCTGCAATGAAGACCCAGGCGTCACGTAGAATTCCCGAAGACTCACACTGCTTTAGTCCATTTTTGTTTAGCAAGTCCTAATTGAAACCTACTATGTGCCAAACATTGAAAAAAAAATCAGTGGTTCAAAGAAGTCATAGAAGGAGCTTTGTGTCCAATGGGGGTTCAAAACAGGTGAGCGAATAGTCTAAATAAACCAAACCTGTTGCCGTCGAGTCAATTCCGACTCATAGCAACCCTATAGGATAGAGTAGAACTGCCCCATAGGATTTCCAAGCAGCGGCTGGTAGATTTGAACTGCTGACCTTTTGGTCTTAAACAGTATGCTACCAGAGCTCCAAATAGTCTAAATATAAGGTGGTAAATGCAATGATGGGGACCGTCTTAGTTTGCTATTGCTAGTATAACAGAAATACCACAAGTGGGTGGCGTTAAAGTACAGATACTTGTTTTCACACAGTTCTGGAGATTAAAAGTCTAAATCAGGGTCTTGATCGTGTCAATTTCTTCTCAGGCATATGTTGATTCCTTGGCTTGTAGACAGTCCTCACACAGCACCTATCTCCCTCTCATCTGTCTATCTTTCTCCTTTATATGGGTATCTCTATGTCTGATCTGCTCTTTTTATAACGCAGAAGTGATTAGATTTAGAACCCACCCTATTTGGGTATGATCAGATTAACATAACAAAGAAAACTCTATTTCCACAGGATTATATCCACAGGGGAAAACCTGGTAGCTTAGTGATTAAGAGCTATGACTGCTAACCAAAAGGTCGGCAGTTTGAATCCACCAGGCGCTTCTTGGAAGCCTTATGGGGCAGTTCTACTCTGCCCTATAGGGTTGCTATGAGTCAGAATTGACTCGACGGCTACAAGTTTGTTTGTTTTTTTATATCCACAGATATGGGGGGGGGGACACAATTTAGTTGATGGCAGGAACAATAATTATAGTCACTAAAAATTATTGAGCACTGACTATGTGCTAGTCACTGTTCCAAGTGCTTTACAGGAAACATCTAATTTAATGTAAAAAAAAAAAAAAAAACAAAGCCTTGTTGCTGTCAAGTCAATTCTGACTCATAGTCCCTATAGGACAGAGTAGAATTGCCCCATAGGGTTTCCAAGGAGCAGCTGGTAGATTCAAACTGCCGACCTTTTGGTTAGCAGCCAAGTTCTTATCCACTGCACCACCACGGCTAGACTATTATGCCTAGATCACAAAGGCAAGGATGTTACCTCAGCCTGAGGAAGGTAAAGGACATGGAAAGTCCCCTGAAAGAAGGTGTCTGTATAGGTCTTTATATATATACATAT
>NW_004443947.1:12676459-12708582 GCF_000243295.1 Trichechus manatus latirostris | reverse complement strand
GTTCCCATTTGACAATTTCTATACAAATTGTTCGGTAACATTAGCTACATTTTCACAATGTGTCAACATTCTCTTTAATTGCATTATGGTTGTTTGAAAGGGTCTTGAAGGATGTATAGTTATTCAAGTAACTAGATGGGTGGAAGGAAAATTTTTCTAAATAGAGTGAACCTCATAAACAAACGCTCAAAGGGGGACATAAGATGAGATCTTCCAAAAGATAAGAAATGTGGTGTTCCTATAGCATAAAGCAGAAGGCGGGTGGTGGAAGAGAAGGAGCTGAAGAGGTGGATTAGGTAGTGGAATTTGAGCCTTGCCCTGTAGGTGATGGAGCCTTGGAAGAATTTTATGTAGGGCTGGCATTCACATGTCTGTTTTAGAGGGATAATTTTAGGGTCCAGAATTCTCAGATAACCTATAAGGCCAAAAATTTATAGTCATTTCCTTCTTAGTCATACTGCTGCAGGGTAAACTCTTCTTCATGCTTCTGTAAGGCAGTTGCTAGCTTCATTCCTTCTGTCCCTGTGCAAGTGATAGGAAGGCACGTTTGCCCTATACACCTCCCTTGGAAACACCCCCACCCCCAGGATAGTTGCTTATGTAGAACTCTTAGGGATCACAAATCCTGAAACCTTATTTGTTGAACAGAAATGGAAGGAGTGAAGATTTTTATTTATTGGTGAATGCTGCTTATGGAAACTTAATGCTTCTGTATCAAATCTAACACCCTAGGATTTCTTTGAAAGCAATGCATTCTTTAAGTAGCAGCCTGAGTGTGTCCTACGAAGTGTTCAACTGTATCAGTGAAAACACATTCTGTGGACGGTTGGCCAAAGCAGACACTAACTCTTAGCTGCCTTTTGCACCAGCTTCATATCTAAGGACATCTGTGTCTCATACTTACAGGTCAAGGAGAACTGTCTTTCTGAGCGGTCTCCAGAATGGCTCACAGACTGGTGTTAGTCTCCCTGGAATTCATTCCACTGGGAGCTACCACAGCAAAAACAAGCAAGGCATAGGGATAAGGCTATGAGATAATCTACCAGACCAGAAAGTTAGAGTCGTTTCCTCCCGCATCATATTGCTGCAGGTTAAATGCTTCTTCATGGTTTTGCATCCAGCATTGGAAAGTCTCGGCGTTTTCTGAGGATACTTGCTGTGGTCAGTGGCTCCCATTTCTTCCTGAGCAGGCACTGGGCCCCTTTATTCTCAGGAGGTCTGCGTGGGTCCCAGTTAGTGGTGGCGGAAATGATCTTTAAGATTATATAAGTCTCTGAAATATATCTAGCTGTGAAAAAAAGATTAATGATTTGGAAGGCCTTAAGCAAGAAGCTCGAGGTGTGTACCCGAGAAAAGGGTCACTTTCCTAGAGAGTTTACCAGCTCTTTACACACACACACACACACACACTCACACATACACATGCACACACACAGACACATGCACACGCTCACACATATACACACACACTCACACTCGCACACTAACACATACACACACATGCACCCACACACACATGCACACACATACATACACACATATACACACGCACTCATACATACACACACTCAAAAAAATGAAGTGAAACACAGGGAAACACTGCTGCAAAGGAAGAGCATTGCACTCGACCATGTGGTATGGACAGTGGCTGCAGACATTCCAATCCTGAGGGTTGTGATGTAGTACAAGGCACATTTCACATCAAATAATTGTACCAGGCCTGTCATTCCCAGCTCTCCTATTCTCTGATGCTCAGATTGATCATAACCGTTGGAGAAACAGAAGGGATATATGACTGACGAAAACCTGGGTTTTGCTTCTTAGGTTGCCCCCGGGCAGCCTCTTCTCTGCTGAATCTCCCCATATAATCCCGTGGTACAAAGCACACCTCCTGTTGACAACAAGCTGGAGAATCGAGGCCTCCACCTCGCTGGCTCAGTCTGCAGCCTGAGCGGGAGCAGTTCTAACTCCCCCCTCTGTCACTGCATCCCCCACCCCACAGGTCCTCAGGAGCAAGACTCTGGCTCCTTGGCCATTTTAGCTCCATACAGCCTTCATAAGTCATAACCATATATCAGCTTTCTCAATTGAGAAGGTGATGAATTTTTAAATTCTTGAACCTGTACTGTAATAATCTTTCCACTGCCCAACACATTACAATGCAGGAAGGCAACAGATGTGCTTTCTCATGACTAGGGGACCATGAAATATTGATGAGAGGGGGAGTGTAGTCATAGTATTGAAGTTTGCCTGCAATGAAGGCAGCAATTCTCATCCCAGCTTCTCATTTTCCACCTTTCTCTTCTGATACTTAGGATGTGAAGAAAGCCCCAAACCCATGATACCCAAGGCTTAGTTCCATGAAAGCTCTTAAAAAGCTGTGCAGTGAAATCTGTCTAAAAAGGTCTTTATCAGTCTCCAGGGACCGATTGCTAATGCAGCTAATACATGGTTGATCTATACAGATGAGTTTTCCTTTGTCCCCAAGGGAATCTCTGCAAACACTTTGGATCTACATGGTGCCAAACCCAAGTAGCCTGTAGGAAAATAAATAGCATTTTAACGTATTTAAGCATCAGTCCTCAGGATGAAAAGTAGCATGTGGGCTCTTGGCTGAGTTTTCTCACTGGGCTGTAGGACATAATGAAAACTTCATTTTTAGAGCATTTCTTTTCTTGGTGACATTTCACTCTGAGGCAATGCATTCTGAAGTGGAAAAGGCACAAAAGTAGAGACTTTAGTTCAAACAAGCAAACCAGAAAAAAAAAAGACAATAAAGAAAAATGGGTAAAACTTCATCTAGGAGAGTATCACCAAACACTTCTGTGAGCCACATGGATACGAACATGTATGACACAAGTGTGCAAGATGACCTTAAGCAGTCCGCGGTTGAGTATTTTTTAAATTTTAATATTGATCTATTTATTGTAATACATATTAAAAGATACCCATCACCAACGAGTCAATTCCGACTCATAGCGACCCTGTAGGACAGAGTAGAACCGCCCCATAATGTTTCCAAGGAGTGGCTGGTGGATTCGAACTGCTGACCTTTTGGTTGGCAGCCAAACTCTTAACCACTGCACCACCAGAGCTCCAATATTAGAATACACACACACACACACACACACACACACACACACACACACACACACACACACATACGCAGTAAAACCTGTGAAAGCCAGAAACTGTGTAAGGCAGAAACCTGTCAGAGAGGGAAAACACAAATATTTTCCACTAAAAGTAGCGATAGAAAAGTGGTAAGACTGCACTCTGTCAAAGGCGGAAAACCTGCAAGACTCGGAAAAACAAGGCGGTCCTGTCAAGTTCCAGCTGTCACATGTTTATATATATATATGTGTATATATATATATACACATATATACACACACATACACACACACACACACATATATACATGGAGCCCTGGTGGTGTAGTGGTTAAGAGCTCAGCTACTAACCAAAAGGTTGGCAGTTTAAATCCACCAGCCGCTCCTTGGAAACCCTATGGGACAGTTCTACTCTGTCCTATAGGGTCGCTATAAGTCAGTACTGACTTGACGGCACCTAACAACAACAACATATATATACACATATACATATATATTTACATAAATATTTACGTATATGTATGTATACATATACATACATATTCACTTATATGTGTGTGTGTATATATACACACACATATATATATACATTCTGGCTGTCACATATATATATAGCTAGTACATCCAATCTGCGATTTCATGGATATCATTACCTAGAATGAGCCTAAAGTCAGAAAAGTTGATTTGAAGAAAAATATTAAGTAAATAAAAGAATTGAGGACTGGATGGAGAAAACTCAAGAAAGCAGCATGAAAATGACTAACATTTGGGAAACGCTGACCTAGGGAAATTCCCTCTTGTTAATAGAGGAGTCAGGGCCAGCTCAGGTTAGTGGTGATGGGTATGAACCTGCATCCGCTGTATGTCTGCCTATAGGAGTGTCAGCCACCGGAGATCAGTCACTTTGTCCTGTGAAAGGATTCCCTGTGGCCCCTCCACACAATGACCTGTTGTCTGAAGTCCCCTTTTCCTTGTGGTTTGAAGCAAAAAAAAAAAAAAAAAACTGCACATGTTCTTGGTGCCTCAGTCCAGCCTGTCATATCAACCCTCTTCACAATGACGTGACGTATGACTGGATATTGCAGAAGACACAACTTTCAGAAGATATTCCCCCAAAATGAGTGGGTCCTTCCCTGGATTCTCAAGTGTGAGGGTAGACTTTGTAACTATCCTCTGATATACTATACTCTCCCGTGATGGAATGATAATGATAGCTGCTTCTAACTGTGGAGTCTTCAGTATATGCCAGGCACAGCACATTAAGTCTAACCTTCAGAAGAGACAGATGAACCAGGCATTGCTATACTTCCCATTTTACTGACGGGGAAGCTAACATTAGAGGCACACACAGCTAGGAGGTTCAAACCCAGTTCTGCCTGACCAAGACGTTAGAATTCCCTCACAAATCAAAATAAGAAGCCCCTTGCCAGCTGGGGACATTTTTGAGGACTGGGCATATATAAGGCCTGCAGACTTGGAGCTGTGCCCAGACTTAAAAGTCTTTCCTGGCTACAGGAAATCATGGAATAGGATCTCTTTTCAGGTATGGCAGAGGGTGGGAGATTGGAGGGGATGGTTGGTGTGGGAGAAAGAGAAGGAAAGAAAATAATAAATCCATATAAATAAGAAGAATTTATGTACTTTTTCCCATAGTGAGCTCCTAGATGACCTTGGGAAAGTCTCTTGTCCTCCTTGATCTTTCTTTTCCTCACCTATAATACGAGGGGTTTGGATTAAATGGCCAAGTAAGTCCCATTAAGACCCTTTGAATGCACATTAAGTATTTTATACAAAAAGTAATTTATTTTGTTTTTACCTCTGATGCAGAATGAGAGGGTTGTGTTGGAGCATGGCTGCTAAAGCAATAGGGAAACCTTACCTTCATTGGCGACTTAGTCTAAGAAATGATGATGGAGCCATACTGTCATAAAGGATGGATCGTAGGAAGGGTCAGAGAGGACATCTTGTCCTGAAGTCAGGAGAGAGGAGATGGCATGGGGAGCCTGGGGCCACATCCACCCCATCCCTGTACTCTCTCTTTGGGCTGTGTCCTAGAAGTCCTGCTGCCTTCCCCAACCATAGCTATGAATGTTGTAGAATAAACTAAGGTTTTTTTTTTTTTTTTTTAATCAGCTGTTACAGACAATACTTGGCTGTTAACTGAAAGGTCAGCAGTTTGAATCCACCAGCCACTCCTTGGAAACCCTATGGGGCAGTTCTCCTCTGTCCTGCAGGGTCCCTATGAGTCAGAATCAACTCGACGGCAATGGATTTGGTTTGGTTTGATAGACAAGAAAAATGGTGTAAGTCCTCTCCCTGAAGAGCTTAACTTTGACTTCATATGAAAAAGTTACTCACATGAGGATTATCCTTTGCCACTTTGACTTATTTTTAAGCAGCCAATTTAAAGATAGCCTGAAACAATTGTTCCAACACTATGGAAACAGAAAGTAGGTGCCCTGGGAGTTTCCTGTTTGATAGCTGTTCAATTCTGCTGCCAATGAGACACACGTATGCCTCTTAGGTAGTCTCAGCTGTACACATTTGGGGACATTCATCGTGAGGAATTGCATTCTTATTCCCACATAGAATAAACCCTTTCATTTAAAGACCACAAGAGTGCCTGCATATTATTTCCAGAAACAGAAGCCTGTGTGATAAGACTAGCATTCTAAGCCCACACATAGTAAAAGCACAAAGTCAGAATTACTCTCAGATGAAGTATACTTTGCAAGAGAAGAAACATTAAACTTCATGCTGGCTAATTTAGTATGTACCATGGAGGGAAAAATAAGAGAAATGCTAACTTAATGAAGCAAAATCATGACCCGTATTAGAAAGTGATTAGCTGTGATCTGTACCATGAATAAAGCAGGGCCATGTTACGACTTGATTTGGCTGATGTGCTTCAGAAGAACTCATAATTCATGTTTCAACTGGAGAAAGAGCTTCGGCAAATGATGCAACATACCATATTTTTGTTCAGGTGGTTTGACAAGAAGCAAAAAATGGAGTTGTTTGAAACCCTAACTGAGAAAAAGATCTTAATGATGTGTGTGCAGTCCAGCTATTCATATAGTCACAATGTATGCAGATATTTCTTAGCAGGGAAACTGTAGAATCTACTTTTTTGGAGAATTATAATTTTGATAGTCTGTTTATATAAGCAAGAAGTGAGCTTAGCACTTCAATTAACTGCCTGTTCAAGACCTCTTGTGTTTGTTTATATAGAAGAGGGCTACAATTATCTACTAATTATGTTATTAGAGAAGAGATATATGGAAAAACTTCTGTATTTTTCAAAGAAATTAATAATAACTTATATGAATATTGGCATCCAATAAAAATGCAGCCTTTACATCTGGGGTCTTAAAAGCTTGCAAGTGGCCATCTAAGATGCATAGATTGGTCCCGACCACCTGGAGTAAAGGAGAATGAAGAACACCAAAACCATAAGGAAAGTATTAGCCCAAAAGACAGAAAGGACCACATAAACTAGAGACTTCATCAGCCTGAGACCAGAAGAACTAGATGGTGCCTGGCTACCACCAATGACTGCCCTGACAGGGAATGCAACAGAGTCCCTGATGGAGCAGGAGAAAGGTGGGGTGTAGAACTCAAATTCTAGTAAGAAGACCAGACTTAATGGTCTGACTGAGACTGGAGGAACCCCGGAAAGCACAGCCCCTGGATTCTCTACCAGCCCAGAACTAAAACAATTTCTGAGGCCTTTCCTTCTTTAGGCAGGAATTGGACTGGACTGTGGGACATAAAGTGATACTCATGAGGAGTGTGCCTCTTAGCTCAAGTAGATCCAAGAGACTAAATGGGCAGCTTCTGTCCAGAGGTGAGATGGGAAGGCAGAGAGAGTTAGGAGCTGTTGAATGGACATGGGGAATCGGGTGGAAAGGAGGAGTGTGCTGTCACAGTATGGGGAGAGCAATTAGGGTCACATAACAAGGTATGTATAAATTTTTCCATGGGAAAAAATTTTTTAAAAAGCAGCCTTTATAAAATGTGAAGTGTTTAAAGTATTGCTTTTCTTACTCAAAAGATTTAGAAAATATTATCAAAACGGATAGTCAAATGACACAACAAAAGCCATGGAACCTTATTTATGGAAAACCTTGAAATCAAAATTTAAAGCAATCACTTTCAGAAAAAAAATTAAGTTCTTCATGAAGTTAAGTCTTGGCCATGTACACATTGTATTATAGCAGAGAGACTGGATTGAATTGAAACCAATTTGTTGGACAGTGAAATTAAAATTTGACTGTGAGTTTCATGGGTTTTACCTTCAACCTTGTAGGGTGATTGAAGGAGCATGCAACAGGAAGTCAGCTTTCGTGTTCCAGCCCAGCTATGCTGGGTGGCATGAAATTTTTCAGTCCCTTAGTCTTTTCAGCCCTCATTATCTTCCTTTGTGAAATGCCCTTGTAGTATTAGATTGGAAGTTCTCCACCTCTGTTCCTTGTAGCTTGGTGGGAGAGGGGTATATAAGAGGAAGGAGGGTTCCAGAGAATGGAACTTGAGGTCACTTGTCTCCCGTCTCAAGTAGAGTTATTACTGTTAGAGATCAAGTGGGTCCCGGACTCATGGTGACTTCACACACAACAGAAGGCAATGCTGCCCAGTCCTGCACCATCCCCATAATGAGTTGAGGATAAGACCATTATGATCCATAGGGTTTTCACTGACTGATTTTCAGGAAGTAGATCACCAGGCCTTTCTTCCTAGTCTGTCTTAGTCTGGAAGCTCCACTGAAACCTGTTCAGCATCATATTGTTGTTGTTAGATGCTGTCGAGTCTATTTCAACTCATCATAACCCCACGTGACAGAGTAGAACTGCCCCATCGGGTTTTCTAGTCTGTAATGTAAATAGGGATAAATGAGATTCTTGAATAATCTTTCTCCCAGGAAATAATCTCTGTCCCTGTCATTCCAGTTAGCTACTTCTAAGTTGTTTCTAAGAAAAAGTACAACTGGATTGGATTCTTAGTGGAGAAAGATGAGAGTAAATGCTTCTAGCTGACAGCACAGTTGTACTTACATGTGGCCAGTCACATGTGGTCAGTGGGCTCTGGATGACCCAGCATTGTGGTCCTAGGGAGCCAATACCAGTACCAGTTGCCATCGAGTCAGTTCTGACTCACAGTGACCCCATGTGTGTCAGAGTAGAGCTGTGTTCCATAGGGTTTTCCATGGCTGATTTTTCAGAAGTAGATTGCCAGGCCTTTCTTCTAAGGCATGTCTGGGTGGACCCGAACCTCCTACCTTTCAGTTAGCAGCTGAGTATGTTAACCATTTGCACCACCCAGATCTACAGCTTAAAATTATCCCAAAGCACAACATATATCCTATGCGTTCTCATTCATCAGATCTGTAGTTGCTTGGGTTGTTGTACCATTGTGTGGTTTGTGCGCATGTGTGTCTGTGTTCTCTAGAATGTTGTTGTCACTGTGTGCCGTCGAGTCAATTCTGACTCATGACCCTATAGGACAGAGTAGAACTGCCCCCTGGAATTTCCTAGCCTGTCATCTTTACAGGAGCAGCTCTCTAGGTCTTTTCTGTCTCGGAGCCCCTGGTGGATTCGAACCGCTGACTTTTGGTTAGCAGCTGAGCACTTAACCATTGAGCCACCTCCCTAATAAATTGTATCTTTTCATCTGTTTACTGTAAAGAAGGGCTCTGCTTCTTCCTGCTCTGGAGCTAGTTCCCATTGCTTTGCTAATGTGTGCATCACTTAGTGACGTTGCCCTTCCGGGCTGTGCTCCACTGACCCGCATTGTGTTCCCTATCCAGGGCTTCCAACTAGACACCAATTTTCCACCCAGGATGCCTGAATTGGGTTGGCCTAAGTCACTGTAAGTGACAGCCACTTAAAAATAAAAATTAAAAAAAAACTGGCAAAACACAGCAATGCAAGTTCAAGGGAAGCCTTTGGAGAGAGGCAGGTTGCTTTCTTCTTGTGTTCTTGGATGAGACAGTTGACTCTCCCAAGCTGACTTTCTGCATAGATAAACTAACTTAACTGCCAGGTCCTGCCAAAGGTTGTTGCACTAAGCCGTGCCTGGGGCTTTCGCAAAGCCGAAGTCACCTCTGCCTGCCAAGCAGGGACTCTCTAGCTAGATCCCGGGGGAAATTCATAGCCTTCTCACTAATCCTACAGAGGAGGACATTTCTGTCAACATTCTGCCTTCTCTGTGCCAGAGGACAGTTCACCCTGCCTGTGGCTAGTCTGCCCAGCTCATAATGTGCTGTTGAGCTATCAACAAGAAGCGAAATGGTGGACTGAAACCTAGGGTATTGTTCGTTTTGCTGGAGAATAGACTTGGGGACAGAATCATTGCTCTACTTGGCTAAATCCGTAGTCTTCCCGTCTAGTGCTGTGCCTTCGATGGGACACCAAGGAGCATTTGTGGGGTGAGCGTGATTGTTCTTTATCTAGCTCAGAAGGTTGGTCATGTTGCCAAATATTCTTTATTTCCCTTAACAGCCCATTCTAAATCAATCTCCCGTGAATTCATCTAAATGTTTTTGAACCTCCTCAACTTGGCTGTTTCCGTATCAGTACCGCACGCACCCCACCTCATCCCACCAACCCAGGCAGGCCATACGCTGGGCATTTCCTAAACTCTTATGGGAACTTTCCTCCCTGGAGTGTCTTCTGCTCACTCCAGGGAAAGGGTCCTTTTCCCTCCACTCATTTGCCTTGGTGGCTATATTTCAATGTTCTCTTGGCTCCTGATAGATGAGTTGGGACACGCCTCAAAGTGCTTTTGTTTCCTCTGAAAGAGTTTGAATCAGGGAAGAGAGAGGGCGAAAATATATGTGGGAAAGGTTTAATTGTATCCAGGAGGATTCTTAGTAATCAGGATGCCAGTGTGTGTTTTCCAGAGCCTAGAGCTGACATAAATAATGTAGCATACCTTGCTTTGTGCAGGCTTGCTGAGGAATGCTGATGGAGAAAAAGCCAAACTGGGATCTGAAGCTCCCGGCTCCCAGCACAGCCTTTAAAATCCTTTTATTGAGTAGTAGTTTTGAAACTGCAGCCAGGGCCTTGGCGGGCTGTATATGCCAGGGAAGCGGGCAGAGGAGGAACTTTGGAGGTGATTGCCTTGCTTGGTTTTGGAGAATCAGAATCTGGTGCAGCCTGGATGGCTCCAGCTAATGATTGGTTAATTTGCTTTTGCATTCCTAATCACAGAAGGAATAGGACAGCTCTGTCAAGGCCCAGAAAGCCCGGTAAGTGTGCAGCTGTTACTAACAAGATATGACTGGCCCCTTAAACATAGTTAAAAGCATCTTGCTGGCCTTTTAGAGCCTCTTGCCTTAATGGTAAAAGCCAAATGAGCTTTGTGGGACAGCTAACCCCAAATGAAGTCCAGCAGCTTAAGCTCATTTAAGAGCAAAGTGTGCTTTGGGGAGAACAAGGGGGACCGCAAACGCCACAGTTCATTTGCAGGGAGGAAACAAATATGTCTTTACACGGGATTTTTACAGAAGGTCTGCCAAGCCAACTCTCCAATTGAAGCATCTTCCAGATTTTGATTTAAAGTGTAACTTAAGCCTGGTCTTGGCCACAAATGTAGAAGTAAAGGCAAGTGGGGGTGGGGATGGGGAGTAGAGGGATGTTAGAAATAAGTCTCTTGTTTTTGTTGATGTTCAGGCATTGGCTCTGGTAAGAAGGACGGCTATGCCTTTGCTTATACTCTGGTGGTTTAGAGAAGGACCTCAGGGAACATTTGTTTTTTCCCTTTTGATTAAGGCATTTGGGGTCTAGAAAAGAAGATTAAAGCAGGATCCGTTTAATTTATTTAGTTTGCCTCACAGACATGAAGCTTCAGCATGGTAAGTGCCAATTACATTCCTACTGGTTTGGGTAACTAGCTGGGAGTAAGTGTTCTCGGTTGAGCAGGAGTTTTCAGAAGGATCTATCAAGCTTTTACCAAACCTGGGCTGTTTTACAGTTTCTGGCCAGAGATAGGAGCTGGTGTGTCAAGGTAGAAAAAAGCACAGATGACAATTTGGCTGGACTGAAAGGTCTGTGTAACTTCTCCCCTTTAGGGATGGGTCTCTCTGCTGTTCCTCATTTGACAGTTCTGGGGTCTCATTTAAAAACCACCTATGACCCACTTAAATTCACATGAAAAATGTAAAAGCATTTTGACACACTAATCCTCAGAGTGCACATGTATCTTTTCCCTTTCGGTTCCCTACAGAATTGTTTTTGTGTTGTTTTGGTTTATTGTTCCCTCCATTTAAAAAGTTTTAGGAAATTGTGTTTAGAAATTTGCTTGTCAGATGAGCCCATGGATATATTACAAAGCACTCTACCAGTTGCTTTTAACGGTCTAATTAATTAGTGGTGGAATAGCACGTTGTAGTCTGAGCGTCGTTCCCTCCTCTCCCAACAGTGCTTTGTTTACCTGCTGCGATAAAATGGTTCCATCAAAACTTTTCTTCAGTAGTCACAAGAGCCCTCATACTCCTCTCTGCTTGTGCAAATTCTTTCCCAAATCAAAGCTGTTGTTTTGTTTTCCCTGCCAAGTTCTGTCTTCACGTGTAAGGACACAGGAGGGGTTTTTTTGTTTATTTGTTTTGTTTTTAATTGGAGTAGGTTAGACTTCTTTAGTTTGAACAATCTGTTTTAACAATCCGCCAGTAAGTCTTCCATTCTTTGGGCAATAGCATGCCCATCTGTGAAATGGGCTTGAGATCCTATTAAAAATATAGCACCTCTGCTCTTTGGAAGCATCTCAGTCATGGTTGTGAATGTTTGAAAGGAAAAAAATTATAATACAGAATTAGCTATGGGGTTGTATGCAAACTGTTTTCTGTAGGACCGAGTTTAGAAATGGTTTCAGTGCCCTAAAACTGTGTTGCTTGTTGGTTTTTTTTTTATAAGTGCATTAGAAGAAAGTACATTTTAACTGCAGAGAGAAATACAATACTTCTAATAAACAAAACTCAGTTTCTATAACCTCAGAAGTGACCCGAAGGAATCTCAGGAATTGATAGAAGGCTGTGGTTCTCGGGTACAAAGTCACAGCTTCATGTTTAATTTAACAAAACATTAAACATTTCATGTTTAATTTAATGAAACATTAAAGCACTAGGATTTGTCACCTTCATGACAGAGTGTCAGAACTCTGGGATAGTTTCAGAATGTATGTTCTTTCTGCAGAATTCACTATGACGCTGGAAATGTTTCACATCCAAAGACGTATACTTTTTTCCTAGGGATCTTTGGTTTCCTCTTCTGATAGAAGAAGGAGAAGCAAAAAAGCAAGTAAAACAACAAAAACAAAACACATTAGGCATGCACTACTAGTCTAGCTAATTTTAGGGGGGCTATTAGGAGGCATTTAGGCAAATCTATTAACATTTAGCATCAGCACAAATGCAATTGCATTTCTACTTTTTGTGCTTCTGACAAAGTAAGCCCAAGGATCTTCAGGACAAGAAAAGAACGGACATTGGGACCATGTGTTAGGTGGTCAACTTTTTATTAAACCCATTTGGATTTTCTTTAATGAACTACTTAAGAGGTGGGGTGAGATCTTGGGAAAAAAGGAAGGAAGTGTTTCAGTTTTATAAGGATTGTTACCAGTGAGAGGGAGGCAACCCTTCTTGCTGCATGGCTCAGCGTATCTTTTCGTAGTCTGCAAAATGTGGTTGGAGGTTGATAGTGCTACCTTGCCTTTGGCTTGTGATAGAAAATTTTCTTTTTTGTATTTCAAAGTGCTGAAATATATATAGATATGCCCTACCTCTCAGCTCATATTTTCCCGATTGGTCAGGGCTCTATTTTCATCTGATGCCTAATATATTTAGTTCCTTTCAATGGAAAACAAAAACCTATATTTGCACAATGAAGGCAATTAAGAAGCCTTGGTGGTGCGATGGTTAAGTGCTCAGCTGCTAACCAAAAGACTTGTAGTTCAAACCCACCAGCGGCTCCACAGGAGATAAGACCTGGCGCTCTGCTCTCATAAAGATTTCAGCTTCGGAAACCCTATGGGGCAGTTTTACTCTGTCGTATAGGGTGGCTATGAGTCAGAATAGACTCGACAGCAAACAGCAACCACAAAGGCAATTACCAATAAGGATAGTATGAATATATACATTTGCATGTATGTATTTACACATACACACACATGCTATACCGACATGCAAAAGCCCCCCAAATATATGCCTCCATTAATATGAATTATCTCCTGAACCATTTCTGGAATGCTATATAAAACACAATGTAGAATAATGCAAATATAGTATTTTGCTTTGTGATGACGGGAGTACAAATACCTCTCTGTGTATTATATACTCAGCTTGTGTGTGCAGCTTCATTTTGTGCCTTCAAGTGGCTGAGACCAGATGCTTCAGAGAGAGATGTCATATTAATACAATTCAAGGAGCATATGGCAAGAGAAAAATCATTATGACAGTTACTGATCTGAAGAGCAAATAGCTTTTTTTTAACTCTTAAAACATTTATGTTAACTCCATCCTAAGTAGCAGTAGATACTTTATTTAGCTGAATACTTCCCTGATTCTCTCGCATGTTGCATTCTGAAAACAGGGTGCAAAAGAGTGGCCTGGATTCGTAGAAAACCCTTATTCCATTGGTGGGGGCCGAGGAGTGGGGCAGCCCCTCTCTGGCTGTAGTGGAATGGATATTGTTGTCGTTAGCTGCTGTTGAGTTGGCCCCCAACTCATTGGTGACCCCATGCACGAGGGAACGAAATGCTGCCTGGTCCTGCACCATCCCCATGATCAGCTGCAGACCAGACCGTTGTGATCCTTAGCGTTTTCATTGGCCGATTTTCCAAAGTAGATTGCCAGGCTTTTCTTCCTAGTCCGTCTTAATCTGGAAGCTCTACCGAGACCTGTTCAGCATCATAGCAACACTCAAGCCTCCACTGACAGACAGGTGGTGGCTGCACATGAGGTGCGTTGGCTGGGAATTGAACCCAGATCTCCCTTATGGGAGGCAAGAATTCTACCACTGAAGCAGATGGTGTGTGTTCCTATTCACAGCCCAATCTGGGCTACGGTACCCACACTAGAGGCCCAAAGGCTGAGATCCAGCAGGGTGGGTTCCAGCTAACCACTGATAAGCTTGTGATCACTCCCCCTAGCTTCCCCCACACATCTGAGGAGGACCCAGCAAAGCTCAGCCCCAGAGCACTGTCCTTGCAGCCAGAGGTGCTCCCAGCAGCCCTTGCACCCTGCCTACTGCCTTCACCAACCCCTCACTGATGACTTCCTGGTCATGCAAGTGGCAGTGCTGAGGTGACAGAGGTTTGACAATGAAGTCTCTTCACCTTAGAGGCCTATTTGACCCCCACTTATGTGCCTGGCATTGAATAGGCACTGGAAGGAAAAGGAAATAAGACATGGTCACCACACTTAGAAGCTCCTAGTCTCATAGGGAACACCTGTTAGCAAAAGATGCAATAAAGCATCAGTGCCATGAGGGCTGTAGGTACCATGTGGGCACAGAGGAGAGAGTGGCCTGTCCTCAGAGAGGAGGTCAGGAAAAGTAGCCCTTAGCCCGGAAGACGTGGGGTGGAGCCTTCCAGCAGCCCCAGAAAACGGGAAGAGCTTGGCACATCAGAGAACATCAGGTACTGAGTTCAGTAAGGCTGACACACAGGGTGCAAGGGGACACACGATTGTACTAGAAAGATGAGCAAAGCCCACGAGGTGAATGCCTTTCCTTACCAAGGAGTCTGAATCTTTTCTAATGGGCCACAATCTCAGATCCTGCAAACAGCACGTAGTTCCTGGCAGTAAACAAAGCAGGAGCAGTGCAAAACAGTGCAGGGAGTTTCCAATGAAAGTTCCGAAGTTTATAGTTTCCACGACCAATTCAACTTAAAAAAAAAATATATATATATATGCTGCCTACCACTTTGTGGGCCAAACTAATCCCACATGAAAGTCCCAGATGGGGCCTGGGAGCTATCAGTTTTCATCCTTTGCAAACAGGCAACAGGAAGCCTGTGAAGGGACTTAGTCATATTGCTAACTTGCTTCAATCTTGGAAGAAGTCCAGCCAGAGGGTTCCTTGGAAGTGAGGATGGTGAGGCTTCATCTTGCGTACTGTGGACGTGTTATCAGGAGGGACTAGTCCCTGGAGAAGGACATCATGCTTGGTAAAGTAGAGGGGCAGTGAAAAAGAGGAAGACCCTCAACGGGATGGACTGACACAGTGGCTGCAACAATGGGCTCAGACATAGCAAGGATCGTGAGGGTGGCTGAGGACTAGGCAGTATTTCATTCTGTTGTACACAGGGTTGCTATGAGTTGAAACCAGCTCGACAGCACCTAACAACAACAACTTGCTTCAGACTTGGAAATAATTTAAAGAGGAATTTTACAAAGACAAACAGTATGTTTGGAGGCAAACCAGAGTTTCTAGAACATCTCGTTGAGGGGGAGTGGACAAATATATATATTTATGTTTATATCTGGATTTATATTGATATATATTTTTGTAATGGAGGGTGTATGTTTGGATTCCTTCATATAATTAAAGCTTCCAGTCAGGAAAAAGGGTCAATAAAGACATTGACAGCTCAGCCTGTCAGAGACTGGCTAAAAAATCACACCAGTTACCGTCGAGTCAGTTCTGACTCATGATGACCCCGTATGTGTCAGAGTAGAGCTGTGCTCCAGACGGTTTTCAGGGCTGTGACCTTTGGGAAGCACATTGCAAAGAGTTTCTGCTGAGGTGCCTCTGGGTGGGTTCAAACTGCCAGCCTTTCAGTTAGTAGTCAGAAGTGTGACTGTTTGCACCACCCAGGGACTCTGGGGAATGAGTGCCTTTTTGCTAAGCTCATGAGGTATATATTCTTTTTCGTTTTTTTAAATTTTTTTCTCACTTTCAATTCAACTTTTTACCATTATGGCAATGGCAAAGATATTTGCACTTTTGCTGGAAGGCCCTAGAGGGTTCCATGGCACACATGTTTTGAGAATGCAGTCACACTTATTCTTTACTTGGGGGCGGTGGAAGGGAGGTGAGGATAAGCAGGAGCTGTCACCTTTTAATCGTGGTGTCCTAGAGCTTGGCTCACCTGCTGCCATTTGACCTTCACTGGGTCCCAGGCAGGGAGAGCTGCTGCTACTGCTTGGCAGTCGGTGAGCAGAACCTCCAAGGAGACACTGGCAGAGAGGATCTGTCCCTGTGAGGGGAAGCGTTATTCCAAGGGTTCTGCTCACTGGAACTCTCAGGACACCCAGGCTGGCAGTGGGGGGTCCTGGCTGCCTGAAGATTTTTGAGTAAGAGTGCTGGGCACTTAGCATTTGTTGACATGACTGAGCTCTCCATGCCCCAGTTTGTCTATCTGAAGAGTGGATGGTAACACTTCCCAACTTTGTAGAATAATGTTCATAATGATTTAGGAAAAAAAAAAAATGTTGGCCAAGACACCAGCTCAAACCCCAGTTCTGCAAACACTCCATGATTTCTGTGTGTCCCTTGGGCTCCTGTACTCAAGTTCACATTGGCTTCTTGCAGCCCTCTTGGTCTAATGCCCCGTCACACCCTGTGCCTATTCCTTTCTGTCCATACCATGCTGATCCAGTCATGAAACTGGGAGCTTGGTGTGTGCAAAGAACAAACTAGGAAAACAACATCTAAGCAAGCAAAAATCACTCATCCCAGATTTACTAAAAGTCTGGGTAGAAGGAAGAGTTTCATATGCTAGCAATGAAAAAAAAAAAAAAAAAGAAGCTTTAAGTGAAATATATAGCACTCAAACAATCCTTGGGTCAGTTCTATCCACTTGGGGCTCCAGCTCCCTGCCAAGTTCCCTGCTGCCCCTTGCTCTCCAAAGCATTTTTCCCATTGTGTTTATGCAGAGCAGTTCAGCACTCTCTGCTCTGCCCTCAAAGCCAGTCCCTCTTGGGAGTGCAAAGATCACATTGTGAACCAGGCCAACAGTGGCTGAGCTCCTCTAGACCTCAGTCTTTCTTCCCAGGCATACTCTGCAAGAGGAAGACAGTGGTATTTATCACCCCACAGATCTGAATATGAATTCCATATTTTTATGCAAATAATGCATGTGTAATACATTTTTTTTTTTGCCAACACCCCCACCCAGGTATATTCATAAGTGAACTATGCTAATGTTTTTTTAACAAATTGCTGTAATACCACTTTCCCTCACCAACCTCCAGCTACAAAGAAGGAACAAGTTGCTATGTGTTTTAAATAACAATTTTTCAGACACCTAATATTTTATTATGTGTTTGTTATGCTTTTCAGTATTCTTCCCACATGGATGAGTGATTGATCAATTCTAGAGACAATGTGGACAAAGAGTTAAGAACACAGATCCTGGGGCTCTGCCACATATCAGCTGTGTGACTCTGAGCAAGTTACTTAACTTCTCTGAGTATTGGGGATAATAATAGCTCTCTGACAGGCTAGTTGTGTGGTTAAATGAGATAATGCATGTGAATGCACTTATGTCAGAACCTGGCACATGCAATTTTTATTTCATTTGTCTGTACTCAATTTCAGCATTTCATTTTGACCCAAAATTCATAAGAGGATTTTCCTTCTATTTCTAAAATAATTTCCATTTAAATTGGCAGGGTGCTGGGATTCTGGCATGCGCTAGATCACACCTCACCCCACCAAGAGGAAACTGACTTTGCGTAACGTGTAGTATCCACAGTAGCTGACCCTCCTCCATCCTCAAGGCAGAAGAGGGCTGTCTTGCTGCCTGCCTCTAAGCAGGTTTAGGGTTTAGTG
This sequence comes from Trichechus manatus latirostris, assembly GCF_000243295.1. NCBI lineage: Eukaryota > Metazoa > Chordata > Mammalia > Sirenia > Trichechidae > Trichechus > Trichechus manatus. Next base: position 12,690,698 of record NW_004443947.1, on the reverse strand, counting down.
TGTGTTTCTCTGCAGTGACCTTTCTCACTACTGCTATTTTAACTAGATGGCTAACAAACCCTGTGTGGTTCAGAATAACTGGCATTAGCAGGGCTTTTTTTCCCAAGCAGAGTGTTGCAAGAAACTCAAACACTCAGAATTATCTCTACCATCTTCGGTGGAAGAGAATCCAATTTTTCACTCTTGGTTTGAATCCTTAGAGGGTGGGGCTGGCCCGAGGGAGGGGGCAAGGAAAATTATTGCAACTAAATTTTAATCAACAGTTTCAGTAACAATATTGAATTAAAAAGTTACTAGGTACTAGTCAGAGCATGGCTTAGCTCCTACATGGGCAAATCAGTCATTCTATGGTGATTAACATCTATTCAGAACAGAGAATGTATTATGGATACTAAATTACCATAGGAATTAAGGCAGTCTTTTTAAAGGGCTTAAAATATGTTAATAAATACAGTATTTCAGCACCTGCAGCTCAAAGAGCCGAAGTCATTAAAGATGGTTATAATCATATTTATTATTGCAGCGATCTAGGTAGGGGGAAAAACAGTTTAATGAGCATGAATGAAACAGGGGTTCTTTATTTAAAACGTCTTACCTACAAAAACTGATCCCTTTGAGGAGTCATTTCAGAGAATCATTAAATGGGAGAACAGAGACAACAATCTCCAGCCTTGGGACAATGAAATTCCGGGGTCCACTGAGGGTATGGCAAAACTTTCTACTTTTTTTCCATTGAATTTAGCACAAAATTCAGCATCCCCTGTGAAACCTGCAATGCCTGCTTGGGCTATTGCCACTTCTCTAGCTTCTGTTTCCACTACCTTCCTTCCCACTCACACTCCATCCAAGAACCACACCCTCCTTTCAGTTTCTCAAAAAGAGAAAATGCTTTGCCATCTCAGGACCTTTGCACATGCTTTTACTCTGCACGCTATTTAATTTACAACTACGTTGACAGCACTCCACCAGACTTTGTTCTAAATATTAGCTGATTTCATCTTCACAACAGCCTTGTGGACTAGGTCTCATCAGCATCCTCGTTTTACAGCTAAAGGAATGAGTCAGGCAGTGGTTCAGTGCCTTGCCCAGGATCCTCTTTGTATGGCCAGCTACTTCTCTCAGATCCCAGCTCAGATACTGTCCCTGACCATTTTATCCAAAGTTACCACCCTCTCTGCTCCTATTTCTCTCTTTCAAGGTCCAGTTTATCATTTGCAGCACCCATTAGCACAATTTAAAACAACTGTGTGTCTGTGTATTTTTAGTTGTCATTTCCCTTCTCTGTTTTTGTTCAATACTATATCCCCAGCCCTATTACAGTAACTGACATTTAATAAATACTAAATCAATGTTTGTTTAATGGGCCCTTGAACTCATAGGTTCACCATTTGCCATCTTTAGCCTAAATAAATGATTTTTTTCACCCATATATATACAATGCTTTTTTCAAATTATCTAATAAATCATTTATAATTTTACTAGGAAGGGTAACTCTCTTCTTGTGATTGTTTTCTTAGTCAATTGATATTAAAAGGAGAGTCTGGTATAACCATTTCTGTGTGAAATCTGGGTCTCTGTGTATAGAAACATTGGGAACTGATGATTAACTATAACTCCTGTTTGACAGGTAAGGAATCAGAGGACCCAGGAGGGGAAGCTACATGCTCAGGTTATGCAGCTGGTTAGGGACAGGATTCAGTAACAAAACCTAGTTTCCTTCACTTGTGGTCCAGTGTTGTTGCTGCCAGTCTGCCTTTCTCCTACCGTTGCCTATGCCAATAGCATCAGGAAAAGCCATCGGAAACTGAAGAGCTTGTTCAGACTGACTCTTGCTGCTACCGAGAACATTGTGCTTGGCAGGTCGGAAGCAGTAGATTGAAGCTCTCTTATTTTCTTAAATCTCGGGGGTGTTTGAGGTGAAAATTAACTGTCTGCCTGTCCGAGTGGTGGAATGCATTTGAAATGCTATTTCCTGTTATAGGATAGAAGAAGAAAAATAAACAAACACACATCGTCTAGAATTAAAAATGAAGGTCCCGAACTGCACTATCACGCCTGCAGTGAGACAACTGCCTTGGAGAAATCGCCTCATCTCCCTGGTTTGCCACCTTGTAGAGCATACAGGCTGGCTACCAGGATCCTCAGCACCATGATTCTCTACTGTTTGAGAGCCATGGACCATCTCGTGCTTCTGATTTTTGGAGCTCTATGCCCAGAGAAAAGGACATACATATATATATATATATATATATATATATATATATATATATACGAACATGAAACATTTAGCAATATTTTAGGGAGTTCAAGGACACTCTTGTCCATTTCTTGAACCCCTAGGCCCATAGATTCCAGCTTAAGAAACCCTGATAGCACATAGCACATATTAATATTAGTTAATTATAGTAGCTAAGTCATTAAATTCTTATTATGTGTCATATATATATGTATATGAAACCTGTTACCATCGAGTCAATTCCAGCTCATAGTGATCCTATAGGACAGAGTAGAACTGCCCCATAGAGTTTCCAAGGAGCACCTATATATACATACATATATATATATATATACATATGCAATATATAATTGCCATCAAGTAGACCCCAACCCATGGTGACCTCATGTGTGTCAGAGTAGAACTGTGCTCCATAGGGTTTCAATGGCTTCATTTTTGGAAGTAGATCACCAGGTCTTTCTTCCAAGACATGTTTGGGTGTACTTGAACCTCCAATCTTTCTGTTAGCAGCTGAGCATGTTTGCACAAGCCAGAGACCCTCTCTCTATATATATATATGTGTGTGTGTGTGTGTGTGTGTGATTTAATCCTCGGGTATCCCAGTCATTCCCATTTTACAGATGAGGAAGCTAGGGCTCAGAAAAGCTATATAAGCCAGAAAGTATTGGAGCCTGGATTGGAACCCAAATGAACTGATGCCAGAGTCACACAAAGGCAGGCGTAGGAAGTTCACATAAAGGAGACCTTCACTGATGTCATGTGATCACATGATGAAGCCCATAGTGGACAACAGAAGCTAAGCAGAATGCCTTCAGAGTGTCAGTGAAGGCTGCAAATGGTTAGCGACTTGGTATTCCAGATCTTTCACCTCCTAATGGAGAGGTAATCAGGGTGATCTCAAGATATCTCCTGTTTCCAAGAACTGCCTTCCAGCCTTCTACATATTGGGGGTCTGGAGAAGGTAGTTCCAAGAGGTTTGACATCCTTAACCCACTGGGTTGAAGCTGGCAGTTCTGTAGTTTTATTCCAACCTGTATTTAAAAGACTTCCAATTTACAAACATCGCTCTTCAAATAGGCAGATGGGTCCTGTCTGAATGTGAAACCCTCTTAGGAATATTAAGAACCAACTGGATTGTCAACACATTTTATAAGAGGCTATTAGTGTGAGGTGTGTTCAATTATCTCTTGCTTTCCTCAAGAGAATAAAGAGTGAACCCATTAGAAGTTGCTTGAGAATGTTCCTTTGACCATTTTAAATTCTTTATTTTTTAAAGGAAGCAGAAGTCATTTTCACTTAGGCATGGGTCTTCCTTATCAAGTTAGAATTAATAACTTAAACGGAATTAAATACCTCTAAGTGTTTCTTTTTACTCATTAGGACTTTATTTAGCCACTTTAACTAGTGATTAATTTCCTAAGCACCTGGTTTATTCTAGGACTGGGGCTAGGGACTACGAATTAAAAAGGGAGTCGGATGCAGCCTGTGGCCTCAAGGAGCTTACAGTCTAGTGGGAAAGCAAGATATGTAAATAACTGCGTGTAATGCATTGTCTTGCATGGTCTATAGTAAGCACACAAACGAGAGTGTTCAATCCATTTGAAAAGCTTATAACTCATTGCAAATGAAAAACTTGGAGAAACAGCTAAGAAAGCTATATCCCCTAGACCGAAAAGCTAAAAATCAAACCAACTGCTGCCAAGTCGATTCCGACTCATGGAGACCCCATGCGCTGCAAAGTAAAACTGAGCTCCTTAGGGTTTTCGTGGCTGTGACCTTTCAGAAGCAGATCACCGGGTCTTTCTTCCAAGGCATCTCTAGTTGAGTTCAAACCATCAACCTTTCATAAATAGTAGCACACTTAACTGTCTGCACCATCCAGGGACTCCTTCCCTTAGACCAGGGGTTCTCATACTTGACCAAGCATCAGAATCCCCCAGAGGGCTTATTAAAACACAGATTAATGCCCCTCCCCAAGTTTTTGATTCAGTGCATCTGAGGTGAGTTCAAGAATTTGCATTTCTAACAAGTTCTCAGAGGAGGCCAGTGCTGCTGGTCAAGGGGCACGCTTTGAGAGCCACTGCTCTGGTCTTCCCAACATGAGACGAAAGAGAAATGCTCGCGTTGTTTCCAGATTCGTATCCTCTCACCACCCTATCTTTGCCTTGCTCTACGTTGTGAGTTTACTTATAAATCTGTGTGCTTCTTATCTTCCTTTTGAACATGTGAGGTGTGTTATCTCTTGATAATTGCTATATGTCTTGATTATATCTTGATAATTGATAATCCTGTATTTTTCTGCAGGTTTTCCTTTTTCTTTCTTTCTTTCTTATAAGTCATGACTTTGACCTCTCTTGGGTAGGAATGGAAGGATACTAAGAAAGATGACCTGCCACTTACATGAATTATAAAAACCTGTTGCCGTCACTTCGATTCCAACTGTAGCGACCCTGTAAGACAGGGTAGAACTGCCCCATAGGATTTCCAAGGCTGTAATCTTTACAGAAGCAGATCGCCCCATCTTTCTCACACAGAGCAGCTGGTGGGTTCGAACCGCCAACCTTTCAGTTAGCAGCCGAGTGCTTAACCATGGACGTGAGTCTGTGAGTATGAGTTTATTCTGAAGCCAACACTGTGGTCAGCATTGTTCCTCACAATTGATCATGCCTCACAAAGTACTATGTACCTGTGGATGGACGATTAAATGGACAATTGAACAAAGTAGTCACATTTCAGATCCACTCCTATATATCCTCAGGTTATCTCACATCCTGCAGGACCCACAATATACTCCTAGAGGAGTGAAAGAGAGGGTGAGGAGAGAAGGATACACCCCCACTCCCAAGCATGCCTAAAACAGTTGCAAAGAGTTAAGTACTGTTTTTTTATAATACTACAGACTTTTCATAAACAGGGTCACATTTTTGGCCACATGCAATGGAAAATATGAGCTCATAAGAGCCCTGGTAGCGCAGTGGTTAAGAGCTTGGCTGCTAACCGAAAGGTTGGCAGTTCGAACTTACCAGCCACTCCATGGGAGAAAGATGAGGCAGTCTACTTCCATAAAGATTACAGCCTTGGAAATGCTATGGGGTAGTGCTGCTCTGTCCTGCAGGGTCGCTATGAGTCAGAATTGACTCGACAGCAATGAGCTTTTTTTTATTTTGGTCAGAAAATAATACCAAGTTCCTATATTAATGATCCTTTCTCTTTTTCTTGATTTTATTTTATCTAATCCATTTTGCACAGGAAATAAGAATCTTGTAGACAGAAAGATCATCATTTGTCAACCTTTTGCAGCAATTTTCCCAACAGTTCTTTCAGTTCTAAATGCTGTTAAGCATCTATCAGTATCATATAATAGCCTTAATGGGTGGGAAAAGCAACAACAACAGTACAACTATTTGCTGCATAAGAATGAAGTAAGTGGCTTTCGTCTTCCTGGACCACAGTGAAAATGACAGTCCTGTCCCTATGTGGATTTCCACATGCAGCCATGCAGTTATTGTTTGCACTTAGACCTTAAGTTGTCTGTAATTTTTATGTGGGTAGGAATGATGCCAGTTGAGAGAATGGACCTCTCTCTCTCTCTCTCTTTCTCTCTCTCTCTCTATATATATATATAATATATTATTTAGTATCTCAGAGATAAGAAAAGTCAATAAACAGCTTGATTACGAATTCATTCAGGAACAAAAATAATGGCTTTCTAAACTGAAATGACCAAATCCAATAACTAACTGTTTGTCAGGGCAGTAATAATGGTATTTGTATCTCTTTTAATTGGCTTTAACCTTTCCCTTCATGTGTGCAGTATTAAAAAAATTCAAGAGGAAAGTATTTAGAGGCATAGATTTACGGCACTGCGTGGATTACATTCTTTTAATGAGGTCAGGACAATAAACCATCTGAGCAGAACCTGCTGCCCAATGATGAATTACACCCTTTTACAACAGAGAGACTATGCGCACAACACTGACAGGCTCACATCCTCCTCTGTGCAGAGCCAGTGATTCCAGCTTTGCTGTTGAGCTAGCACAGGGTGTTTCCGGTTACAATAAGGAGTGTCAAGAAATTTTCAAAATACATAGCTGTACTGTTCTATGTGGAAAAAAAAGTTGCAGATCAAAATGCACAATGTTTATGTAAGATGTTAATTAATGTATGTGTGTGTATGTATGTGAGTGTGGATAGATGGATGGATGAATAGAAGAAAGAAAGGAAGGGAGGAAGGGAGTGAGAGAAGGAGGAAGGAAGGAAGGATGGATGGATGGATGGATGGATGAGAAGGAAGGAAGGAAGAAGGGAGGAAGGAAAGAAAGGAAGGAAGGAGGGAGGGACCAAGGGAGGAAGATGGATAATTTGGAAGGATACATGCAGTGATATGCTGTAGCTGGCTTGCACTAGCTTATAAGAGCAGATTGTGCAGCATACCTTCCCAATTCCATCACACTCTTAGCTTAAAATTGGACATGGTGGGAATATTCACGCCACAGAAATTGGCAAATGCTACAAATCAGGGCTTTTTTTTCCCCCCAGAGAGCTGTTATTAAGCCTTTATCAACACACCACTGGACAGACACCAAACCATTCAGAGTGGTTATATCTAGAAACTAGTTTTGCTGGGAGAAGGAGAGGTAGATGAAGCAGGAGAGTTGGGAATGGGAAACAGAACATTTTTCCTCTTTATTCATTTCTTTATTATTTGAAATTTTCATCAAGCATTACTTTTATGATAAAAATAAACGTTTAATTTACTTTAAAATCAGCCCACAAACATCATTAAAACTTCTTTTAAAAAACATCATATAAATAACTAATCTGTAATTAATGGAACTTTTACTTTCTAAGTCAGGTACATATCATTTATGCAGGAAAAATGTTCAGACAAATGATAGAGTCAAACGGTTAAAGGATTTAAGACTCAGCCAGAAGTGTGTCCTTTGATGATGAAAATCTTCTCAATCTTCCAGAGCAAAAAGATCAACCACAAAAAAAGTGTTGACATAGATCTGTCTAGAACAGTGGACTATTTATAGTCAGACCCCATCCCACAACTAATTCTAGTGAAGGGAGTCACAAATCTCCTCATGCTGATTGGCCCACCCAAACCTTAACACAGTCTTTGCCTAATCACCAGCCTAGAGCTGGCAGTGTGAACCATTACTAATGAAGAGAAAAACACACCACTTCAGAAAATAGAGCTTAAATCCCACCGAAAATATGTCAGCCGTACGAGCCAGTCAGTCTGTCTATCACTGACTGAAGCAATGTTGATGCTTCCTTTTTGTCACTTTGAGATGCTGAGGTCTGTAGTCAGCCTCAGTTAGGGTCAGAGTAAAGAAGACTCAGAATCTCTGGGTGGTATGAATGGTTCACGTGCTCAGCTGCTCACCTAAAGGATAGAAAAGCATCCAGAGGCACCTCGGAAGAAAGGCCTGGTGATCTACTTCTGAAAAATCAACCATCAAAAATGCTATGGAGCACAGTTCTACTCTGACACACGTGGGGTCACCATGAGTTGGAGTCAACGCATGATTTTGGTTTAAAGAAGGCTCGTGTTTCTCTCTCTGTCTCAAACCCTTGTCATTTAGCTCAGTTCTTCTGTCTTCACTGACAGCCGCCAATTCCAGGTAATATCCTGCTTATGACCTAATTGTTCTTATTTCCTATGGATTCTTGCAAATGAAAGTCACATGCCTGGAAGTTCAGCTCATGCCATGAACATACTGGAACCGCTAATGACGAGAGATGCTTGATTTTATGATTATTCATTCATTCAACAAGTATTTCTATGTGCCAGTCACTGGGTTAGGTATGGGAATACAGTGGTAAACACATTGGACAAGGACATTGCTTTCAGGAAACTGGCGTTCCAGAAGGCAGAAATAGATAAAAACAAGTATACCACTAAAAAATATCAGCAAGTGAGTTAGGTTTTAAACACATAAAATAGGGGGGTATGATAGAGTAACAGGTGCTTTACATCCTCTACTTTAGAGAGGGTGGAAGGGAAAACATTTCAGAGAAGGTAAACTTGAAACAGAGATGTGAATGGCAAGAGAAGCCAGCCATGTGTAGACCTTAGTACAAAATTTTTGTCCTAAATGCTCTTTTATGGGGACTTTTTTCTGTATGAGCTGAGGCCTATAAGGCACAAGTCCAATGAAGGAGGGACTGTAGATGCCTGATAACTTCTTCTTTCTCTCTGGGAACTGTCTCAAAGCAAGCACAGGTGTTCAAAATTGGGATCATTTATGATTTATAGTTAATTTCATGTGTTTCAACACCCCCAAGATTTTTTTACTGGTCAGTGTTGTGGGTAGCATTGTTTCTACGGCCATGTGAGTGTGCATCTTCTCTTATTTGGAAGAAAGGAAGGAAGAGAGAGAGAGAAGGAAGGAAGGAAGAAGAGAGAGAGAAAGAGAAAGAAAGAAAGGAGAGAGGGACGGAGGGAGGGGAGAGTGAGAGAGAAAAAAGAGGCAGTCATTTTATAAACTGGGACATCTCACAGCTGTGAGTGTCTGTACCGTATTAGCAAAGCAACAGAATGGTGGAGGGGCGTGTACATAGACTTTGGAGAAGAAATACCTGGGTTTAAATCCCAGCACTGACACTTAGTGTCACTCTGAGCAAAGTATTGACCTCTCTGAACATTCAGTGTCCTAAATTGTAACATAAGAATATATAAATGCCCACTTCATAGGGTAATGGGGAAAATCAAATGAAGTCTTGTCTATAAAGTACCTAACTGGCTCAGAGTAGCCTAGAGCTTCCTTTTAGAGAAATTTTTGGAAATATTGCTGAACTGTGACTGATCATAGTGAGCCAATTGTTGCATGGGGTCAGGGAGAGCTCATTTATCTTAGCTTCTGTCTTTCTGTTGGATGCGGAGCTGCAATTTGGGACTTAAAGATACAGCAGAGTTTTCCTGATCGGCAAGAAAATTGAGAATGTGACTATCATTCTGTTAGCATGATCCATAACAGAAGACCAGAGAAGCAGTATCAGTTGGCTACTCAGCAAGAGAAAAATAAGCATTCCCTCAATCCTTTACTTGTTACTCTCCACGCCTCCCCTACCCCTTCTCCTTTTCGCTAGCTTCTTTTAGCCCCTTTGATTCTCCCTGAAGCACCAGAAATAAAGCTTGGAACCAACTGGGCAGAATCCCTGAATCACATCACATGTACAGTGCAATTTATACAGCAAACTGCATTGCCTGAAAATAGAATTGTAAGGACATGCATGAATGCTGACTATATTCTATATTCCTAGGACAAATGGAAGTTGCATATGAATATAAAAATAAAAAACCTTGGGAGAAAAATAAACAGGACAGATGCAGCAAGATAATGTTTTTATGTTGTCACCTTTAATTGACTAAAAATATCAATACAATATATTCCTTGGACAATCTCTCCAACCCTCCCCCCTTCTTTCAATGGGAGCAAGGAAGTGTTTGGGAAAAAACATACTCATTGAATTGATAAAACAATGGTTACCACCCCTCGGAAATGTGAGCAGAGTGCTAGAAACCAAAAAAACAAAAAAGTTGCTGTCAGATCAAGTCCCACTCATAGTGACCCTATAGGACAGAGTAGAACTGCCCCATAGGGTTTCCAAGGAGCGGCTGATGAATTCAAACTGCCAACCTTTTGGTTAGCAGCCATAGCTCTTAACCACAGTGCCACTAGGGCTCCAGAGTGCTAGAAAAGGCTTTATTTTATTATTGTTATTTTTTATTTTATACACATTCGCATGGTTTGATTTTTTTTAATTAGCCTGTACTACATTTTTAAATTTTAAAAAAAAGTACATTTTTAAAAACTGATGGGGGAGAGAGAAGAAAGAGTTACTTTCTACACAAGATAGCTACGTTGTTTTTAAGTAAGTTTTATTAACAAGTGACAATTACTTTTTTATGATACATTTAAGATAGTGAATTATGAATGACTGAAAATCCCCTCCAGCCTAATTGAGAACCATTATGTCTGGTAATTGCCACTGATTTCTGCAAACAGTCATTTTTCTCTGGCCTATTAACATAATTTGAATTTTTAATTGCCCTTCATAATTGTCTATTGGAATTAACAAACAGTCCCATTCACTGAAGGGCTTCAGACTAGGCCCTGCCCCAGGGAACTCACATTGGAAGCATCTAAGACCACTTGAGGACACTGTTAGAATTTTGTGGACTGTCAGATTGAGGTGGCAGCCACAGTAACAAATGTGACATCACTTTAGGGACCCACACAGCTGTGGGATGATATATTTTTGGACTTATCCATCCTTGAGTTTACCCACTTTGCTTTGAAGCTACCTTACCAAAGAAGGAACAACATCACATTTTTTAACAATTTTAACTAGAACTTTTGTCACAATGCCTCAGCTGTTTCGCTGTGATAAATGTGAACATTCGCAAAAAGAGAGGAATATGTCCCACTGTGTCCATTTTCTATAGGGTTCCTGGTATAACTAATTTAGTGACATCAGAAAGGGGGCAGGATTCTCAGTTAAGATACGCACACACACAAACACACACACACTACAAAACCCCCTTATGATAATTTTTTCTTAATTTGGATATGTTCCAAAAAGTACCTAGAGAAAAGTACAAAGAAGAAAATTCCCTCTAATTTCCACTAAAGCATCATGTATTTATGCATAAATGCAGAAATACGTGTGTATATAGTATAGTGTTTTGCAATATAAATATTTCCTCACATCATTTAATATTCTTCTAAAATGATTTGAACAACTATGTAATAATTCCACATATGGATTCACCATTAGTTATTTAAGGATTCCAATTCTGTTGGATAATTGAATTTTTCAGTTTTTACCACTACAAAAAAAGTGATATAGTGAGCCACCGTGAATATTTCATATATATCTCTGATAATTACCTCCAGAAAATGTTGTAGAAGTTGAATGAATGCTAAATGCTGCTACATACTGTTAAATCACCCTCCAGAAAAGTTGTATTTCAATATGACTCCTCCATCAGTATATTAAGAGTGCTGGTTTCCCAATACTTTTCCCAACATTAAACCACAAAACCTGTTGCTGTCGAGTCAATTCCAACTCAGCAACCCTATAGGGCAGAGTAGAACTGCTCTATAGGGTTTCCAAGGAGCAGCTGTGGATTCGAAATGCCAACCTTTTGGTTAGCAGCCAAACTCTTAACCACTGTACCACCAGGGCTCCTTCCCAACATTAGATACTCACATTTATCAAAATGTTGGTCCAGTTACTAAGTATAAAAAAAAAGAGCATCTCATCATTTTAAAAATTTGTATTTCTTTGATTAATAGTGAAGTCAAACATTTTTTATGTAATTATTAATGTATGAATAGGTATTTGTGAATTCCATGTTCACCCCCACGCCCATCTACTTTTCTGTTAGAGTGTACATCATTTTCTTATTGACGCAGTCAAGATTTTAAATTATGCTTTTTTATCTCGGGAGATAGCTCTGCCTTAAAGCCACCAGGTGTTCAGTGCTGAAAGAAGAGTAGACTATCACCACACAGCTAGTTCCGGTGCTTCCAGAAACAAGGCTTGTTTTTCTCCTGCTACCTTCAGTCTCTTACGTATTGGCAGTAGCTAGAAAGGGATAGCTCGTCTCTCAGTGCAATATATTGAAACCATAACAAAACTGCCCCAGGGGCCTCTGTGGCTGTCTTCTGCCTCCCAGAGCCCCTTGACTGCCATCTTGGTTCCCCTCAAAAGGTTCCAGTGAAGGAAACCCTCTCAGAACTTCCATGTGGTTTAGTACTGAGGTGAAATGCCCATAAGAAATACAGGCTTGAGTCACTAATAACTAAATCACAAGCAACTCTCTCCACACAAGTTTGTAGCGTCTAACATAAAGCAATGTCTAATCAATATGTCAGCTAGGAATCTGAAACTTAATGATACAACTGCAGAAATGGTCAGCAGTTCCAGCTTGGCTACCTAAACTGGATAACTTGCCAACTCAAACCTGTTTCCAAAGTCAGAGTGCCGGGAGGGTCCATTTAAGTATCTTTAAACAAATGTTTTGAGTGAGATATTTATGGGATTGAATACAGGCAGCTGACTTGCTGGTGTGGGAGGAAGTTCAAAGCTGAGACATTTGTCCTTGCTTGAAAACTGTCAGTACTGTTTGCATGAATGTGTTCAAAGTGGCCATGTTTCTTCATAACTTTTCCAATGAGTTCAACAGGGCCATCAAGGAAAGGCTCTAAACTAATTCCTACATGGAAGCTTCCAGTGCTAATGTCTGCTGGTGACTTTGAGGGAGACATTTATTATAAAAGTAGTAACAGTTTGTTATCATTCCTGACACATTCCCTTCACTTCAAATTGAAACCGAAAATTTTATTACTCTTATTTCCTCACCTCTCCCAAGAAACTCTGTGATTCTCATCTCAGCCTGTCCTTTGCATATTTTGCATACTTTCTTTCAAACTGTTTTCTCAAGCCACCAGTTAGTTACCAGCTGCTGCTGATGACTCATGGTGACCCCAAGTATGTCAGAGTAGAACTGTGCCCCATAGGGTTTTCAATGGCTGATTTTTAAGAGATAGATTGCCAGGCCTTTCTTCCAAGGCACCTCTGGGTAGACTAGAACCTCCAACCTTTCAGTTATCAGCTGAGCACGTTTTTATGCACCCCCCAAGGACTCCACTAAACTTGTTGCACTCCAATAGATTCCGACTCATAGCTACCCTGTAAGTCAGAGTAGAACTGCCCCAGAGGGTTTCCAAGGAGTGACTAGTGGATTCGAGCTGCTAACCTTTTGGTTAGCAGCTGAGCTCTTAACCACTGCACCACCAGGGCTCCAGGACTCCACTAGGCGCCTGGAAATCTGCTTTCTTCATCTCCTAGAGAAAGAGAAAGAGGATTGTGTAGGTAAGGTAAAATTGTGGACCAGGTATCAATCATTAACTTGTACCTGGGCTTTTTAAAGCTTAAACAATACATGATAACATCTTTGAGGAAGTATTCTTTCCTTTGAGGAGATTTACAGACACTTGGTGACTGAGCACTCAGATCTGGAGTCAGACAGGAATTGGTTTGAATTCTGAGTTTGTTACTTTTTAGCTTAAGGGTTGTATTCTATTCTATTTTAAATTCTTTTTTTTTTTTTTAATAGTTAAATAGGAATAGAGGTAGGGTTGTTGTTAAAATTAAATGGAATGACATGGGTGGACGGTACACGCTCAATAAAAACAAACCAAACCAAAAAAACCAGTTGTCATTGAGGCTATTCTGGCTCATGGAGACCCCCGTATGTGTTAAAGTAGAACTGTGCTCCATGGGGTTTTCAAGGCTATGGCTTTTCAGAAGCAGATCCCCAGGCCTTTCTTCTGTGGCACCTCTGGGTGGGTTGGAGCTGCCAACATTTCAGCTACTAGTCTTGTGCATAGCTGATTGCACCACCCAGGGACTCTATTACACACTCAATAAGTGTTTATAAGTGTTGCCGTTATTATTATTAAAACTTGACAAAAAGTATTTTATTCAAAACTCAGGACGTCTGTGTGTCAGGTGCTTCTCTGTTTCCTCCATCTTCTTTGCAGCATCTGTGCTCCCAGTAGATTCCTGCAGGCCCAGTCCTGCTTTGTGTGGAATAGAAAGGAAAACTATGGGAGGGCTTAAAAGATGCCAGACGAATCTTTGCCTGAAGCCAACTGTTTATTCAGCTCATTCAACTAACAAATAATTTCACTGGTGATTTATTGTTTTTCTCAGCGAAATTTTCCTTCATACATCCATAATTAAAAAGGGTGCATAACAGTAAATCGGGGAACCTGTCATATAGCATTTGTTAACATTGGAAACCAAGGCATCATAGCTTTTAGGGAAGAAAAATAAAGAGGTTGGGTAAATCCTGAGAATATGGATTTTTTTAACCAAGTTTTATTTAAAAAATGAAAGACTCTGTGTGTGTGTGTGTGTATGTGTGTGTGTGTGTGTGTGTGTGTGTGTGTGTGTATTTAAAGAATTTTTACTTAT
>NW_004443947.1:12615326-12676359 GCF_000243295.1 Trichechus manatus latirostris | reverse complement strand
ACGGTATTTCTTAGAAACTGGCTGAAAATAAATGGTGACCTAATTGCTATTGCTATTAAAAATATATAATATAAAAATATATAGTAGCAATAAGCACAGGCAATGTTTGTAGTTTCTTATAGAGAAAGAATACTTCTTCTTTTTTAATGATAGGGAAATTTCCCAAGGATGGGGAAGAAACAGAATTATCTAATTCACAAGTTGTCTTTATTTAAGGGAAATCCAACAAATGCTTTGCCCATCAGGAAATGCTGAGAGTAGCAATAGTTAAGAGTTTGATTCTGAGAATCTGATTGTAAGGAAAGAAAAGTTCAACTTGACCAAAAGTTTCAGAGTGCAGAAAGCAGAGTTTGAATCCTGAGTTTTGTGCCAAGCTAACAAACGGCTTAGAATTCTGCCGTAACACATGGATCTAATAATGATACTTTAAAATCTGTTGTGTGAGTGGAGTGATGCAGGACTTAAAGAAGGACGTGTGTGTTTCTCCCATACTGGTTGCACTATAACTGAATGTCACTCTTTGCCAAATTCTATAGAAATAAAAGTGAATTTGATACAAACTACGTTTGCGAAGTTTATCCTGGAGCACCTTAATTCTTCTCCCTGTCTTCTTCCCCTGCCTCCCCTGTTAACTGAGAACCCGGTAAATCAGCAAACAATATAGAAGCCTCATTAAGCCTCCAAGCAGTGCCTAGTCTCACAAGAGAATAGCATTTTGAAGTAGACAGAGAGTAACAACAGATATAATCACGGGGAAGAAAAGCACCAGAATAAAAGAAACATCAATAAAATATACCACGCACCATTAAGGACCACCCCGAGATAAGATACTCAGCCTCGCCGTAAAGATCACAAATGAATTAACGTCAAAAAAAAAAAGAATGTCTGGTCTATCAGAATATGTCAGACCAAGTTGAAAATCACGTCCGCCTAGGGAACTGTCAAGTTTTCCTAACCCTCCATTTGAAGGGTAATTGTGCCAGTGACTCTTAATGCTGAGAGAGACTTAGCAACATCACTTTTCCTTGCACAAAAGACCCAATTGGTTGGAGGAACCATGCACCACCTAGCCAGGCAGGCCATTCATTTGAAGAACAATTAACTTACATTTAAAAAAACAGAAAAAGGCATTCTCATTTTGATTTGAACTTTGAATTTTGATAGAATTACAGAAAAGTTATATGATTAGTAGAACACCCATACACGCTTTAACCCTTTACGTATATTCACCAATTGTTTATATTTTCCCATTTGTCATTTGTTCTCTCTCTCTCACACACACACATACACATACATTATTTTTATCGAACCAGAAAAGATGTAGATATCACCGCCTTTTACCCCTGAATACTTCAGTGTGTATTTCCTAAGAACAAGGCAGTTCGAATCCACCCAGAGGTGCCTTGGAAGAAAGGCTAGGCGATCTGCTTCTGAAAGATCACAGCCATCGAAGAAGCTATAGAGCACAGTTGTACTCTGATGCACATGGGGTCACCAGGAGTTACAACTGACTGGGTAGCAACTCATTTTTTGTTGTTGTTTTTACCATGACCTGACTCTGGGCTCCGTGAAACAGGACACTCCCTAAGTCTGCCATTCATTCTGTCCTCCAGGCCTGGTGCATGGTAGACACTCAACACGTAACTGTAAAATGAAAGAAGGAACACACTTTCTGAGAAACGGTGAAACAACGGAAGACCATGGGCCACCCTGAGATACATTTAAGCCCAATGAATTGCAATTGGCATAAATGATAGGGGGTCATTCTTGCTCTGAAAATTTGAGGACGTTTTGTTTGTTTTATATTTAAAAGGGGAAAAATCACACTGTTGAAAACACCAAACTGTTGCCGTGTATATACACAGTAGACGCTTTTTAAAACATTCTTTTCTAACAAATCGTTTTGGGAGTGCGACGCTGCTTTAGCAGTTGAGCTACGTGTTACTATTTTCATGAAATTCTCTGTCTGGCCACTGGTATTTCTTTCTTTGAGAGTCACATTTAGCCAGGGCTCATTTCAATGTGCAGTCTTAACATTTGCGGGGAAGGGGGTGCAAAGTAAAATTTTACTACACAAGCAGAGCCTGACTTACTCATAAAAATAGCGATCATAGATGGTTTGTAGGAAAAGGATGGTTTTGAAAACAAAACCTGTAAGCAGTTTGTTTTCAAGAACTTCAAGAAGCTCAGCTGTCTCCTCCTCCACTTTTTTTCTTTCATGAGTATGTCGTTGTTGTTGGGTGCTGTGAGGTTGGTTCTGAATCATAGCAACCCTACAGGACAGGGTAGAACTGCCCCATAGGGTTTGCAAGGAGCGGCAAGAGGATTTGAATTGCCAACCTTTTGGTTAACAGCTGAGCTCTTAACCACTAGGCCACCAGGACTCCCCATGAGTATAACGGTAATAATAATAAAGGTTTGATGTTTGACTCATTATCACAATAGGGACTAGCACCAAATTGTCCTAAAACTCCTTGTCTACTATAGGACCAGATCTCCAGTGCAAACATTTGAAATTGCTCACTTTGGGTTATCAAGCTCAGATGATGTGAGGTGTATTGTTTGTTCTGTGTGATTTTGCCTCAAATTAGGGATGAATGATGGTAGGCAAAGTAATCGGAAGCATCTTCTCATGGCAATACACCTCTGTTGGCCAAATAAATATCTTTATAGTGAAAGTATGTATCAAAAGTAGAGATTTCCTCACTCCTTGCTGAACTTAGTTTTCTTGGCCTCTAGGTAGCTTTTAGTTATGAGTTATAACCCAAGTGTGGTGTTTTAGAAGAACTGGGGGGCGGGGGGAAGTAGTATAAATGTAAATGTAAAAGATACAGCTCATTCTGTCTCTGAAATTGTTGGTGTGAAAAGAGCTCAACAGTGTTTTATTTAAACAAGGTCGGCTTCGACCTTGATTGACTTGCAGTAAATTGCCTGGTACAAGAGGCAAAAGGAAGTGGAGAAAAAAATGGCAATCAGCACCAAATGTTTCACATATTGATTGACAAGCACCAGAGATGTGCTAGAGTAAGATAAATTGGCCAACAGGGCCCATCTTGACAGCTCCTGAGATGGGAAAATTGTTCTTGTTAATTTGCTGCAGGAACCTTGTCATTTATGGGGTGTGCACGTGAGTGTCTTCTAATTGTGTAAACAAAGTTCAGATTCCTATGCAGCATCGTTCTGTACTGGGTTTGGTAATTTTTTGGTCTGAATCACCAGAGTGCATTTGTAAATGGCTTGCAACATGGGAGAGGAAAAGGGAAGCAGTGAACCTCCTTTAAGCTGGCATTTCCCACTGAAATACAGCAAATTCCTTGGCAGACGTTTTCCATTGAACAGTAGATTTCAAACTCTTGGACATAAAAACTCTGCTTTCGTCCATGGTTCACAATTCTCTTCTGCCATGTTGCTTTTGTTGTGTGGTGTTGAGTCGATTCCAACTCACAGCGACCCTATAGGACAGAGTAGAACTGCCCCATAGGGTTTTCTAGGCTGCAGTCTTTACTGGAGCTAGGTCTTTCTCCTGAGGAGCCACTGGGTGCGTTCAACCACCAGCTTTTCAGTTAGCAGCTGAGTGAGTGCTTAACCATTGCGCCACTAGGGCTCTTTTCTTCTGCCATACTGGAGCTAAATGAGCATCTTTATCTCACCTCAACTTTGAGTTTGCTGTTTTTAAGTATATCAATTTTATTTCAAAGATTCGGGAGTAGCCAGAGAAATTCTTCATAGATTTTTCTTATCTTCACCCTTCATCATTCCTATCTTTCCCTTTTAGTCTTTTGCTAATTATTTCTCTAGCACCTTCTTTCTTCTTTCTCCCACTCCTCCTGCTGAATTCATGAATGTCGTCTATCAGCCTTCTCTCACAATGAACTACGTTTTGGACCAGGGAGTGGACAGGCTGCCAAAAGGATCCAGGTGGAGGTAAACTTCCAGTCTTGTTGGCCAAGTTTCCCAAATTAAATAAAAATTCATTTTTAATTTAAGGGTATAATTTAAGTTACACCGTTTGTGCAGAAGTTTCTTTTTTTTTTTTCCCAAGTGGAAACCCTCACCATCATTACTCTCCTCTCTCTCTCACTCTCTCTGAATTTTTCAGACCATTAGCCCATTCTTGATTAGGCAGGACTGATATTTATTTTCATTTAAAATGGCTGTGTGAAAAATAACTCTAACTTCAAAGATCTGTTCTTAATCACCCTCATTAATGTCGCAGCTCAGAACAATGCATCACTTTCCCACTAAGACAGAGGATCCAGATTTTTAAAAAAAATTCTCAATTCCCATATTCCTTTGCCTCAACCCCTTTAATATGAAGTGACTCTGATGTTAGGCAGGTGACATAGATGGCTGAAGCAGCCTGGCATATGGAATAAGATAAGAGAGTGGTAGGGCCTGAAGTGAAATGGAGGATATATATCCCACCCGAAGGCATTCTAGGTGACGCAAATAGTTTGCTCTTTCCTAGGAACTTAAATGTTGGTGATTCGAACTCACGCAGTGGTGTCATGGAAGAAAGGCCTGACAACCTGCTTCTGTAAAAATTACAGCCAAGAATCACACAGAGTTGCCATAACAGCAACAGGTTTGGTTTTTTGTTAAACATACAAACAGACATACAGACAGATATAGCATTCTACAGGCTATAGAGCTGTAGTCCTGTCAGATTATGATCCACAACCTTAAAACACCACTTTTAACCTCTTTCAAACACTCACTCCTGATATTTCATTTTTGCATTCAAAATAGTCCTGGCAGGTAGGTACATGGGATTCCATTTTCCCCACCTAACGTTGGAAACAGAGGCACCAAAAATTTCACTTAACTTCTTAGATGGAGGTAGGGCGAGGACCCCAGGCAGCTAGTTCTAGCTTCTCTAGAAAGCGGCCTTTCTACACTTGTCACTTTCCACTCACTCAGTGTTACCCAAGTCCTCCTTCCAACTTTGTTCTTTCATCTGCATCTCCCTAGCAATGTCTACTTCTAAAGCCATCTTCTTTCTTCAATCTCCTTCAGCCCCTCCTTACCAAGGCAGAATTAACTGCCCCCTCTTCTGGGTTAAGTGAGCCTTCATGGCACAGGGATTAAGCACTTGTCTGCTAACCAAAATGTTGGTGGTTTGAACCCACCAGCTGCTGCGTGGAGGAAAGATGTAGCAGTTGGCTTCCATAATATTATAGCCTCGGAAACCCTATGGGACAATTCTGCTCTGCCTATAGGTTTGCTATGAGTCAGAATCAACTCCACGGCAATGAGTTTTTTTTTTCTTGGTTCCCATTCACTTTAAGTCAATCTCTTTAATAGCAGTTATACCACACTGATAATTTTTTAAAAAAGAACAAACAGTTGCCATCAAGTCGACTCCAGCTTCTGGTGATTCCATGTGTGTCTGAGTAGAACTGTGTTAATCACCAGGCCTTTCTTCCAAGGTACCTCCAGGTGCATTCAAACCTCCAGCCATTTAGTTAGCAGCCTAGCAAGTTAACCAGTAGAGTTACCTATTTGCATGCCTGTTCTCCGCCCTCCAAAATGTGAACTCCTCAAGGGCAGGGACAACGCCTGGTGCCACCGTAAACATTTCCTCTGGCAGATCGTTTGATTCAGAAATTATCCTGAGTCAGAAAAGAGAGATTAAGGGGAAGCCCTGGCCTGCTGGCAGTACTTGGATTGCTGGAAAATGTTCATACCCAGGTAGCCTAAAAGTGCTGGGGAGTCTTTTTTAGAATACTCAGGTGTTGTTTATATAGTACCAAGAATCTTTTAAGAGCTAAGAACAGATGAAGCCAGAGAAAAATGCTACAAATAACACTGGAAGCTTAAAGATGAGGGTATTTTGAGTCTCTTTGATTAACAAACTAATAGCCCAGAACATGCATATGAACCACATTTCCAAGGCTAAGGTTCACCAGGGACCAATTTATTGGAAGCAAAAATCTCTTTGGATTTTCCTTAAGTGGCATCTTTTGTTCCACATAAGTGAAATTCGTTTCTCCCCTTCTATCTCCCCCAGAACAAGATTACGTGAATTAAAATTCACAGGATCACATCCCAAATTGTGATGTTCTTGAGGGCAGTAAAGGGCACGACATCAGAGAATTGTTTTGGGATTGGACCATAGAAGTCATCTAATCCCATTTTTATCCATACGTGGGTTTCTTATCCAGCATCCCCTCAAAGGGCATCTAACATCGGCTTGAATGCCTCCACCCATAGTGAACTGACTTCTACGCCCACTCAAGAAATCGCATTCCGTTTGTGTACCAAATCATTACAAAATTCATTCCTCTATTCTCCCAGACTCTTTTTCCTATCTCTTCTATTCCTTGGCCCCTGTTCTGCCCTGTAAGCGAACAGAGTAGATGCAAACCTTCTTCCACAGGACTGGACTGTGTAGATTGAATCTCCCCATGGCCACACCAGACCTCGCCTATCCAAGTCTTCAGTTCTCCTAGCTGAGCATCCTAGTTTCCTCTGGACCTTCATTTGACTCGAATTTACTCCTGCAACCACCATTCTGCCCATTCTTTTCTCAACACCTTCTAGTTTACAAATGTCCATCTTAAAATGCCCTTATTGCATCTGTGAGCGTGTTCTGTCTTTCTTAGAGTAGAACTTGAATAAGTACAACTTCTCTTGATCAGAACCTTGACTTCTATTAGTGATTCAGTTGGGCCAAACACATCAATCAGTGTCTTATACTGAACTTATACTGCTTATTCTGATGGAAAACTCCAAAGCATTTTTGCATGCACTTAGGTTAAGTTGTATTTTTCCATCTAGCACTTGCATTTTTTTTTTCCTTTTTAACCTAAGTGCAGAACTTTACCTTTGCCTCTTAGATTTCAATTTGGGTGATTCAGATATTTTTGAATCTTCATTCTTTTATCCAGGATATAAGCTTTTGTTTCTAGCTTTAGTTTCTCTACAAATATGCTAAGGTCACTATTTCTGTTCTTATTTGTTTTTTCAATGAACATAGTGAATATGACCAATAACAGATGCTGTGGCATGTCTTCAGAGACATGCAGAGGAATGGACGTCAGTAGTTCGCAATGGATGGTTGAATAGATCAGGAGAGCAAGGAGGGTCATGAGAGTTGCTTCAAAGTGGTAAATAGAAAATTCTTAATAGAATCACCATAAAACTTACCCCTGGGGGAAAACTCAAGTGGCCATAGGGACCAGTTAGGCCATATGGATAAATGGAAGTAACCAGAAGTAAATAAAAGGGAACGGTGGGGCTTGCGGTACAGCTGGGTCAATAATCCATTAATCAAAAGCATTAAAATCCAATTAAAAGAAAAAGAAAACATTGTGTTGGCCAAAAAATATATATTATGTCTGTATGCCAAGGGAAGTGCATGGGCTGCCACTGGGCTAACTCTGCTCTAGAGAGGAACATTTGAACTGAGGAATGGACATGGGTGTTTCTCCTACTCAGGCAGCAACCCCTCCTCTTAAAGATTTCCTGGGTAGTCACTGCTGAAAAGCCACTGTTCTGAAAGCTTTCCTCCTTGGGGGCATTGTTAAGATATTACTTGGTTCACTAACTGTTGACTTTTTGCCCGAGCTGGCAAGTATATCATTTCTGTTTATTGTTGATTGGAGCTCAGAGAGCTCAGTTTCCTGGCTGAAGCAAACTAGACATCTTCCCCACTTTCATCCTATGCCCAAAATCCTGTATCCAGGATGCTGCTATGGTTGATCCTGATACAAGAAACAGTGGACCACTTAGAGCTGGCCTTCTTTAAAGTCTGTGCATTGTGTCGTTTCTTACTGCTGCTATAACAAATTACCATAAACTTAGAGTTTGCAACAACACAGATGTATTACCTTACAATTCTGGAGGTAAGAAGTCCAAAATCAGTTTCAGTGAACTACAACTAAGGTGCCAGTAAGGCTGCCTTCCTTCTGGAGGCTCTGACAGAAAATTTGTTTCCTTGACTTTTCCCCATCTTACAGGCTACCCGCATTCCTTGGCTCGTGGCCCCTACCTCACATCACTCCAACTTCTGCTTCCATTCTCACATCTCCTCCTCTAATTCTGACCCTTTTGCCACCCTCTTATCTTCGCATCTCAAGATCCTTAACTTAATCACATCTGCAAAGTTGCATTTTCCATATAAGGTAACATATTCACAGGTTCTAGGCATTAGGACGCGGACATCTTTGGGAGCTGTCTCAGTTTGCTAGTGCTACTGTAACAGAAATACAAATGGGTGACTTTAAAGAACAAAATTTATTCTCTCAGAGTTTGGGAGGCTAGAAGTCTGCATTCAGGGCACCAGCTATAGAGGAAGGCTTCCTCTCTGTTGGTTCTAGGCGAAGATCCTTGTCTCAGCTTCTGTAGCTCTAGGGTTCCTCAATCTCCACGTGTCATCTATCTTCTCCAGTATGTTTCTTGTCTCTGTGTCTATGCTGCTCCTTATAACTCAGAAGTGATTAGGTTTAGGGCACACCCTACACTGACATGGCCTCATTAACATAACAAAGAAAACTCTTTTCCAAAATGGAATTACATCTACAGGTATGGACATGAGGATTCCAACACATATTTTTTTGGGGGGGTGTGGGGGCGTGCACAGTTCAATCCATAACAGGCCAGTATTTTGCCTACCACATATATCATAATTGAGGTACCATGAGGCCAGGTGGAAGGATGAAGCCCTTCCGTTCTGTCACCTTCATTGTATTACGTATGTAAGGAGACTGGGAGTTCATTGAGGAGGGGGATTCCACTAGGTATTTAAGAGCCAGTCCTAGCCTGTGCTGTGCTAGAACATAAGTAGGAGAGAGACGATGGGAACTCCTCCGCTGAGCCCAAAATTTTAAATGAGAAATTGTTTCCTCCTCCTGATGATATAGCCCAGCTTCCGAGAGCAAGCATAACAGTCAATACTGACCAGGAAATGGCTGGTAAATAACTTTCTGGAGGCTCCTCCAGAGGATGGGGGCTGTATTAGGACTTCATAATACTTTAAGAGAAACTTCTCTCCAGAGCACCTGAGTATGACGAGAAGGCACCAATCCTGAATCCTCAACCAGTCTCCAAGGGATGCCTTCCTTTTGTTTTGCACTACCCCCATTAGCTAGTTTGCAAGGAGCCTGGTGGTACAGTGGTTAAGTGCTCAACTGCTAACCAAAAGGTTGGTGGTTCGAACCCACCAGATGCTCCCCAGGAGAAAGATGTGGCAGTCTGCTTCCATAAAGATTACAGCCTTGGAAACTGTATGGGGTCACTATGAGTTGGAATCGACTCCACAGCAACGGGTTTAGTGCTAAATAATTACAACTCTGAATTTTCTCATGTTCATTGAGGAAGGTGTGATCTTTCCCACCTAGTAGTATCACTCTTAGGGTGCGTGAATCACTAATTGTTGCCCTAATCCCAGGAGATAAATTTCTCCATAGAACCCAGCAGCAAAGAGCAAAGCCTTGAAACCTACTTATGAAGAAATGTGTCAGCCTTCATGGACTTCCATTTCCCAACTTGGAAATTATATTGACTGGAGTTAAGTGGAGCTTTACTGAGGGTGTTGTTGATTGGTGTGATTATCTACTGGGTGGGGTGAGGGATAAACTCAGTGAGTGAGAGCCAGTTTTATCTTACTTTGTCCTCTGATTCATTCCGAGTCCTGGTATAAAGCTATTTGTCTTAGAAGAGAAACTCCTGGGTTAATGTTTGTGTGCATATTCATTGATTTAAAAAAATATATGATTACAAGGAATAAATGCTATATCTGTATAGTGTGTGTGTATATATATATATGCTATGTATAAATACAAATCCTATATATAAATATAAATGCTATATATAAATGTAAATGCTATATATAAACATAAATGCTATATATATAAACATAAATGTGATCTATATGTATATATATGTGTGTATACAGATATATATATCTGTATCCAGATTTATACTAATCATCAAAGATTTTAAACAATGATTTTTATAGTACCAAGCTATACAGAAATATTTGGTAAGGTGAGAAAACTCGTTATCTACTTCCCTTCTAGATGTTACTCATCTTCTGTTTTAGGGTATGAAAAGTTTCCCAGAAAGGCTTCTGATTGGCATTGGATATTGTACTAACAGAGTTCAAGGGTAGACTTTTAACTATAAAGAATAAAGAAGTTCTGGGGCTGAAGCTTTGATTGAGGACATTTCTGTCTTTGTGGGAAGCAGCAACAGCAATAAGCAGTCCTATGGTACAAAACTTGCTTGAGTCTTTCTGCTCGTGACAGCTGGGGATCCCTGCAGCTCATTTGTTTGGGAGGGAGATAGGGAGAAAGAGACAGGAATAGGAACATAGTGTTCCTTCCTCAGAAGCCGAGGCATTATTGTGCCTGTTAGAAACATGTCTCTCACCATTCAAGTTACATCAGTTGACCCATGATTTTAGAAGTATAGGGAGAAAGACAATAATATTAAGTATTTATTGCCTGTGTCTGTATAAACACGGAATTTTTACTACTCTAATTCTCATCCCCCATCACTATATCTTTGATACCCTTAATGGAAAACTAGGCAGCCAGGGATGCTTGAAATGATATTTAAACTATTTGAGAAAGGCTTCTAATTAAGCTATTGGGAAATATATATACATCTATGTTAAAACTGTAGGTAAGTGATTTACTTTTCACCTTTTGTAGGGTTGTAAGCATTTAAAGCACTCAAGTCAAAGGTAAAACCACAAAGGCACAGTTGAACTTAATATATTATGTCAAGATTTACAGTAACAAATTATCGTTTTTCAGCTATGAAGATATCATTAAACATATGCCAAGCAATCAGCACATGACTGTTATAGGTTCATGGAGGAAAGGCATTTTCTAATCGTATTCAGTGGTGTTTTTCCCAAGACAGCAACAACTTTTATAAAATGATGGTTATATCTCCTCATTACAGAATCTAATCTCCCCAAAAGACATTCAGCAGCTGCAAAACCCTAGCATCTTTTTGTTGTAAATTGTTTTTTTATTATTTATCCCTATTTAACTAAAGAAGAAACGGCCATCAGATGATTTAACAAGATGAGAATTTAGTGGTTTTAACATTCGACAGCGCCCAGTTGTTAGCCCATGCATTGATCTCTTTTGATCTGGGCTTAATAGTAATTGGTGCTTTTTTGCTTTCATGCCTCTACTGCATAAGCCAAGTATGAGTCTTATAGGAGGTAATTCTACGTGATTGGCTCTTCTGTATTTCTTTGTAGCAGGGAGTTTGAAGTTGTGTATACTCTTCATAGAATTTAGGAAACTGCAGAATGAGACAGAAAGGAATACATGTGTCCTGCCTGAAGTTGAATTTTGATAGTAGGTGTCCTTATGGACTGGCATTGTTACCCACAAAGGGATAGCAGAAAGTCCCAAGATGGAAACCTCTGTTTGACTGATGGGTATTATGATTTACTGGTGCACATCCCGTTGCAAATGATGCTCCGCAGTGGGGCACAATTCTAGGTTCTTAAGAAAGTGATCACGCTCTGTTTGAGACTGTTCTGTGGAATTTAAAAATAAAATGGCATTAATGAGTTTTCGCATCACTCCATTGGCAGAACTTTCAGGGGACAAGCAGCCAATTTAAATAAATAAGGTTTCATACCCCTATGGGAGATTACAGGGGTGAGACATTCATTTTCATCGAGGCTCCATTTGAGAAGAGGAAATTTTGCTCTCATGACATACTTTTAAGTAGATGGCTTCAGCAACTTGGTGGTGATGTTTCCTGTGTTGCTGTTTTAAGGCAAACATTTGCTTTTCTTTACAAGACTGGGCCTATTTGCCTAGAAAGGTTTAAACAGTTTCTCTACCACTAATACTGCATGGCAGGTCACTCAAAACCAATTAAGCAACTGTTTCATTCCATAGACTTTTTGTTTGTTTGTTTGAAAACCTGCTTTTCATTTATTCTGGGCAGACTGAACTTGTTTACTTGTGGCCATTTCCTATCCAAGCTTTAGATTTTAAACTTTATAGATAGAAATTCATCTTCCAGTTTTGTGATAAAATAACTCAACTACAGCAAAATTCAGATAAGACTTAAGAAAAAAAAAGCATATTGAGTTTTACATAAATAGCCTCTTCCCTACCATGATAACAGCTGGGAACTTTGTACTAGTGTGAACCTACATTTCTACTTATTCAATAATTGGAGCCTCAATGCTGTTTACCATTTTATTTGTATTATTTATATATCAACCAAAGGGGTACGAACACTAAAAAATAATTTCACATCACCTATCTTCCATTTATCTTATTTTTAAAAGCCCCAAAGACATAGTTTTCCTATAAATAATAATAAAATAGCACCATATTAATATTTCAGCAAAGATCCCCATCACACACACTTACGAATACATATTCTCTAATATATACACACACTCATCCCTACAAATTAACTGTGCCTGAGGCTTGCAAGAAAATCAGGTCAAGCTAAAGGAGAAATCAGAGAACAGGACCAAAATTAATTTACTACTCTATGCCACATGTGAATATGGGTATGTGGGGGGTGGGGGACATGGAATGGCTTATTTTCTGGACCATTCCTATCCCTGTATATGTTGAGAGTTTTAACTCTGAGGCATGTACAGCGCTGTCTTGCCCAAAGATGTAAGTTCAACTTTCTCGGCTTAGGTTTCATTAAATTTCCTTAAGCTGTGTAAAAGATGAGTGCCCGCCTTGTCAGGTCTTTTCCAAAACATTGGAAAGCCCTTTGTGAACTTCTTTCTTGCTGGGAGATATTGTTTCATCAAAATTGTGAAGAAAATCATGATCTACCTAGCTGTCTGAGAAGGGTATTCTAAGCAATGATGAACATCATTTTCAAATCTTTAGAATGGTTTTCGATCCAGTTATGTCTTTTGGCTTATGCTGTGTGCTAAAGCAAGCTGTATGTAACTATGATAAGACTGATACCTCATTAGCCATGTTTATTTGAGCCAAAGACCGAATCATTTTTGACTCCTCTCTTTCTCTCACGCCCACATTAATCCATCAGCAAAACTTACTGACTTTACCTTCAAATATATCCAGAATCTGATCTTTCAGAATTTCATCGCTGCCACCACTCTACTTCAAGCTCCTATCATCTCTTGCCGAGATTATTGCAGCCACCTTCTGGTGGGTCTCCCTGCTTCTGCCCTTGCCTCCCTTAGGTCTGTTCTCAACAAAGCAGCCAAAGTGATCTTGCTAAGCCCTACATCACATCCCATCTCTCTTCCCTCAGAGCCTACAGAGGCTTCCCATCTCACTCAGAGTCAAAGCCAAAGACCTCACAGTGGCTTGTGCAGCCCCCTCTTCCCCATCTCTTATTTCATTCCAGGCTCCCTGATCTGCTTGCTATTCCTGGAATATACCAAGCATGCCGCCAGCTCAGAGCCAGGATTTGTGCAATTCCTTGTGTCTGGAATACTCCTCCCCCAAATAGCTGCATGACCCCCTCCCTCACTGCCTTCATATCCCTAATCAAATGTTATCTTAACCGGGAGGAAGTTATCCCTTATGATAGCCTTACATTAAGTAGTAACTGTCTCTTGCCCCTCACTCTGCCACTATTCCTTTTAACTTTCTGTTTTCCCCTATAGCCCATACATACATGCATATGGGGGTGTGCGTGTGTGTGTGTCTCATAAATACATAATTATTTGTTGTTACTTTTGCTGTTATTTATTTGTTGGTTGTCCTCTATCCCCATCAGAATGTAAGATTCAGGAAGGTAAGGATTTTGATTTTGCATTTCATAGCCCTAGTCCATAGAAGAGTGCCTTACATGTATCAGACACTCAAAGGATATGTGTTGAATGAATGGAAGGAAGGAAGGAAGTAGCAAGGAAGGCAGGGAGGGAGGAAGGGAGGGGAGGAGGAAGGTCTTAGAATCCTTTTTGATGACTGATCTAGTAACTGGTGGGAATTCCCTACTAGTCCTTTTATCTTCAACACAGTTATTTTAACTTGCCTTATACTGGATAGAAACTAGTTTAGGTATACATATGCCAACGCTTTGCTTAGATGAAGAATATGACTAATTTACTGGGATCATGAGAAAATATAGGTGGGACAACGGAGCCCACCATTCCAGTTTCTGTCTGGACATTGGCCAGTCCCCACCTCCCCCCCCACCCTGCTGCTTTGCCAAATGAGCCAAGTAAACACATCCTTACCTCCTAGGTGAACATTAATTACTGTTTGCATCATGCTTTGAGATCCACAGATGAAAGCGGTCATAAAAGCAAAAAAGTGTTATTACACTGTGAATGGTTATAGGCTCTCATTTAGCTCTGGAAACTGATCAAGGGGGAATGGTGAATCATGAGACGAAGGTTGGCCAAATATTACACTTGTTATAATTAATTTGAGCTTAAGTTTCAACACGGTGACATGTTCCCTTTAAATAAAGTTAAGTCCTCTAAGGATGCATGAGTCTATATGGGTCTCAGTTTTCAGCTGGGAACTACAGTTCTTCAGATATGCGGAAGGTACGAACAAACATGTCCCTGACTTCAGGTGGGGTGGGGGGGATATCTGGGCAGACTGTTTACTTTGAGATGTCTTCTAAATGATCCTCTTTGTCTCCTTTCCCCCAAGGGACAGTGACAAGAATGATCACAAAATTATGGGGCTTTAGAGCTAGAACTGAATTGAAAGGGCTTGTAGCCCTATTTCTCACCAAATCCCAAATTTGTCTATGGCCTTACTCACAGGGCTACTCAGGACTCCTAAAATAATTCCTGTGATGAAGAGCTCCCTACCTTACTAGGATGCTGTATCTGATGTCATCCAGTAATTGTCATTAGAAAGCTCTTGTGTGTTTATGCATTTTGCCAACAATCTTTAGTAAACACTTTCCGTGCGCAAGAACTTTGTTAGGTGCTTTGGAGATGGAAAATTTAAACAACAATAACAATGCAGATTTAAACAACCACCTAGAGCAATGCCAGTGTCTAGAAGAGACCTTGACATGTAGTAAGTATTGAACAGATATGTGTGTTGAGTGAATGAATGAAGAGTATATTACACTCTAGAAAAAGGTGACCCCATGTGTGTCAGAGTAGAACTGTGTTCCTTAGACTGTGTTTTCAATGGCCGATTTTTTGGAAGCAAATCACCAGGCCTTTCTTTCGAGACACCTTTGGGTAGACTTGAACTTCCAGCCTTTCAGTTAGCAGCTGAGCATGTTAACCATTTGCATCATCCAGGAACTCCTGATACCAGGTAGAAATTATATAAAGAAGAAGCATAGATAAATGCAATACATATGAGCTGAATCTGCCTCCTTTAACTGTCATTATTCCTAGTACTGGCATTTGAGCCAACTTATAAAAGTCCATTTCTTCTTCCACGGGTAATGGCGCGATTATTTGAGAATTGATAAAACTTACCTTACCTCTTTTGCAGGCTCAAGAGCTGTAGGGCCTTTAACATACTAAATGATTCCTAGCGTACACATCAATTTGAATTTCCTCTCCTGGACAACTCCAAATTCTCAACTAGGCTCTTAAGATATCAGCCCATAATAGCTTGGAGTAACCAGTTCAGATGTGATCACACCAGTATAGAGTATAATGGTACTGTTTTTATTATGACCTGGACATGCTTCTCATACCATTTCACACTGTATAAACCATTGGATCATGGAACGCTTTTATTTCCTGGGACACCTGTTTCCATCATGTGAGAACCCAGAGTTCCAAAGAACAGAGTTTGAAAAATAAGAGTCTAATATTAAATGTTTTCTTGGGTAGGATGGAGGAGAGAGAGAACTGTTTTACACATCTTGCATTGGAATGATAGAATTGGAGTTCATTAATATGATTTGCTGTGGAGCCAGATTTTCATCTTGAACTTTTGTTTCTCTGCTTGTCCTCCTACTTGCATATTTTGAGAGGAGTATAATTTAGTGAACAGAACCCTGGACTCTCAGGTCACTAAAAAATCCACTTTCTCTTTTTAAACCACAAAGTGAACTGGTTGGTCCAGATATTATCTGAGGTTCCTTTTAGAGCTAAGTACCATTCTGTGGACTTTATGCTTAGCTTTCTTCAGCTTTATCCAAATAATTCTATAGCTTTTACTAGTCTTAAAAAAAAAAAAAAAAGCAAGAGATAACTAGAAATCTATTCTAAATAGAAGCTTTGTGAGGCAGACGGTCAGCAGGTCAACCCCAGCCCCAACTTCTAAGACTTAATCTAACATGACAAAACTACATGAATTATGAAGCAGATATGAGCTGCAAGCCTCGATTGTCTATGCCCTGGAGCTGTATGATGTATCTAGTTTTCATAAGGAAAGAAAAGGGCTGAGCATTTTTGTGTAAGTTCACTGATGGTGATGCTCCAGTCACATCAGCTCTATTGTGATGGTGTTTGTTGGTTGCCCGCGCAAACCTGTTTGTTCACATCCAAAATTACACGTTGTTGCATCACTTGACACAAAATTCCTCACTCACCTTCAGTCTTTCATCATTTCAGTCCTCTTTGGTAGTGTTTTCTTCCTCGGTAACTGGGATTGTTTGAAAACAGTGTCAAAACAAATAATTTCCCATCTCCACTTCCTGACACTCACTCAGTGGCTATGCTTATTCCAGAGCCTCTGCCCATGCCTCTGTTTATTTACTGTCTCCTTTCTCTCTATCTCCTCCATCTGTTCCCTCACTGAATTCAGAATTCGCCAGAGAAAAGTTGGGCAGACCTGTCTCAGGGTTGGGGGGAAAGAGACAACCGTTTGCTATGAGAAATGATGTTTCAGAACCACGGACAGCACTGCTGGGCTTGGCTGTCCTGTGCTATGAGTTGAATCCCACTCATAGTGACCCCACATGACAGAGCAGAACTGCCCCCATAGGGCTTCCTAGGCTGTACATCTTTATGGGAGTAGATCACCAGGTCTTTTCTCCCGCAGAGTGACTGGTGGGTTCAAACCGCAGACCTTGCTGTTAGTAACCAAGCACTTTAGCCATTGCCATCACCGGGTCTTCTGCTGGGCTTGGCAACAGGGGACAAATCCATTTTAGTAAAGTCCTGCCTGTAGTTGTGAGGCCCTTATTTGGAACACCACAGGTAGTGGAGATGACAAAACTCCACAAGGAAGCTTTGCTTTAAGACCCATTCTCCCCAGAGTTTAGGAGCCCAACTTTACACGTCACACACAAAATACAGATTGCATCTGGGCCTGGCTTCCTGTCCTAAAGTCAGCGCACCTAGCATTTACCTTCTTTCCCCAGGCTGACCTCTGAAGACTGGGGCAGGCTCGGGGACCACTGTTCTCACCCTGCAAACGCTGCAGCCATTGTTTCTGCGTGGGAGAGCTGTGGGTTCCTTTCCAGCCCAACACTGTAATTTTATCAACTCTGGCTCAGAGAAACCTATAGTTATAATGCTAATTAGGGGGACACACATTTAATCTGAGTGGAAGGCTGTTTGTATCTTGCTGAGCCTGATAGCACAGGGCTCAGGCAACAGCAGTCAGAGGCAAAGCAGGCCTTTCTCCCTCTTCCAAGTATTTGAAACAGGGCTTACTCTTGCCAAACAATTTCTCCGTTGGATTAAAAAAAGAGAGAGAGGGAGAGTGCTGAATATGCTGGAGCTCAGAAAACTTTGCGTTTATCTCCCGCCTGCATAATATATTTCTCTGTGCACTGAGAAAACATGCCTCTTATGTTATCTAATTGTTTCCTGACACATTTAGCAACATTTCACACTCTTTAAAGTGGCATTAACATTGCTGACGGTGGAGGTGCTTTCATTAGATGGGCTTTGAGTTGTGGCCAGGATGCACTGCAGGTCTTCAAATGGGCTTGTAAAAGGCAAGAAAGGCATTATTTATGAAAATAGAGACTTGGCCAACAGTGCCCTGTCGATGTGTACTAATTTTGCTGACTCTAGTCAGTTTAAGAGTGGGCATGTGTGCTTGCGTGTGCAAACACACACACACACCAACTTCTCATGAGCTGAACTAGGACACCTTAGTTCTCCAGCAGGCCACTTGGCTGCATGGCTATCCTGGAAGATTTCCACAACGTCTCTCCTGCCACATCTTCTCAGCCACAGCAAAGCACTGTGCTGTTTCAGATGCAGATCGGTCACTTTGCACCCAGTGCTGAATAACCTCAAGGCGGATGTATCTGGCCAGCATTGTGGTCATGCTTCTAGTTGTGGAGTTAATTCTCACCCCTCCACTTTTCTCCCTTAATGCTTCCTTTTGCCCCCAGAAGGCTGACTATTTTTTTCCTCCAGCTGTCTGTATTGATGGTTTTCCCAGGAGGCTGTTCTAAGTGGGCCTTCAGAGAACACTACCCCGCAAGCACCTGCCTCTGGGGGCCTGAAGAGAGAAATGTGAAGGTTCCCTGTGACCTTCATGAAGAAAGTAAGCCAGGCATGGAGAAGGTGGGGAAGGTCCAAGGGGAAGGCTGTGAATTTCTGCAAAGACACAACCTCACCATGTGCTCTTGGCCCAATTATTTATTTTTTTTCCATACTTGCCTTGTGGGCAGAAGAATATTCAGAACTTGTGGAATCTTAAAGCTGAAGGGGAGCTCATACAGATTGCTTAGTCACCCCCTACACTGCTACCCCTTCCCATCGGCTTTCCTGGTTTATGCCAGTTGGAATTAGTCACTCGTCTCTCTTTGCATCTCTTACATTGCAATGACTCTCTGTGGCCATACAACGCTTAGTCAGAGAGATCAGAATTAGAATCTTGGCCCTGCCAATTACTTGCTGTGTTACCCTAGTCAAGTCCCTTAATCTCTATAAGCCTCATTGTCCTCATCTATAAAATGCAGATAATCATAGGACACGCCAGATAGTATTGCCGGAAGGATTACATAAATTATAATTTATGGAAAGTGCTACACATACTGTCTCATGAATGCTCAAGAAATGTTAGCAAATGTTAGTCTCTTCCACTGGAATATGAGCTTTGATATGCATAGTGTATCATCACGTTTCTTAAAAATACTGGGTGCTGCTATGTGATACCCAAACCCAGACCCACTGGCGTCGAGTAGATTCCAACTCATAGCAACCCTGTAGGACAGAGTAGAACTGCCCCGTAGGGTTTCCAAGGCTGCAATCTTTACAGAAGCAGACTGCCACATCTTTCTCCCATGGAGTGGTTGGTGGGTTCAAACCGCTAACCTTTCGGTTAGCAGCTGAGCACTTAATCACTGCACCACCAGGGCTCCTTGCTATGTGATAGTACAATAAAATTGCATCTGTTAACTGATGCCTAACAAGGTCAAACTTCTGTAAATCACAACTAGGTAACAGCTGAGCCACAATAAAGAACCCTGGTCTTCTGACTCCTGATCCAGTACTCTAACTGTACTGCTAGTGGGGATTTTTCAGTAACAAAGCAATGACTTTCAAGCTATTGTTTAGGAACAGAATGAACTGATGCATATAACCTTCATGTCCTCCTAATAAACCAGACCTAGTACACATGGGATTGTTATGAGTCGGAGTCGACTTGATGGCAACTGATTTGGAGTCCCAGGATGTCTCAAACAGTTAATGCACTTAACTACTAGCCTAAAGGTTGGAGGTTCGAGTCTACCCAAAGGCCCCTCAAAAGAAAGACCTGGTGATCTACTTCCAAAAAAACAGCCACTGAAAACCCTATGGAGCACAGCTCTGCCCTGACACACGCAGGGTCACCTTGTGTTGGAATAGACTACACAGCAACTGATTTGGGGATTGTTTTTTAGTACCATCCCAGCTTCCACTTTCCATTTTAGTTTCAAAATATTACTACCTCGTTGAGGGGAGCATTTCAGCTTTTTGATTGGCTTTCAGTGGTTACGCTCCCAACATTGCTAATCTTTAGCGTTTTATCAAGGGCCATTCAATGAGAAATGAGTGAGGTACTGTGAGTGTGGGGGCAGAGAAATGAAATAGTCCAAGAATCTGCAGCATAGAGCACTTGTATATCTTTCTTGTCCCTAAAGCACACAGCAAAACACAGATTTACCTTTTAGAACTGTTTGCAGTCTGCAGACAAAGACTTGGAAAAGTTAATATTCCAATAATGATTATGAAACTAATTATCATTTGTAGTGCACTTTTCCATTTGCATCATACTTGCATATATATTATTCATTTAATCCTCAAAAGGTTCTGGAAGGGGAATGGGACACCTATATGATACTCTTTTAACAGATAATAATAATACTGACTGTTTACTTCCAAAACTTTATATAAAGTATCTCATTTAATATTTATAAAAAACTCACAAAGTGTGTTTATATACATTTTGCTTATCAAACAATTGAGTGCAGAGAAGTTAAGTGACTTGCCCAAAGTCAATCAGCAAATTGGTGGCACAGCCGAAATTTGAATGTCCATCTGGTTCCAATGCCAACCATATTACCCCATCAGTGACTGGTACTTTATTATTACAAAGGTTAATTAAATCCAGCCATCACTGCCTGTGCTGTGTGATATGAGCTTAGAGCCAGAATGCCTGGGTTCAAGTTCTTCCTCATCCTCCACTCATCCCCTATGTACTCAGTTTTCTCGTCTTTGAAATGGAGGTAATATTACTTACCCCAAAGAGTTGTTGTAATGTTAAACATCATAATATGTAAAGAGCTTAGAAATAATATTGGTTTATCATATAGCTCAATAAATCTTAGCTATTGGTGATGTTTCCATAAACCAAGAAGCACGAGAGATGAATAGAAAAATGAGTAAAGCAGATTCCCTTGCATCATGGAGGATCATATATTTTCCAAGGGAGATGTGATCCAATGCCGTGTGATAGCATTTCAATCTTACACTGTTGGATAGTGTTGGATCACATCTCCCAAGGAGTTTCCTAGGGTAGGAAGCCCTTTGAAAATTAAGTTTCAGTATCGGCATACAGTTTCTTTAAATCTTTCTCTTTCAGTTTTTCCTCGAACTAAGCTCTTTTGACAGTGTAATATAGATTCCAAGAGGGTTAGGAAACAGCCCAGTGTATATTCTGTGTGATCTCAGCACATGAGACAACTCAGTAAACAATGACATGGCCAACACAGTTTAATCTTACACTGTTGGATAGTGTTGGATCACGTCTCCCAAGGAGTTCCCTAGGGTAGGAAGCTTCTTAATTAGAGTAGAATTGCGTCTTACTCAGGGAGTAGGTTCTAAAGTTAGCAGATGAGCCAAAAAATTTGGCCACAACACCACCCTTGAAAATCTCTTAGGAAGGTGCCATCTTGGAGACTGATATACCATCTCTCAATAACACACAGATTTTCCTCCAAGGTTGTGAAAGACCGCTATGTCTTCACTGGAGCATCAGATAAAGTAGTGACTTAATATTCTAGGCCACTTGATTTAAAAAAAATACTGACATTTAAACTTAAAATCATCTCTGCTCAGCAAGATACTTATACACTAAGAGGTGCCTAAAACTTGAGACCAACAGCCATGCCACCCAGTAATGCCATGTGCCAAAGTCAATACCATATGTACTCAATATATGTCCAATAAATATTGGTGGAATGAATCATTGTCATCAACCAATTACATTATTTGCTGTGCACAGGCTCTGGGATGAGAGCTTGAATACAAAGATATATAATCCACAGTCTCTACCCACATTCACTCACAGTTTCAAAAATATCCAGACATTTAGACAAGTAAATATACTAATATGTCCCAGTGCAATGATAGAAGTATGCTCTGGGTACCTGTGGGTACCAGTGGGTAGAGTGATCAGGAAAGACTTTTGGAGAAGGTGATGCTTGAGCTGACTATTTATGGTGATTTTCAGGAGGAGATTGAGGCTACAAATGAGAAGGGAACACCTTCCATTCAGAAGGAGGGATAAGAGAAAGAAAAGATGCATATCAGTAGTCCAGTTGTTTTGGTGTGTTTAGAGCATAGAGAATGAGGAGGTATGACAAGAGATAATTGCCACACAAGAGTTTGAACCATATTATATAGGCAGGCAGTGGGGAGTCTTGGGAGAGTTGAAAGAAGAAGCATGACATGAGCAAATGTGTACATTCAGAAATATGCTGGCTTTTGTACGGAAAGGAGAAACAGAAGTGAAGGAGACCAGTAACTGGGAAACTATAACAATCATTTAGATGGTGTTGTCCAATATGGTAGCCACTAGACACATGTGGCTACTTAAATTACAATTAACAACTCAGTTTCTCAGTTGCACTAGCCACATTTCATGTACTCAGTAGACACATTTAATAGTGTGGGGGCAGTAGTAGTTCAGTGGTAGAATTCTTATCTTTTATGAGGGAGACCTGGGTTCAATTCCAGCAAATGCACCTCATCTGCAAGCCACCACCCATCTGTCATGGAGGCTTGCGTGTTACTATGATGCTGAACAGACTTTAGTAAACTTCTAGACTAAAATGGACTAGCAAGAAAATCCTGGTGATCTACTTCCAAACATCAGCCAATGAAAACCCTATGGATCACAACAGCCCCATCCACAACCAGTCAGGGGGATGGTGGAGGATCTGGCAGTGTTTTGTTCCACTGTGCCTTGGGTCAGAATGGGTCGGGGGCCGACTTGACCACAGCTAACAATGACAACAACAACAACAGTACATGGTGTTGACATAGAACGTGTCCATTACCACAGAAATTTCTACTAGACAGCACTAACCTAGACCAAATCATAATGCCATCTCATCTTAGAGGATCTGGAAGTTGTAATTAGGTTCACTTATCCAGCAACTAGGCATTTCTGGTGAGAAGGTATTTGAGGAGCCATTGCCTTTTGGTAGACAGTTTTAGCATGGCAAGTGAGGTGGATTTGTGTACTCAAGTGGAAACAGCACAGATTCACTGTATTTTACCTCATGAGGATGAGAAGACTGGCATTAGAAAATCATAGAAATCACATTATTTCAAAAATAAACTCTACTCTCCATCTATAGCTGATCTATATTTGACACCTCCCAAAGTGCAGTGCTGCCAGGAAGATGTGATATATAAACATGCAAGTTGTCGATGATATAGTAACGACACCGAAATGCATAGAGCCCCAAACTGTGAAGACAGTTCATGCTTGAGCTCCTGAAAGAGGCCCTTTAACTGGGGCAAGTCCAACAGCAAGCCACCCTTCCAATAAGTTATGTGTAATAGCTTGTGTGAAATCGGGATAGTTTGCCAGGGCCATCTGAAAATGATTTGTTTTCGAGAAAATGCTTTACCGGGCTTTAGTGAGTTCAATGAAGTGTGAGTGAAGAGGGCAATTAGGTCTTCTGCTGTAAAAATAAAAACTTTAAACGGGGTGATGTGGAGTAGAGCAAACCTGGTTAGGCTGATATTGCCTCATTGAGAAGACATAAGAGGTCATAATGAAAACTCCTCAGGTAAAGTTAAATAACATAAAATGGAGTTGGAACATTCTATCCTGTATCTCCTGCCTCTAAAAAGGCCATCAAACTCTGTATTGACGTATAGCTCTCTCCCACCTCTGAAGAAAGCCGTGCTATAACTTCCCTCAGTGACTAATTAGGCTCACTTTGAGGAAGTTTTCCCTCCCTCTAACTTCAGTTCCCCAATGGCAATTTAAACTTATTTGCTTGGTGTTTTCTTGGGTATGGGTGGGGGCAGGAGGGCAGGGGGAGGGGAGCTGACTGAATCAAATTTTTCACTTCAAATACTTGCCCAACTCTTATCAGTTGGAAACAAGAGTTGCAGCTTCTAGCCCAGGGCTTCTTGTCCATGGCACTTTTGGCATTTTGGGCCAGATAATTCTTTGTTGTGAGGGTCTGTCCTGTGCATTGCAGGATGTTTAGCAGCATCCCTGGCCTCTGTCTACTAGATGCCAGTAGCACCCTACCCCCCTCCCAGTTGTGACAACCAAAACTATCTCCACATATTGCCATGTGTCACCTAGGGGGCAAAATTGCTCCCATTTGGGAATGACTGCTCTAGTCTAACCTTAGGACTAAATAGAAGTAACCTGCTACATATGTAATATATATTTTTATATTTTAAGATACTTTGCACTCTACATGAGTGATTGAAATTAATTTCTTTAGGGTTTTTTTTTTTTTTTAATGTATAGACAAGAAATTTAATCCCCCCACCCCCACCCCTGCATCCTACCCCAAGGTCAGTGTGGTTTATATAAGGCCTGATGCTAGTTAGAAGTCAATCTGAGTTTCTCTCCAATGCCAAAGACAGAAAGCTTCTTCAGTCTTTGCCTTACTGGACACAAGTAGACCATCTGCCTCTATCTCTGCCCTACTCTTTGAGGCCCACAAGATTCTTGTGTATAGATGAGATGCCTCCCCCCATAAATAGTTTCTCTGGTGCTCTGTTGAAACCCATCGTACCTTGTTGAAGAATGTCCTATCACACGCCCCTCTGCAAGTTCAGAGCTCATAACAGAACAGAACTTGAAAAATTCGATGCCCTTTCCTGAAAAATTTTCTCATGGAATTTAAGGGCAAGTAAGGCCATATTTCTAAAAGAATCATTGAATGCAAGCAAAAGAGGACACTGCCTCAGGTATTGAAAATATCTCTCTTTACATACATATTTGTATACCTTGCGTTTTAACTCCTTCAGAAACTAGGGGCCTCACAACCCCCAAACATTTGGAAAAAAGTAGATAATTTTAGTCAAACATCTGAATAAACAGCAGGTCTTGGGAAATGTCATTAAGACAATTGTTCACATCATTTAAACCAACTGGTTTGTCGATGTTAATGCAGTCCCTTTTCAACAGTCAATTTTAACACAAAAGCCATATGTATTTTTATTAAGTCCTTGAATTTATCAGACCCACAGAGGATTTTTAGTCTTTGACTCAATTTTTTTTCTCTCATCACAAGAGATAATTTCTTCTAATTGAACACCTCACTGTGGCTATTTCCAGGAAGAGCCTTGTTTCTATTCATGGTTAGTTCATTTCTCTAGAATGACCCTTATGGTGCATTCCAGAAGAGAACCGATGAACCTCCGGTTCACCTTGTGGTTCATTTTTTAGCACCTACTCTTGTATAATGTTTGAAATAGTAGAATGAACCATTCCAGGCTTACGCTTTGGAGTCAGGGTTGTTGTCCTGTGACTTCGAGTTGATTCCGACTCATAGCGACCTTGTAGGACAGAGTAGAACTGCCCCATAGGGTTTCCTAGGCTGTAGTGTTTCTAGGAGCAGATCACCAGGTCTTTTCTCCCACAGAGCCACTGGTGAGTTTGAAACACCAACCTTTCGGCTAGCAGCAGAGCGCTTAACCATTGTGCCAGTCAGAGTGCCTGGGTTCAAATTTCACTTCTGCCCTTTCCTAACAGAGTGATGTTAGGAAAATTAGTACATCTACACCTCAGTGTCTTCACCTGTAATGGGAATGATAATAGCACTTAGTTCATAGAAAATTTGTGAAACATAAAAGAGAAAAATATGTATAAAATATTTATTTTAGTTCCCAGCAGAAAGCAAGATCATATACATGTTAAATGTTAACTGTTATTATATTTATTATTATTACAATTAGCAATGATGTCATCAAACTTATTATTTTGGATACATTTATTTCTAGTACTGTTTTTCCTCTTGTCTTTTGGGAATGTCTCTTTGCTCCACCAAATATCCTTATACCCTGTCACTACATAGATCAATTATGAATTGCCTACACAGAATATTTCAGTATCTACTTGCCATTAGTCTTTTTTTTTTAAGATTTTTTTTTATTGTGCTTTAGGTGAAAGTTTATAGCTCAAGTTAATTTCTCATTAAAATATTTATACACATATTGTTTTGTGACATTGGTTACAATCCCCACAACATGACAGCACACTCCCCCTTTCCACCCCGGGTTCCCTGTGTCCATTTGTCCAGTTCCTGTCCCTTCCTGCCTTCTTGTCCTGCTTTTGGACAGGAGTTGTCCATTTGGTCTCATATATTTGACTGAAGTAAAAACACGTTCCTCATGTGTGTTATTTTTTGTTTTATAGGTCTGTCTAATCTTCGTCTGAAAAGTGGGCTTTGGGAATGGTTTCAGTTCTAGGTTAGCAGAGTGTCCAGGCGCCATTGTTTCAGGGGCTCCTTCAGTCTATGTCAGACCAGTAAGTCTGGCCTTTTTTCATGAATTTGAATTCTGTTCTACATTTTTCTTCCTCTCTGCCCGAGACTCTCTGTCGTGATCCCCGTCAGAGCAGTCACTGGTGGTAGCCGGGCACCATCTAGTTCTTCTGGTCTCAGGCTGATGGAGTCTCTGGTTCATGCGGTTCTTTAGTCCTTTGGACTGATACTTTCCTTATGTCTTTGGTTTTCTTCATTCTCCTTTGCTCTGGATGGGGTGAGACTAATAGGTATATCTTAGATGGCCACTTGAAAGCTTTTAAGACCCCAGACGCTACTCACCAAAGTGGGATGTAGAACATTTTCTTTATGAACTATATTATGCCAATTGACCTAGCTGTCCCCTCAGACAGACTATGGTCCCCAACCATTAATCTTTTCAATGTAAAAGGAACTAGTTGTTTTAAGTGAATTTTGGGAACTGATCTGCAACTTGCCCTCTATAATAAACTAGTGAATATATTAAAAAGGGTTAAGCAGAGCAGCAATTTTACTATAAAATTTACTACTTTAGGGGTTTGAAGAGACTGTAGCTCTTTGACATTGGATGGGAGAACTGGTATGTCTGGTTCCAAATTAATTTAAGGAGCAAAGTGGGGTTGTAATTGAGACAATAGGAGTTAGAGCAACGTGGCTTCAACCACAGATATGATGCGATAATGTTTTCAGGTATGGCTGAAGCAGATGATGAATAAGGGCCGGCAGCATGGGTGGCACATAAACGCTATGCACCTGCTACCTGTCCCCACGTCCATGTCTATGATTTTTCTAATTGATGATGGCACTGCTTCCTAGGGAACCCATGGCTTCCTCAGAATCCTTCTTAACATAGCACTCTAGTCAGCTACCATAAATCTATCATCAACATTAACATGGAACTGCTTTGTCTGGCTACAGACCTTTTAATCTGAAAAATTTCACGAGTTAAAACTATCACAAAATCTTATTCATTTGGAAACAGATAAATTAGAAAATTTGAATTAGTCCTCATTTTTAAGGTCATGGGGAATCCAATCACACAGATAATCAGTGAGACTTTGATTTACATGGGGATCTTGGAAAACACACATACGTACACACCCACACATATACGTGACCATATGAGTTTAATGAATGACAGATTGCTGCCTTTGCATGTTTTCCTTGCTTTTTATCAAATCAGTTGAACACTGGTTTTTTTTTTTTTTTTTTTTTTTTTTTTTTGGGTATATTTGCTAGGGAGTATAGCCATTCAAAATGGAATTTCGAAAATAGTTTGGGGGCAAGGGGGTGCTCTGTGGTGCATAAAGAGGGAACCAGGTAAGTGTATCTCTCCTGGTTTCATACCCTTCCCACACTAAGCAATTCTGCAAGAAAGCATGGTCTATAAAGTGAGCCTGTGTAAGTTCCAGCTTGCTCCGCTGTACTTTGGAACCTGTTTGTGCCTGTACAGATGGTCTCTGTCAGTTGGGATAGTTGGGGGGTGGGGTGGGGGGAATATAGCATAAATGAACAAAATTAGCAAATGACACAGCAAAGAGAGAACAGCATACCATTTGTTTGGGGCAAATCTAGGGACTGAGAAATTTCCTAACTAACAGTAGGTACTAGGGAGCAGAGTTGAAGGAGCGACCAAAGCAGGGATGGAAAGGGGGCAGGATGGAAATGGGGGCAGGGAAATAACAGGAATCAGACAACTCTGTGCTGTGTCTTCTCAATACATTAAAGTAATCCCAGTGCTCCCATTGTGTTATGACTGTTCTTCCATTGTCTGTATTTGTAGAAATTAAAAAAAGCGGATCTGTCTATACCATATGAAGTGAATTCATGCTGAACAAAATTTCAAAAAGTTCTTGTAAGGAATGATTTCACAGCAACTATCATATCAGGCTCCTGGAAAATTGCACTTGAACTTCAGTTCCACCTCAGTCAGTCAAAGGAATTTAGAAATTGGCTTCCAGCCATCCTTGTTCTTCAGTATGCAGTTCCAGATATGCCTCAATAATACAAATGTGAAAGCTTATTGATTGTGAGTTAAAATCTGCTCCTACCAGATCCTCCGTGCTAAGTGAACATCAACACTGACTTCACAGCACCCTGGTCAGGGTGCCCCAGCCTTCAGGAGCCTTGGAGAAGGCAGAGGGTAACATTACTATGAAGGAGCCACTTTGAACTTCACACCTGAATTGCAAGAAAAGCTTTGAACCCTGTGGGATGGTAGCTGCTATAAATCGTTATTCAAAGAAATGCTTCTTACTTGAAATTTCTGGAGAGTTCTTAGGAGTAGGAGATGGGAAACTGGAAACATAACTTCCTGTAATTCATCTTCCTCTGGTTTTGGTCACCTTCCTCCATTTTTCTCACCATGCTGTTTGGGCGAGTACCTGACAGAGTGGTTAGGGCGTGGATTTTGGATGCGACAAACCTGAATTTGACTCCTCCTGGCCCC
Organism: Trichechus manatus latirostris; assembly: GCF_000243295.1. Lineage (NCBI taxonomy): Eukaryota > Metazoa > Chordata > Mammalia > Sirenia > Trichechidae > Trichechus > Trichechus manatus. Next base: position 12,647,876 of record NW_004443947.1, on the reverse strand, counting down.
CTCCACTTACTGGCTATGTCATATCACCTCTCTGAGCCTCAGTTTCCTCATCTATAAAATGGAGATTATAATAATTCTGACTTGAAAGGGTTTTTTGAGGATTAAATGAGTTAATATTTATAAAGTGACTAGCATAATGAGTAACAGCTAGTCATTGCCCAATAAACTTTCGCAGTTAGAATACTAATAATGATGGTGGTTACGATAGTAGAGGGAGACCTATGGAAAAAAGTATTGATTAAATGTTAGCACTGATTCTGTTGGAATGGTGATGGGTTCAATCTACCTTTGCCAGAACATCTGGCAGGAATATCAGGCCCCTAACAGTTATGAATGAATTGAATTTTTTAAATCAAGCTCCATTTATCAACTGATCTATTTCAGGGATGATTTGACTTCATTTTGATTGCTTTACTGAGCAGGAGCCCCTGACCTTAAAGCATTAAGAGTATCTCACCTCGTATCCTTTTCTGCTGCTCTTACCCTCCACAAGGGTAACTGACGCTGGGCTATTGTTCATCCTGATCCTCTTACTGGAAGTCCCTTTCCTCATCTTTCAAAGATTTCTCAGGCATCATCTTTTCCAGGAATCCTTGTTTCACTCACCACCCCACCCCTACCTGGCAGGCTGGACCAAATCCACTGCCATCAAGGTTATTCTGACTCATAGCCACCCTATATGACAGAGTAGAACAGCCCCATAGGGTTTCCAAGGCTTTAATTTTTATGGAAGGAAACTGCCACATCGTTCTCCCACGGAGTGGCTGGTAGGTTTGAACCACTGACCTTCGGTTAGCAGCTGAGTGTTTAACCACTGCACCACCAGGCATCCCTTTTCTCTGCTCCTATGGCACCAGGTACCTACATGCCACCATCTGCCTCTTTACCATGTAGTACTGAAATGACGTATTTACCCGTCTGTGTCGCTCACTAGACTGTGAGCTCTCTGAGGGCAGGAGTTGTTTATTTTTGTGTGGTCAGTCTCTAACACAGTGTCCTATAGAGGGACTTAATATATTTTATAGATCCAAACTAATCTATAAATAATATTTAAATGCATTGAGGAACAGATCAGTAAACACAATTAGAAAAGCAACCACAAAAATCAGCATGCAGGCGATGTGTTTGAAAATGTCTCAACTCATGCAGTACATCTAAAAGCAGGAAAACATGTTTCTTCTGGCTCAGGCACTTCTTGCCTGAGTCAAAACTCTAACCTGATTCTCAAGTCTCCTTTTCCAACACCTCACCCTTCTCTCCACACCCCTAGCTCTAGGGCATATCCCACGGGCTTCTCTTGGCTCGTTTTCCCGAGCTTCCCACACGAACAAACCAGCAGGCAAGCAAGTGCAAGGACGCAGAGACGTAAGGGTGAAGCAGGTGAAAGTCCACATGGTGATTATCCTCACTCAGCAATTTGGCTGCAGGTGCTCCCTGCCGTGTGAAAAGAGAGGTTGCAGCAGCCCTTCATGTGGGAGGAGAACTTCTTGACCCGAGGGCAGCTCCAAGTCACTGCCCAATTCCTGCCTGGCTGGCTGCCCGCCCCTCCTCATGGCCTGCAGTGGTTGCGCTTGTCTTTGTAGGAGTTCCTCCATGGTGTCCAACAGTAACTGCGTGGTGCAGAGAGTTGGGGGCATTGGCCAGCTCTCAGGGATGCAAACGTCCTGCCCTTGCCATCTTTCCTCCACTTCTCTCCAAAAATGATTAATTTGATTTTAGCTGACCTTATTTATTTGTTCATTCACTCAGCTGGTGCTATTCCTTAGGGAAACATTGAGGATGCAGGGGTGAATAAAATAGATAAGGTGTCCACCTTCAAATAGTGATAAAGGCTATGGATAAATTTACATGGGCTAAGGGGATAGAAAAGACAGGAGGGCAACTTTCAAAAAGGCAAAGAGGGAAGGCTTGAATGAAGAGAAGAAGCAGGCTTATGACTATTGCCAAGGAGAGATCAGAAGTATAAAGACTCTGAAGATGGAACGGATTTACACGTTTAAGCAACAGAAATAAAGATGAGAGTGTTAACTGGAGAATAATGGGCCAACAGGAGAATAGCAAGGGCTACTACTGGAGGTGAGGTAGGAGAGGCAGCTATGGGCCAGAGTAGGCAAGACATATAGGTCATCATAAGGAGTTTGGATTTCATTCCACATGCAATGGAAGCCATTGGAGGGCGATAAGCAGCCAAGTGACGCTACCTGAGATTTGTCTTTAAAATATCAGGTTGCCGTGGGGAAGGAATGGGGGTGATGGAGAACAAATGGGTATACGGCAAGAGTGGAGGCAGAGAGATCAGTAAGGAGATAGTTCAGTGAGAGGTGATGGGGCTTAGATTAGGAAAGTAGCAAGCAATATAGGAAGAAGTGGATGATGTCCAGACTGATTCCATTTCTGATAGACAGGTGGTTATTTCTGCTCATGCCGTTTTCTGAAATATACAACTACCTGTAGTATGGATTTGAAATTTGCAGATACATCGAACCAGTCTAAAAGACACATCTGGAGCATTTAACTTTTTTTTTTTTTTTTTTTTGATATTTGTATTGTGAGCTGGTTTCAATGTAACTTTCTTGAGATGCTCTCATGACACTCATTACTGACCTTTGACCCCTCTGTCCTCTCTCCCAGGTCGTCCCATTCCACCTACATCCTCGTCTAGCCTCCTCCCATCTGCTCAGCTGCCTAGCTCCCATAATCCTCCACCAGTTAGCTGCCAGATGCCATTGCTAGACAGCAACACCTCCCATCAAATCATGGACACCAACCCTGATGAGGAATTCTCCCCCAATTCATACCTGCTCAGGGCATGCTCAGGGCCCCAGCAAGCTTCCAGCAGTGGTAAGGAAACTCTGTCGTGTCTGTGTGGTGTTTTGTGTGTGACATTCTTAATTCTCCAGTGAAAAGACAACTCTGAAACAAAGGTGGGGAGGAAGGTGATGTGGGGAGCGTCAAGGTGAAATATATTTGTTTTGTGGCATTTGTGGCTTTGCTTATCTTAAGAGGATTTGGGGCACCTTCAGTGGAAGGAATTTACCCAATGCTGCACGTGAGAGAATGCCCATCTCAGAGGTGAAGTGCAGAGAGACACTGGAATATTAAATTTTGTATTATTACTATTCTGGTCGTAGCCGAGTGACCCTGGATGCCCTCACACACCCAATTTGTGTGCCTCTCAGATCCCTTGTTTTTTGATAGTTGCCTTCTGACTTTTTCGTCTTTGCTTGTTTAGATGATTTTGTGATTAAAATGTGATCCCTTGACATGAATACTGAATGTCTTGCCAAGTCTGAAGTGTTTGGGGGGGTGGGGGTGACCTCTCCCATCGTCCTGCGCTTGTGCCACTTCACTTGAATTTAACAAGCCAATCATGTGGTACTATGGTAAATATTGCCTCTAAATCCATAGCTGTCATTTTGGTTTTCATGTTCACAGACAGAGGAACTGGCCACAAGGCTCTGTTGCATTTTTGAGAATTTTGTGGCTACTGCCTCAGCTCTGTATCTCTGAAAGCTTAGGTGGAATTGCTGGGCCCATCAGAAATCATGCCTTATTTTGATTTCTCCTATTGGTGCCTTTGAAAGTAGGAGTGGGCAATGCCTAGGGTTTAAGTACCCAAAGAGAGACATTTGCAGAAATTAATTGCTCCTGACCCCAAAGGCTTTGGAGTTACCTTCTGAATTGACCACTCATGATATCCATTAATGTATCCCTTCAAAAGCAATACAAAGCTTTACATGCCTTGAGTCTTCCTTGATGAGATCGTGTTTTGGCTCCATCCATGAGTGTATGCCACCACTGGCCTCAACCTCTGCAATTAGAGAGGGCCGCCTAAATAAATTGAAGATGATTCATTCCAAGCATAGAATGATGGACTGCTGCTTACGATGGTCCATGCCCTTCTTCAAAGCCAGGCCCTGATATATTTAGTAAACTCATATTCTTTTTAAAAAAAATTACCTAATCAAATCTCTCATCAAATGAGCAATCCATTGTTGATATTATGAAGGCCTTTAATCTACCATAAATCTTTATTAGAACTCATCAGAGCTTCTAGTTTGAGAGAAATGTGATTATGGCACTCTTAAAATGACATTACATCATAGGGGTGATTGGTTTATCATTTGGAGAAGAGACATCAATCATAACTAGCATAACCACACAGTAAATGAATTCAACCTTTCTACCACAGAACAATGACACTGTAATTGCTCAAAATCAGGCTTAAAATGAAATCGGAAAATGCTCTTTCCTCAAATATGATGTTAACTTAATGGAATATATTATGAAAAATCATGTTTGAGGAAATTCTATATAATTAAAAATATGTGGAAATATATTCCCTTTTTTCTTTCATCAGAACCTGATTTTAGCTACAGAACCTTTTTTTTTTTTTTTTGCTGCGGAGATTATGTTGCATTTAATTGAACTACCCCCACTTATGTTTGCTGCTTTTTATTTCATACTATGTAATCGTGATGAATATTGTATTATGAAGGACAAGAGGCTTTTGAAATGAGGTGCACCTGCTGATAGCTTTTTAAAAACAGACAATTATTAGGGAGAAAATGAGCTTTTAAAAAGCTATATCCTTTTATGCATATATGGATACCCAAGTAAAGATGATTTCCACGAGAGGTCATTTCATATCTCAGGGACGTTTAGAATGTTTTCTTAGCGGTAACACAGTGAGCAATTTCTTTTCTTTTGGACAGTGGATCAGATTGTAAGTTGTTGATAGGGTATTTTTGTTGGCTTCATGCCTAATCAAGACCTCATTTTGGTGGACTCAACGGATCTGTGTGTTCAGAGTCAAACTTACCCATTTTTCATCACTCACACCAATTTGTTCAGCTCACTTAAGATTGATAGCGATTTAAGCTTCAGTAACAGGGAAAAATACCACAGAAAATTCGAAGGTCCATTTTCATCCCAAACAAGAGCTGTGCTGATATGATTTCTTCACCTTAGAGGTGAAGACCCAATTGTACAATACCAGTGTTTTCAGCAGGTACTTATCTGAGAACGTGTTAAAGCCCTGGCCAACAGGCAGTCATTCCAAATTCTTAACTCTGGCTTAGCGAAAGTGAGAGCAAATCAAGTCCGTGTGTGTGTGCACGCTCACATCTCTCTCTGTGTGTGTGTGTGTGTGTGTATGTGTTTCTTGTGGAATGAATTTGGGGTCCAGGGCAAATTGGGGATTCTATCAAGATCTGAATGCAGTTGCCATGAATTTAAATTTGACATAAAGGATTGAAAATAGAGTTTGACAGAGAAGATGCAAAGTGCAGAGCTGTGCCTGAGTGTTCTGAATTGAGTTTGATGAAAGGGGCTGGATTTTTCAGGAGGTGCCATGGCACAAACAAAGAGCTCCCATGATTGGTTATGTAGTGTTTAGCTGGTTAATTGCACAGATTTTTTTTTTTTTTTTGTAAGTTCTTCTCTTGGCATTGACCTTGTGTTCTGAGGAAGTGGTACCAGTTTGGTCTTTGTCTCATTTTGGGGTGAAATAAAACACCTTCCAACACATCAACCCATACATGACAGTCAAAAATGACATCCTGCTCTCCTCTTTTCGTTTCTGTTAATACTTGACAGTGGCGAAGCTCAGCACTGGGGAGTGACTGCACATATTTCCTGCCCAAGGAGCCCTGTTCTAAAGATACAAACTGGACATAAACTATAGGAATGTTTTTGCCCAACATGAAAACCTCCTCAGAGCAACAACAAAACTTCACCTTTATGGTTCGACTGCCGTTATTTTCTATGACCATGGTGCATTCTTTAGTGGATGGTACTAAAACCTCAGCACCTCTGGAGCCAAATTGCTCTAACCCTCAATCTACAGCAATCCAGCAGGTACCCAGGTACAGCCAGTGAGGCATTTAAAAGAGCAGTGTTTCCCTTCCCCTCAAGCCTTTTCTTCCAGATAGCCAGGCTCTAGCGAGTGGCTTATCCTGTGTTCTGACCTTCTGCCAAGGCAGGTTAGCTTCAGAGATGTTGTATACAGCAGCATAATTTCAAATCCCATGAAGTAACTCATCTGGAAGAAAAGTCTGGTTCCCAGAGGCAGCATAATGGAGGCTCCCGCAGATGGAAGAATGAGACAACCTTCCAAATCGGAATAGAGCTTGCAGTGTGCTATCAGCATATGAGGCAGAAAATATAGGAGCAGCCACATTATAATCCAAAAGCATTGGTTTACCTCCCCTCCCATAACAGATTGAGTTTTAGTTTTCTCAAAAGTCTCAATAAGTGAGGTTTGGAACATTTATTAGTAACATCAAGCCATACAGAAGAAATGTAACCAGGATGTCTGTGCTGGGACCCTTTTGGTTACTCCTATATGGCAAAAGGAGCTGTCCCAGTTGAGAGCCTCCAAGTGTAACTGAGGCCATTAAAAGTGCCTTGGCCCTTTTCAAAAGCAATTCCTAAATGAAAAGAAAATAGTACATCAAAGTCACCAAGTTTCTGATAGCCTGGAGTGGTCCAAGAATTCAATTACCTGGCTAATTTAATGATTAACTTATTACCTAGCATCATAAAGCAAGAGTTTTGTTTATTCATTCATTTATTCACTCATGCTCTTTCTTGCCCCTGCCCCATAATTTGTGACATCTTATAGAAATAAAGATAAATAACTGGAAAACTATAAATAGGTGTTATAATCAGGATAAAAGAAAAATCTAGGGGGAAAGTATATATAAAACCCAAACCAAACCCACTGCTGTCGATTACAACCCATCGTGACCCTATAGGACAGAGCAGAACTGCCCCATAGGATTTCCAAGGCTCTAAATCTTTACCGAAGCAGACTGCCAGAAATCTCTCTCTGAGCAGCTGGGGGTTCGAACCACCAACCTTTTGGTTAGTAGCTAAGCACTTTAACCACTGCGCCACTAGGGGTCCCATGTGTATATACATACATACACACACACACACGCACGCACACACACGCACGCACACGCACATATATATTCCTGTTCCATTGTTTGAGATAGAAAACTTGATTATAAGCTTCCTGGAAACCAAAGCAAAAACGGAAACATTGAAAGAACAAGATACACAATATCCATGAGATAAAAGATAAAAGCAACTCAATTGGTCCAGGGAAATTCTGTGAATGCTCATAGTGAGACAGAAAGAAATTTCTCATAAAGGAGATAATATGTGCATTCCAGATCACCGAATTTTGAGGAAACTCCTATAATACGTATACTAATGAACTTCCTGTTGAAATATTTTGTAACCTCCTCAAAATAAGCCAAAGTAAGTCCTTTCAGTTAAAAGAAAGTCTACAAGTGTTCAAGAATTGCACAGCCCAAGGACAAACCTTGACTTGATCCATAGATAAACTTCAGTTCTATTAAGAACCATGTGAACAGCAAGTCCCATAGGCAATAGACCTTAAATGTCTTTTCTCATAACTGAAATTTTTATGGGAATTAGCAGAATTTGAGCTTTTAGTCACCATCCAGAACCTGAAAAGCAGATGTTCTATGTTACAAATTTGTCCTGACAGCCATATAGAGGCTGGAATTGACATTCTCTAATAAAAACTAAAGCATCTCTCCAGGGCAGCCTTGCTTATCTGGCCCTTCACACCGTGCAGGGGTTGCGACTGGGGACAAGGAAGAAGAGGGTCCGACAGAAACAGATTTAAAAAAAAAAAAAAACCTGACAGTAGTAAAATATATATAACAAAACTTTGCCATTTTAACCATTTTAAGTGTGTAATTCAGTAACATTAATTACGTTCACCGTGTTGTACTGCCATTACCACTATCAATTACCAAAAGTTCTCCATTACCCTCAACAGAAACTCAGTACTCCTTAAGCAATAACTTCCCATTTCTCTCTCCCCCAGTCCCTGCTAACCACTAATAAACTTTGGTCTGTATGCATTTGCCTATTCTAGATACTTCATGTAAGCGGGATCATGCAATCTTTGTCCTTTTGGGTTTGACTTATTTCACTCAGCGTAATATTTCCAGGGTTCATCCATGCCATAGCATGTATCAGAACTTCATTTCTCTTTATGGGAGAATTATATTCCATTGTGCGGATATACCGCATTTTGTTTATCCATTCATTTGTTGATGTACACTTGGGTTGTTTCCTCCTTTTGCCTATTGTGAATAATGTTGCAGTGAACGTTGGTGTACACAGATCTGTTTGAGTCCCTGAGTTTACGTCTCTTGGGTATATACCTATTAGTGGAATTGCTGAGTCGTGTGGTAATTCTATGATTAACTTTTTCAGGAACTACCATTTCCCACCATTGTGCATTCATACCAGCAATGCACATGCATGAGGGTTCCAATAATTCCACATACTCACCAACACTTATTATTTTCTGATAATAATCATCCTAGTGGGTGTGAAGTGGTATCTTATTGTGGTTTTGGTTTGCATTTTCTTAACGATTAATGATGTTAAGCATCTTTTCATGTGCTGATCGGCCATTTGTATATCTTCATTGCAGAAATGTCTGTTCAAGTCCTTTGCCCATTTTTTAATTGGGTTGTTTGTCTTTTTGTTGTGTTGTAGGAGGAAGCAGATTTTTTTTAAGTTAATGAAATTACTTCCCTTTATATATCTTACTTTTGGGGAAGAATTTTTCTTCAACTATGTTATAAATTTTCTTGTCTTCTTAAGCAGATTATACCCATTGTAATTTAATTTAATTTAGGATTTCCTGAACAGCTCATAGCAATTATTATGCACATTGATGATTGTACTGTGCTGAAAATACAATCTTTTTTTTTTCTCAGAATCATTGTATATTATGAGGTTGTTTATCCCACTTCTCCTAATGCTCTGCATTACAACTTCTTATTTGATTCTTTATAGATTTTTCTCTCTCCTCTCAGCTTCATCCCATTATGCAGAGATCCAAGCTTGGTACCAGATTCATAGTAGGCACTCAATATTTATTGAATAAATGAATAAATTAATGTCTTTAGTAACCTCCTTCATTTTATTAATTTGCTGGTTCTCATCATGTATGGATGGAAAAAGTGGATAATTATGGGGAAGGAGGACAGATGTATTTGTTTTCTAAATTGTATTTAAGGCACTTAGTGTTTATTCTGTTTTGTCTGCTCTTAGATACTTGGTAGTTTGTCTTTCAATGATAAGATTGTGTTACACTTACTATACACACGATGACAAAGGATGGGCAGAGCCAGTGCAGAGACCATGGGTGGGAGCCCCCAGGGGGAGCCCCAGGCTGTTGAGGCTGGGCCTGTCTGAGAGAGAGCCCAGTTTTCATTCTTGGTGTGGGGGTCAGGAAATCAAACTCAGAGATCAATCCTACACAGACGCTCTCCCAAGTCAGATTTGCTTTGTGTATGAACTACGTGACTCCTAGTTCTTCCCCAGGTCACTTGGGTGTGTGGGCGCAGATGTTTGAAACTACCTATAACCCCTTCCTGGTGCCCAGGCAGTGGTTTGGCCCCAATGCCTCTTCTCTGAGAGCTTTCCATCCCACCTGGCAGTCTGGGGCAGAATCTAAGAATGTCATCTCTAAGCTGTGAGAAGGCTCCTGAAGATAGGACACAAATACCCCAAACGCAGAGCAACATGGGGCTTGGCTCTCAGCCCAAAGCCCTTTTCCTCCCTCAGTGGGGCCAGGTGGATGGCATCATAGAGTGTCATACATGGCACATTTCTGAGCAGCCTGGATAGTAGGCTCTGAGGTGGGTAGATCCCTGGAAGGAGTTGTTGGCTGCTTGCCCTCCTGAGGGGACCGGTGACACCTGTTTTCGAAAAAAACTATCAATTGCCAGCACTTGCTGGATGCTTACACGTGCACTTTTTTACTGATTACACAAAGCTCTTTATATCCCTTACATCATTTACTTTTATTTAATCCTCACCACATCCCAATGCAGCAAGAATGACCATTATCCCCATTTTATAGATGACAAAACTGTGGCACAAAGGGGTAAAGTAACTTGTCCAATGTTACAAAGCTGAGAGGTGAAGGACTTGGGTTTCAAACCCAATCTGCCTAAGATTTTTCTCTTCACGTTTCTGTTAAATGTTAACCTCTAAAATAGTTGTGTGGCTTATTGAGATATACAGAAGACAATGAAATCATTGTATTGAGAGAGATGGGTTTTAATTTTTAAAGGGCTGGGGGAAAAGAAACCAACTAAATATGGCATCACAAAATATGGTTCACTTCCACTGCTTGGGAAGCACACACATCCCCAGGCCCCTCCCCTGGATAGTCTGAGTCACTAGGCTCAGGTGAGGTCAAGGAACTGTGTTGCCAGTACTTTCTCCAGATGATTGTTATGGCCTCACTAGTTTGGGACGCATGAATGTAATGGGAAAGTTCTGAAGTAGGTGCTGAAGAACTGGGGTTTTCTGTACTCTGACCTTGATTCACCACAGGATCTTTGATAAGTCATTCAGTCTTCCTTGGCCTCAGTTCCCCTACTTGCTCTAAAATTTTGTGTCTGTGAGTTTCTTGAATCTGGCTGGACAGGCAGCTTTTGTGTTCAGAGCCCCCCAACTCCTCTTCCATGGGTAGTGTAGGCTTTACCCCAGTAGCTGAGCCATTGTCACAGCTGAAGCCTACAGAGCCATGCAGAAGAAAAGATTCTTGCAGCATATCTGCAGAAGCTGAGAAGCCTGGTTTCAGGATCTATGGCCCTTGGCTGAAAATGTGGCAATACCCGCAAAGGGGAAAGCGTAGCTCTTCAAACATTGACCCGGAAATCTCAGAGAGTCTCATCCAGGCCTCCTAAGCAAGGTCTGCCACGCTGAAAATTTGGAATTGATGGTCCTTAGGACTCTGTACATTGCTAACCTGCCTAGCAGTGTTGCAGACAGAGATTGAACCTTTTCTTCTTTGTGCCTGCTTACAGAACACACACACATAAACGTGCATGTATAGTTTGTAGAACCAGCAATTTCCAGCCCAGCTAGGAGCGGGACCACTCTCTGTACCATGGTGCAAATGAGCACACAGTTAAGATGGACAGGCAATTCCTGTGGAGACATGCAGTGTGGAAGTGACACACGCACAGAACTAACTGCTCCTCCTCAGCAAGCACTCTTGATATTGACAAAGATCCCAGGATCCTTAGGCATTGTGTACATTCTGCCTCTCCATCTTGGCCCCTGGCTTCCTGGTACATACGAAAGATGTCCTACACAAGCCCAGAGACTGAGAGTGATAGACAATATCTTAACACTTTCTTGCCCTGTCGATTTTTACCCAGAAATTCAGCATCTCCTGAATTCCCTTAGAGGTTACATTTAATTCTATCTAGCTTCCTATATAAAATCGAATAGCCATTTTAAAAAGTGGTCCCAGTCCCTTGTGAGAGATGTCTCATTTCTCTGTTGAACCAAAAGATGTATTTCTTTTTATATACATATAATTTATTTTATTTTTGTTTTTGCCGTTGAGAATATACACAGCAGAACATACACCAATTCAACAATTTCTACATGTACAATTCAGTGAGAAGGATATATTTATTTTTCCAACGGTAAAAGTTTCCACAAAAGTTATAGCCTCAGCTTCTGGTAAATTTCTTAGATTCCTCTCAAAAATAATAATTAAGAACAACTGTATTCTTCAGAGTGTGGACCCTGAAGTCAAAGATTCTTAGATTTGAGTTGTAGCTTAGCCACTTTCCAATTTCATCATCGTTAACAATTTATTTAATCTGTGCCTCAGTTTGTTTGTTTTTTGTTTAATCTGTAAAATAGTAATAAAAGTCAACAATTCCTGAGGTTGTTAAGAGGTTTAAATGACATTGTGATGCATCTGAATATCTTAAAAGGAGATTTTGACAATTGGAGCAGAGATTGGGTTTGAAATTATGTATCAATTTAACAAACTCTTTTGTTCTAATGTTTTTGCAAATGGTAACTCGTTTAATCCTCACTATTAAAAAAGAAAAAGAAAAGTAGCCCTTGACACTGGGAACTGCCCTGACACTAACATCTAAGCCTAGATGCTGAGTCCCTGGTGGTGTAAATGGTTAATGCCCTCAGCTGCTTACCCAAAGTTTGCAGTTCAAGCCCACCCAGACACACCTCAGAAGAAAGGCCTAGCAATCTACTTTGAAAATCAGTCACTGAAAACCTTATGGAGCACAGTTCTTCTCTGATACACAATGGATCGCTGTGAGTTGGTGTCGCCTTGGTGGCAACTGGTTTTGGGCATTCGCAGCAGGTCATGGTGTTCTCCTGTTGAACACAAGCAATCTTACAGAACAGCAACATCCAACAAGTCCACACAGTAACCCTGATATAGTGAGATAAAACAAAAACAAGACCACGTTATAATCTTGCCTAAATACAGACAAAAACAAAGTTACTGTCCAAACCATGAAAACACAAAACTTTCTCCTCTCTAGGGTGAAGTGAATGACTGCTGCTTCTTTACCAATTATAACGTTAGCCTCACTGTAATCTGCCTTGGAATCCTGGTAGTGCAGTCGTTAAGAGCTCAGGCTGCTAACCAAAAGGTCAGCAGTTCAAATCCACCAGCCACTCCTTGGAAACCCTGCGGGGCAGTGGTGCTCTGTCCTATAGGGTAGCTATGAGTTGGAATTGACTTGACGGCAATGAGTTTTTGGTACTCTGCTTTATATAAAATTTATTAAGATATCCAATTATAGAATTAGATAAAATTTATTGAGCTAGCCAGTTACAGAATTAGCCCCATTTTCTCACAACACCCAATACTGAGTGAACCTTTGTTTCCTGGCATCCTCCCTAAAATCACCTAACACAAGCCCAAATCCTATAGCAGGCCCTTTCTAACACTCTTTAACTGAAACACCCCACATCTCCTTACTGTGTGTGTTCTTCCTTGTTGCAGTAAGTTAATAAAGCCAATTTTGTTTGACCACAATTTGCTCCTGGGAGTGTGTGGCTGCAGGGCATTGACATCACGATTCTGTGATTTGGTATTATCGTTATTGCTGTTTTACAGATGAAAGAACTGTGGCGCAGAGAGGTTAAGTAACTTGCCCAAGGATACACAGTTATTAAGCAGCACAACAGGAAAATGACCCAAAGCTGTCAGTCTTGGGGTGATAAGAGTATAGAAATTTAAGTAAACTTTAAAAAGACAACTGTAAACCCCAGAAAAAATGATTTGCTTATGAAATAATCATCATCATTTACTACAGCTCTGAATAGCACTTATATGCTTATAATAATGTAAACATTAAATAGTGAGCTAAATATTGAATCAGGAGGATGGAGGATAAAAAGGGTACATATGTGGACTGGACAGGTAGAGGAAAAAGACTAAGTATGCTTCTTCTATAGTGAGAAGTTAATAAATAATGCCTAAAATGGAAAATACACGAAATAGCAGCAGAGCACGTTATTTATAGACCTGGAAATAAATATCAAAATAATCAGCTAAAAAAAAAAAAAAGGTAAGTGTGGTTGCCTCTAGGAAGGAAGAAATTGGTGGTGATGGAAGAGGATTGCTATTTTTGAACCAAACATTGTAGAATTACTTGATTCTTTAAACTGTGGGCATGTATTTTTTTTATGAAAAGAAAAAATTTTAAAAGACAATACAAGAGATTGGAAATGCAAAACAGTGACTACAGTGTTAGAAACCCCAAACAGCAGCTGTTTAGTATTCTCGTACATTTTTTCATTCAACAAATGTGTATTGATGAGGGACTAGGTGTTAAAGACTACGCCAGGTGCTGTGAGCTTGAGTGGTTAGGCACAGGAGCATTGTCATTGAATCTGAAGATTTGTCTGTATCTGCTTCTGCTGCTTAGGGAGCCCTGTGGAGTTGTTAGGGCTTTAGCACCTTATCCTAACAAGCCCGCAACCTTGCTGAAAAATTCCAGGCTTAGGATGACATGAGAACAGAGAAGATATCCCAACTACTCATCTTCTTCATTCCTAACTCAGTATCCGTCTAAGCACAGATCTGAACCTAACCGAAGCCACTGCTGTTAAGTCGATGCTGACTCATGACAATCCCAAGTATTATGAGTAGAACTGTGCCCCCTAGGGTTTTCTTGTCTGTAATCTTTACGGAAGCAGATCACCAGGCCTTTCTTCCATGGCATCACTAGGTGGGTTCAAACTGCCAACCTTTTGGTTAGTTGATGAGCACAAATTGTTTGTACCACCCAGGGACCTCATCTAAGCATAGGTCCCATTTTTTTCCCCCGAAGCTTTCCCAACGAACTCAGCCTAATGAGAGCTTCCCCTTTTCAGAACAGCAGAACAGTCTTATAGTCTGCCTTATTCAATTTAGCACCTCATTACGTTCTGATTTGTAACATTATCTTGGTGCTTCATGCATATGAGTCACTTGTGTCCACATTAAGTTGTCACCACTTAAAGACAAGGGTCATTTCTTTGGACTGTTTGTATGATTGAGCACTTGGCTCAGGTTTAAATGAGCTCAAGACATCCTTGCTGATCTAGCTTTAAAAGGACAGTGGTAGACTGGGGCAACAAGAAGGTGGATGCATCCTCAGTAAGGCCTTCCACCTTGGGCCTGTTGACTGCAGATCTTTGTAATAAGTGTTTAAATCTGAGACCATCTGTGATAGTGAGTGTGACCTGGTCACGTTAGAAAAAGCCAAACCCAAAAACCCATTGCTGTCGAGTCAATACCAACTCATAGCAACCCTACAGGACAGAGTTGAACTGCCCCCGTAGGTTTTCCAAGACTGTAAATCTTTACGGAAGCAGACTGTCACGTCTTTCTCCCATGGAGCGCCTGGTGGGTTCGAACCACTGACCTTTTGGTTACCAACTGAGCACTTAACCACTACACCACTAAGGCTCCAATGGAAGAGGCACCATATGAGAAAAGATGCATGCTTGCCTAGTCTACTGTCTTCCTTAGAATAGACAGAACAGATGTGGACCTAAGGAACATTCCTTTCTTCATTCTTTTTACTAGCTGCTCTCCTGAGTTGATGATGGCTTTGAGATAGTTGCCTCCACTGATGAGTTTCTGACGGTAGTATAGCCATGATCTGGGGAAGTAGCCTAGGAAATGCATCACTTAGCATTTGCATTAGTTTGCTACAGCCGCTGTAACACAGTTCTGCAAATGGGGTGGCTTAACAGACATTTATTCTCTCATAGTTCTGGAGGCTACAAGTGTGAAAGTAAGGTGTCAGCAGGGCTGTGCTCCCTCCAAAGGCTGTAGGGAAGTATTCTTCCTTGCCTCCCCCAGCTTCTGCTGGTTGCTGGCAATCCTCGGCATTCCTTGGGTTGTGTCAGCATAACTCCATTCTCTGCCTTCATTTTCACATAACTATCGTGTCCATGTGTGTGTGTCTCCAAATCTCTCTCTTAATAAGAACAACGGTCATTGGATTTTGGGCCAGACCTCATCCAATATAACCTCATTTTAACTTGATTGCATTAGCAAAGACCTTATTTCTAAATAAGGTCACATATTCAAGTACCAAGGGATTAGGACTTCAACATAGCTTTTTGGGGGGGGACCCAGTTTAACCCACAACAGTATCCAATTACATACTAAGCAGCATAGAGCTACTAGAGATTGCATGTGGGAGCAGAGCTCAGTCCTCCTTGTTTCTGTTATAATGGAAGTGGCACCATCCCTCTTGTCTGAGGCTCTCCTTCCACTTGTGTTCTAGAGCTCATCCTGTCCCACCTTCTTATCTGTATTAATAATCCCCTCTCTGGAGGATCTTTGCAAACAGAATTTAAATACGTAGAGAATTCTCCCTCAACCTCGTGTTTCCTTCCAACTGCTGCCACCATTCCTCCCCTTTACAAAAAATGTTTCTTGAAAGACAGTTCAAAATGTAGCATCACAGTGATTTGACAGTTTTTAGCCAATCTGTGAAAAGGTGAAGCTTTCAATGATCTTATCCATTTGTATTGTTAATATATACTGATGATTCTGTATAACGTTCCTTCAACTCAGGCAGACATGGCTCTGGCAGCATGCTTGTCTGTTTTCCCACTTTTGCCTGTTCTGTAATATTCCTTGGACTCAGGCAGACATGACTCTGGAAGCATGCTTAACTGTTTCCCACTTTTGCCTCTGGATATATACCGAACAAAACCTTTCTTTTTGCTTTACTAAAAAAAAAAAATTGTTTTTTCTTGAAAATGGTGTCTACTCTTGGTCTCTCTGCTTTCTCACTTCCCACATACTGTGCAACCCACTATTTTACCTACTGGTTAATTGCCTTTACTGAGTTCACGATAGCCTCCTCTTCACTACATTTAGCAAACACTTCTAATGCATCTTACACTTCTCTTCTTGATGGTTCCTTTCTCCTTGAAACGCCGTTTCCCTTGGCACCTATGGCTCTACATTCTTCTTCTTCTCATTCCTACATCCCTGGCCACTTCTTGTGTCTTTCTGGTGGATTCCTCCTCTGTTTATTCCTTAAATGCTGGGATGCCTATAGGTTAAATTGCAGGCACTTTTTCCTTCTCCTGTTATACACTCTCTCCATAAAAGTTCGTCTACACTCATAGCTAAAATTACTATCTATGGCCCTGATATCCATTTCTGTAGCTCAGACCTGTCACCCAACAGAGCCAAATGCCCCATGGATATCTTCATCAGAATCTCCAATAGACAACTCAAATGCAGCATATCTGAAATGAAACTAAACATATTTTATTCCAAACATATTCTTCCATTTGATTCTTCTCTGGCATTCTTTCTTTTTTTTTTAAATTGTACTTTAGATGAAGGTTTACAGAGCAAACTAGTTTCTCATTAAACAATTAATACACATATTGTTTTGTGACATTGGTTGCCAACCCCACGGCATGTCAATACTCTCCCCTTCTAGACCTTGGGTTCCCCATTACCAGCTTTCTTCTCCCCTCCTGCATTCTAATCCTTGCCCCTGGGCTGGTGTGCCCATTTAGTCTCATTTTGTTTTTCTCTGGCATTCTTGATCTCAGGGAACATCCTTACCACCTAACTGTTGCTCAAGCAGAAACCTGGACACCATTCTTCCTCTTCCTCACTTCTACCTACAATAAATTGCTGAACCCTATCAATCCCGACTCAAATATTTTTATATCCCTGCTGCCACTACCATAGCTCAAACTACAATTATCTTTGACCTAGATATCTAATTAGTTCCCCCTTCTTTTAGTCCTAAAGGAGCCCTGGTGGTGCAGTGGTTAAAGTGCTCAGCTGCTAACCAAAAGTTGGTGGTTCAAACCCACCAGCCGCTCTGCAGGAGAAAGATGCGGCAGTCTGCTTCTGTAAAGATTTACACCCTTGGACACCCTATGGGGCAGTTCCACTCTGCCCTATATGACTGCTACAGTTGGAATCGATTTGACAGCAGTGGGTTCTTTTAGTCCTGTCCCCTTCCAGTATATTCTCACAGTTCAATCAGCAGGGTCTTCATAAAATATTTAAACTCATGTCTCTTTCCTGCTTAAAACTCCTTCGTGGGGCCCCATTGCTCCCTGGATAAAGTCCATACTTTTAACATATTGTAAAAGGCCTCTGTGTACCTCCCCATATTCATCTCTCACCATTCATCCTGATCCATTCCTAGTTTCTGAAAATGCCACACTCATGCCTAAGGGTCTTTGCACTTGGTGTTCTTCTCTCTGGGAAGACTTCCTGTTCCTTCATTTGGGTTGATCTCCCATGTCTCCCTATGTCTCTTCTATTATTTCACTCACCCGACTATTTAACTTACTGTGCTCACCATTAGATTTAAGCTCTTTGAAGGCAAGATCTGTATCTCCCTTGTGTCCCATTTTATTCTATGCATTTAGCTAGCACAGTGCCAGACACAATAGGGATCACTCAGTAACTATAAGATGAATAAACAAACAAGTAGTGAATGAAGTCAACAGGTAGAGGAAGGGTGTGCAGCGGGTATTTTCAATTTCCAAAGAAAGTAGTAGGGGTAGCCCCTCACTCACAGGCTGTCTTTCTCATTCTGTAGCAGAAGAGATAAAGAATTGACAAGGCATTTCTGGATGATGGAATAGTTCAACGTGTGTCACAAAGAAAGCCAGAAACAAGCAAAGAAAATCAATATAGTTACTATTTAAACTCTAGAATCTGGATAAACGAGCAAAGTATAGAAAAACTATTCTGTGTGGCGCTTTAACATTTCAACACCAGCCTTTCTTCTAATTCCCCTAGGGCCAATACCAGCCTTCTCTTTTGTCATTGTCTTTCATATCTTTTGTTTTATGATTTCTGTTGCTTGTTATCCTGATTTCTTTCTGGTGCTTGTAAAGCCAAAGATGACGGCCACATGCATTCTTTATACTGAAGCATTTAGGCAGTTATCACTTAAATTAATGTTTTCTGCTAGAGTTGTATTTTAGTGGAAAATAATAATTGTTGTTAAGACAGCATCTTGGAGTTGAACCAGTTCTATCAGTGAACACTCAACCATGGGAAGCTAACAATAAAAGGCAATGATCAATCTTTTTTTTTTTTTTTTGTTTTTTTTTTTCCCACTTCTATTCCAAAGGCAGGCTTTGCATCCCCATGCTTTAAAAAAAAAAAAAAACAAAACTAAGCAGATTGATATAGCTTCTTTTTGATAACTCAGCATAAAGACAGTTTCCTTGTTAGAGTTATACCCTTTAATTTATTGTATTTTTCTCCACCCCTCACCCTCACCTAGGATTTACAGAGATGCATTTGTGTAAGTTATGGCCTTACAAACCCCTACTATCTAAGGGTGTTGATGTCCAGCTGTGGACTGGGGTGTGGGGACAGGCCTCATATGCCTTCTTGCCAGCTCCCCAAATAGTTGCACAATACATTCAGTGGCATTCACACTTGACTGAAATCACATTTCAATCTGTTCCGTCTGATTGGATACCATGTTTTCTTCCCATCTGCGGTAATGGAACACTCGTTCCCAGTTCCCAAGGTTATTTTCATTTCAAAGACTTTTTCCATCTCCCTGGGGTGCCTCACCATTACCCACCCACTTCTGTTCTGGTGGCTCGGTGGTTAAACATTCACCTGCTAGCCAAAAGGTTGGCGGTTCTAACCCACCAGTGACTCCACAGGAGAAAGATGTGCCAGTCTGCTTCCATAAAGATTTACAGCCTTGGAAACCCTATAGGGCAGTTCTGCTCTGCCCTATAGGGTCCTTGTGAGTCAGAATTCAACTCAACGGCAATGGGTTTTTTTGGTAATTTGCCTGCTTAGGATATTGCTTTACATGTTACTCTTTCTGCAGTAACTGTTGTATATGATCCATTTCTATCGAAGATTTTGCAGCCATAAAGGAGCAATGATCTTTACCAGCTTATGATTTCCACTATTTCGATGTGAGTTCTTCTCGTGTTCTTCTCACTCAGGTCAAGCAATTTGCTTTTAAAAAATGGAAAAAGATAAGATGGGACACCACTTATTTAAGACATTAGGATGCTGGTTTTATGATATCTTTTAATAACCTGTGCACTTTCTCTTGAAGATTGAAAACTGGTTAGAATATAAGAGACAGAGTATCTGTTGTGAAAATAATTCACAGGAAGGGAAAGAAGTCATATTACACTTGGCCTTTTCTGCCTCTCTTTATTGATCTCAGATTGCTGAAAAGGTTCAGGAGATAAAAAGAATCTGTGAAACAAAGAAAGGAAATCATGCTGAAGAAGAAAAGAGCACCGGAAACAATGAGGACAGAGAATGAGAGCTTGAGTCCGAATTCTACCCAGAACTCACTGTATCACCTGGGGCAGCCCCTTTGCCTCTTGGATCCTTTGTTTTCTTCTTCTGTAGTGATGGGAGGATTTGGGCCAGATGTTTTGAAAGGTCTATTCCAACTTTCAAATGTCATGATTCTAGGAAAAGAAAGAAAACTAGGAACAATATATTTATTCCATGTCCAATAATGTGTCAAGTTGCCAAGTCGGTCACCTCTGCTTAAAAGCAGAGAAACAACTCTCCCCTCCCGACGATATAAAACTTAGCCCATTGTTCCTTTCTGATGATAATGATGACATTCAATAATAATAAGCACTGTTGGAAACCCTGGTGGCATAGTTGTTAAGTGCTACAACTGCTAGCAGTTCAAATCCACCAGGCGCTCCTTGGAAACTCTATGGGGAAGTTCTACTCTGTCCTATAGGGTGGCTCTGAGTCGGAATCGACTCAACGGCAATGGTTTTTTGGGTTTATGTTTGTATCGGAGCCCTGGTGGCACAGTGATTAAGAGCTCGGCCGCTAACCAAAAGGTCGGTAGTTCGAATCTGTCAGCTACTCCTTGGAAACCCTATGGGACAGTTCTACTCTGTCGAATAGAGTCACTATGAGTTGGAATCGACTCAACGGCACCGGATTTGTTTTGTTTTTTGTTTTTTATGTTTGTATCACATTTTCTGTTTCAAGGAATATTCTTGTTTATGTTATCTCAGAGTTTGCAAACATCTGATTCTTGGGCAAAGGAGTTGCAAACCTATTTAATTTGTCCTTCCTGGTATTTTTCAGAGGTTTTTATTTAGGTGACAATGTTTACAAATCAATGATTTTGTGTAAGCATTCATACTTCTGTCTTTCTTGAAATAACAGAATATCCAGAATAACAGAGTATCTAGCCTGCCTTATATCATGACTGTAAGTAGCCTGAGCCAAGTGGAGGCAGCCCATTATAACGGAGAATAAGTTCTCCTGTCTGTGATCTGCCTGGCCCCTGCGGGCATTTGAATGTGAAGTTTCGGTTATCTAGCTTATCAGAATCAGTGCTGCTGATGATGAAGATACCATCACCATCACCACCGCTACCATTGCCGTTAATAACCTCCATGTTGATATGCCATTTTTGCCTTTAGAAAACACTATAATGTGCATTATCTATTTATATCCATGTAGTAAAGAGGGTAGGAAGGGTATTACTATCTTTACTTAATAAATCAGATATCTGAGGGTCAGAAAACTCAAAGTGACTTACCAGTGGGCCATACTTAGGCTAATGGTCTCAAACTTTCCATCACCAAAGACTCCTTTGATTATTTTCGCCTATATACCCAATGTTTTGGAGAACGTTGTCTACCTATTTACATTTATTACATGTATTACATGTAATTTTATTACAGGTATTACATGTATATTTACATGTGTTAAGTCTTAGTTTTTTCCATTTTGTGTTACGTGTGTTATCTGTGTTTCAAACTACGGATTTGTTTTAGCACACTGAATTAATAGAATTCTTACTCCTTAGACTTATAATATGCAAAAATAGGCTCTGGTTTCCCCTGGTTACAACTAAGTAGCTTTTTCAACTACATTTCAACTACTACCAACCTCAGCTCCCACTGATAAGTTTAATTTATTTACCAAGTAAGATGGTAACTGCTGAAGGACAAATTATTTGGTTCCCTTGCACAGTTACTGGATTTCTATACTTTCCTAACTGGACTTATCAATAAGTGTACACAATTAGGAGGAAGGAAAATTTCAGTGGGTCATAAAATGGTTAGGTGAGTTTTAGGGAGCCTGGACCAAATACCTTTGTAACCTAGCTAGGTTTTATGCTGGTCTGCTAAGGTTAGTGGTAAGGTAAATAGAAGAAGAATTGACACGCAAGGTTTTGTCATTTAAGATATGCGAGTGTACAATGTGGAAGATTGCCTCATCACTGGCTCTGAAGTTGGTATCTCGGAAGCTATGGACTATCTGCACATTTTGATTGAATACCCACAGTATGTCCATCACGTGCCAGGTGCTGGGCATTGCCTGGATTTGCAGGGCTGTCCTCACACCAGAGCCAGCTCCCCTGGCTTCCTCTGGCATACTGTCAAACACTGATGAGTTCCACAACTCTGAGACTCTGCTGGCCCTCACTTGCCCATTTCCTCACAGCCGCACAAGATCAGCGAGTGATTCCTTCTTCAAAATAATCCAGGGACTTCTAGAACTTGATTTTACTCCAGCCTACCTTGGAAAAGATTTGAACTTTTACAAAGTGAAATTTCCTATGCTGGGTAAATTCTATGTATATTTTATCCCTATTTTATCTTATCATGCTCAAGATGCCTCAAGTCCTTTGTGCAAAGGGCTTGTAATAGAAATAAATAAATGTGACATATTCTTGATTGTAAGATGACATTGATGGCAAGCACGTTATAGACTTAATTATAGCATTTCAAGGGCGGGGGGCAAAAGAAATGCTACATTAAATGGGCACATTAATTACAAAGATCATCCTAATTTCAGAAATGTTAAGTGTGAAAAACTATTTCCTGTAATGGAGGCAATATAGCACATACATTTTCATGGAAATTTATGAAAGATAGCCCCTGCGTGGTGCAAGTGGTTAATGTGCTTGTCTGCTAACCGAAAGATTGGAGGCTTGAGTACTCCCAGAGTTGCCTCAAAAGAAAGATCTGGCAATCTACTGCTTAAAGATCACAGCCATTGAAAACCCTATGGAACACAGTTTTTCTCTGACACACATGGGGTCGTCATGAGTCAGAATCGACTCAAGGGCAACTGGTTTTAGTTACAGAAGATATATGCCCAGCTCACACCCATGCCTACAACTGTACGTTTGGACAACTGGGATCAAAGTAGGTTTATTGTCCTAAGAAACATTCTCATGTTGCAATGCAAACGAGTTTTGATGGGACTTCTTGACAGAGGGAGTGTTTTTCCTTTCTAAGGTTATGAGCCAAGAGGGTAGTGTGCCCCGTTGTCGGAGTCCAGTACCAGTGCAGTACCAGATACAGAGGGAGCTTACGTGCCCTGGCAGTGTGCATCTACTTGGGCTTGGGAGTGTTTCCATTTCCAAAACCTGTTAAGTTTCAAAGGTCAAGCCTAGAAAAAGAGCTTGAGAAATGTGTCATCATCAGTTTGGGAAAACGGTGGGAGCCAGTGCCCTTATTTTGCCTCCATCACAGTGCTGAAAAAAGAAAAAAAGAAAAAAAAATCCCTCTTTTAAGAGCTCTAGAGTCGACGCCTTATTCCCTTTTCCATTTGGTCTGTTGTTACCTTGGGCAAATTCTTTAATTAACTTCTCTGTGTTTTAGTTTCGCCATTTATTAACACAGGGATAATTATACTTCAAGATAATGTGTGGGAAAAAAAGTCTCTCCA
Organism: Trichechus manatus latirostris; assembly: GCF_000243295.1. NCBI lineage: Eukaryota > Metazoa > Chordata > Mammalia > Sirenia > Trichechidae > Trichechus > Trichechus manatus. The sequence continues at coordinate 12,624,820 of NW_004443947.1, read as the reverse complement.
TTGTGAAGTGAGAGGCTGGCATGCAAGTTATCATTGCTGTTTATTAATAGTAATGACACCCCACGTGGACAATGGTATCAAGCACTCTCGCCCATGGAGCTCAGAACCTTTACCCAGATTCCCTCATTAACCCTGACATTAACTCTGCGAATCACTGGAAGCTAAGCAGAAGAAGAGCATTACCTCTTTGCTGGATTTCTCCTTCCCGTATAGACTTTGTACTCTTCATCAGGACATCCTGTAAACACTTGGGGTTGAGTTATCAGAACTGGCTGACTGTACTTAAAAAAAAGAAACTGTTACCGTTGAGTTGATTCCGACTCACAGCGACCCTACAGGACAGAGTAGAACTGCCGCATAGGGCTTCCAAAGAGCAGCTGGTGGATTCAAACTGCCAACCTTTTGGTTAGCAGCCGTAGCTCTTAACCGCTGCGCCACCAGGGCTTCGACTGTAACAAGCACAAGGGAAATTCAAGATGAGATGGTAACTCAGTGGCTACTTAGGCCAAAGAGTTGGCAGAATGTAAAAACTATTCACATATCTCAGGTTCAGGCTTTTCTATACATTTTAAAGGCCCTACTCCCTGTGGAATTGGTCATACCAGTTCAGGGTGGGATGGTAGATGTGAGAAAATAAATTTCAGAATAGATGAGCACACACTTTAGCTTCTTACATTATGCTAGAAAATTCCGCTCATAAAACAACTAGGCACTCTGATCAAGACCCCTGCTGTGTCCAATTAGACTCCTTTAAGAAGGAACAACAAACCTCTTTAACTTTGTGAGTTTCTGGGGGCTGTTTATCTTTTCCTTTTGGCTTATCACAACTCTTAAATTACCTCAGCATATGCGTCGTTGCTAGTATTTTTCTTCCGTTCCTTTGCCACAGAAAACAAAAAGGTTTTTTGTTTTTTTTTGTCTTATAAGCAAATGTTAGGGGGGAAAACATTGCTTAATGAAATAAAGCAGGAAATAATTTCCAAAGGCTTTTTAAACTATGTAATAGGACAATCATTCAAGTATGGGATCAACCCTTGAGCAAGATGAGGTTTAATGGGTGACAGAAGAACTGAGTTTGGGGTGTCAGCTTTGAACTGATATTACCCTAGTTCCTATAATCCATACAAATTCAGATTTAAACAATTACATTTAGCTTTTGGATGTGGTTAAAAAAATACATGTTATGTAGTCAGTAATTAAAGTACTCCTATGTTTCCTTCTGTCCAAAGGTTTGACCCCATTACACATATTAACTTCTTGGGAAATATGGCAAGGTAGTTCAGTGCAACCAACATAATCATTTATACTTCTATCATGCCTCTTTCACACTGCATGTATTTTACTAGATGGCAAATTCCTTGAGGGCCAAAGCTTTATCTTATTTATCTTTGTATCTTGGTTAACTATTAAGCAGTGCGTGTCTTAATCAGAAGCCATTGATGACTATTGGATGGATGGATGGATGGATGATGGATGGATGGATGGATGATGGATGGATGTATGGATGGATTGGTGGATGGGTGGATAGATATATAAAGGATATTAGGCTTTCTTAGTCTTTGAAGTTTTTATGCTTCATCAACAAAGATATATACATAGAGGGAAAGATTCTTATTCCTACTAAACCTGCTAAAACAGCATTTTTAGTAAAATTTATTTTCACTGCACTTAGAATAAAATCAAGACCACGTATTGTAGCCAACATGATGTGATTTGGCTGGAGCTTAACATTCAAAACTTCATTTCTTACCATTCTTTTTTCCTACTGTGCCACAATACTAGACTTCTTTGTGTTCTTAAAAAAATACCAAGATCTTTCTTGTGACAGCCTTGAACTTCCTATTCCATCTGCCTAGAAAGCTCTTTCCCCGTATCTCCTCATGGCTGACTTGTTCATTCACTCGGCTCAAATGTCGTCTCCTGAGACTTCTTGATCCAGATTGGCTCCCCATTCCCCTTTCAGTATCTCCGGTACCCAAAACTGTGTGTTGCATTTTTATCTGCTCAGTAAATATTTGTTGGGTGATTGACAAATCATTATCCGTATTTGCCAAAGATTCAATATGTTACTGTAAGAAAAGTCTGGAGGTTATTCTTCTTTACAATCTCCCAATTAAAAAGCAACAGTCTAAAACCCAAATTCAAGGTGAAAAGTTTTCTTTTGTATTGTTCTCCTAAATCACCAGAAGATAAGAATTTGCCTCCTCACACTGCTAAAAAAAGAAAGAGAGAGAGAGGGAGAGAAAGAAAGAGATAAACAGAAAGAGAGAGGAAGGAAGGAAGGAAGAAGGGAACTTTGGGAAACGCTGGATTAAATACATTAAAATTCTCAGCTTTTAATAAACATATGAATGGAGAATATCCAATAAAAGAATGAATGCCTCACATATCAAAGTTATTTAATCAGGTAGCATTTCTTTTTCTTCTCCTTGTCCTCTTCTTCCTCCTGTTGCTTATTCTTCTCCTACTTTTCCTCTGCTTTTCTTTATTTCTCAATGATTTTGAGACTAATCTTCAATGCCATACATTTTGGGAAACACTGGTTTAGGAACTTCCATCTGCTAAACATTTACTGTGTCCCAGGCACTGTACTAGGCTCTTAAATTTGTCACCTTCTTTGGTCCCTACTCTCTTTTACTAAGGAAAGAAATGAGCCTCAGGGTTTAGCTAACTTAAATAAACATAACTATCAAACATAGAGGCTAGAATTTGAACCATTGCTGCTTGATTCCAATGGCCTTGATTTTCCAAGTGCTACTACTTTCCCAAATATCACTTCTAATTGCTTACAGCAGAGGTTCTCAATAGTGGGCATTAGAATCACCTCAAGCGCTTATAAAACACAGACATCTGGGTCCTATCCTAGAATTTCTGATTCAGTATATCTGGGATGGGGCCCAAAATTTTGCATTTCTAACAAGTTCCCAGGTGATGTCCGATACTATTGGTCTGGGTTCCACACTTTGAGAACCACTGGCTAAAAGATTAGCTATCACTGTTTACTATTTTTGGTAATAATAGTATTAGAGGGTTAAGAAGTTGAAGACTTTTTCAGGTGGCTTTCACTGCCTTCAAGGAATACAACTAATTCATTTCAATTCCACAAACTTTTATTGAGCATCTAAGGTTACAGACATTCTATGATATACAGGCATTCAGAGATGACTAAGACCTGATACCTGGCCTTAAGAAAACCCTCGTCTAGTTAGTGGCAGCAGAGAGGAAGGCTAGGTTGTGATGAGAAGAAGTAAAGTAAAGAGAAGATTGTGATACAGCAGGTCAGATTCTCTGAGAGACGTAGACACAGAAGGCTAGAATGGCACATTGAGGCCGTCTGCACCTGGGCTGGAGCTAGGATTGGGGAAAGCCTCCCTACAGAGATGACACCTGGTTGGTATACTAAATCATGATTTGTAGTCAGCTGGATTGCAGTGGATTTCAGGAAAAGCCGACATCAAGTACAAAGGCGCAGAGATGTGAAAGAACATGGTGCATTTAGGGAAAGCTTGATGCAAAGACTAGGGTGCAGGTGTGGCTGTATTCAGGTGACAAACGTAAGAAAATGACTGAAATGAGACTGGAATCCAGTGATGAAGGGCCTTGCCTGCATACTGTGAACTACGAATGGACGCTAGAGGATTTTTTAAGAAAGTTTATTGTGGAGGCATGTGGCTCTTTGCCAAAACACATATCTGCTCTTCATTCAGGCATGCATTCATTCAGTGAAGGTTTCTGAGTGCTGTACTGGATCGTGGGGGCAATACAAAGAGAAATCAAACTTTGATGTGGCCCTCTAGGAAGAACAATGAAATGTTTACAATCTAAAATCCAATACTAAGGTGAAATTTTGCCTTTATTAAAAGGCATAGAGACACGGAGCAAAAGTACTGGAGCAGTATGGAGGGGAAGAGGTTGCTTACTGGGAGAATCACGGAAGGCTACATTTGTAGTAACTCTTGCAAGAGAGTCAGAGACGGGAGGCAAAGTAGGTTCCCATCACCAACCTCTCAATACCTTTATGAATATTTTTATAAATGGTTCTGTTATTCACTTCAAAGAGTTCAGGGATCGAAGCTGGGCAGTGTAAACTCAAAAGGCTGTTAGAGAAGAATTACCTCTAGAATCGTGCCTGCTTTTTCTTCCTTGCTAGGGCTACAGCAAATAGCTAGCATGTGCATTTCCCTAGCCTGATTAAAGGGTGGATGTGCAAGCCTCTAAATAATTGCCGCGTGAATCTTTATAACCACCCGAAATGAGCTTAACTCGGTTGGTCTATGATGGCAGAAAGGCTTATAATGTTAGACTCATCATTCTATCATGCTTCAAAGAATAGGAGGCAGGGGCCCGGTTCCAGTCTTCCTTCTCTTCCGGATTAATCCACACTTTTAGAATATGAGTAAGGACTGACTGATGAGCTGGTTTAGTTTAGCTTTATAAGATTTTTCCCCCAATTTAGCAAGCAGTGAGGACCCACGCTATTTCTATTCTTTCATTTAGTTCTTAAGTCTCGTTTGTGCCATTAGCTGAACTGGTACAGCTCATAGTACTTTTTTTTTTTTTCCTGCTCAAAATTCAGAGGCTTGTTCTTCTCTTGTAATTATAAAGTGCTCACAGTAAAGGCAGCCCCGGTAAACTTTGCTTTTCGGCACAAAAACAATATTAGCTAAAGAGCTGGTTGTAATACTGATGCCTAGAAAAGTAGGGAAAAATCAGGTCTTAAAAAGATTTATAAACCCCATCTTAGATTGTATTCATCATCTTCCTTCTTGCTATAAACGCTCAAGAATTCGGGTGGGAATACTATCTGTCAGAAGATGTTGAATACAGATTTATCTGCCTGCCGGGTCACAATTGCCTTTAAAACCTAAATGAAATGAAAAACGAGAAACCACAGTAATGGTTCCCAGTAATGGGATATTCTAGCTATAACGTTTGTGCTTAATGTCTTGTTGACATCTACACTCTTCGCTGCATTTGTGAGAGCTGCCTTGGGTTGGTCCAAGGGTCTTTGTTTTAGAAGCAAGTGACAGATAGACAGACAGATAGACAGAGATAGATGATGGATGGATGGATGGATGGATGGATGGATGGATGGATGGATGGATGGGTAGGTAGGTAGAAAGAGACAGAGAGATAGATGGATGGACAGTTGGATATGGGATCAAAACCAGAGAGATTATCAGACAGAGGGACCTAAACTCATGGACCTGTAAAATTCCTAAGGAATTTGTGGTGGAAAAGCCCACACCAGTAATCCATAAGTCATTTATATTTTTTGCATCTGGAAGTGGGGTTCAGACTATTAACCCCAGCCCTTTCAGAGTGGACAAAGTAATTGGAGTGATAAGGGATTTGTGAACCGACAACATGACTTCCTCCCACGCCCTGCTGATGTGGGTTAATGTCCAAGAGTTCTTTGCCATACCACTACTTAAGACTTATAAGATTATGCAGACCTAATGGAAGATGGTTTTCCTCTCAGAGAAATAACCTTCCAATGCCTACAATAAAGAGAATAATTTTGAAGAGTAGTTCTCAAAGTTTGGTCCTCAAACCAACAGCATCAGCAGCCTTGGGGACTTGTTAGAAATGCAAATCCTCAATCCCCTTTTCCTCTCTCTTCCAGACCTACTGAATCAGAAACTCTAGGGTCGGGGCTCAGCAATCTGTCATTTAACAAGCTTTCCGGGTAATGCTGATATAGCTAAAGTTTGAGAACCACTGATCTGGTAGCTTGTTCTTGCTTAGCTATCTCTTTAAACTGTAATTCATATCCTATCCTGGACTGCACATTGGAATCACCTCTGGAATTTTAAACAATGCTTATGTTTGGTTCCAACCCAAAGATTCTGATGTAATGTACTGGGGTGCAGCCTGGGTATCAGGGTGTTTAAAAACTCCCCAGATGCTCCTGAGGAAGGGTTCATAGGGAAGCACATGTAAGACAAGCTACTGGCAAGAGAGACTGGAGATGTGTAAAGATTATCAGATTATTGAAAGATGTAGACCAGCTGTCAGAAGTAAGGAGAACCTTACCCAAGGCTGTATCATTGGCAGGTAGAAGATGCTAGAGACTTTGCCAGGAAAGAAGATACAGAATCTGAAGAGTGGATGGATGGATGGATGTTGAGAGAAATAATGAAGATGAATCAAAGATAGCACTGAGTTCTTGAGCATGGTTAGGAGAATGGTGAAGACCTTCTTAGCAATAGAAAGATCAGGGACTGGGAAGGAAGGAGATCTTTGCTGAAGGGTATATAATAAATTTGACTCTGATAAGTTGTGGATCTCCCACATGGTAGTGCCCAACAGGCAGCTGAAAGTTTGGGTCAGTAGTCCAGAAAGGAGAGAGAGAGAATGGAAGGCAAGAGTGGAAGGGAAGAGAAAAGAGAAACAAAGGGAAAGGTGAAGAAGAGACCATAAGAATTGCTGAGAGATATCAGGAAAGTTTGAGAAAGAGGTGATGCTTGCAGGCTGTTGAGAGAACGCTATTGCTGAGAGAGGGTATACTGATAGGATGAAAAATCCTCCAGCAATGCTTACATTTTCAGAGAAAATAGAAGCAGAAGATAGCAAAAGGGGCAAGAGTTGGGGAGGGAAGTCATGTTAATGTAGCATCATCAAGGCTCAAGAAGGAGTGGGCTGGGGAATGTGTGTGGGAAATATTTTGCTGACGCTAACAAAGGAGCCTGGTGGCACAACGCGGTTAAGCACTCAGCTGCTAAACAAAAGGTTGGCAGTTTGAACCCACCCAGCGGCTCCACGGAAGAAAGACCTGGTGTTGTACTCCTGTAAAGATTACAGCCTAGAAAACCCTATGAGGCAGTTCTACTCTGTCACATGAGGTTGCTATGAGTCAAAATCAACTCCACGGCACCTAACAGCAAATAATAACAGCAATCAAATGCTAAAGACAAAATAAGGAGGTTGAGGTCTGATTACGTGGAATATCTTTTGTAGGAAAAAAGCCCCAAAGCCATAATAATGATAATACACCTACTCCTCACTTACCGACTATCTCCTTATCTGAATTTCACATTTATGACAATAGTAAAAAACCTACTATCTGACGATTTTGCACACTAACAACATACGTCAGGCAGTGTGAGGTGTGAGGTGAGAGTAACGCTAGCTGTGATGATTATGGTTATGTGTCAGCTTAGCTGGGCCACGATTCTCAGTGGTTTGGCAGTTATCTAATGATATAGTCATCCTCCATTTTGTGATCTGATGTAATTATCCTTCATTTTCCCATAATGCCAATTTTCACATAACAACCTGGTCTTTGGAACCTAACCATGTCGATAAGTGAGGAGTGGGTGTAGTAATAATAATAACAACGACATCCACTCTTGTTTACAAGGCATTGATTGTGTGTCAGGCTCCTGGCCAAGTGCTTTACAGTAACTAGTCTAATCAACGTATCATCAATATTCCTTGAAGTATTAGGTATCCCCATTTAACTGATGAGGAAACTGAGGCGTAGAGATGTTAAGTACCTGGCCCAGAGAGAAGGTGGAGCCTAGAACTCAAGCAGTCTGTCTCCAGACATCTGGCTTTTCTGTGGAAAGCAGCATGACCCATTTTGAGGTTACCTATATATAGAGTGGGTGTAAAACCCTGCAGAGGCTGGCAGTCTCTGTCCAGGTAGACGAAAACATCTCTTGTTTTGTTCCAGACAGAGCTCTTGTCTACAGAAAGTGAATTGTCTTTACTGAGAGCATGTCGCTGGGCAAACAAGCATGCGCCTATTGGGACAGAGGGAAAGTGCCGCACCCGATTCTGACAAAAAGTTGACATTTGAACAAAGAGAATTAAATAAAAGAGAGTATGTTAAATTAATTTGAAAGGTCTTGTTTAAATCCACTCATGCAAAGGCGTTCTCAGTTAAGGCTTTTATTCTACCCTTGGCTCACCTCCCTGAGCCTAGTTAGCTTTGCAGCACAGAGCATGTTCGAGACAATGCCAAGAAAAGTTCATTTCACACCTGAAATGGTTAGACCTCATACTGTTTCTTACTGTAGCTTTCTGTCTGTACCCTTAACCCACTAAAAAAAGAAGGGGGAAGAAAGGAATGCTGTCGTCCTCTGGAAACATCACACCGAGGCAAACGTTTAACTTTGGTGCATTAGGAAACCCTCAGATGTGAGGAGCTGGAGAGATATGAAACAGCATTGGTACTTCCCTTGCAATTTTAAAAAATCATCAAAGCACTTTACATACATGAAACTGCCCATACTGATGTGGGGGAGGAAGTATTATCTGTGTATCATGGAGTTGGAAATTGCGGTACTGTGAGGTTAAATGATATTCCCAGCAGGCAAGAGAAGAACGTTTCCCAAGCCTGGCCCGAGCACATCTATATTTGTATTTGTTTTCTAATTAGGGCTGCTCTGATGAGCCGAAGTAAAATTTGGGTAATGATTTATAACTGCAAGATCTAAAAAAAAAAAAAAAAAAGAATTTTATTTCCCATGTTCAAAAGTGAAATTTGACTGTGAGAATTAATTGCAAATGAGGCTGGATATATGAGACTGACAGATTAGTTTCTGAAGCGAAAGAATCGGCGGGTTGGCCTTGTTTTCAAACTGTTAATTTTCTTATTAATCACGGGGTTGGTTAATAACTACCTGGTTATGACTGTGGCAGAGAAAGATTTCTGAAATAGGTCAAGGCTTCAGTCAACTGGGCGTGTCCTGTCTTGATGGACCGCCTAAGCCTGAAGACCAGCGTGGAGGGAGGGATAGGTGAGGTGGAATTGACAGCAGGACCAACTCTGTCAGGGAGGGGAGGAAGCCAGGACAGCCAGTGTGCTTCTCCGTTGGAGACTCACAGCACAGAACACACTGACAGGGAGCCCCGCAGAGGGGCCAGGAGGGTAAAAAGGCCTGAGATGTCTCTTTTGAAATGTGTGTGCCTTCTCATTTCCTTGTAGATTTTTCCATTTCGTGACATGAATTAGATATGCTTTCTTCTATTTTCTACCAGCGTGGTACAACAATTGGAATATACAGAAAAGATTTAAGAAGACAATTAAAACCACCACCCAAAATTGCACACCCAGAGATAATCACTGTTGGCCTTTTTATATTCACCTTTTTGTACAGCTTGCTTGGAGTCCCTGGATGGTGTAAACAGTTAATGCAATCGGCTGCTAATGGAAAGGTTGGTGGTTGGAGTCCACCCAGAGGTGCCTCAGAAGAAAGGCCTGGTGATCTGCTTCCAAAACATCACAGCCGTGAAAACCCTGTGGAGCACAGTTCTGCTCTGACACATAAGGGGTCACCATGAGTTGAAGTTGACTCGACAGTATAGTTTGGTTTTTGGTTTTCTAAGAAACATTAAAATATAAACTTTATGAGAGCAGGGACTGTATCTAAACTGTGATGGAATTGCTAGCACTTAGAGCTAGCTGTTTCTGGCTCATAGTAGATACTCAGTAAGTATTTGTTGAAGTAATGACAAACATAAATTATATTTATTATATATGATTA
>NW_004443947.1:12598338-12615226 GCF_000243295.1 Trichechus manatus latirostris | reverse complement strand
ACATAATATATATTATACACATAATTATACATAATTACATACATATACAATTTTTAAATGCCAACTTAAGATACTACTCCACATATCCTGCTTTCATAGAGCAATCTGCAGCAGCATGAACCGGCACACAATGGCACTGTGGTTAAAGTTTGGGGCTGGAGTCAGACTGTCAGGGTTGGAGTCTGGATTCTAGCGGGGTGATCTTAAAAACCAAAAAGCAAACCTGTTGCCCTCAAGTTGATTCCAACTCATAGTGACCCTACAGGACAGAGTAGAACTGCCCCATAGAGTTTCCAAGGAGCGCCTGGTAGATTTGAACTGCCAACCTTTTGGTTAGCAGCTGTCTTAGTCATCTAGTGCTGCTCTAACAGAAATACCACAAGTGGATGGCTTTAACAAAGAGAAATTTATTTCTTCACAGAAAAGTAGGCTAAAAGTCCAAATTCAGGGCATCATCTCCAGGGGAAGTCTTTCTCTCTCTGTCACCCTTCTCATCAATGTTCCCCCAGACTAGGAGCTGCTCCGCCCAGGGACCCTGGGTCCAAAGGATGTGCTCTGTTCCTGATGCTTCGTTTTTGGTGGTATGAGGTCCCCCACTCTCTGCTTGCTTCCCTTTCCTTTTATGTCTTGTAAGAGAAAAGGTGGTGCAGGCCACACCCTAGGGAAACTCCCTTTACATTGGATCAGGGATGTGACCTTAGTAAGGGTGTTATACAATCCCACCCTAATCCTCTTTAACATAAAATTATAATCACATAATGGAGGACAAGCACACAATACAGGGAATCATGGCCCAGCCAAACTGCTACATACATTTTTGGGGGGACATAATTCAATCCATGACAGCAGCCATAGCTCTTAACCACTATGCCACCAGGATGATCTCAGGTAGTCACTTAATCTCTGTAGGCCTCAGTTTCTTAATATTTAAAGTGGGAGCAATAATAATAACCATCTCATAAGAGGTTGTTATGAGAGAGATAAATTAGTACATATAATATGCTTAGCACTGTGCCCAGCACTTTCATAATTATTCAGTAAATACTAGTTATTAATATAATTCTATGTTATTAAATATTATTCTACAGTACCATATTAATGCTATTCCGTCATGCTGATGTATCACAATTTATTTCAACCAAGTCCCTTTTTTGGGGGCATTTTGGCTGTTTCAATTTTTTGTGTTATTAAGAATATCATTGCAAAGATCATCCTTACATAATTTTTTTGCCTATCTATGATTATTTCCTTATGATAAAATTGTAGAAGTAGAAATAGAAGATCGTAGGCAATGAATCTTTTTATAACTCTATATAACATATTGCCAATAAAATGTTGTAGCAGTATAGAAAGCATCAGCAGTGTAGGAGCAAGTCTATTTTCTGCAGCCTAAGTATTGTGGGTTGAATTGTGCTCCCCAGAAGCTTATGGTGAAGTCCTGTGAATGTGGCCTTCTTTGAAAATAGGGTTTTTGAAGATGTTATAAATTAAGCTAACATAAGGCCATCCCAGAGCAGTGTGGATCCTAGTTCAACCTGAGAGATAGCCTTATAAGAAAGCAAAAGAGACACAGAGAGACAGACAGACAGTAGGTGGCCATGTACAACCGTTATGTGGCAGCTTCAGGCCAAGGAATGCCTGGGGCTACCAGAACCCGGAGAGATGAAAATGGGTCTTCCCTTAGAGTCTTTGGAGAGCGCGTGGCTCTACCAACACCCTGAATTTGGACTTCTGGCCTCCAGAACTGTGAGACAATAAATTTCTGTTCTTATAAGCCACCTAGTTTGTGATATTTTGATATGACAGCCCTGGGAAACTGATACATTAAGTCCAAAGGATATATGACTCCCTTTTTCTACCCTGTATGCAGGTTTATTTTGAAAAACAGATCCCCTTTCGTTTCTTCCTACCATCTTGAGTTAGGCTGAGGAAGAGCTCTGCGAACAAGGGACAGGTTGGTAGGAGCAGGTTCTGGGTGTGGTGCACGTGAGAGGGGTAGGGTGGAGTGGCGGGGTGCGGGGAGGCTGGCTTGGATGCATAGGCATGAATCCTCACTCCCAAGAAGCTGCAGTAGGTATCCAGATGAACCAGACTGTGCCTTCAACAAGTCTGAGTACTCGAAGCAAAGCTTAGAAAGTGCTCTGCAAATGTTAGAAAGGGTTTGGAAACTGTCTTCTCAAAGTGTGGACCGGAACTGGAATCATGAAGTCTGGAGGAGAGCAATCTGCTTCTATCGTTGGTACGCTCTGTTGGTACACCTTGGTACACCACGCCCTTCTCAGATATCAGATTCAAGGCCATTCCAGCCTCCTCGGTTTCTACCTCTGCAACACAGATAATCTCACTCACTTCCTGGGGCCACCCCAGCATGAGAGGCTTAATCCTCCCACAGAGTTACCTCCTGAAGAGGAAAACTAATAAGATGCTTGTAAACTTCTTCAGAGAAATGGAATGAATAGTATAAATAAAGTGTTATGGCAGCCAACTCATCAAGAATGAGACCCCATGTCACTTAAATGTTTTGGAGTTCTCTGTATCTTATGAAGGGGGATGAGCTTTCATATTGCAGTACTTTGACTCTGCCTGGAAAGTGATCGTGTGTGACAGTTTGCTTTTGTACTCCTCTGCTTTATATAAACGGAGTGGGGCACTTAGGTTGGCTGTGTTTGTTACAAACAGGAAAACAAATCTGGCATTTTTACGTATTATTCTGCGCTCCTGAGAAAAATAACTTTGGCAGCCTAAGGGAAATGCAGTTCAAACTGTAGCAGTTTCAATGAATGTTTTGTTGCAGTTAAAGTAAAGCCACTATTTGGCTGGATATTGCATTTATTCAACTAATAATCCTTGCACACCTGCCACAAGACACACTTTATTAAGTACTACAAAAGTGTGAGGTCCCTTGGTGGTGCAAACGGTTTGCACTCAACTATTAACCTAATGATTGGTTGGTGGTTCAAACCCACCCTATGGTGCCATGGAAGAAAGGCCTGGCAATCTGTTTCCATAAAGATTACAGCCAAGAAAATCCTACGGAGCTCAGTTCTACTCTGTAACACATGGGGTCACCAGAAATCGGAATTGACTTGAAGCCAATTTTTTTTGGTTAATGGGAGTGTTGCTATGATGCTGAACACGTTTCAGTGGAGCTTCTAGACTTAGACTAGGAAGAAAGGCCTGGCAATCAGGCAATGACAACCCTATGGATCACAATGGTCTGATCCGCAACAGATCATGGGGATGACACAGGACCAGGCAGCAGTTCCATTGTGCATAGGGTTGCCATCTGTTGGGGGCCAACTCAAAAGCAACATGTGTCTGACAGAACCCAAGGAGAACCTGGCCTAGGCCTCATGAAACTTGGATTCTAAAGGGGAAATCAAAATTTTGGATTACCAGTGTGCTGTGACGGAAACATACAGGCTGTTGAAACAGTAAAAACATGGCTACAACTACTTAGAACGGGGAAGGAAAGCTTCTGAGGAAGTGACTTTTTAGGTGAAACTTTAAAATTGAGGTCAACACATGACAAGATTTAGATAGCTGGGGATGGAGGTGGGGAGATGGTGGGAGGGCTTTTTCCAGGCAAAGTAAACAAAAAGGAAAAGTCTCCATGGCAGGAAGTTTCTTGATTATGTTAAAGAACTAAAACGAAATGTGTAGGGCTAGAATATAAGGAGTCCTGGTGGTGCAAATGGTTAAGCACTTGGCAGCTAACCAAAAGTTTGGCGATTGGAACCCGCCATCCACTCCACAGAAGAAAGATGTGGCAGTAAAGATTTACAGCCTTGGAAACCCTATGGGGCAGTTCTACTCTGTCCTGTAGGCTCACTACGAGTCGGAATTGACTCTATACCAGTGGTTTTTGCGTGGTGCCACTAACTGAAAAGTTGACACTTCAAACCCACCCAGCAGCTCCTCAGAAGAAAGACCTGGCAATCTGCTTCTGTAAAGATTACAGCTGAGAAAACCCTACAGGGCAGTTCTACTCTCTCACATGGGGTGACTATGAGTCAAAAATGACTTAGTGGCACCTAACAACAACAAGAATATAACCATCCGAGGGTAGGAAATCTTGAGATGAGACAGAAAGGTAGGTGGAGGTCAGACCAGCAGCATCAGTTTCATCAGGAAACTTATTAGAAGTAGAGAATCCAGGTCCGCCCCAGACCTTCTGAATCAGAATCTGCATTTTTTACTAGATTCCCAGGTGATACATGCACATTGGAGCCCTGGTGGTGCAGTGGTTAAGATCTCAGCTGCTAACCAAAACATCGGCAGTTCGAATCCACCAGCTGCTCCATGGAAACTCTATGGGGCAGTTCTACTCTGTCCTGTAGGGTCGCTATGAGTTAGAATCAACTCTATGGCAACGGGTTTGGCTTCAGTGCATGCAAATTGAACTTTGAAAAGTGCTGAGATAGGCAATGGTAAAGGGTTAGGGTTTTGTTTCAAGTGCAGTGGGAAGTTATTGACAGATTTGAAGCAGGGAATGGTATTATCTAACTTAAATCATTAAAGCTCACTGGCTAAATGGAAGTTAGAAGGATGGCAGGATTAGAAACGGGGACTAGTTTGGAGGCTGTTGTAGTCATTGAGAGGTGAATTCAATCAGGACTAGATTACTGGGAAATTCCAAGCATGACTATTCACCTGGAAGCTTTTCTGCAGTCCCGTGAGTATGGGCAAGCAGAGAAAATTATGCCCATTTATGTCTCCCAGGCAGGAGAATAGAAAATGTGTGTCCCCTAAATTAGATTTATTGTCTCAGGACTCTTGGGGAATTGACTCCACCAAGGGATTGGCTCAGGGGCGGATTACCCAATAAGCAAGATACGCACAAGCTTAATTGTGCTTATTTACTGATCTGTAGTGCACAGTTTCACTACGGACTAGTGCAGTACAAATTAGTAAGCGAACACAATTAAGCCCGTGCGTACTTTGCTTACTGTAAGCCTGCGCATACTATGTTTACTGGTTAATCTGCCCCAGGATTGGATAAATCACTGGTAGCTCTTTCTACCACTGGTAGCATCATATGGTTAAGAGCATGGACTGTAGAATCGACAGATCTGTGTCTCATCTTGCCTCCTCCACATCCTACCTGGGTTACAGTGAACAAGTTACCCAAACTCTAAGTCTTGGATTCCCCAAACGTACAGAAAGTTTAAAGAAATACAACACTTTCTTTAGTAAGTCGCTATATTAATTGAGAAACTGCACTGAAATTAACTTAGCAAAGTAATTTTAAAAAGACTCTATAAATGCTAGCTATTAACATTAGTAATATTATTTTACAAATATTTATTAAGCATCTACCATGGGCTGGATATAGAGCTAGGGGCTGGAGCTTCAGTGGAGAGCAATGCTATGACATTATAGCCTAATTGAGAAAACAGGTAAAGAACATGCTTAAGGCCGACTTTGGGAGCCATTTATATACTTGTTTCTGTTTTCGACTTGTGTCCTCTGTCTTCTATTCTGAAAACTCAGAATTTAAGAGAGCTCAATGAAGAAGATATCTTACGTGTATGTTCTCCAATTCATAGACAATTTAACTTAAACTGTAGGTAGAGTGACCAATCATTCCTTTTTGCCCAGGACTGTCCTGGAGTGGCACAGGAATCCCTGGGTGGCACAGACTGTTAAGCACTCGGTTACTAACTGAAAGGTTGGCGGTTCGAATCCACTCAGAAACGCCTTGGGAGAAAGGCCTGGTGATCTACTTCTGAAAGACCACAGCCATTGCAAACCTTATGGAGCACAGTTCTATTCTTACATGTGACACATATAAGTCAGAATTGACTCGACAGCAACTAGTGGTCCTAGTATTAACACTGAAAGCACCATATTGTTGGAATCCCCTCATTCCTGGCAAACCAGGACAGCTGGTCACCCTGAGTATAGGGATTGTGGGCAAGAGGCAAGATAACTGCTCTCAATTTAGTGGCCCCAGAATAAACATAAGACCTTGGGCAACTCTCTAAGCTTCATTTTCTTTATCTGTAAAACATGGATATTAATGCCTGGCCTGTATTTCTCAGGACATCATTGTAGGATGAAATTGGACAGCAATTCATATTACGTATATTCAGGGATGTGAAGTCCATGAATGATCACCTGTCACAATCATTATTATTAAGGTCAGCATGTATGAGAATATTAGAAGTAAAAGAAAAAAACAAATCCTAAATCCAGACTTACCTGTTTCCTAGATATCCCCTGTTGGTCTCTATTTGGTCTTCAGACAGTGAGAAACACATAAACCAAAAACCAAACCCATTGGTCGAGTCGATTCCAACTCATAATGACCCTGTAGGACAAAGTAGAACTGCCCCATAGGGTTTCCAAGGAGCAGCTGGCAGATTTGAACTGCCAGCCTTTTGTTTAGCAGCCGTAGCTCTTAACCACTGTGCCACCAGGGCTTCTAGAGATACATACGTAACCTTAAAATTCAACTTTCAACTTCATCATTCTGTGATAGAAAGGGGTGGAGAGGTGGTATTTAGACGGTATTTGGGATAGACTAAGTTATAGCTAATGAATCTTCAATGGGATGAGAGGTTAGACCTGTTGAATGAATAAAAATGAGCCATCATGAATGATGATTACCAGAAGCTAAATTCACACCAGCTCCTAGTGGTGGCATGCTCTTTGTTGCTGGGCCAACGCTGAGATTTTTCAATGAGAGCATCTGGCTTAAAAACTCCACAGGAAGGGGTTGCGGGTGGAGGAAGAAAATACAAGAAATCCCTATGAGACCTTTTTAATTTAGCACTCAAGGCACTAATATAAGAATATACCCGTGTGTGGATGAGGAAACATGGGAGTCTTTACAAATAGGAGAATTCGGGATATCTGTGTTTGAGAAATTCTTTTGGACAAAAGCAGAGAAAATGACATTATCTGTAATTAGAAATAATAATGTGTAATTGGTTCATTTGCCATATTTCTACAGTTCTGATTTAGTTGAACAGTGTGATCATTATGCCACCGGTTTTCAATAGAGGTGTCACAATGAAAAATAATTGCAATATTCCACAATATTAACTGTACCCTAATTGCAAAAGTTTTGAAATATAATTACCATGAAAGCTAATGCGACAGGGAACATTAAGTATAATTAGTGTTTTTTAAAAAAAAATAAAAACTGTTAGGAGCTTGTTATTGTCTAGTAAGGTAGCTTCAAATTAGCTGGCTGTAGAGCACTTTCATCTAGCTTTTCTATAATTTTCATTATTAGCACAGACTGTAATAAATTTATTTGACATAGCTCACACCTGCCAACCCTGCAGGAGATAACTTATAATGTGCGCCAGCCCCAAGATTTCCCACTGAACCTGTCAGAGCTTCCTGCAAGGAGGCAGCCATGAGTGAGGTTATTTAAAAAAAAATAAAATAAAATAAAAACCCTCAATTGCACATTACACAGTTCAGATTTAACACTTAAGCTGTGTTTTAAGTAATTTCCATAGAAAGCCAAGGCTCTAGGAATGCAATTAAGAGCCTCTTGTGGGTGGTGCTAAACAATCAAATCAGTGAACGTTTCAAAGGGCTCCTACGGCGCAGCCCGGCTCTCCAGCGACTAGCAGACTCCACCAGGGAGCTGACAATTAGCCTGTGCACCTGTTTGCCCAAGTGCAGCCCCTGATTTTCTGAGAAAGGCACCGCTACCCACCAACCCCGAACTCAGTGGCCACAACCAAACCCCTCAATTTGTCCTTTGACAAAACTACTCCAGGACCGCATTTCAAAGCAATCATCTGCACCTCCTACCCACTCTGGCCTCAGCCTGTCTGTAATGAGGCTTCAGAGTCAGAATCTTGACTCTGCATGGACCATCTGATTCAGGGGAGACGTGTACTCAGCCCAGTGGGGTGCACGGCTCCAGGGGGCACCATTCACATTGTTTTCTGTGTAAAGTTGTGCATTGGGGGTGTACAATGTGAATGGTGCCCCCTATTGCTTCTTATTCTCTTTTTAAGCTCTCCGTTGATTGGCTACATTGCAGCCCTTAGATTAAGAGAGAGAGAGGCCAAAGCTAGAAAGAGAAGGGAGTGGGAATAGAAATTTTTGAGACCTGATACAGATACCAGTTAAAATAGGCCCTCTTCTAGATGGCAAAGCAGATGAAATCCAAAATGGAAAAAAAAAAAGCATATGAACTTAAGAGGGCATCAATCTGAAATATTACACTTCATATCCTTGAATTTCAATTTTGAAGACTCGCAGACCCCACGTAGCAAAATACTGCACCAAAAGCTGAACCTTGTCACTTTAGATGTTGTCATTAGTGACACCAACTTGTTAACAAAAAGTGGAATAAATAAATTTAAGCAAACATTTTCCTGGTGATCAAGTTGATACTTTAGACTTGATTAATTTTGTTTCGATTCTCCTAAAAATGCAAAATATACTTTTGTAAATTCAGGAAGAGATGTTATTCCATCTTCTTTCCCAAGGCCCCACCACGGAGATACAGCATCACAAAGTTTGCTTTAATAGCCATAGAACCATTTTTTTTTTTTTTAATGATGTTACCCTGACTTAATTAAATCTGATCAGCTGATGACATTGAAGCTGTTAGGAAGACTCGATGTTCTCTGGTGCATAGACACAATGTCATGTGGAAAGGCAACCATGAGAGGGCAAAGGTGCCTCAGTTTTCTTATTAGTGAAACGAGCAGGTTTGACTCCATGTTCCTCGGTGAGTCCCTTCCAGAGCTGAAATTCTCCATCTCTAAGCAAATCCCTGGGTGGCACAAATGGTTACTGTGCTTGATTGCTAATCAAAAAGTTGGAGGTTCAATTTCACCCAGAGGTGCCCCGGAAGAAAGGCCTGGTGATCCTCTTCCAAAAAAAATCAGCCATTGAAAATGCTAAGGAGCACAGTCCTACCCTGATACACATGCTGTCACCATGAGTCAGAGTCCACTCTACAGCAACTGGTTTTTAAGTTCAAGTTAGTTTTCGTTTAGAGTGTTTTCTCTGATTGCAGGTTTAATATTTCTGGCCAGTACTCGTTCTCAGAATCACTCTGTTCTAGGCTTTCTGTTAGAACCACACATTCTGTTAGTGACAGATGAGCCTAAAACTGTTGTCTATTGGCAAGACCTCAGCAGACTGTAAATTCTTAAAGAAAGTTTGTGCTTAGTTACTGTTGTCTCTCTCCCTCTCTCTCTCTCTCCTCCTCTCCCCAGTGCAGTCCTCAGCGCATAGGTTCTCCGCTGACGAAAGAGAAAACCCAACCTTGGCAGGTCTCCAGACAGAGTGTATTGCTTGCTTGAAGAGGAAGCTACCAAGGGTCAGAGTTAATCTTTAGATCTACAAGGCATGGGCATCTTAGGAGCTTCCCTTGTTCAGCCTTTGAGGCCCATGATCTGCTGAATACAGTGCCTTTCAATTTATGGAAAGGGGTCATATATTTTAGTGGCTATGCATGACTTAAATAATGTTTAATGCTTATTATGATTCCTCAGTGTGACATTTCTGCTGAGTTTTATATTTTCGTTTTCTTTTCTTTTGAGCAAAAATTGAACCAGTTTTATTCTCTTCCAGAAGAGTTTCCTTTTCTAATTGGAGAAGTGGAACCAAACTAGAAACACACAGCATAAATTCTTAAATCTTAGATGCCACATAGAAGGTTTTTTTTTTTTTAATACGTTGTCAGAGTTTATAGTTGGACATTGAAAGGGTTAGTGGGTTGAACATCTGATCGTTGCCTTACTTTCAAAGCATTAACGGCTCTATCCTATAGGGTTGCTATGAGTTGGAATCGACTTGATGGCACTGGATTTGGTGTTTTAGTTTTTTTGCAATCGAGTTAGGCCTTTTTCCAGTACAAACTACATTTGTACAAGATGTAAGACTTTGTGTTTATGTATATATATGTGTGTGTATTTATATGTATATATATATATATTTTAGGGGCAGTTTGGGCTCATTATTGTATTATTATAGACCTGTGACTTATCTTCTAGGACTTCCACAGGATTTAATTTAGACTTCTGTAAAACTCTGGTCCATTTAGATTCAGACTACTTTAAAAATATGACTCATTTGGATTTGTAGCTTAATTTATCTATCTGTAATACAGACACAATGAAAATTTTCTCTCCTGGTTTGGGAACTATCTCAGTTTTGGTAGATACTGAGCACATGTGCTACCACTTCTCATTCTTGCACCAAGGGCAGACGCTACTAATCGATCACAGCCCTCTTTCCTGCTGAGAACAGATGCAGCCTACCTTTACTTCTCAACAGTCCTCCAGGCAGCCACTACTAATCAATCAGAATTGGCACAAGATGAAATATACTTGCCATTCAGGACAATAGTCATATAAAATGACAGCCTGACAGGTGTGATTCCCTGAAGTAGCCAGGATGCCAAAACCTATTATAATTGCCTCTTCAAAGTGTATATTTAATATTCTCTTGCCCTCTATTGCAAATAAAGAGAATAAAGGCATGCAGAGTTAGTTCTGTTTGGGAGAAAAACTTCTAACATCGTTGGAGTTCTTTGTGGCTCCAAGATCAAAGTGTTCTTGCACAAGAAGAGCCATCATTGAAATTCACTAACTCATAGCTCAGTTCATATTCATTTCCTCCAAAAAGGAAAAAGCAACCCTCATAGTACAATTTTACGATTATTAAATCACTCTTCCATGGGGCAGATAGTTCTGACTGTTCAGTGTTCCTTGTCTTGAATACTGATACTAAATAGTGTCCTTCCACAGAAGGAAATATTCTTAATCTTCAAGGAGTTATATTTACAGAGAAATAATTCATCCTAAGTTACATTAAAATACGTAAATCCATGGCAGCACAGTTAAATTCGTAAGCGCAAGAACCTATCATTACCCTCAGATTCTCCTTGGATCTCTGCTAAATTGAGGACTGTGCAGTTTATGAGTACTTATTTTTTGGTTAAACAAACCCAAGGAGAAAAGCATGTTCATGCATCAAAAACCTGTTATTAAGAGCTCAGAATATAAACTTCTTATTAGAAGATTAGAATTCTTTTTCCAAAAGCAACAATCTATAGACTTAAGAGTGACTTTATATTTCCTTTTGTCATAAGGCACAATCATATCCTGCCTTACCTGTTGTGAATATGACTGCCTGTGGTTCTCATTGTTAGGACGGGGTAGTTACTTGTGTAGGTCTGCAGTTGTTTCACGGAAATGACAGTGGGGACCGTGGAATGGGTAGGGAGGTAAGGAAGCCAAATTGAGATCAGCCGATATCTGTTGAGCACCTACTGTGTGTTAGGCATCAGAACTGCAGTTGTAAGAGTCTTGGTTAGTCCTGGGAGCACTGCTCAGTCAGTAGTAGTAATGATGGGCATGGAAAGCAGCCGACAGTTCCAACAGTCATTCATGCAGTGAATATTTATTAATGTTTACTGTGTGCCAAGGAGTGACCTTGCCCTCCAGGGGTATTGTCAGACTACAGAAATTTGCACAACCAGGGATGGTGACTTACCACCCACGAGTGACTCATTTTCAATTCCTCTTGAATGAAGTTCTGTCTTAGTTTCCTAGTGCTGCTATAACAGAAATACCTCGAGTGGGTGCCTTCAAAGAACAGAATTTTATTTTCTCCCAGTTCAGAAGGTTAGAAGTCCAAATTCAGGGCACCGGCTCTAGGGGAAGGCTCTGTCTCTGTCGGCTCTGGGGGAAGATCCTTGTTTCTTTCAGCTTCTGTAGCCCCGGTGTTCGTTGGTTCCTTGGCAATCTTCAGGTGGCATCTGTCTTCCTCCGTTTGTGCTTAGTTCTTTGTCTAATCTGCTGTTTTTATAACTCAGAAATGATTAGGTTTAGGATATACCCTATACTGATATGACCTCATTAACATAGCAAAGAAACTCCATTCCCAAATGGGATTACATCCACAGGTATGGGGATCAGGATTCCTACATATACTGGGGGGACATAAATCACCCGATACGTAACAAGTTCTTTGGCAGCAGGGGCCATGCCTGTTTAGTTTATTGTTGTATCCCCAACAACTAGCACAGTGCTACACATAGTGGGCACCCAAGAAATACATGTTGACTGAATGAATTTTACAGAGGGTGTGTAAAGAGCCATGAGGGTGAATGAAATGTGGTTTTGCACATTCCCTTTGCAAACTATGTACAGACTATGAACTCCCTAAAGGTAGGGAATGGGTCTACTATCTCTGTGTAGTGAAATCCTGGCATCTCTTGAGCTTGGGAAAAAAAAATTTTCTGGAATGATTTCAGAACTATTCCAGGAATGAATTAGAGGCAATTAGAAGTTAGGGGTGAAGCAAAGAGAAGGTCCAGAGCATAAGGTGATTTTAGACCACTGTGCTTTGCAAGGTATCTTTGCTTCTCTCAAGAGCAAGTGGAGTGGGTGAGTGTGGGTGATTTACTGCAGTGTGCACGCGCTCTCTGTTCATCATTATTCCCGTGCCAGCCACTGGTACACCTTGGGCAAAGGCAGGGAAAGGCGAGGGCTTTCCCCACATGGAACAGGACCAGCCAAGCAGCAAAGAAGGTTCAGGCAGGTGTGAAGTGATGGATGAGGGGATATCTGGAAGAAAGCCTGAAGGCTTCATTCCTTAGCATCCCTGCATCCCAGCAAATCTATGCAGCAACATCAGCAAGATGGAACAGCACCGCCATGATGTTCAGAACCATGGGGGCCCTCACTGGAGCTCCCTGGCTGGCTGGCTGTACAACTTTACTCTGCATCCTCCTGCCTCCTTTCCCAGCACAACCTGTAGTTCTTGGCTACATTCTAATGAGCCGAATCCGTCTTCTTTGCATGTAATTTCAGTGTGTTGACTCCAAGCCAAAGATCAGTGGGTTTTTATAAACTTTGACAGAGGGGTGGAAGCAGCAAGTTTCACATACTGTCACCCACCGTATTTTCATATCAGGCAGGAAGAATAAGTTTAAGTGGTGTTACAAAGCATATTTATTTATGCAGACGCTCTTTTTATCCTTCTCCCGACAGGATATTGGCACCACATTTGAAATAGAAGGGAAAAAAGCAGCATGTTCCCATTTCTCGATCCCCCTTACTGCCAACTTTGAAGTGAGACCATCTTCAAGCTTTTACATATCCTCATCGTTGATCTATTGCTAGTTTGTAGTAGAGAAATTAAAACAATAGAAGTCTTAAAGCTGACAGGGACAGCAGCTTGCTATGTGAATTTCTTCTCCTGATGTTTTTACAGGCAGAAAGCAGAGAGGAACTGTATCCTCTTCTCTAGCTCAGTCTGGCCACCACATCCCCAGGAGACCCATTCACTCCAGACCCTTCTGTGATTGCACCCAACTGCCATTTTTGTCCATTCAAGTCAAGGTTCCGTGACTCATCAGCTATGTAACTTCAGTCGAGTTCCTTAATCTCTATTGCCTCCATTTCCTCATCAGTAACATGGAAATAGTCACTGGATGGTACAAATGGTTAAGTGCTTGACTACCAGCCAAAAGGTTGGTGGTTCAAACTCACCCAGAAGTGCCTCGGAAGACAGGTCTGGCGATCTGCTTCTGAAAGGTCACGGCCTTGACTTGGAGTAGTTCTACTCTGCCACACATGGGGTCATCATAAGTTGAATCGACTTGACGGCAACTAACAAAAACAACATGGAAAGAATAGCAGCGCCTACTGCCCAAAGTTGTTGCAAGGATTAAAAGAGATCACGTACGTCATGTGGTCAGAGTGGAGCCTCCATCTGATGAGCAATCAGTAAATGCTAGCTGGTATTCTTATTTATTAGGAGTCCTTCCTTGGGTGGCACAAATAGTTAAGTGCTTGGCTACTAACTGAAAGGTTGGCCGTTCAAATCTACCCAAAGGCATCTCAGAAGAAAGCCTGGCAATCTAGTTCCATAAGATTATAGTCATTGAAAACCCTATGGAGCACAGGTCTACTCTGACACACATGGGGTCACCATGAGTCAGAGCCTCCTAGGCAGCAAGTGGTATGGCGTTGTTATTATTACTACTCTTATTAATTTATGTGTCATCTATGTGCCTCAAACTGAGGGGCCTGAAAGTTGGATAGGGGAGGAGAAGAGAGCTCAACCAAGATTAAGTTGTCCTGTTTCCTCCTATATTGCACTGCCTGAGGGATCCCTGCCTGTCCGAGTTTTACTCACACAGGTTCAGCATTACTCCCCTGTATAAATTTTCTATGGCTGCTGTAACAAATTACCACGATATAGTGGTTTTAAAACACCACCAATGTATTATCTTGCAGTTATGGAGGTCAGAAGTCTGCAATTGCTTGACTTAGGCTAAAATCTAGGTGTCACTGGGCTGCATTCCTTCTGGAAGCTGTAGGGGAGAATACATTTCCTTGCCCTTCCCGGTTTCTGCATTACTTGGCTCATGGTGCTATTTCTACATCTTCAGTCAGCAACATCAGACTGAGTCCTCATACTGCCATCTTGCTGGTTCTCTCTTCTACTTCCCTCTTCCTCTTATAAGAACCTTATGATTGCATTGGGTCCATCCAGATAATCCATGATAATCTTCCCATTTTCAAGGTCATCTGATTAACCAAAACCAACCAAACCCATTGCCGTCGAGTTGATTCCGACTCACAGAGACCCTATAGGACAGAGTAGAACTGCCCCAGAGGGTTTCCAAGGACCACCCAGGGAATTCGAACTGCCCAGCTTTTGGTTAGCAGCCATAGCTCTTAACCACTACACCACCAGGGTTTCCATAAACTGCCCCACAGGGTTTCCAAGGAGCGACTGGTAGAATTCCATCTGTTACCTCAATTCCACTTACCATGTAATCTGACATATTCACAGGTTCTAGGAATTAGGACTTGGACATCTTTCAGGGCCATTAATCCACCTACTGTAACCCCTTCTGCTGCTCTCATTCCAGACTGGACTGAGACGAGAACAGCATAGAGTGAGGGGAAAAGAGAAACTCATGTCTCCCCCTGACCCCAAGAAGCTAGCTTCTAAATAACCGTTAATGCAAAGAGAGGTAGACCCCAGCCAAACATGTAGCACAGCTGGAAGCAGTGCTGTCCAAGGGTTTTAGTCCATAGGAATAGGGAAAGGAGCTGGAGGGATAGGAAAAAAAGGAAGAAATTAAATCTGTGACAACATATGGTCAAATCTCACCCCAACCAAGCTTTCATTGAAGGTGTCTGAGTCCGTTCTTGGAAGTGTCTCTTCCCCTCCTGTCCAGTGAAGTTCGTTCCATACTGAATTGCTTTTTTCCTCAACACTCCCACCAGCCGCCAGCTCCCTTCAGCTGGCATTGGCTTCTGCTACTCGGCTGATATTTGAGGCATGTGGCTAGGTCTCACTTTCCCAGCAAAATCTTTTGTTCCCTTATATCGATTCACCAATTATCCACCTAATCCACACTCTCCAGTGCCTCCCCTTACAACAACAACAACAGAAATTAAAGGCATAAACCAAGAGAACAGAACACCTTCAGCTTTCATGATATTCCTGAGAGAGTAAACTCATGTACTAACATAAAAGACTATTTGTTCTGTCCTTCTTTTTCCATAGCAAAACATGCTCAGGATTTTACTTCATGGAAAGATTACATTTTCTTAATTTGAAGGGCATTGAAGGTCCCTGGATGGTGCAAATGCCCTTGGCTGCTAACCTAAAGGTTGAATGTTCTAACCCACCCAGTAGCACCCCAGAAGAAAGGCCTGGCAATCTGCTTCTGTTATGATTATAGCCAGGAAAACCCTACTGTGTAACACAGGGGTTTGCCATAAGTCGGAAATGATTTGACAACAATGGGTTTATATCTTTTAATTGTTCCAAAATGGGCTTTACAGTTAACTATTTTGGTCCTGGATGCAAGTCACAAGACATAGAAGTAAGAAATATAGTTTTGGATTCTGAAAAGTGTGGGTTTGATTATCTGTGCTACCATTTTACCTGAATGACCTTGGTTATCTTATTTGGGCCTCAGTTTCCTTATCTGTTAAGTGAGGATTTAAAAAGAACCTAATTTATACATTTGTGATGAGGATTAAAGAAACTAATAACATATACTGAGCACTTACTATGTGTCGGGTGCTGTTCTAGGTGCTTTTCATGGATAACACATGATATTATATGCGATATCTATAAAGCACTTAGCAGAGTGCCCAGTACAAAATAAAATGTCAGTGAATGGTCACTATTTTTACTACTACATGGCCTTATCCTACCTGCCACAGCAAGCAAAATTCTATATTGCTGTCTTTTGTGTCCAGTCCTGAGACCAGCTCAGAATCAGTTGAAAGAGCTCCAGATTCTCCAGGGGTTTGTTTCGGACTTTATTGTACTATATTTTTGTTTGGCGAGTCAGAGCCAAAGAACCTGGCAAAAAATTTAAATCTGATCGGTGAGAGTCAGCAATCTTCCTCTCCCCTACTGTTCAGCTCCACACCTTTGCCACCAGGTCAGGGAAATCATCAGTCCCGGGGAGCAACTACAAAGCTGTTTCCAGAGCCAATTTCCTGCTGAACTGTGTGTTACACTCTTAACATTCCAAAAATTACACTCACTTCAAAGCCAGCTTTGATCTGACCCCCCTCCCTCCCTTCTCCCCCAGCCTTTGCCAGGGAGCACATCTCCAGAAGTGGAGGTTCACCTTGAAAGACTGTGTGCTGTGCTCAACTCTTCCTGGGAGGGAGGGAGGCCCAGGAAAAAGAAGAAGAAAGTCCATGGGAGGCCTCACTTATTCTCAGGGGCCCACTGCCCTTGACTGGGCAGCTCACTTCCTTCTTAGGGTGAGAACACCACCGACCCAGGCTTTTTCCATCCACAGAGCAGTAGTTGCTATGATTTCAGCTTTGTGGTTGGCTGTGCCGTGTGTGTGTGTGTGTGTGTGTGTGTGTGTGTGTGTGTGTGTGTGTGTGTGTGTGTGTGTGTG
>NW_004443947.1:12592871-12598238 GCF_000243295.1 Trichechus manatus latirostris | reverse complement strand
GTGTGTGTGTGTGTGTGTGTGTGTGTGTGTGCATGTGTGTGTGTGTGTGTGTGTGTGTGTGTTACTGAAACAAGGAACTCCATTGGGTTCCTCACTCAGGGTCCCTGTGTGGGAGTGTGTGGGACGGGGTTGGAAGAGGCGGGGGGAAAAGCCTTTCCTGATAAGGAGATGTTGTGGCAGTGCCTTTCAACCAGAGAGCGGCCGTTTTGCCAACAGACACACCTGAGAGCTCTTTGAAAGGATGAATTCTGCCACAAGCTTGTTCTTTCCCTTTCTCTCCTCAGCCTCCTTCCCCAACTCCTGAATTATAATGTGGAAACTGAGGTAGAGTACGAGACTTGCTCACTGAGCAAGTTGCTTACGGAATCATCCGGGGTGATTTGCAAATCCTAGTTCTAGCTCAAGAAAAGATTATGTCAGAAGCCAAGAGAAGGGACAGGAGCTATTTGATGAAAA
Organism: Trichechus manatus latirostris; assembly: GCF_000243295.1. NCBI lineage: Eukaryota > Metazoa > Chordata > Mammalia > Sirenia > Trichechidae > Trichechus > Trichechus manatus. Next base: position 12,597,782 of record NW_004443947.1, on the reverse strand, counting down.
CACTTCATCTCTTGAAGGTATGCCCCAGCCTGTGGAGGTTGTGGGGACTGCATACTGTGAACCCAGAGATAGGTAGCACAGTCTTCATTTCTGAACTGGGAATCTTAGGGTTGCTCTAGGCAGGGATTTTTTTTTTTTTTTAATAATAGTAATTCACAAATTTAAGGAATTTATTTCCACCTCAGATAAGGGGACAGGAAGAAGGATGTGTAATAACCGCCTGGGTGGGAACAAAGGCTGCTTCACGACCAGCCTTGCTGGTGACCTTAAGAGACTAAACCTACCTGCCCAAGTCTCAGGTTTCTCACCCAGAGTGGGGAATTTGTGGTGAAGATAAATGGTAAAATCTGTGTATAGCACATCTCCAGTGCCTGACACAGGTCTTTCCCCACAACGTACAGAGCCCAGTTGAGGTGACGGGCAACATAAAAAGCCATCAGGGCAAGGCAAATTGGTCTTCTGTGTCCCGCTGTGCCTAGCAGGTAGCTTTGCATTTAGTAGGGACTCAATGTATATCCCATCATTCAACTGTCATTTTGTCATGCTGTGGTGGCTTGCATGTTGCTATGATGCTGGAAGCTATGCCACCGGTATTTCAAATACCAGCAGGGTCACCCGTGGTGGACGGGTTTCAGCAGGTTTCAGTCAGACGAGGAAGAAAGGCCTGGTGATCTACTTCTGAAAAGTAGCCAACAAAAACCCTATGGATCACAACAGAATATTGTCGGATATAGTGCCGGAAGATGGCACAGGTCTGGGCAACATTTCTTTCTGTTATACATAAGGTCACCATGAGTTGGAGCTCACTCAATGGCAACTAACAATAACAGCAATATATGTTGACTGAATTGAGTTTAGTTTAAAGTTAAATTGTATTTCCAATATGTTGAAGAAAGTCTCTTTAAGGGAACATTGAGACAAATTATTTTGTAAAGCGAGAAATATTTTTTGCACCTCTCCCAATATTATTCTATTATTATTAACTATGAAGGTATCTTCCTTAATAATCATAACAACAACAGAGGCACCTACCACTTACCTATATCTAACACTTAGCACAGTACTTAGCACAAGGTTAACACACACTGAAGGTTAAACAATAGTGAAATGACACATTGCCTGCCTTTCAAAACATTGATTTCTATATCAGTTTTTGGCATCACATCTCTGAGATAAAGGAAGGTTCATTTATATTTCTCCTTTTTATTACAGCATGACAGTTAGGTTGTGTGAATAAAAACAGTTACTACTGGTCCTTGAAAAGAAGCACTGACGTGTGCAGAGTAAAGAGAACATTTTGAAGATGTAGCCGGATCCCCCGGGCCCCACTGCATCTTGCTGCCCATTCTGGTAATTAATAACCACAGTGACACTTGAAGCCCATCAGGAGTGAGATGCTGCCCTAATCTGGGAGGACAGCAGGACGCATTACCACCTGCACGACTCCCTGTAAGCTCTGCCTGCCACATTAGCAAGCTGTGGCTATTATATTAGATGGAGCCGCAGCTGAGCCCGCAGTTTGATTTTTGTCTCCATAAAGGCAGGACAAGAATTGACACTAGAGTAATTAGGAATGAATTCTCAGATCTTGATTTCTCAAGCGCGCTGCCAGGGAGGGAGGCGAGAACTGTATGGCAGTCTTTTGGAAGCTGAGACGGGTGACCTTGCCGGCTGACCTCTCTTAATCTTTATATCAGAGACACCAACGAGCATTTGGCCAGCGCCTCCTGGTAGGCTGACAACCAGAGCAGTTTTTTGTAGCCTGCAGGCACTTAGAAGAAAACCGAGCAGGAGAATGGAGGCAATATGGGAAACAAAGTTACCACAGGGACAAAATGTTCTTCTGAGCAGCTTGAAATGAGCATAATTTTGGAGGGTGTCTGCAGTCGTGGGTTAATTCATAATTGGGTTTGCTGAGCAATCAACAATGTGTTGCTTGTATTTTCATATGCTCAGAGCATATGACTCCGTATGCGTGTGTGTGCGCACGCACGTGTATTATAACGTTCCGGTACTTTGATACTTCACTAATGTGCAATCTCTATTTCTTGCTTTTGTCTGGGGCCTCTCATATTACATTTAGATTGTGTCCTTTATCATCCCAAATTGACATTTATGCTTTTACTTCTATTGTTTCCCTAGCTTCTCCCTGGTATGGATCAACGATTTGTTTTAATCTGTGTCACTTCTCTTATCTCCCTCGACACAGAGGAGCAGTCATTTTGCACCACCATCCACCTACAGAGATTGTGTTATCAAGAGTGTGGCGGGGTCCCTCACCCTCTCCCCACTGTCTAAAGTGCTGGCAAATGTTAATTGCTTTTGCAGTTAGTTTATAAGAATGCAGAAACCGCTGAATGCAGCTTGACTGGTTTTGATGAAAGTAGTGGAATGCTGGTGCCTATGAATAAATAAGTCTGATTTACATAGAGGACTGTTGTGGTGGTGGATAGGAAGTCGCAGGATGCAAGCAAATTATAGTGTAAGGACCTATTATTTCTTGGCTTTTATTCTAAGTGAGGGAGAAGAGCCCAGGCTTCCTTCAGTTCCCAGAGCGGGAGACGAGGAGGTGATCCCCTGGCCTGAGGGAAAAATCCAAATGCTTTCTGAGAGTAGCACTGGTCTGAAACTTAAGGGGCTCACATTTTGTTTAGAAAGAAGCTGTGTTTCTGGGTCTCACTTTCTGAAGAACCCTTGCAGAAAGCATCAAGAATAGCAAGTGGTGAAGAATTTCTGAGAAGTAAACTGAAAATGTTCGCGTGCCTATCAGAATGCATCGGCGATAGATCCGGCGGTGGCTCGCGGAGGGAGACGGGATCATAACCGGTTCTATTTCAACTGTATTTGTGTTTCCTAAATTCCTGCAAGATCATGGCAACTTGAAATGGAATAAATCAAGACATTCTTTTTTTCACATGAGACAAGACAAATATGAAGCAGCGCTCGGCTGTCTGAGTACGCTGATCTCAGCTGACTGCTGAGTTATCAAGGTGGGGGCGCTTTCTCTGTTTGCAATGTTGTTGTAGTTAGAGTAATAACATCAGAATGTCTGATGAGCTTCAGAGTGCCCCAGTGATGGGTCTATCCGACAGGAAAGGAGCTGGGAAGAGGACACTAACAATTCAAGTAGACGCCTAGATTCAACAATGAGTAAAAACTGTGTTTTAGAGGTGACTCTGTTGGTTGCTTCAAATAAAGGAGTGAGGATTAAACACCCAAATTCATTTATTCAAACAATATTTACTATGGACCAAGTACTATTCTAGGTGCAGGGGTACAGCAGTAAATAAAACAAAGCCTCAGCCTTCGGGGCACTTACATTCTCACGCCCACTCCTTGTTGTTGTTGATGTTAGCCGCCATTGAGTTGGCCCCCGGCTCATGGTTGACCTTATGCACAAAGGAAGGCAACACCGCCCAGCCCTGCACCATCCCCATGACTGGTTGTGGATCAGACCATTGTGATCCATAGGGTTCTCACTGGCTGAGTTTTGGAAGTAGATCTCCAAGCCTTTCCTCCTAGTCAGTCTTAGCCTGGAAGCTCCACTGAAACCTGTTCAGTATCATAGCAACACACAAGCCTCCACCAGCCCCTTAGAAAATACTAATCAGCTCTGAGGAGATAAGTAGTTGTGAGAGATATTGAAATTCAAATACAAGGCTAAGTAGGTAAAACTCCCAGAAAAAGGAACAGGTTTCTGTGCATCTGGTGCCATTCACAATGTGATAGCATCCATAATGGCTAAGGATACAGCCAAGAGTAGCCCAGGATGCAAGTAAGGAGTTAAAGAAAACTCATAAAAAATATAAGAAAGAACAAAGAAACAAAACAAAACAAACAAACAAAAAAACTCTTCTTATTTTCCCCAGTCCAGGTCCTCTGTCTATAAATGTACTTGAAATTAGGTTACTATCCACTATCACCCATGCTTATCTTCCAGGTTCTTCTTAATCACTTCTCAGGTCCTGATGATGTATCAATAGGCTATAGATTAAATATGAAATTACTGCAAATCTCAACCCCCCGCCCCAAGATTTATGGACCAGGGCTTAGGCCTATATCAAATCAACCATCTAGGAAGATATATGATTTTACCTTAAAATTAAAAATTACTGGCAGCGTCTTCTTCATCTTATCCGATTGGTGTTGTCCTGATGATAAGTCACAGTAAGCAGAGAGAGAAATGGTGTGATAAATTACGGAACAGACGTTGAAAAATGTATTTATTACATTTGCACGTGCAAGGATTTCACTTGCTGCGTATAGAATAAATAGACTTTATTTTTTAATGTCCACTTTGGTTCCAAATACTTTAGTCTCAGAAAGCTAGATGATCTTCATTTGGCCCCATTCACAGGCATTAAATGCAGAGATGGAGAAACAAAAGTGTAATTACAGTGAAACTATTTGCTCTAGACAGAAGTTTCTAGTGAATGATATGCACTAGAAGGCCGACATTTGTTACAATCTGCATTTCTTTTTTCTCTCCCAAAATGTCTGTAGAGACTAGAACCTTGTTCCTCGATGTGTGGTCGCTGGACCAGTGCATTGGCAGTCCCTGGAAGCTTGTGAGAAATACAGCCTCGCTGGCCTTGCCCCAGACTCCTTGAATCAGACTCTGCGTCTTAACAAGATCCCCAGGAGATATGCAGCGCATTGCATTTGAGAAGTGCAGCTCTAGGGGCAAATTATGCTTTCATAGACAGGAAACCTGACCAAAAAACCAAACCAAACCTCGTGCTGTCCAGTCGATTCCAACTCACAGTGACCCTATAGGACAGAGTAGAACTGCCCCGTAGGGATTCCAAGGAGTGGCTGGTGGATTCAAACTGCTGACTTTTTGGTTAGCAGCCGAGCTCTTAACCCACTGTGCCACCAGGGCTCCAGAAGTGTGATAGGAGGAGGAAATTT
>NW_004443947.1:12573284-12592771 GCF_000243295.1 Trichechus manatus latirostris | reverse complement strand
GATTGTTCTATATATGTCTATGAGGTCCAGTTGGCTGATTGTGCCCTTTAGGTCTTCTGTATCTTTGCTGAGTTTCTTCTTAGTTGTTCTGTCCAGGAGGAGGAAATTTCTTAATGGATCTCAAGAGAGTGTGCTGAATGGGACTCACAACTCAAAAAATAATAATAACTAATAATAGTAAGTAATGATACAATAAAAATAGTGGTTAATGTTTATTGAATACTTATAATGAACAAGACATTGTGCAAAGTTTGTTATATACATTACTTCCTGTAACGCTTGTGATGAAAGCCCTGTGAGAAGAGTAGTGTTATCTCTAACAGTTGAGGAAATGAAGGCTGAGAAGACCGAGGAACTTTTCCTGGTCACTAAGCTTCTAAGTACCAGAATTGGGATGGATACCCATGTCTATTTGACTTCACTAAACTCCTTTTAGTCAGAAATGCTAGTGAACAAGGGAAAGCCATTTTGTGAGGGAGAGATTGGAATATTGAGAAGGAAATAAAGAAGTCATGAAGTGGAAAATGTCCTTATAAAGAAAGGAGAAAAGGAAAACCAGCAAAATAGTCTTTTAAGCTCTATTAGAATGTGGCCCAGGCCCCTTTGAGTTCCCCAGGTGGAAACCTGGCAATTTTCCTGGGTTCTTCCTTCTTCCTCATATCCAGTTGCTCCCCACCCCATTTCTCTCAGTTCCCCTCCTTAGTATCTCTTGACTGTCCCTGACTCTTGAAGTCCACTCTGCTTTCCTAGTCCAGATCTCATCATCTGTAATGGGTCTAGTGCAACACCTTGCAAAGTGGCCTCCCTGACTCCAGCCTCCCCCTTTTCCAATCTCTCCTGTTAGCCACTTCTATATTCCTAAAGCCAACTCTAACTGTGTTCTTTCTCTGCCTGGCTTTATGCCAGGTGCTGAAACAGTAGGGCAAATAGAGCCTATATCTTGCCCTCAAGGAACTGACAAGTCTATGGAAAGTCCTCACAGTCTACCTGGTCTACCTCTCTGATCTCATTTACCTCATGCTCAACCTATCCACAACACTGCAGACACACTTAGCTTCTCACCAGTCACACTCTTTTCCACTCTCCTCTTTCTCCTCAATTGTCTGGTGAACTCCTACTCATCCTTCAATGGTCATTTCAGCTGTGCCCTCTCTGTAGGACCTCTTAGCTTTCCCCAGGCGGAAATTCCCATTCCCTTCCTTATACCTCCTTTAGACCAGTATTTTGCTTACTTGCTTGTTTCCCCTTCTAGATAAGGATTTATATCATGTCCCTGAAATAAAGAAGGGACAAGGAGACAATAGAACGTCTTATGGGTCTATTCCCCCCAATATCCCTATCTCTTATAACCTAATCAAGGCTGAATGAAGAAGGTGTGGAGTGCTTTCAGGCTTTAATTTAAGACCTAAGGATACCACTTGGTATACCGACCACCTCTTTGCCGATAGCCTTGTTTGCATTTGAAGACAGATGGGATCAATTGATGCATAAATAATTTAAATTACCTATATAATCTCAGAGCCTCTGCCTGAAAGACAGCTTGTCTGACTTCAAACCAGAATCAGGTCTCTAAAAGATAGTTTCTCAGATTCAGTCCACATTCAGAGTCCTAGTACTGTTCCAGGTGGTCTGGTAGATGACTTCTACATGTATTAGCTCATTTATTTCTCATTGTAGCCCTAAAAAGTAACTTCCATTTTACAGATGAGAAAATCAGGGCCCTGGATAAGTTAGATATTTTGCCCACATAGTTTCATCCCACGGCTAGTAAGTGAGGAACTCAGTGGCTAACTCGCGAGACGGCAGGAAGCCCAGTTATTTCTCACTGTAGCATACTGCCTCACCCACAACTTCCTCTCTTTACTGGTGATTGTCTCTATCAAACTTTCTTAGGGTGCGTGTGTGTGTGTGCGTGTCAGGAGTCCCTGGGTGGTGCAAATGGTTAACATCCTTGGTTGCTAACCAAAAGGTTGGAGGTTTGACTCCACCCAGAGGCACCTCAGAAGAAAGGCCTGGTGATCTACTGGTGGAGAGTGTGTTCCTATAAAGAGAGACAAGGTGTGGCTGTAAAGCAGAAAGATGCAAGAATAAAACTTATATGAAAATCTGTTTTAATGCTTTATAATCATACCCATTGTGTGAACACATCCTTGTTTTTATGTGTGACCAATTACGTGTGCTGACAAAGACAGTCCAAGTCCTGGATCTCCTCATTTCTGTTTTCTTCTCTCCTAAATATACCATAAAGAGGAAAAGGATGCTTCATTTTAGCTCAGCGATCTGATTGTAGTATCTTTCCACATCAAAACTTGAGCCACATATTTCTCTTCATACATATTTCTTATAGGTAAGCAGAATCAGGTACAGTTCTTGGCTCTCAGGAGCAGTTAGCTGAACACAGATGACAAGCAAGGCACTCTTGCTGACTCCCATGTCAGTGTCGTGGAGTCCAGCTCTGATCCATTTCTGTCCATGGGCGCTTGCCAGGAACCATGCAGCCGAGTCAATGGGATGCCCATTGATGGGCCAAACATTGTTTTTCTTGACAGGAGCATGCAGGGTAGGCAAGAATGTCCAACTGGCTGGGTCTGACCTGCCAGCCAATTTTTATCTTTTCTGGCAATAGCTTAAAAATGGTAAAAACATTTCAAGTTTGTGACATAGGTTAACACTCCTTTCAACTCAAGGTAACCAAAGCATAAAGAAAATATTCATCAGAACCAAAGGGACTATACTGAAATGGGTATGTCAGAAGCACATAAAATTTACTCCAGCACTGTTTGTCAAAGGGAGGTTGAAGGACCACCTGCATTAGAAATACCTGGAAAGCTTAAGACTGTGCATCTTGTCTGATGTTGAACAGATAGATACCAAAACTGAGGCTTTAACGGAGATCTGTTTCCAAGTCTAAGCTACACAGTGGGTCACAAAGGTGCCTCTAAGATTCTCTTTCTACCATACCTTTGGTTACAGAAGAATAAAACACTTAGGGATCATTTCACACCCACCAGAATGTCTAAGATTAAAAAAACAGAAAACACTTAACAGTGGCAAGGATATAGAACAATTCTCACACGTTGCCGGTGGGGGTATAAAATGGTACAATCACTCAGGAAAACTCTTTGGATTTTTTTATACAGTTAAATATATACCTAGAAATCCCACTCCTAAGTACTTACTAAAGAAATGAAAATACATGTCTATAAGAAGATTGATACATGAATGTTCATAGCAGTTTTAATTCTTAATAACTCCAAACTAGAAACAAACCCAATGCCCATGCATAGGTGAATGGATATCATCACACAGTGAAATACTACTCAGCAATACAAAGGAGATATGAAAGAACATGAATGAATCTCAAAAACATTATGTGGTGCAAAAGAAGTCAGACACAAAATAGTGCATATGCACGATTACATCTGGAGCCCTGGTAGCACAGTGGTTAACAGCTCAGTTGTTAACCAAAAGGTCAGCAGTTCAAATCCACCAGCCACTCCTTAGAAACCCTATGGGGCAGTTCTACTCTGTCCTATAGGGTCGTTATGAGTCGGAATCAACTGTATGGCAACAGATTTGTTTGTTTATTTGTTTGTTTTGGTATGATTACATTTATATAAGTTAGAAAGAGGCAAACCTGATTGTATGTATAAGGTCTGTGCCTGTAAATTTTTCACCTTTTTTTTTTTTAATGGAGGGTGGGAGGGAAGTGGGTGTAGCTATAAAAGGGCAACATGAGGGATCCTCTTGGTGACGGAAATGTTCTGTACGTTGATTGTGTCATCGTTAACATCTTGGTTGTGATATCACAGTATACCATTGGGGGAAACTGGATAAAGCGTACTTGAGATCTGTCAGTATTATTTCTTATAACTTCATGTGAATCTAGAATTATCTCTAAATAAATAGTTTAATTAAAAATCAAAACAAAACAAAAATACTTGGTATTAACAACTTGGGGATTGAATTTGGTCTTCTTGGGAAGTAACCCAGTGTGTTTGTGTGTGTGCACACATGAATGTATTGTAGGAGAAAGGGAAAAATAAAGGATTTTTTAAAATATATTTTAAAATTTATTTTAACGTTTGTTTTGATTTCCCACAGATTTCTTGCATGCTCATGATTAAACTTTCACTCCATTAGTGGGGCTGAGTTCTTCAGTCTAAGGTTAAAGATCACTGTGCCACTCCCCACTTCTCCCAGTGTCTTATAAACCCAAAGTTGCCATGCAATACAAGGAGCCCCTTCCTTGAATGTTCCACTGTTCCACTGGCATTGTGGAGCAAACAGTGCCTGTGAGGCATCTTTGCTGCTGAGTAGGGGGAGATGTCAGCCACATGTGATTTTGCACATCTTCCAGGTAATGTAGTGGTGCTACTGTAGTCTCCTGGATGCAGGGATACCAACTGGATTGATGTCACCCCCTTGGGGGTCTTAAGTGCATAAATCAATCCTTAATTTTATGCCAATCCATATGGACAGCCTCCTCATGTGGAGAGGGACAGGAGGATGCCTCCTTGAGCAAATGTTCATGTTCAAGAAAAGCAAGTTAGGTGTGCAGTATTGGAACCTCTTTTTTTTTGTTGGGGTTGGGGGGAATTATTCTTTATTTAAATCTTGTAGGAAGGCTCTTCTGGCCTGGACAGAGCTAAGAGTGAGGGGACTCATCAGCTGGAGTGAGGTTGGTGTCAGTCAGGACAAAAACACAGTGCCTGCCATGGCTCACCTGGGGGCTGCAGGATATAATCCTTTAGTGTCCATTGCTGGGCTGTCTCTGGGGCTCCTGCTCACACCACTTTGAAGCACACCTAACCTCGTGGATTCTGCCTTAGCCAAATGCTTGCTACAGCAAAGGCTGGTGTTCCGAATTACAAATGCCAAAGATTATAAAAGTGTACTTTAGAGGGCTAAATGCTTTTATTCTGGCAGGGATATCACCAACATTATCCCAGGGTGCCCAATAATGTCCAGGCAGTGGGTTGCTATGGTTCATTCCATTTATCAGAAAGGAAAATCATTCAGTCAAAACCAAACCATCTTTTCCTTCTCTTCCTTCTTCTCCTTTTCCTTTTTTTAGAGAACATAGTTAAGAATCTTCAGGCAAGTCTTTTGAGTATGAAACGTTACCTTTGCTGTCTCTCATCTCTCCTATTAACATTCCATTACCCTCTCTAAAAACAAATGTCTGTGGTCTTCATCTCATTCTCCAGCCCAGCATCAAAACCTGCCAGTTCTGTTTCCCAGTCCCTCAGGGTCCTGTGTCTTGATTGGACATTAGGTGATAATTATATTAATCTGATAACATGAAGGCATTTGAAGGCATTCTTTTCCTCTAGGCCCATAAAAGATATTCCTAATGTAAGCCCAGGCTTACTGTGGGAAGAGATCTTTAGGCAGATAGCTAGAACTTTCGTGTTCACAAAATTACATTCCATGGGAAGAGCAGCACGTTTGATTATTTGGAAGTCACTGAAGGTGGAGTAATATGCCTGTCTCATTCCTCGGCACATAAAGACACCAAAGTGTTTGTTGGAGGAATGTGTGAAGAGGGGCAGGGTAATTCCTGGACACTTCTAAGAGCATGTGGGAAATTTCTCCTTGAGGATGTTAGAGCCTGCCATGCTCAGCCTGGAAAATTCCACCCAAAAGACATATGAGTTTTCAGCTGTTATCATTGTAAGAAGACACTCCCAGAACACACTACACAGTCCCCATTCTTACCACTTAACAAGTTCCACTGAAGTTGTCTGTGTCTTCTACTCAACTAAGAAATCCTCAGGGCTGGGGCTGCCTCTAAGACACCTCCATATTCTTACCATAGAGCTTATTCCCTGGCACAGAATAGATGCTCCATAATGTCTACTGATTTTATCAAGTATCATTGTTGGCTTGTTTTCAAGAAAGGTTGCCTTTAGAATGGGATGTCAAAGAAGTTGGGGGTTTGGACCTGAAGGAGCCTGAGAGATGTTCTTCAATGATCTTATTTCAAATCCTTTTGAGTCCTTACATGGGAGAGTGGGTTCCAGTCAAGGTCAGCCATGGGCTATAAGCAACAATAGAGACTGACAAAACTGGTGGGGGAAGATTCATGAAACATTTTCTTTATGGCTCAAGGCTGTTTTCACGCAAGATAAGAGCATGATCCCTCAGATAGGAGCTCAAGTGAGCAGTTCAGCTCTGCCTTTCTGCGTTCTGTCCTCTTCATGCACCACTTCTCAACATGACGCTGTTATCTCACCAGAAAATACAGCCCAAAGCATTACAGATGTCTGGTACGAGCGGAACCCATATTAATGGTTATTGCTTAAAGAAGAGGCATGCTCAAGTCTCTTTACTATGTTCTGAGGAAATAGCAATTTTTACTTTTTTCCAGAGAAGACCAGAGATGTAAAAAGATCAATTGAGATTGGCCTATCTCAGAGAGAGGAGGCTTTTTTCAGAGGTAACATAAATGACAGGCTTGACATGACATGAGACACATCCCCACAAATACAGATTTCTGAACAATTCGTTTTTATCAGGGTGCTTATGGGTGTTCAGGCACAGAAATTTCAACTGGCTATAGAAACAAAAAGTCGGTGACATTGTATAAAGAATCAATGACAAATCAAAAAATAATAATTTTTTGGTTTTTTGTCATGGACTCCAGGCTCGCTCAAAAAAGAAGAATCTGGATTGTTAAGGTCTGTTGACAGTTGGGAGCCCTGGTTGCACAGTGGTTAAGAGCTCGGCTGCTAACCAAAGGTTGGCAGTTCAAATTCTACCAGCCGCTCCTTGGAAACCCTATGGGGCAGTTCTACTCTGTCCTATAGGGTCACTGTGAGTTGGAATCAACTCAACGGCAATGGGTTTGTTTTTTGTTTGTTTTTAAATTGATGATTGACTTATGGTTTAATCTGAATTAACTGAGCTTTATATTTTTTAAAATTTATTTTTAATGATGCTTAGCCAGTTTTGACAGCGACACTCCTAGAGCAGAGAGAGGGATTTTTTGGAAGAAAACATGAGTTCTTTTCAAGGTGACATTAATTGAACCAAACTGGAAATTCATTAAATCACATCTACAATGGTCTAAAAGAGCTCCTGTTTCTGCTCTGGTAGACCGTGACAATTTAAAACACTTACAAAAAGATATGTGGGCACCATATCACTACATCACACTTAGAACTATGTCAGTGCCGGGGGAGTTATTTCCACTGGATTTCTGCAAAAAGCACACAGATCCCAAAGTAGTATGAGCCCGTTCTGACCATGCCTTATGCTATGTGCTCTGGAAATAAACAATGCCTTTTGTCCCTTGAAAAATATCGCCATTTGTAATCAGCCCAGGTTCCCCTGCTATAGAGATTGTCACCAGCAAGAGAAATTTTTAAATTGCTTGCCTTTGATGAAAATGAAAATGTTATCCATGAAACATCTCTAGGAAAAATAAATTCAGGCCTGATTCCTGCTATGCAAACAGATACATACAGTATCTCCCTGAATCAGCTTTTTCTCATTTGAAATGGAGCTACCGTACTTTATTATGATGGCAGAGGTTGAACTTGGGTGAGAATGCACTTCTGATCATTAAGATCATATCAGCTTTGGAAGGCCTAATTCCTAACAGGAGATGAAAGTTTTCGGATGGTGGAGACTCGGCATGCTTGAAAACTGGGCCACATAATGGTCAAAGATATGTAAGAATGAGTCGGAAATTCCTTATTGCAGAACTGTGCAGATAATACCAGGAGGACGACCACCCTAATCCCATAAACCCATTTAAAAAAAAAAAAACACGAGTCATCTCTTAGAGCAAGCAGGTGGTGTATCATATGTTCCCGGGGTGGAGAATGAGCTTCTTGCCTTTAAAAGTAATTGATTTTATAGTGAAATGTGTCAAGTGCACTGGTTTTCAAAATGATTCCATTCATGAGTGTTGGAAAATAATACGTACTGCTAATTGCTTGAGAAATAGCTGGATTATTTAACTTTGGTTTTGACGGTGGCTGGAAGGAAGATCTGGTGCATTTTCCCCTATCGCAGATTAATAGCTGTTTTGCAACTGTGTCTCCTCTTGCTGTTTTAGAGATGAAATCTGCATCCCCGCATTTTTTGTCTAGGGCATCAGCTACAGCGTTTTTAGCTCAAACTCTATGCGTGTTCTAAAGATAGCAGTGTGACATTTCTGTTTCTGTGAAGCCCAAATAGTAGGCGAGATATAAAACACAAGAAAAGAAGAAAATCTGTTTGCTGATTTTGCCACCGTCCATATTGAGCTGCTTAGGTGAACAGTTCCAAGTAGGGAGGCTGATTGCAGGTGGGAGAAGGGAAGGAAGGACTGTAAAATTCTGTGAGGTGTAATTTATTGAACGCTTAGCAGCATGCCTCTTGCTGTAATTCTGTACTGGAATGTCTCAATCCTGTACGGATTGATTGTGAGTGGAGAACGGAAACTTGGTTGCGTTTCTTTGTTTTAGGGTTCGTTTTTTTTTTTCCCCCCGACCCTCATTTGTTTCTCCAGTGAGCTGAAGTGAATGTGTTTGATTTAGAAAGTGTGTGTTTGCACCTGGTATCAGCCCAGTGGAATGAGCCATCGTCTGTGATCAAGACTAATTGAACCTACCAATTACGCTGGTTCGTTTCGTCATGCATTTATTCAGGCAAACACACATATACCTATAATAGCCAGTAAACCAGCTGCCATCCAGTCCATTCTGACTCATGGCGATGCCATGTGTGCAGAATAGAATTGTGCTCCATAGATTTCTCAAGGCTGTGACTTTTCGTAAGCAGATCACCAGGCCTTTCTTTCGACTTGCCTCTGGGTGAGTTCAAACTGCCAACCTTTTGGTTAGTACTTGAGTACTTAACTAAATGTTTGTGCCACCGAGGGACTCCTATACCTATAATAAACATTATGTAATAAACATAATAAAAATATGTATGTAAGACTGAAATAGACTCTGATGAGTTTATGAGGACACACATTCGGCTCCTATACCTCCTCCTCCAGGAAGCATTCCTTTACCCACTAGACCAGGAGGCAGCCAATTTTTTTGGTAAATGTCCAGATAGTAAATATTTTAGGCTTCACTTGGCAAACCACGTATGATCTCTATCACATGTTCTTCTTTTTCACAACCCTTTAAAATGAAAAACAAAAAAAAATTCTTAGCTCAAGGCACCAAATATGACCCATAGGCTATTGTTTGCCAACCCCTACCTGAGGCCAAGGCAAGTATCCCTGTTTTTGACTATCTATGGGACCCTCCTCATTGCATTCATTAAAGAGAGCAGTTTTAAGTGTCTCCCACACTAAACTCTAAACTCCTGGGATGAAAGTTCTTATGTTTGCAGCTCTAGCCCAAGCACTGGCAAGTGTTCATTTTTCAAACATAAGATGATCTTCACCTTCCAGTTTTATACTCTGGCTGGGAAAATAAGGTCATGTGCAAAAACCAGTGAAGTAACCATTCAGAACACATTAAGTGTTCTTATCAGGCCCTTGGCAAATTTGGCTTTCTGGAACATATCCCTAAGTTGAGAAATAAGTTTTTTAAATGCCCCCTTAAGTTCTCAAAATAGCTTTTAGAAAGCCCTTGCTATGTAGTTTGTCAGACCTTCTTTTGGAATTGTGTTTGTTTTTCATTAATGTGTGATTTTTAACAAATTTAGTAATTTTTAAAACAAGAACTTACAAGATAGACAGCAAAAATGAATGGGGGGTGGGGGTGCTGATGGTACAGAGTGGAAGGTCAAGAGGCGGTCCCAAGAGTGACACAGGGTACCCTGACCTCAAGGAAGGAGACAGAATAAATCAGACTAGATAGTACAATTATGTTTGCTCTTAATAGGTTTTTCAGTCATCAATTAAACATTAAATTATGTTCATTATGTTCTCTTTAAAAAGGCAGCCAAATTTAGCTTCCAATTTTGAATTACTACATTCACACAGGATGGTTAAAATAAAAATATCAGAGAACCTGCAGACTGTAAGCTTTGGTTATCTGGAAGGTTCACTCATTTGCACCATCTCATTTATGAATTATATGTGATGAAAGACTCATTTGGACCCAGGACCACTGAGTATTAGAGAGCAAGGTCTGAAGGGTCAGCTGGCTGGGGCTGGTTCTCACTTCCCACCTATGTGAACTGAGCCAAGTTATTCACCCTCCCAAACCTCAGCCTCCTGATCTGTATAATGGAGCTCCTCCCACAGGATCATTGTGAGGATTGATTTTATTTATATAAAGTTCTTAACACAGAACCTGGCACAAACTAAATGCTCAAAGAAATTAACCATTATTATTATTGTTAGTATTATCAGCATTGTTGATGATTAAGTATGAAAATAAATGTGACATACACAAAGTGCTAAAGAGGACTAGAAAAAAGTATAATGTGGTGACATCAGGGATTTCAATTTGTAGGAGGTGCCACTCGATCTGGAATTATCACAATTCTAGAAATCAGGTTAAATAGGAAATAATCTCCCTCGGTTTCATATTACCCCTGGACTACTTTCTTTGGATAGGTTGAGAGAGGCCGTTTTCTAGGGTAGTGCAATCTGCCAACCTAATATTACATCAGACCCTACTATAAACTTCCAAACGTTTTAAATTTCTAGCACCCTATCACATTCATTGTTTTGTACCTAAACAATGAGAGAAAGAGGGCATGGAAGTGGGTCAGACAATTGCATTTTACATCACCTAGAAAACCAGAACTCCCTTCTCTCTAGAAGAGGAGGAAAGATGCAAATTTTCTCTCCTGAAATTTTCTTTCAAGTTGTTTTGCCTTCAAACCATACTTGGTCTTATAGCCCACATGTAACCCGGCAGGGTTGCAAACATGCCACCGTCTGTTGTCGCTTTTAAAAGCAAGGACCCCAAAAGGACTGTCTCCCCCTGGAAAACAGGGACGCATCACTGGTCTAGCCACTGATGTAACACAGAGAAAGGGCTGCTTCAGAGGAAGACATCGGGACAAGGGAATTTGGCCGGAGCAAGGAGAAACATCAAGGGCCCTTGGGTATTCACCAGACTGGCAGTGTGATCCCTGGGAGGGATGACAAAGATAGTACCTGCCTTTCTGGCTCAGGGCCTGCCCACATCTCTCCCGCCTTCCTGCCCTCTTGCAAGCCTCTCCTCATTCAGGACACAGGTCTCCACTGAGTGGGAACTTCGGCTCCAGCGGATGCAACAGCGGCTTTCCCCGGCCTAGGATTTGTGTCAGTACCACCGGCGGCCGGCAGCACCTCTTGCCACAGAGGCAGCTTAGCTTAGTAAAGAGGCTTTCAGCAGGCTGGTCGTGCAGGTGGCGCTACTCTTGAATCATCCAGGTAGGCAGAATGATGGTTCTTATTTGCTTTCTCTGAGACTGAAAACAAAGAAAAGAGGCAAAACCCAACAAAACAATAGATGGCATTTTAGCTGTATCTTCATGTTTGTGGGAAAGGTCACAACACCTAAGGGACAAGGACAGGGCCGGGGAAAGAGTGTTCCCCAGAAAGGTAAGAGGAAATCAGACATGAGCTGCTCTAGAAACTGAGAGGGGAGCAGACGAGCCAAGAAGAGCAGTTTGGTGCAGCAGGGCATCCTGAGATATTTATCAGAGCCTCCAGTACCCTTGGAGCCCTGGTGGCACAGTGGTTAAGAGCTCTGCTGCTAACCAAAAGGTCGGCAGTTCAAATCCACCAGCTACTCCTTGGAAACCCTATGGGGCAGTTCTACTTTGTCCTATAGGGTCACTATAGGGCTGGTATGAGTCGGAATCTACTCCACGGCGATGGGTTTGGTAAGGTACCCTTGTCAGAATTCTGGCACTTCTCACCATTTGCCCTCATTCCTTTCCTTGTAAGCTAAGATCCCAGCTATGAACCCAGGCACTGTACTTCCCTCTCCTTTCTGCTAGTTCCCAGCTCCATCCTTTTGAAGCCCCCTGACCTCTGATAAAAGTAGCCCTGGTAGCACAGTGGTTAAAGCACTTGGCTGCTAACCAAAAGGTCAGCAGTTCAAACCCACCAGCCGCTCCTTGGGAGAAAGATGTGGCGGTCTACTTCTGTAAAGATTTACAGCCTTGGAAACCTTATGGGCAGTTCTGCTCTGTCCTGTAGGGTTGCTATGAGTCAGAATCAACTCAATGGCAGTGAATTTGTTTCTTGGGGGGTTCGAGCTCTGACAGACAGAACTGATGTGGGTCACAGGTGCTGAAACGGTACAGACAGCTATGCTAATTACACCCCAGCTGTTTCCCCAGGTTAAGCTATTGCCATTGGAAACCTTGATATCCCTTTTCATTTGTTCATTTCTCCAACAAGCAGTTATTGCCCATACCTCCACCCTCACTATGGAGCAGGCTCTGGGCTCAGGGCTCAGTCTCTCAAACAAGCAAACAAACAAGTAAGGACAGTAAAGAGTGGTGAGTGGGAAAATAGCATCTGTTCTGATACCTTGAGTTCACAAAGGCGAGGGGAGTCAGTCCCACCTGCAGGGGAGAAGGGTGGTCAGGAGAGTATTCCAGAAGCACCGGAGAATTAAAAGATGAGAAGCCATTTGCTAGTTGCTGGCATTCACAGCAGAGGGACTGGAGCAGGCCAAGTCGTTCTAGATGTCTACATATATTGCCAGCACTGCATTCCGCTCTGTTGGCATTCCCTACATTCCTAAAGATTTTTTTAAAAAAAATAAATCCGTGGCATCATGCAGAGAAGTGCCATCACATTTAAAAAAAAAAAAAAGGGTAAGATTTCCCCCATTTCTCCCAGCTCATGTTCCGTATCTCCACCAGATACATAACTGAATCAAGACAGCCATTAGGGTTGCTTTTTAAATTATTTTAAAACTTCTTTGTTCTTCTTTTACCATTTTGCACGTTTTTCCCCTCCTAGAATCAACTCCTTCTACTGCTGGAAATTTCCTAAGACAAACAGAAGTTTCTCTTTCCATTCATGAAAAATTGCCTTGTGTGCAGTTAGGAAGTATAGCAGGTTCTGAAGATCTGTAATTTGTTTCCCATCAACTAATAATCTCATTGTGATGAATAATGTAATACTGTTAATGTTTCAACAAGGTTATGGATTGTGCTGAGTGTCAGTGGAGAAGCTGACAACTTTTAGCAGCAAAGCCATTCTTTCTCCTTTTCACACAGATTCAGTAGATACATGAGCTGTTAGCAAACAATATTCAAATGAATTCAAATACAAAAACCATTTGTGATCTGCCTATAGGACTTTGACACGGAGTTTCAGGTTTTTGGGTTGATTTAAACCAATTGCCGTCAAGTCCACTTTGACTCATGGCAACCCCATGCATGTCAGAGTAGAACTGTGCTCCATAGGATTTTCAATAGCTGTGATCTTTCGGAAGTAGATTGCCAGGCCTTTCTTCTGAGGTGCCTCCGGGTGGACTCAAACTTCTAATGTTTCTGTTAGCAGCTGAGTGTGCTAAACATTTGTACCATCAGGTTGATTTGCTCCCTTACTTTTCAGAGAACAGCCTCAGCTTCTCTGTCTGAAATGACTCTTGTGCTGATGTAAGCCTTTCCTCCACTGGCACCAAATAATTCTCTCCAGTTGTTAGCATTCATCATGGTGTTTATTTTTTATTGTTTTTATTATATTTTAAAGTATAATTTTATATAATATATATAAATAAAATATAATTTTAAAATATTTTATTATATTTTTAAATTAATCTGTAGTAAAACTGCCTTTATTGTATACAGTTCTATAAATTTTAACACATATATAGATTCCAGTCACCACCACCACTATGCTTATACAGAACGGATCCATTACCTCAAAAAACACTCCCTTGAGCTATCATTTTGTAGTCAGCTCCCACCCCCCACACACAAACACACATACCCACAGCTCCTGGTGGTCACTGATCTGTACTCAGTTACTTGTCTTTTTGAGAATGCCGTACAAACTGAATCAAACAATATGTCACGTTTGGAGGCTGGCTTCTTCCACCTCTCAGGCTGCCTTTGAGATTCATCCAAGTTGTTGCATATACCATTGTTTCATTCCTTTGAACACTTGTATACTGGCCCATTATATGGATGTACCAAACTTTGTTTAGCCATGTGAACATCAGTATTCATTTCTCTAGGATAAAGACTTAGGAAAAGAATGGCGAGGTGGTGCGCCAAGTGTACGTTTAACATTATGAGAAGCTGCCAGGCTGTTTTCCAAATAGCTGCACTGTTTTGCATCTTACCGGTGAAGTATGAGAACTCCCATAGTAGTATTTTGACTGGTTTTCTATATGTCAAAAGTCAAGTGTATGTTTCTAGCATGACACCCTCCTCTTTTGTCATGCGCTGCTTCTGGTAAATTTCATAGGTCTTTGTTCGTTTTAGTTCCCTAATGAAATGCAGTCCTTATATTCTCTGCCAGTGAACTCTTTCTTAAAATATAAGCATTCAGTGTGTTGGCATGCTCTGCTCAATACTATTTATGGTATCTTTTTTCAGTCAAACTACATGTGCTTTAATTAGAAAAATACCTAAAGGCTGGGTATTTGTATTGTCAGCGGAACCAAAGTGATGTTGCTCAGGGTACTTACAGCTGTGCATATACATGGGGACTGGACAATCTAGGAAAACCCAGGGGGATTAAACTTCTTCATGCCCTCCACTTTCATCTCCATTTTATGAATCCAGCTGTCTCCAAAGAGTACCCACAGGTCACATTGATCCTATACCTTCTCAGCATAACTCCACTCAGTGATTCGGAATCCAGGGCAGGGATCCCCAGTTTGAACCTTGCAAGGATACCAGTATAACACATGTATTCCATGTGCCTAATTGAGGACTCCAATTCACCATGCTCTGTTATCTAGAATTAAACATAAAAGACAGTTGGTAAATAACCACATTTAGCTGAAAACGCACTTGAATCAAAATGTTATAGTTTCTCTCCGTCGGTAATAATTAACGTCCTTGTGAATTTCTCTGTGTGCTATGGGGCATAGGTTTAAATGGTATGCTAGCAAAAATCCTTGCACATTGGAACATACAGGTATGCAGACCCGACCGAATAGTGAGTTAGCGTCAGGAGATAAGACTGGGATGAGAAAGAGAGACGGGGAAGGTGATCGTGTTCAGTTTAATGACACGCAGGTTGTCGTTAGTTTCCATGGAGTCAGCACCAACTCGTGGCCGACATTAAGTCTAACAGAACGAAGCATCGCCCGGTCCTGCGCCAGCTTCATGACTACTGGTACGTCTGAGCCCATTGCTGTGGTTATTGTGTAGTAACTTCCAACCTAGGGGCTTATCTGCCAGCATTATATCATACAATATTCTACTGTGATTCACAGAGTTCTCATTAGCTAATTTTCAGAAGTAGATCACCAGATTTTCTTCCTAGTCTGTCTAGTCTGGAAGCTCCACTGAAACCCGCCCAGCCTTGGGTGATCCTGCTGATATTTAAAATATTGGTGGCAGAGCTTCCAGCATCAGAGCAACATGCAAGCCACCACAGTACAATAAACTGACAGACGGGTGGTGGAATGATATGCATTCATGAGAATTGTTCAGAGCAATATGTTGTAATGGCCCTTAGAAAATTTTTATACATGAGCTAAAACTTGAATTAAATCATACATGGAACGGTAAAGTATTACGATAGTTAAAAATTACAAGGGGAAAAGACAGTTAAAAATCTTCGCTGCTTAACCAAAAGGCCTGCATAAGACATAACTCTCTTTCTGTACCTTCCTAGAGGCAAGGAGTTCATACCTAAAAATTGGACCCAGGTTAGGTGCTCCATACAGGTAGTCCCTGACTTACAATGTATTTGAGTTACAGCAGACTGCACTTATGATTGTCTATTTTTTTTTTTAATACATCTTATCATTAGTAAGCAGGAGAAAGATGTGGCAGTCTGATCCCATAAAGATTACAGCCTTAGAAACCCTATGAGGCAGTTCTACTCTGTCTTATAGGGTCACTATGAATCGGAATCAACTTGACTGCAAGGGGTTTTTTACAATTAGTAATATGTACTACAAACAGTATTGCAGTGCATAACTTGCTGATGTTATCATCCTCATATGTTCACTCGCAGATGTTGAAAGACAAATGAAGATGGGGTTTATAAAGATACTGATAATTAAAGGCAATAATAATGAAAACTAAAAAAAAAAAAGAGGTATTCAACTTAAGTCAGAACTAACATGATGGAATCATCGGAAGCCTGTTGTAAGTCAGGGACTACCTGTAGTTAATTGCTGAATGAATGAACAAGTGAACAAATGAAGACATGAATGAAGCAAGGAACGAACAAATAAATGATTGAAAATCATTTTCCGTAAGCAGGCTTAGCTCATGTGTCTGTTTTTGTGTAAGGAATTTAATTGGAGAGAAGGTAAAAGGAAACTTCTGGAGAGAAATGTGCCTTCGTCTTTGTATTTCTCTCAGAGAATGTAGAAGGTTTATCAAGCAGCTACTTGCGTATGACTTTGCTAGGCTCTGTACAAAGAAAAATCTATAGAATTAAATACCATTATATACCATTTCAAATTATATACTATGTATAATTCAGAGATAAGGAGCCCTGATGGCGCATGGCTAAGCACCTGGCTGCTATTTGAAAGGCTGGCAGTTTGAACCCACCAGCGGCTCTGCGGGAGAAAAGACCTGGCGATCTGCTCCTGTGAAGATTACTGCCTAGGAAGCCCTATGGAGGCAGTTCTTCTCTGTCCTATAGGGTCAGTATGAGTCAGAATCAACTCAACGACACACAACAACACAGCAACATAAGTTAGAGAGGCTTCTAAAGGTATAATGGGCTAAATATGCCCAAATGCAGTTTGAGATATAATGTGTCAGTGTTAGCTCCAGGGTTAGTTCTAGAATAGAGCATCTGTAAAAGTTCTTATGTTCATCAGCACAGGGCTGAGGAACCCATTGGGTTTCATCTGATCCAATCCAAATAAGGCTTCCTGACAGAGGTGGAATTCCATATATCCTGTTTGTGATTTGCAAGCCCTTAGCAGCACCATCTTTTCCTTTGCCACATCCAGTTAGTTGCTTTTTGTATCACCAACTACATAGATGAATCAGGATTCACCCTGCACGGGCGAGTCAGTGGCCTTTAGCAAAGATTCTTTAATACAGTATGTTCGTGATGGAAAGCGAGCATTTTCAGGTGGCAGAAAGAGCCACAGGAGATCCTGTTAGTCAGAGTTTGGAAGCGAAATGTGTCTATTCCCACTTGGGGTGTGTCAGGGATCTCTGCCATTATTAGTTCCATGGGGACTTCTGCTCGAAAGGCATTTGTTGTCATGTTTGGGTTGCTGCAGGAAGAGAAAAAATTGCTGTGGTTTGCGTGAGACAGGGCTGTGTTTTGGCAAGCAAGTCCACAATTTTTTTTTTCCAGAGCTTTCATCAAGTTCAAGCTTTTGAGATTTGTCTCAAATGACACGTGCAACAGCCACAAGACTTTCTTTTCTGTTGGAATTTGCAATATTCTTTCAACTCCTTTGTTGTTGGCATACTTCTCAATGTGTAATTAATTACCTAATTCAGCAACCATTTATTGTGTCTACCAAGCTGTCCAGGTGCTCAGGATTCAGCAGAAAATAAAATAGCATCCTTTCCTTCAACGTGCTTACTTTCTAATGCAGAAAGACAGACAATGAACAAAAACCAAAAATACATAATATATCATGGGATGACGTGTTTTAGAGAGAGAAAAAAAAGAAAAAGAGTTGGGGGATAAGATTGCTGAGGTTGTCTAGGAAGGTCTCTCTTAAAAGATGACATTGGAACTAAGACCCACAGACATTAAGGGAGTGAGCCACTCAATTAGCTGTACCCACAGGCCTAGTCAGAGCAAGTGCAAAGGCCCTGAGGCAGAAACTTGCTTAGTCCAGTCCTAGATCAGGCAGAGGCCAGTAAGGACCCACCTCAGGGCCTTTCTCACTCACTTCACATGTTTCCTTTGAGAACTAAGCTTGAAGCTAAGTGGAACAAACAATCCTAGGCTTATCTTCTAGGCTCTTACACGTGTCCTAGATTTAAAATGTCTTTGTTCTTGCTTTTCTCTGTCTGAAATGCCGTTCCCCCAGACATTGAAAGGGCTCTCTGCCTATATCCTTCAAGTCTCTGATCAAATATCTTATCAGAGAAGCCTTCCCAGACCACACTATTAAAGTGTCAGATAGGTGGTGTTAGAGATGGAAATTCTTTTCTCAGCCAAAGCTGATTATTTCACAAGAGAGTTGCCTCATTGTCTACATTATAGGATTAAGAATGGATCCCATTTGAGATGATGAATACTCGGAAGTTTCAGTAACCCAAGCAGCCCTGAAAAACAAATTGCTAATTCACTTAAACCATCTAAAGCACATGAGCAACCCCGGACCTCAGTGAGTTGTTAAAGGGTAGATTGCAATGGTAGAGCAACCTGCATGGCTTCTAGATGAGCCAAACAGTCCTAAGAGTCTTGATTTCATCAAAAGTTTTTTATTCTAAGCTAGGAAATAAAAGTATTTTTAAAAGGAAAAAAGCTACTATAAAGCACTTCAAATTGTCCACCAAATACATTATTTCAACATATTTAAGCTGCAAGAGGCAAAAATTAAGAGCACTGATTATACTGATGTTCTGTAACACCTAGAGCTACTATAGCTCATTGGTAGGAAAAAGGATCTTTATTCTTAATGGTGCTATTTACCTTACCAATATCTGGCAACAGAAAGTTTTTCAAGTCATTAAAATAATAATCTTTGAATCACAGGGTCTGTATCACCCCCTTTCTCCACGCAAAAATAAATATATACTGACATTTACTAAGCACTTCCTATTTGCAAGGCATTTTCTAAGCACTTTAAATGCATTGTCTCTTTTAACTCCCTTTACAAAGAGGGAACTATTAACCACATCCATACATGAAGAAACAAAGGCACAGAGAGGTTAAGTAACTCAAAACTCTGGTTATCTCATGCCTGAGGTCTTCCAGGAAAAACTGGAGAGATTTGTGTCAAAAAGACTGAGAAAGTTCTGGAAATGCCATCTTGAACCCCTGGCTACTAAGAAACCTTTTCTCCAGTGGAGCACAGTGGGAGCCAATGATTCTAAAGTCATCAACTCCTCCTCCCCCACAGAAGAGTCTCCTGCTGCTCCTCAGACAACTTTCTGAAAGTTGTTTTCATCCTGGGGCCCACGAGGGGGATTTTTTCACCTTTCCCTTCTCGTGAACTGGGTCCTCCTGCTCATCATCCATGCTATGTAATAAGAAACCCTTGAGCACTGTGAGAGGTCTGAGCCACTTAAATTGTAATTAAAAAAAAACAACTCCAAGACAACTTTGAAAGAAACCAATAAACAATTATGAACAAAATCCAAATAGTGCCGTTTCTAACAGTACATGAAGCATGTAAACCTGGGCAGTAGCTGCTGCTTCAGGAAGTGCTCAGATGTTTGTTTCTCATGGGTAGTTACTTGCTCGTGTGTGTGTGTGTGTGTGTGTGTGTGTGTGTGTGTGTGTGTGT
>NW_004443947.1:12523367-12568576 GCF_000243295.1 Trichechus manatus latirostris | reverse complement strand
AGGATTGTTGATTCTCTGTTTGGCTTAGTTTTTCGGATCTTTGTTGTGGAGGGACGGCGTGGTGCTTCTGCCTAGACCGCCATCTTGCCGGAGACCTCCGTGTGTGTGTTTTAAAGGCACAAAAGGTGTCCTGAACACATCCCCAGCAATATGCCATATACATCCCATTACATCAGATGTCATTTGACATGAAACCAGGTGCAGTTCAAGGCCTGACATTCAGCTGACTTCTGTTTATATAGTGTGGAGGAAGTTTTGTTCCCTTGCCCTATAAGGCGTGTACCATGAGAGATTTGGGGAAAAGGTCACCTAGATAGTAAATAATTCTGCTGAGCTTTGAAGTGAAAATGCTCTGGGAACCTTTATCCCATCCTTGCCATTTAACTGGTGGGCTTCAGTCATTGTTGATATTAATGAATGATGTAGATCAGAGGGGTCCATCAGAGGTGCAATATGAAATCAAAATCAGATTTTATCTTTGTTTTGATCCTTTTCTTGTGTTCAGGGGAGAACATTGTGAAAACCTCAATGTGGGTTGACGGGGCGGGGCGGGGAGGGGGGTGGAGAAGAAAGGAAAACAGAAATAAACCGCAAGGAAAACCCAGTGAAAGAGCTACAAAGCAGCATCATGATGGAAGAATATTCCACTATGAGTGTTTTTTTTTTTCAAAAAGAGAGAAAGAAAGAAAGAAAGAGCCTGGTCTTTGAAAAACATATTGTCTTTCATGGGTAGGGAAATATCCAAATTTTGCCCATTATATTTTACAGTAAGACCTTGCAAAGCTATGCAATGAGCTGGAATGGGAGGGGTTTAAATTTTTGATGCCATTCTCTGCTTGGGAAAGTGATAATGCAGCTGAAATAACAGAAAGAGTATTTTCTGCTACAACGCGACAATCAACATATCGTCTGGGCGTATTAATAATTTCACTCCTAAACTTCTCAACGGGGAGCGCATGGGTCTTAATAGCATTGTCAAGATCCTGAGGGCAATTGAAAAACCCAAAATCATTACTTTCTACTGATAGGCTTTCGTCTCCCAGAGGATGCCAAAATACCTAGGGTAATGTAGATTTATTGAAATGCTCAGATACGCACTGCTCAGACGTAACTTTGCAATAAAATCTTCTCTTTAGAAGAGCTCCTCTCAAGTATTTCAAAAGGTCTTTTTTTTTTTAAGACTTTGTCACTTGGAAAGTAGCTGATGGAGTTGACACTGATGTCAAGTGTTAATTTCCTGATGATTTAGGAAAGCAAGGAATGAGTTTAGGGGCATGGTAAAATGATGTGGCATCTATGATTAAAATCCCTTTCTGACCTGTCACGTGTGAGAACTTGCCTTACCTGAGTGGGTTGGCCCCAATCCTGCAATTGCTATTAAGCTGGTAACTAGAAGGCAGCTGCTGACCGGCACCCAATTCTAGAAGAGCTCCCCCTTTCTCCCCATCCCACAAGTTCCTGCCTGTGCCTGGCTGGGTTTTAGATGATCCAGAATTGCTCTCTGCTGTGATTACGGCCACGCCTGAGTCACTGGAACAAATTCCAGGCTCTCCTTGAACCCTCAAGGGTACAATTGGCTCTCGAATGGCCATCACCTAACAATCTCGGTCAGAAAAATATCAACAGCTGTGGAGTCTCAGCCAGATGCTCCTGCGGAGGACCTGCTTCAGGTTGGCAGAAAGATATTTTTAAGTGGTTGAAGTACACCCCGTCTGAGGTCTAACTTTGCCTGTCTCCAACTGGGCTCTGCAACAGACAGATGTCATGGTTATAAAAACAGAAGGAATCGCCTTTTATATGACATGTCCAGAACAGACAAATCCATAGAAATAGAAAATAGATTAGGGGTTGCTGGGGATTTGGGGGAAGATGGATGGGGGAGTAATTGCTAATGGGTACGGGGTGATGAAAATGTTCTAAAGTTAGATAGTGGTGATGGTTGCACAAACTTAGTGAATGTTCTAAAAAGCCACTGAATTGTTCACTTTAAAAGGGTAAATTTTATTATATTTCAATGAAACTGTTTTACTAAAAAGAAGAAGAATATGTGGTCAAGCGGAGTCAGGAAAACAAACAAACAAAAAGAGAGGGTCAAAAGTAACCCTTCCACCCCAAAATCCCCACCACTGATAGGGCTGTTGTCCTGTTAAAGGGCCCTCCAAAGACAATAGAAATTAGGGGAATTAAGGAAAGGCCCATCACTGATTGCAGCAATCACCTGAAATGCTCAAAGTACAGAGACAGAAATCTGCTCTGATCACTCTTCTCTGAGGCTCTGCAAACATAACCTCCCAGGGACATGAGTGGTTGATTCACTCACTCATTCATTCACTCACTCACTAATTCATTCATTCATTTACTCATAGAGCACCAGCTCTGTACCAGGCACTATAGCCTTGTGCTGGGGATGTATAAGCAGGAGAGATGAAGTCCTTGCCCTAGAGGAGTTCACAATCTAGTGAGGAACACAAGAGTGTCCAAATATAAAACCACGTGCAGAGCGATATGAATGAGATGTACCCAGTATGCAAAGCAAGCACCGAGAAGGGGCACAGATGTATTACAATTAAATGCAAAACTTAAGGAGGAAGACTTACTATCACTTAACCTCTCTGTGCCTCAGCTTCCTCATCTTTAAAACAGAAGAGAACAATACCTACTTTTAGGGTTCTTGTACGTTTTAACTAAGATGAAGTATGTAGAGTGCTTATCACATTAGCTGCTGTTGTTAGCTGCCTTTGACTCAGTCCCCAACTCATGGCAACCCCCCGTAGAATGAAATGCTGCTTGGCCCTGCACCATCCCCATGATTGGTTGTGGATTGGACTGTTGTGATTCATAGGGTTTTCATTGGCTGATTTTTGGAAGCAGATCGATAGGCCTTTCTTCCTAGTCTTAGTCTGGAATTTCAGCCGAAACCCATTCAGCATCATAGCAACACACAAGCCTCCACTGACAGACAGGTTTTGGCTGTGCATGAGGTGTGTTGGCAGGGGATTGAAGCTGGTGCTTATAAGATGGGAGCTATTATTCTTAGAATAGGAGCTCTGGTGGTGCAGTGGTTAAAGCGCTTGGCTGCTAACTGAAAGGTCAGCAGTTCGAACCCACCAGCCACTCCGCAGGAGAAAGATGTGACAGTCTGCTTCAGTAAAGATTACAGCCTTGGAAACCCTATGGGGCAGTTCTTCTGTGTCCTATAGGGTCGCTATGAATCGAAATTGACTTGACGGCGATGGGTTATTATTCTTAGATGATCTAAGATGTCCCTTTAAACCCTAGTTTTTTATGAGTTTCAATAGAGCTGACAAAACTTTGGTTTATAAGCCTTGCAATGATTGTTCCTGTGTGCGATTCCCATGGCTCTGCTGGGCGATGTTGCTCTGTGTCATTGTGAGTGTACCTGGAATGTTTTTTCTCTGAGGTCATATATTTTGTGTAAGCAAGACAACTACTAAATCATTCCTTCTGAGTGAGCACAACTCTTTCATTCTCCAGCTCTGTATTCAGGCCAAACTCCCACCACAGGCAGGCCTCTGACACAGGACAGTGGAGCCCCTGCAGGGCAGCACCGGCCAGCGTGGTAGCAGAGTGCCGGGAGATGCAGAAAGCAGGACAGAGCTTAGCTCGCTCCTTGATCCTTCCTTTTTCTTCTTCGTTGTGAATGTGGAGAAAGGCTACAGCTGCAGTTTGCTGCAATAGTGGCCAGATACAGGAAATCCTCTAGCTATGCTGACTGCGCTATAGAGACAGCAATACCGTGCGTGCATCAGTAATAGAAAATAAAAGTGCATCCTTTAGGGGATGTATCATTCAGTAGGTGTTAAGGCAGGGAAGGAGGGAGCAAGTGGAATGTCCAAGAGCCCAGTACTTACAGACAAATAAGTAAATCTCTTTCCATTTCTTTCTGAGGAGGAAGGAGGCTGGATTTGGACTCACTCCTGCATCCCTACCCCAGCCTGTTGGCAAAGTAGCCACAGTCAGGGCAGGGCAGGGCAAACTGGGAATGAGCAAGTGAGCATGCCCTTGTTTCTGCCTCTGACAGACCTAATTGCTGCTCATCCCTCATGCCACTGGTTATGGGAGTCAGGGATGCAGCAAAGAGGAGGAAGTTTTGGGAGGGCCTTTGGGGAAGGCACAGAAAAGAAATTGCCTTGCAGTTTGACTGTTCTGGCCTATTTCTCCTGATTCAGGCAGTGTTGTGAGGTGCAGAGCTTAGAGGTAGGCGATTCCCTCCAGTTTTTCACAAGATTTGGTTCTGCCATTTAAGCAAATGTGCAAAGAAACCAAGACAGTTTTCCTCTGTATTTGCTAGGGCATGCGTAATCCTGGGCAGGGGTCATTGTTACCTCTCTGTGTGAATGCTTTCTGTGCCTTGTGCTCCATTGCATATGGCAGAGTGGACAAGAGAGCTGGGACTCTGGAATCAAACAGACCTGGGGTCAAATATCAGCTCTGCCACTTACTAAGATATATGGCCTTTGGAACATTATTTTACCTTTCTGAACCTAACTTGCCGGATCTGTAAAATGAAAATAATAAGAAAACCTATCCCATAGGAGCGAGTTGGGAATACATGGAAATGATTTACGCACAGCACTTACAGCAGTGCCAGACACACAGGGAGAGCTTAACACAGAGCACCCATTGCCAGTATTACCATTTTGTAGTTATTAATACTGATCGTTTTGTTTATGGAAATGGAATACCACCAAATCCCAAGTTCCACTTTTATGAGCTCTTAGGAAAAAGCTCTTGAGACTGCCTATATAAATACCACTGGCCAAGTTAGTTACTATGCCCTTCTGCAGATAGAATTTGAAGGTGAAGGGGTCTGAGGTTGGTGGTTTTGCCTCCCTGTGTTGATTTGATATCTCTCTCTGTATTAGTTTCCTAAGGCTGCTGTAACAAAGTACAACAAATTGGGTGGCTTATAAGAACAGAAATTTATTGTCTCACAGTTCTAGAGGCTAAGAATCTGCAATCAGGATGTCGGCCATGCTAACTCCTTCTGAGAGCTCTAAGGGACAATCTGTGTCATGCCTCTCTCCTAACTTCTGGTGATGATTAACAATCCTTGGTGTTTCTCGGCTTGTAGATACATCATTCTCGTCTCTGCCTCCATCTTCACATGGCCATTTTCCCTTTGTGTCTGTGTGTCTCTTTTGCTCTTTATTAAGGACACCACTCTGATTGAATTAGGACCCACCCTACTCCAGTATGACTTCTTGTTAACTGATAACCTCTTCAGAGACCCTAGTTCCAAACAAGGTCACATTCACTGGTGCAAGGATTAGGACTTTAATGTATCTTTTTGGAAGACACAGTTCAATTCACAATCCCCTCCAAGGGCTGCTACCATAATGATCTAGGAAAACTGGGGCCCAAAGTGCCATAGGAAGTACTCATCATTTTCCCCAAGGCCATAATTATCACTGCTGTGTAACTCAGTTACCTAGTGCTGCCATAACAGAAATTCCACAAGCTAGTGGCTTTGAAGAATAGAAACGTGTTTTCTCACAGTTCTAAAGGCTGAAAGTCCAAATCAGGCTCTCGGCCATGTCTTTCTGTTGGCCTCTGCCCTAGTTTCTTGTGTCTACCGACGATTCTTGGCGTTCCTTTGCTTGTCCTCACTTGTCATCTGTCTTCTCCCTGTGTGTGTGTCTCTGAATCCATTCTGCTCTTTTTATAACTCAGAAGTGATTAGGTTTATGATCCACCCTACTATTGAATGAATTTATTAACATGACAAAAGAAAACCCGTATTTCTAAACAAGATCACATTTAGAGGTTCGGAGGTTAGGATTTCAACACATATTATAGGGGGACACAATTCAATCCATAATACTGTGATTAATATAATAATTACTATCAATTATAACAACTGCATATAATAATATTTATTAATAGCTTTACTATGTCCCAAGGGGAAACCCTGGTGATATAGTGGTTAAAAGCTATGGCTGCTAACCAAAAGATCGGCAGTTCAAATCTTCCAGGTGCTCCTTAGAGACCCTATGGGGCAGTTGTACTCTGTCCTGTAGGGTCACTGTGAGTCGCTATCGACTCAACGGCAACGGGTTTCTTACGTACCATGGATAGTGCTAGGCTTTTTATAGCTATATTCTCCTTTAATTCTGTTACTAACCATATGAGAAAAGTAAAATTATTATCCCATTTACAAATGAAGAAACAAATGAAGAAACAAAATGTAGTTTTCTGGTGGTCACATGGCTAGTAAATGGACAAGTAGGGATTCAAACCAGACAGCCGGCTTGGTCCTCTGCAATAAATTCCATCCTCCTTACTTCTAACCAGAGGCAATTATTGTTCTTGAAGATCCTCACCCCCTGATTCCCTCTGGCTCCCATTTCAAGGTCCCATTTCAACCGGATGTCCTGGTACCAGTTTTCATCTAGTGGAGACTGCCAATACCATCCCCACTTCTAGCATCCTTAAATTACTATCAAGATGTAACTTGCTCCAAAGAGGTAGTTCAGTAGAAGGCAGCAGTGAGTTTGTGGTTAATTTATTATCTCAGTGTCTGAGGGGGTTGAAATTTTTAAAGAACAACAATTGGCATACCATTTCCAGGAATGAGTGATTTATTCGCAGTTAGGCAAGCCCCTACTTTATTTTTTGTGTCCTATGTTTATCATCATTTTTAATCATCAGGAAAAAATTGGTGTAGACTATAAAGCAAGATAAGACTGTCTTACTTTGTCCCTGTTCCCCCACCCCCACTTTGGGCAAGAGTAGACCCAGCCTAAATGCCTCCTCCGGCTGTTTATTTAGGAAGAGTGCAACAACAATAGTCAATTATTAACAACTTACTTCCTTAGCCCCTAAGAAAATTCTTCCATTATAAGTTATTTAAAATGTGGGCATTTGTTCTTTGCACATGCTGTGGAGCAACTCCAGTCTAGTCAACACAGGAACTGATACTCCAAAGTTTTATAGCCTCCATATCTAACTAACTTCCAACAAAGAAGAATTGCTTTATTTTTTTTTTAAGACACTGCTGCCAACCAATTGGCATTTAGGAGGAACAGAATATGTGAATGGCATCTCTGTCAAGATAAAAAAAAAAAATTCTGGCATCAACTGTGTTAGTCATCTATTGCTGCTATAACAGAAATACCACAAGTGGATGCTTTAACAAAGAGAAGTTTATTCTCTCACAGTCTACTAGGCTACAAGTTCAAATTCAGGCTCCAGGAGAAGGCTTTCTCTCTCTGTCGGCTGTGGAGGAAGGTCCTTGTCATCAGTCTTCCCTTGGTCTGGGAGCATCTCAGCGCAGGAACCTCAGGTCCAAAGGATGTGCTCTGCTCCTGGTACTGCTTTCTTGGTGGTATGAGGTCCTCATGTGTCTCTGCTTGCTTCTCTCTTTTATATCTCAAAAGAGAGTGGCTTAAGACATTATCTAATCTTGTAGACCTCATCAGTATAACTGCCACTAATCCATCTTATTACATCATAGTGATAGAATTTACAACACACAGGGAAATCACATCAGATGATAAAAATGGTAGGCAATCATACAATACTGGGAATCATGACCTAGCCAAGTTGACAGATATTTCTGAGGGACACAATTCAATCCATGACACTAACTATGCCACAGCAAATCTGAAACTACAAAAGCATATAACATTCTATGGACACCCAATGGCCTTCATTCATTCCACAATTTTAATAACAGTTGACTTTTGCTTGCTAATAGCATACTTATTAGGTCAATACCATGTAACCATTTATGTTACATAGTTTTTCATGGTTAAATTGCATTATCATGCTATTTTGTATTTATGTAGTAGAAGAACCATTAATAATATGCACATTAAGTAAGCACAATAAATGTGTGGAACTAAGAGTGGACCTTAGGCCTCCTCCATCAAGATGAGTTATTCATTTCTGTTTCACTACAAATTGAAGACATCAGTTACCTTGGATAAGGGCTTTTCGTGTATTTTGGCCTCTTGGGGAGCAGTAAGACATGTTGTAGGCCATTGTTGGCGTTTTTGAAATAGAAAACCTTTACTTTTGGTAGTACATTGGATGACTTCAATGAAAACTGATAAATGCCAAATGTGCTTGTGATCATTAGTAGTAATAGAGATGTCCATTAGAGGTATCTCACCCAACATGCAAATTACTGGGATATCTCAGGTTAAACTTGTTATTGTTGTTAGCGGCCATTGAGTTAGCCCCATGCACAGTGGAATGAAATGCTGCCCAGTCATAGGCCAACCCCATGATTGATTGCAGATTGGACCATGTTGATCCACAGGATTTTCACTGGCTGATTTTCAGAAGGCGTTTCTTCCTCGTCCTTTTTAGTCTGAAAGCTCCACTGAAACCTGTTCAGCATCATAGCAACACGCAAGCCTCCACTGACAGATGGGTGGTGGCTGTGCATGCATTTTATTGGCCAGGAATAGAACCTGGGTCTCCTGCATGGAAGGCAAGAATTCAACCACTGAACCACCAATATCCTGTCAGGTTAAACTAGGAGTCAAAAACCCAAATGCCTACCAAATGGTAACATAAATGCATGCAGTCAGCCAGGTTAGTAGTATCACATGGAAGGTTAGAGTTGGTGGCAAACTAGAGAAACTCAACCCAACAACATTCAGCTCTTTCCAATTGTTGCCTTAAGAGAATAGAACTCAATATTTTGTTTTTTCAAGAGAAACCAATAATCTGGAACACTATATAGAATTTTGACTTCAAATTTTTGGTAATATTTACTTTTATTAACTTTTGCATTTTACTTAAGGAAGTCCTGTGAAGGTCTAACCAAATGCATTGCAGGCTGCTTTTGGCTGGGGGAGCTGCCAGGTGATGACTTCTGTCCTAGATACAGGAGGACTAGCCTTATCTCCCCTACTCAAATCTGGGCTCCTGAGAGCTAGAGTTATGTCTTGCAGATCTTTTTGTCCTCAAAAAGAACTGAGCAATCTTCTGTGCACAGGGTGTTTGGAAACTTGCCAGGCACCAGGTAGTATGTTTAGCACTTTACGTTCATCCTTCCTTTTTAAACTTTCACAACCTCAGTGGGTAGTGACTGCTGTTTTCACCGTTTGGCAGATGAGTAAGCTGAGAATTAAAGAAATGAGGTAGCCTGCCCAGGTTCCCATGGTTAAAAAGTGGCAGACCCAATCCGTGACCCCAGCTTTTTAGATTTATCTTCCAACCTCAGGCTAAATGTCCCTCATAGGTGCCCCCGCAGCACTCTGTATAGATCTGAGTGGTAGTATTTACCACTCTGTACTGTAATCATCCTTTCCTTGTATCTCCTGCACATCATTTTAAAATATGACTGTTGGATAGATAGATAAATGCGCAAATAGAATAATGTCACAGTGGAAATGAGCAAAGCTAATGAGAAGAACATCTTCCAATATTGAGGATGCTGGCTAATTTTTGTTGTTGTTGTTGTTATCAATAATTTGATTTATTTGCAAGGAAATAGCAGGTTGCTTATACGAGGTCAAGGTGAGTGGAGAATTAAGTATTCTTTCATCTCCTTCTACTCTTCCTTCCCCATCTCCCCCAAGAAGCTCTGTTGTTTTTAGCTGCAACGCCATATGTGACAGAGTAGAACTTCTCCATAGGGTTTTCTTTTCTGTAATCTTTACAGAAGCAGATCTCCAGGCCTCTTCACTGGGTGGGTTCAAACTGCCCACTTCAGTTGGTAGCTGAGTGTAGACTGTGGCACCCAGAAACCTTCATGAATCTTTAGGTCTTCTCTTTTGGAGAAAAGGAAAAAAAGAAAAAAAAATCTTGACCTCCCTTCCATTTTACTGGAAAACCTACAATCCACTTGACTTGGACCACAGCCTCCAAGTCGGCCCTTCTATGCCCTTCTCAACATCACCCTCTGAATATCATCAGCACAAAGGCATCTGTAGGAATTCTGCCCACATGTAACACAAATGGACAAAGAAGACCACCCAAGATGGAGTAGGCAAGGAAACCTAAGCTCAGGGTGAATAGACAGGAAACAGGAGGGTTGTGGTATCTCAGTTAGGGAATGCAATCCAACACACGGCCTCTTTGTACTTTGGGAGAATGTGTGGTCTAGAGAGCTGGGGGTGTGGATGGAAGGAGATGGAAAGTTAGGGCTTGGGGCTGGGGAGGGTGGGCTCTCACCATACACTGACTCACCTTGTCTTCCCAAGCCAAGTCTCATAATTACCTAAATAATGGGGAACAATGACACCGCTTGGAAGAAAATTAAGAGAGGGAGAAAGAAAGGCATGAAAATTCATTACCATGTGTGAGAGGCTTGGATGGCATCTCTAAAGGATCATTATTACATCATTTCACCTCCTTCCCCACCTCTTTCCATGAATACGAGACAGACAAATGCTAAGTAACTATGTAATAATACATTGCTAGACAGACAACAATGCCAGCAAATATAATAGCCTGCTACAGCTATGAAACTCCCCCCAAAGATATATTTAAAATGTCACTGATGCATAATGTCAAATACGAATTACAGGTTCATTTGGAGGACGTGATTTAAAATCTATACAACACTACAGTGCCATTTGCCACTGGGGTTTTGTTTTAGTTGTCTTTTTCTAAACATCCAACCACAACAACAAAAAGATCCCCTGGGTACTTTCTGCCCAGAGATGCAAACTTTGAGGAACCAGTTTTATTACTGTTTTTCCTTCTTGTTTTTATTGGTCACAATGCTCTCCAAACCTAGTATCTTGCTGACATGTTGTCTTTCCCTAGGAATGTTTCTGCAGGCTTCGCGGGAACCCTAGAATGTAGATTACACCTTTTGGAGATGTAGCTCGGCCACATAAGGAGACAAGTAGTTGAAATTTGTGTCGAATTGCTTGTTTAAATGACTTGAGCCAACATCTTAAAGCCAGGACAGCAGGGGCTGAGGATTTTAAAAGTTGGCAGGGGCCAAAATGACAAGGCACAGCAGTTACCTGGTGAGCTGCCAACCCCGACTGGAGCCTTCAAAAAATAAACTTTCTCAAAGGACACAAATTAAAAGTCATGTTTCAGCAGCCATTAAAACCAAATTATAGGCTTACATTGCTCGTGAACTACTTTCATTTTCACTACGCTTGAAATATTTCACATCTCAGACTTTGAATCGGTTACTAGGAAAACCCTGTGTGGAGTTGTCACCTATGGTGATTTTGACAAGGGGATATTTGCAGAGGTGTAGTTTTCCTTTGTGAGTTTTTCCCTGCCAGGAGAGAGAATTTCTATATTAGAAAACAGGACACCATTTGGAGTAAGGGTCATGGTTTGAAAACATCAGCCTTAACCTTCTCCAGAGACTGAATCCTCGTGCCTCATCTCTCAGAGGAGAAGTCAGAAGCCTGCTGAGCTGAGCGGGGTCACAGGTGTGTCTTGTTGGAAATTTCAGTAAATGATCATTTAAATGAATGATAACTTAAAAAATTAAATATACATGTATATACACACACACGGGTATGTTTTGAGATAGTTGTCAACATTTAAAAACTCCAGAAATTTTAAATAAAACTCCAGATCTTCAGCTTTCCTAGAAGGACTAGAACACATGGCTGCCTTGACCCTCCCTCATTCCCACATGACCACAGGTGCTAGAAGGAAGTGATGGCTGCTACCCACCCTCTCCAATTTGCCTCAGTCCACAAATGACCTACTTCACGTTCCTTCCTGGTCCCTACAAGTATTTAAATTTGTTCCCCCTGACATAAATGGGTGTTGGCGGTTCAGTGGTAGAATTTTTCAGCTTCCATGCAGGAGACTTGGGTTCCATTCCCAGCCAATGCAACTCATGCACAGCCGCCGGTCCCCCCACCCACCCCCCATCTGTAAGGTTTGTGTGTTGCTGTGAAGCTGAACAGGTTTCAGCAGAGCTTCCAGACTAAGATGGACTAGGAAGAAAAGCCTGGCCATTTACTTCTGAAAATGAACAGATGAAAACCCTATGAATCACAGAAGTCCGATCCTATTGTACATGGGGTCACCATGAGTCGGGAGCCAAATCAATGGCAGCTAACAACAACCACTGACTTAGAGTATACCATATTCCTATTACCTGTAGAAAGACTAAATATGTTTAAAGGATGTGTACAGTGTACTGGTTTACTGGGAAATGGAATAGGGACTTGTTTCGTAACAGTGATCAGTCTCAAACATCATCTTACTTTCATTGCCTTATTAATATGAATCAAATAATTCCACTGGTCACCCCCAACAGCCTGGTTTTACTAACTTAGTTTCTCGTATTCTTCATTTGATGCTTACAGATAAATGAGAATTAAAGTCTATTATGCACCTGTAGCTCACTCTGGATGCTTTATGCTGCTTGTCTGTCTCTAGTTTGCAGCTTTCAGCAGTTGTCAGCAGAGAAACTAGTTCTCAACTCTGCTCTGCAGGTTTCCAGAGTGTCTGAGACTGTGATCCACGGACCCTGATGGCTGTTTCTTTTTCTTCGTTTTCCAGGTCCTCCAAACCACCACAGCCAATCTACTCTGAGGCCTCCTCTCCCACCACCTCACAACCACACATTGTCCCATCACCACTCCTCTGCCAACTCCCTCAACAGGAATTCTCTGACCAATCGGCGAAGTCAGATCCACGCCCCGGCTCCTGCGCCCAACGACCTGGCAACCACTCCGGAGTCTGTTCAGCTGCAGGACAGCTGGGTGCTAAATAGCAACGTGCCACTAGAGACTCGGTAAGTCCCCGGGTCTTTCTAGTAAATCCCCATGGTCAACACATGCCTGTCATCTTACCTCAGAGCCACCTACATATAGCTGCTGGGTGGCTTAGAGTTCTAACGGGGGAGACAGTCTTGGCATAAATAATGCCACAAGCTTTACCACCTCCTTGTGCCCTGGGTAGTTTGACCCTGGACAGCAGGTTGATAGGTATGTCTTTGTTCACATGTGTCTCCTTTTAAAGCTTGTTCACTGTCTTAGGCAGCTTTTGTGTACCCAACTAATAGAATTAGCATAACATATTTTTACTCAAAGGCTCATGGGAAACATGCTTATAAGGGTATATTGACTGAAAGCGGCTAATAAATTATGCATTTGGCCTTTCTTGAAGTAATAAATGAAGACTCATTTGAAATTAAGTGTTTGGGGAGACCTTGAGAAACAATCCCTGATTCCAGACTGACAGAAGTATAATTTTAATTTATATTTCATCCAACATGCAGTCTCACTTTAATCCCTCCTATACACACGAACAGCTTGATGCCTGTGGGGCAAACAATAATGGACAAAACCAAACAAGAGAAGAGGTGCAGCACTTACGTTAGAAAGGAAGAGTTTCAAAAGGCCCTCCAGGTCTGGGTTTGTTTTGTTGAGCCTTTGCTTCTGTCCTTTTTTCACCTTCAGCTTCTCATCTTCCAAAACCATGCACACCGTAATGACCTGAAGGGCGGGCCCGTCGGTCATAGCATGGCGAGTCGGAGAGTAATTGACAGCGAAGGCTGTGTGTGGGTTGGCCAGATATTGAAAACGGCCTTGTTGCTCCATCCCTAGACATTTTCATGGTGTGTGTGCTCCAATTGCTACTGTTCCTTTGTTCACAAGCACCATGGAGACTAAATAGACAGAGGAGCTAATTCATATCGCCCCTTCAAAAGTTCTCAAATAGTTTTTAAACTTTAATAACTTAGGTTTGAGGAAAGACGGAAATAATCTGTGATCTTTCTAGTAACTTTCCAGTGAATTTCCTGCACATACATCCCTGCAAACAATTTTGAAAGCCATAGCATTTGGTGTGATTTCTAATCCATATTTTTTATAACCAAACCAAATCCAAACCCATTAGTGTCGAGTGAATTCCTAGGCTCTTAGCTGGGATCTTAGCTTACAAGGACTGCTCCCAGGAAAGGGATGAAGGCAAACAGGGAGAAGTGCGAGAACTCTAACAAGGGTACCTTACCAAACCAAAACCAAACTCGCTGCGGTGGGATAGATTCCGACTCATACCAACCCTTAGTGACCCTATAGGCTAGAGTAGAACTGCCCCCATAGGGTTTCCAAGAGCAGCTGGTGGATTTGAACTGCCGACCTTTTGGTTAGCAGCTGAGCTCTGAACCACTGCGCCACCAAGTCTCCTTTTTTATAACACCTCAAACATTAATATACCATTGTCACTAAAATCCTTCCAAATTTTAATAAATTTTATTTTCTGATAATTATAGGTTATTTTTAACTATGCCTACAATCTTAATCTCTAAAGCTTAAAACATATAAAATCAATAAGAATAGATATGCATATAATATATATATTTAATAATCTATACTGATATAGTAACCCACTAATAAACAACTTTGCTGAAAAGTTTCCAGGCCAAAAGCTGACTGGTCCACCAGGCTTGATTCAGGAATGACAAGGATATTGTTGAGGTTCATGGTGGTTTTAAAGACTGGATAACATTTCCTATCTTTTTCCTCCCCATATTTACCAACTTCCATAGAGTTTGTCAGGCACTAGTCAGCATATCTTTACACTCACAGACTACTGTTTCAAAAATAGCTTCTGATATAAAGGTTACACAAAGTGGACTAGGTGGAGGAGGTGGTGGAAGAAAGAAGAAGGGGAAGGGTAGTAGTCATTGTAGCAAAAGGAAGAGATGGAAAGAAGAGGACCAAGATTACCATTGCCAACAAGTTTTTAT
The DNA here is from genome assembly GCF_000243295.1 of Trichechus manatus latirostris. Classification (NCBI taxonomy): domain Eukaryota; kingdom Metazoa; phylum Chordata; class Mammalia; order Sirenia; family Trichechidae; genus Trichechus; species Trichechus manatus. The sequence continues at coordinate 12,553,911 of NW_004443947.1, read as the reverse complement.
TGGGCATTTTGTATATGCCAGGCATCAATGCTTTATATGCATTATCTCAGGCAAGCCTGAAAGCAACCCAATGAGGTAGAAAGGAACTATTATTACCACTCTTTTAAAGATGAAGAAACTAGCTGTAGAGTGGAGAAATAACTTGCAAGAGGTCTAGGGCTTCAGGAAGCTGGTAAATTATGAGTCACATTGGGTGGAACTCTGGTGATTGCTGTCCAGAAAAGAAGGTATGGAAATGTCTGATGGGTGATGAACTCACATCACAAAGCTATATTTATTGACCTAGTTACTACATTTACATGGCAAAATCCATCAGAGTGTCTGTTCCTCACAAGAAGTCTCCCTTGGCGATAAGAATATGTACACCACATAAACCTATCTCCCAAATCCCAGCTTCTTGTGTAATCAATTGTTTTTCCAGCAGATGTATTTATTGAACAATCATTTCTAATAAACTCTCCCCTTGACAAGGGTCTGGTAGAGAGGTCCAACAAAACCAAGCAGATCACAGTTCTGTTTTCCTGAAGAAAGCTCTCCCAGAACTTGCTTTCTGATCTGTGAAGTCCTTCTGTAGAGCCCTTGGATATCTGGCATTTCTCCAAGGATTAGGGTTTCTGAGTGATAGTTTTGGAAGAGACAAGTTAAAGACAAAACCTGAAGGTCAGATAGGACTTCCAAAACCTTAAAGCCTATCAGAAGAAAAAAACAAGAGATAAGCCAAGGATTAGGGGTATAAAGACCTTTGAGATGAGGCTATTAGAAGAGGTCAAGCACAGGGCGCAGAAGTCAGCAGACGTATGAAACTCCATCCACAGAACTGAGTACATAGGACTTGGATGTACAGCTGGTCATTTGGGAAAACTTCAACAGTAGTCAATAGAATTGTCGAGCTTTATTTTTCCCTTTTAAATGTTATTCATTAAGTCTCTAATTATCTAATATTTACTGAGTTCCTAGTATATGCTAAGCGCTATGTTAGATACTGGGGAGATAATGATTAATACATGTCTCCTGCCCTTAAAACTTGGACAATTTAAAAAAGGAAATGGTCACATAAACACAACATATATAATAATGGAGGTGTAAAAGTTACAGTGATTGCAAAGTGGAAGAAGGAAGAAGTCTTCCAGGATAGTCAGGAAAAGTTTTACAACTGAGAGGATGCTTGAGCTGGGTTTTGAAGAGTGAATAGGAGTTCACCTAGTAAAAAAGTGGAGTAAAATCAAAGATTATAACATTTTTTTTTCCATTCTGCGCTGTTTTTTTCATACAGTATTGGCAACTGAGGACCCTGGTTGGCGCAAACGGTTTGCTCTCAGCTACTAACCAAAAGGTTGGCAGTTCAGATTCACCCAGCGACACCATGGCAGAAAGGCCTGGTGATGTACTTCTGTAAGATTACAGTCATTGAAAACCATATGGAGTGCAGTTCTACTATGAAACACTCAGGGTTGCGATGAGTCAGAACTGACTCAGCAGTAACAAGTTTGGTTTGGTTTTTATTGCCAACTGGGAACTGAACTATTCATTCAAATGCTGAAATAGTGTGAGTTTTTGGAGTCATTCTCTTACCCACAAGTAGAGTGTCAAGATGAGAGCCCTTCTTTTTAGGGGCATGATGCCATGATAGGATTCCTGTCTGTAGTATCAAATAAGAATTGGTTAATCACATCCAAGAGAGAGAACCATTGAAGGCAAGACATTCTGGTGACTGGTCATTATGTAGTCAACAATTTTGAAAATGCAGTGGAAATTTACAAACAGTTTCACGACATCTACTCTCATTAATACAGACTTCTGGGTATGATGGAAGAATTTCATAACTCTGGAAGGTGATGAGCAGGCATTCTGCCACCCCCAGAAATTCTAAGCCAAGTCCACTGTGTTTCTTTAGGTTGGTGGGGAGCAGAGCCCTTGACTCTCTGCATTGCTATTTGTTGTTCCCATCAGTCTTAATGCGGCATGTTAGGTCTTCACTGAACTGTGCTTTTCCCTTTTTTTTTTTTCTGTGACAAGTAGAATTGAAAGTGCTGATTAAGGAGGCAGAGCCAGAAAATAGGACTGCACAAATTTGGAATTTAACACCAGACAAAAAGCCGTACAGGAAAAGTTCCGTATCAATGTTAGTCATCTAAAAGAACATATACATTTCTAATACCTAAAGCATTCAATTCATGTATACACCATACTTTAATCCAAGAAAAACCAAGCATGGGGCAGAGGAAATAAACGCATGCAGTCTATACAGTTTTTCCCAAATAAGTGTTTAACAAAATTACTCTACCAGCCAGCTTCCTTCCTTGCCGCTTATCCACAGAAGGTCTTGGAACAAAGTCCACTTGCAATTCTTGGTTGACATCACCTAGCTAGTCCTTCGTCTGCTGAGAGCAACAAGGTCGGGAATCTTCCTGGCCAGCTGCTTCTTTGGGAGTTTCTGAAGTCAGCTTCCCTTGTCTAAAATAGTAGAAAATAACTCTCTGATGGAACCTAACTCTCCTTCCTTTGTACATTTTGCTGAAGCAAGCTTTTCTCTCCAAGTCTACGCAGGCAGCAGGTCACTAAAGAGAATCCCTATGCAGGACAAAACTTCCCTCTGAGTTTACTTTTGCCCTGAAATACCAGTAGCTCTAATTTTAGTCCTCAAGATCCTCAAGCTACAAACAAGTTTGCAAGTTGGAAAAAAAAAAATGGTATCCATTATTCATTCAACATATGTCTGTGAGAACCTACCAGGCGCCAGGCACTGAGAATTCAGCAGTGACGAAGAAAAACAAAGTCCTGCCCTTACGGAGATTCTAGGCTGGATGTAGACAGATGATGAACAATAATTACACAAATGCTCTGTGACAGCAAATGTGGTGAGTGCCATGCGAGGTATCACAGAGAAGGCAGGCCCATGAGAAACTCACATTTAAGCTGAGACCAAAGGATGAGTAGCTGGTAATTGGCTTAAAGAGTGTTTCTGGTGGCAAAAACAATGATCCACTGGGCGAAAGAAACACTAAGATGTCAGGAAGAGAAAGCAAGCTAGAAAGGTAGGTGAGGGCAGGCAAGGCCAAGGCTTTGGGCTATGTTAAAAATTTTGGATTATATCCCAAGACCAAAGAAAATTCACTGAAGCATTTTAAGCTGAAGAGTAAAATAACAAGAGATAGTTTTGCTTTGTTTTTGATTAGGATAGCTGCCATGTAGTGAATGGAATGGTGGATGGGGTGGAAGGTATAGCAAGACTAAAGGTCCCAGTTTGGAAGCTATAGTAGTAGTTGAGAGGAAAGATGATGTAGCTTTGAATAGGGTGGTGGTACTGACCATGCATAGCTATGAGGTATATTTTGAAGGTAGAATCAGCAAAAATTAATGATTGCTAGGATGTGGAGGGAGCCCTGGTGGTGCAGTGGTTAAGAGCTTGGCTGCTAACCAAAATGTTGGCAGTTCGAATCCACCAGCCACTGCCCTATGGGGCAGTTCTGCTCTGTCCTACAGGGTCGCTATGAGTCACAATCGACTCAACGACAATAGGTTGGTTTTTTGGGGAGCTTAGGACATGGAGAGGGAGTCCCTGGGTGGCACAAATGATTAACATGCTCAGCTGCTAACCAAAAGGTTGGAGGTTCAAGTCCACCCAGAGACACCTCAGAAGAAAGGCCTGGTGATCTACTTCCAAAAAGTCAGCCATTGAAAACGCTATGAAGCACAGTTCTGCTCTGACACACACGGGGTCACCATAAGCCAGAATTGACTCAAAGGCATCTGGTTTAGAAAGTGGAGATAAGAATAAAAAGCTGTCAGTATGACAACAAATTTTCTAACGTAGGAGGCTGGGGGGATAGTGATGCGATTTACTGAAGAAGGAACAGATTTGACGGCAGAAAATACAAGTGCCATTCTGGACATGTTAAATCTATGATACAACAAGAGAATTAAGTGTAGCTGTATTGGCAACCTTATTTTGATTCTAAAATAATACATGTGACAGAAAAGTTATCTACTTACAAATAAAAGCATATTGAATATATCCACTGCTCTCAGCTGAAAAATATCTCTCCAGCAATTTTGGTGAATTTAACAGCTATTCTACATGATAATATAGGTCTATGAATAACAATTTTTCTTTATCAAATACTTTCTGGTTAGTACTGCGCTTTACATACAAGATCCCATCTTATCCCTTTATGTGTTCTGTTAGACATATGTTACAATAGCCATCTTAAAGGAAGAAGAAAATGTGACTCAGGGAGATTAAGTAATTTACACATAACTGTTAGTAAATGGCAGAGCTGGATTTGAACCTGGGTCTACCAGACTCAGAATCCCATGTTCTTAACCACCACAGGATAGTGCTTTTGTTGTTCTTAGCTGCTGTGGAGTCAGCCCCTGACTCATGGCCACCCCACGCACTATGAACCAAAACACTGCCCAGTCTAACACTATCTTCATCATCATTTGCAGAGTGGACCATTGTGATCCATAGGGTTTTCATCGGCTGATTTTAGGAAGTAGATCACCAGGCCTTTCTTCCTAGTCCATCTCAATCTAGAAGCTCTGCTGAAACCTGTTCAGCAACTTAGCAACACTCAAGCCTCTAATGACAGATGGGTGATGGCTGTGCATGAGGTGCGTTGGCTGGGAATCAAAACCCAGGTCTCCAGCAAGGAAGAATTCTACCATTGAACCTCCAATACCTCAAAAAAAAAAAAAAAAATTTTCTTTTTTTCTTTAGTGATTTTAGGACTAGGAAAAAAAAAAAAAAAAGTCCGTGTTTATCCTGATGGCAAATAAATTAATTTGCCCAGGCCATGGAAATTGTGAAGTCAATATATTAAAAGTGACATAAGGCAAGAAATCATTTATGTAATGAATTCCAGCCTGTTACCAGACACAGACTTAGTCATTGTCAAAATCATCAGCCAGGCAAGATGTAAGGGAGTCTTTGTTGCAGCTCTGTGAGATCGGAGGCAACCCAGGGTTGGTAAATCTGAGGCCTCACTGCTCCGTGATAGTGGCAGCATGCGATATGCGTGAGCTGATTTACGGAGGTTTAATGCTCGGTGTATTATCAAATGTGAGAGCAATTTGACACTGCAGAAATAAGAAGTACTGTGACCTTTTTAACTCCGTGATTTGTAGATATTTTATCTTCCAAACTGGGCTTTGCCAAATTGGTAGGAGCAAACGAAACAGCTACGGGTTCCCTCGTACATTGTTTGACCTTTGAACGTCACTCTTAGAATCCCTAGGTGGCACAAGCAGTTAACCAACTTGGCTGATAACCAAAAGATTGGAAGTTTGGTTCCACCCGGAGACACCTCGGAAGAAAGGCCTGGTGATCTACTTCCAAAATAGCAACCATTGAAAACCCTGTGGAGCACAGTTCTCCTCTGACACACATGAGGTTGCCGTGAGTTGAAATTGACTCAAGGCAACTGGTTGGTTTGTTTTTAGCTTTGGTTGTTCCTATGGGGAGGAGCCCATTGTTGTGCTCTGATAAAGGACTGCAAATGGTGAGCCTGAGAGGGGTACCGAAGAAATCTATTTTTGGTGTCAAGTTTTAGGAAACACACTTTTTTTCTTCGAGATAAAGTGAGCTCAGTCTAATTTAGATTCTTTTTTGGTAGTGGATATTAGGGAATGGAAACGTAAGACATTTACTAAATAAGGTTTTCACAGAGAAGCAACAAAATTGTAGACTATTCCAAACTTGTTCTCAGATTGATTTTTCTACCTAAGGATTAATTTTCTGACAGGATCACTGACAAGCTTGATCTTGAGAATGTGAAACCAAGGTAACCTGTTTTCTTTTCTTTTCTTTCTTTATTTTTTTTAGCATATTGGAAGGAGGTTTAAAACTAGAAATCATTCTGGGTGAATCACTTTTCAAATGCATTGAAGTACTTTTCAAATCAATAGACAGCTTGATTTCTTCATATTGCAAAACATTATGCCCCCTCTAAATTCTCATCAGAGGCAACATGGAAATTAATGAGACCTTTAGGTTAGCCTTTCAAGCTCAGACTTATTTTATAGCTTTACCTTGCCTTTTTGACACCATGGTCCCGCCTGGCCACCAGCAGCATTTCACATTGCAGTGCACTTTAATTTTGCAGTTTTCTTAGTCTTCCTTGGAAACTGGCAGCTTATTAATCTCAATAACTGAGCTGCTCAATAGGCAAGCTCACCAATGAGAAACCAGGCTATGTCTTTTTTTTTTCTTCTTGGCAGATGGAGACCGGAGTTGGTTGTTAGATGGAGGCAAGGGGGCGAGAATGGCAGAGAAAAAGCCAGTGAGGAGGGGCACCTAGCACCACACTCCCTGACAGTTGGCAGGGACATAGAGAGAGCCCAGTCTAAACCACTACTCGGCAATTTATGGCTTGCGGTGTTAAACACACTCAAACCCATTAATAAGAAAATAAATAAAGTGTGGTAGCACATGTGCAAACTGCAAGGCACATTAAGAAGAAACAAGAATTACGTTTTATTCAGGATCACTCCTGCCTGCGCTTGGGATGATCTGGGAACTTGAAAGCAACCATGAAGGTGGAGGTACCAAAGGAGAATCTATCCTTTTTAAATTTGGCCTTCTCTGTAAAATTAATAACCTGCTAAATTTATTAAGGCGTTGGGGACTTGAACTTCTTCCTTGCAAGTTACCACATCTAAGCCTTTAGGTAGAAAGAACTTTTAAAAAATCCATCCCCCAGCAACCTGTACTGTGGGGACCCAACTACTGATCAAGGCCACCTCGTGGTCGTGCTTCGTAAGCACGGGACTCTGCCCTGAGTCCGTGTAGATGTTGAAGACTTTTGGGTTAAGTCACAGCTGAAAAAAAGCCAAATATTTCCATCTCTGTCTTTGCTCTTTCACCCATTCAGCTAATATCAACTGTCATTCCCTTGGGGCATTTCCTAAAGTCTTCCCAGTGGACAGGGAGAGACTTGATGAAGTGCCAGTCCTTTTCTAATTCTGGCTCCCAGTGATCCTTTTCTTTTCACAGAAGCCAGATAAGGTGTCCATGGTTCTCCCAGGCAGGGGAAGTAGGCTCTGCAACTCTTCTGAGGTTCCTTAGATTTATTAGTCTTAGCCTTGCTTGCTTTTGTGAATTGGGATCTTGTGTCCCAGAATTGCAATCCCTCACAAGGTACTTAGCCAGCCTGCTCAACTGGCGCTGCATCCTTTAGGTTACAGGGGGGTGTTTAAGAAACTTTCCTTGCATAGCTTTTTTCCCTTCCAAGCTCTCCCCCCTCCCCCACCCCAAAACAATTTGGGACTCTTCTGTGAGTCTTGTTTGAAGATATTCATTTTTAGAGGTCATAGCAATGCTAACACAAAGGGTCATCCTCAACATCGTGTATTTTTAAATCCTCTGTAGAATCATTTTTTTGCTCAGAGTAACTGTTTGAGGAGTCAGCAAATGCCCCCGATTTCTATGATCAGTATTTTAACTGTGTGTGCATTATATTTAAAAAGAGAATGAATAAAGATTCTTTTCCATTGACCAATTTGTTAGAGCTTCAATTGGGTACAAGCATCCGCAGCAGTCCATTTCTCAACAATTAGTCTTCATGTAAAGATGTTGCACACCAGTGATATGATGATTAAAAGCTTATTTTTTAAATTATTTGAACCAATGGATTATAAATCCTGCACTCATGGGAGGGTGGAAAATGTTGCTCTTCTTGCAGTGCTGTGTGCCTAGATAAGAATTTCAAATGGAAAGCTTAACCTTAGTGACTTTTTAATCTTTCATCAACCCAGATCCTCTCTACTGTACTTGGGAACATGGGATAAGAAGGCATAAGGGGATATTAGGCCCATTTAAGCCCTTGGTGGCACTCTTGGGAAATCCACCCACCCTTATCCCCACCCTAGGAATAGGAGGATGCTGTGTACATGTGTGCTATTGTAGATGTTCTTGTAGTTAGCTTAAACCAGTTGCCATTGAGTTGATTCCAACTCATGGAGACTCCATGTGTATCAGAGTAGAACTGTGCTCCATATGGTTTTCAATGGCTGATTTTTGAGAAGTAGATCACCAGGACTTTCTTTGGAGACACCTCTGGGTGGACTCAAACCTCAAATCTTTTGGTTAGCAGCCAAGCACGTTAACCATTTGCGCCACCCAGGGATCCTGTACTCAGTTTAGGGCTCCAGTTTTTACATGTGTTAGCATCCTACACTAGTGTCTTATTCCTAGGATAGAGATTAGTGTCCTACAAACAGAGCCCTGGTGGTGCAGTGGTTAAGGACTTGGCTGCTAACCAAAAGGTCGGCAGTTTGAATCCAGTAGCCACTCCTTGAAAGCCCTATGGGGCAGTTCTACTCTGTCCTATAGGGTCTCTATGAGTCGGAATCGACTTGATGGGAATGGGTTTTTGTGTCCTACAGCCATATGCCAAGGGCAGAGAACTGCAAAGACATCTTTTCCAGCTTCTCAGCCTCAGAGTCCATGTGAGAAGATGTTATAGATTGAATTGTGTCTCCCTAAAATATATGTTGAAGTCCTAATCCCTGTACCGGTGAATGTGACCTTGTGTGAGGAACTAGGGGTCTTTCTTTGCAAGTGTTATCGGTTAAATTAACAAAGTAGGGTGGACCCTAATCTCAGTCCCTTCTGAGTGGTATTTTATAAAAAAGAAGGAGAGACGTGGAAACCGAATGACACACACAGGGCAAGACAGATGTGAGCATCTGTCTATAACCCAAGCAGTGCCAAGAAACACCTTGGACTACCAGAAACCAAAAGAGACAAGGATGGATCTCCCCTAGAGCCCACACAGAGAGAGAATAGCCTTGCCAACATCCTGAGTTTGGATGTCCAGCCTCCAGAACGGTGAGCAAACAAGTTTCTGTTCTTTCAAGCCACCCACTTTGTGGTATTTTGTTATGGCCGCCATAAGAGACTAAGACAGAAGGAGAAATGTGGTCATACTGAAAATCTTTTTACTTTCCTGAAACCACTGAACAATCTTTTTGGTTTTGGTTTTTAAACTCAATCATCTCTTAATTGCCTACCTGTGCCAAGTATCGTGCTAGGCACTTTACGTTATGTTATCTTGGCTAATCTTCACAGAAGCCCTGTGAAATAGGCATTATTGTCCCCTTTTCATATATCAGGAAGGTGAAACTTGGAAAAATGAAGTCTGGAACAGAAGAAGGATTCTAGCAGAGACGGATTCACATACTGAATCCAAGGCATTAGGAGTCTGTTTCTCAGTTTTACTTTTCTCTGTTTTCTGGTATCATCTTTAAGCAATTCTCCTTTGGTGATGTCCTTATGGGAACTACAGGTGGTATGCTCACTACTTAGAAGCCTAACAGAAAATCTCTTCTTTATATATCAGCAACACTCCCCTGATTGAGTCTCAGTGAACCCTACTAAAGTCATATGCCCACAACTAACCAATCCCTGAGGCCTGGATCAAGTGCTTAGTAGGGCCTGATCTTGGGGGAAGAGGGGAGATGTCCCATGACCAAACAATGCTGCTATCCAGTCATGATGACCCTATGTGTCTCAGAGTAGAACTGTGCTCCATAGGGTTTTCAATAGCTGATTTTTCAAAAGTAGATCACCAGGCCTTTCTTCTGAGGTGCCACTGGGCTGACTCAAACCACCAACCTTTTGGTTAGCAGTCGAGCATATTAACCATTGGCACCACCCAAAACCAAAAACCAAACCAGTTGCCATTAAGTCAATTCTGACTCATGGCTACCCCATGTGTTTCAGAGTAGAACTACTCCATAGGGTTTTCATGACTGTGACCTTTCAGAAGCAGATTATCAGGCCTTTCTTCCGAAGCACCTCTGGGTGGGTTGGAACTGCCAACCTTTTGGTCAGCAGCTAAGCACGTTAACCATTCACACCACCCAGCAACTCCAAAGAGGAGACCATAAAATGGAGGCCTAGCAAGTAAAAACCACAGGAGCCTCTCAACCAACTCAGTCAAGTACAATGCTAGTTTGCCACCACCTAGGTGCCTTCTCTTGCTGCCTGATTATAGTGATTCTCTTCTCTGGGCACATATAGACCTGGTAATAGGGGAACATTTCAGGGCATAGGATTATCCCATTTACCTGGGCACAGAGGGGCTTTACAGCTGATTCCAGTATGAAGTAGAAGGAATAAGTTCCACTGACTAGCTCCCATCCCCTTCTGGTTCATCACCCTCTTTGGTTCACTTCTCAAATGTCCCACGACGCTACCTTTGAGTTCACTATGGCCACTTAATGCGGTTTAACTTTTATTAGTCTCCTGATGTCTCTTTTAAACTATCATCTTCTTTCCTGCAAAACTGCTTGGATTCCACATTTTCTAATTAAAACATGCTCACTTATTGTCTTACTAACCAGTGCTCCTTACGAGGGTTCATGATGAGAAAGTTAACTGAAAACATTTCGATGCAGTTCCCTCCTCCTGGATATGGCTGGGGATGCTGTTCTATCTTTAGAAGGTTGAATTGCTTTGGAGAATTTTTGGGTTTGCTTTTTAATAGAACCATGAATGGGAAACATTTAACTCCATGCTTTAAGCTCATAATATTCTTTGCAATGCATTTTATCCGCTTTGTGGTGGAAGACTTGGATAGGACATTTTGCAAGGGTCAGTCAGCTTCATGATGGGCTATAATGTAAGTAACATCAAAACAGTTCTATATTTAATTCGATGAAACTTTTGTCTTAAAATACAGCATGTCTCAATGTCAATAATTATGTCCTTCATGATTTAAACTCTTGTGAATTAAGTTGATATTACTGGAAGTAGTAAGGTTCAGTGTAGTAGTGGGGAAAAGTTAGCATACATACATTTAAACCTACCTAGAACCTCAACATAAAGATATATGTGGCATCTTTATATTGAGGTGAGTGTGAGTACAAGATAGGAAGGACATATTCAGTATGTGTCTGGATACACTCTTGTTTTCTGAGTTTTTGCCATTGTTTGCCTCATCTTGGGAAATATGAAAACAAGGTCCTCGTATTCTGTCTATAATGTACATCTTCAAATTCACAATATTGTTCAGTTTGGGAAAAGGAGAGAAGTGTTACCTTCTGTACAGAGCAAGAGCAGAAGGACTATTTCAGAGAGAGAGAGAATAAAAGGTCTGATGATGTATGTATCATTCTTTGCATACTTATATGATTATATTCAAAAGTCATATTCCTGGAAGTGGAATAGCTAGATCAAAGGGTATGTATAATGTGCATTTTGAATTTTGATAGATCTGCTTACCTCCATATCCTCTCTTCTGGGAGGGTGGCCCCTTGATTCTGATCACTACATCAGAAGGCAGACCAGGAGAAGGATTCAAGGTCATTGTAATTTGGGTTGTCTAAAAGTGAGCCCTGATAATTTAAGAAAAGAACACTTCATTTGGCAACACAGAGGCAGAATTTTCAAACTTGAACCCGCATAAGATCACATTGTGTAGTCAACCCAATGTCTTTATTTGACGGATGAAGAGAGTGAGGTCTAGAGACTTCCATGACTTGCCGAAGGCCTCCTACTCACATTTGAATGTCAAGGCTGGGCTAGAAGGCAGATCCCTCTGGCCCTGGCATTCCCTACCACCCTCACTATTTCCTGCATGATTACGGCATTTTGGTGCCTATTTATCTTGCACAAAAATCTTTATCTCCTTTTTTTCTGTAACAGAAAGTTCAAGAATTTAAGGCAAAGAATTAGACTACATATTGCAACAGATTTTGTCTTTTCAGTTATTTTATTGCAAAAATAATATATTTTCTTGGTAAAAATATTCAACAATTAGAAGTATAGAAGTTGGGAAAGTATTATTCCCTGTCCCTCCATTTTAATTTTCGAGGAAAACCTGCTTGCAGGTTTATTATTTTAGCCTTTCAGAAATGTTTATGGATGTCTGGGTCTGGTTTTTTTTTTAAGTTTAATGTAAATGGAATTATATTATACATACCATTTGGCAACTGCCTTTTTCAATTTAATGAGATATTGTGGAACTCCTTCCAGGTAATTTCACATAGACCTACCTCATTCTTTTTTAAAGTCTGCATAGTATTCCGTAATGCCGTAATTTATTTACCCAATCTCTTCTTGATGGACATTTAGATAGCTGTCAGATTTTTGCTGTTACAAATACAACTGCAATGAAGAGCCTTGTATATGTATCTTTCTTTGCATACTTACATGATTATATTCCAAAGTCAAATTCCTGGAAGTGGAATTGCTAGATCAAAGGGTATCTATAATGTGCATTTTGAATTTTGATAGTTTCTGCCAAATTATACACATTTCAATTTGAATGTTATGATCTCTCTTCATTCTTCTTTCTTTAATGGCCTGAATTTCCTTTATAGGTTTAAAATCAGAGCCCTGAAGTTTGTGGTGCTGGATTTTAGACATAAAATTGAGAGAAACTTTTTTTTTCAAGGGATAGTGTACTAAGCAGTACTTGAATACCCTAGAAGCATCAACGCCCCTTTCTAATCTGCCGGCCTAGTGTAGAAAGAGGCATGTCCAAGGGGGAAAGTCTGACTCACTTGCTTCCCTTGATTCTAGCTGTAGGACCCTGTCTCTTTATTCCCAAACTGTACTGCAGTGTGGCCTACGTGAGTCAAGACACCTAACCTCGCGCTGTCTTTTGTTTTCTAATTTATAATTTGGCAATGTTTAGATTTGCCTCTACTCCCTGTCTACCTTGCCTCCATCTACCTAATGGGGATATTATAAGAATGTCTAAGATGACTTAGTCAAGTTTCTGAATTCCCAAGAGAAATGCCTAGTATAGCAGTATTATTGTTCTAACTATTACAGGAGAGCATTATGATCAAGAGTTTGAAAATCTGGCAAGGAAGAAGCCTTTTTTTGTGAAATAAATATGTGAGGGCTGTGTCAATAAGAGGCCCTCAGGCCAATCTTACATAGTTTATTTATCTGAAGTTCAGATTTTATGCTAAATAAGGATTTTTGTGTTTCCCACCTCCTGTTGGTAATCCCATTACTAGCCTATGTGCATAGGACTTCAGCTTAATTCAGCCAGCATTTGCAGAGGTCCTATTAGGTGCTGGGCATCAAGCAAGGCACTGAGGGTGGGAATGAAAGAGACATGGCCCTGGTCCTCTGGAAATTACAGTCAAATGGGAGCAAGGCATTGAGCAGATAATTTATATTAATATAGAAGGTTGTAAGGTAAACATAAGTTCAGGGGACTATATGGGAGCACGGGGTGATGAGGAACACTCACACCAACCTGCATTCAAGGAAGTCTTGCTGGTGGGAATGGGCCTGAGACCCACCTTGATGAAAGAATGACAGCTACCCAGTCAAAAGGTCAGTCCAGGCAGCGGCAAGGGAATAATAAAAGGCCCAGAAAAGCAAGGGTGTGTAAGCATTCTGGATCAACTGGAGTAAAAGTGGAGGCCCAGGGCAGGGATACCTTCCAGCCCAGGCCAAGCACCCTGCAGTTCATTCTGTGTGGGATGAGGAGCCCTTAAAGAGCTTTACACAGAGGCATGTTGTGGTCAGATTTGCAATGAGGAGGAATGGCCTTTGCTGACACTGCAGAAAGGCAGAAACCAAAGTGCACTGCAGTTAACCTATGAAGTTCATATGGACGGAAGGAAGGAAGGAAGGGAGGGAGGGAAGGAAGGTAGGAAGAAGGGGAGGGAAGAAGGAAGGAGAAAGGGAGGAAGAAAGGCAGGGAGGGAGGGAGGGAGGAAGGAAGGAAGAAGGAATTTTTTTAAAGATATGTATATGTATCTTTATATATCAGCCTTTATTGGGCCCAATTCAGTGTCAAGTATGTGCTGAACCCCTCAGCTAATCCATCCAATATCCCCATGAAATGCTTTCAGTTGTGTTCACCATTTTTGTTATGAGGAAACTGAGGTTCAATGCTATTAAGTCACTTGCCTGAGGCTGCATGGGCTGCAGGAGGGCAGTCAGGCCCTGAGGCCCATATACTGCCAACAGGTTAACCTCTAACTACTGCCCTGTCCAGCCTGCTATTATAAGCAGGTGCTGCCCCACCCTGACCCTGACCGTGACCTTGCTCCTTCCTCATCTCCATCCATTCTTCCCTTCCTCCTCCTCGCTCCCTCACATAAATGCAGAGGTGGCTTTGCTTTTCATGTACCCACCTAACCTCTTATAAAGCAAAACCTGAGCACAGGAAGAGACCCCTATTCAAGTGCAAGCCTTTGAGATGCCTGCAAAAGGCAGCTTCGCCCACCAAACTCTTGTTTAGGTTTTGTTTAATTCTGCCACTTGCAAAGAAAATGCCTGAAGGCGGGCACCTGCCTTTCAGTCTAACATGCCACCTCACTGTCAGGCAGTTTTCAATTTGTCCTGCCTCGGCATGTCCAACTGCATCTTCGTCAAGACTTCCAAGATGGCAGTGACAAGCTTTGCAGGTACTTAAGGCAAACATGCATGACAGTTTTTCCTTGACACTTGCATCTTTAAAAAGCCTCACCCGGAGCCCTAGGAAACCCGGCATTTAAGAAACCAGGAGCATTCCAAGGAAGCCGAGCTTTCAGAGCCTACTTCCATGGGACTTGTTTTGTGACAGGGATGCTGCAGGATCTGGTTGAGGGTATATGCAGTGTCATGGCGATATTTACGTGTGGATGCTAAATGATGGTTGCCTTTTTTAATGGCATTTTCTGACAACTGAAATGTATGGATGTGTTCTGTGCATTGTCAGTGGGTATGTGGCTGGCCTACAAACACACTTAAATGGCACACTTCTGCAAAAGCATTAATTTCTGTGTATCCAACAGATATATGCAGGCAGGCAAACGTGTCACAGGGGTTGCTATAAAGCTTAATTAATATCCCTGAAGAGCTCTGATATCATTTCATGAAGAGTGCTAAATAAGAAGAAAATATTGCACCTATGGATATTACACATATAAAGAAACGTGGGTAAATATGCAGATAGGTGTTCGTATATTTGCTCCTGCCTCAAAGGGGCTGATGTAAATTCAAATGGGAAAATAAATGGTGTGAAAGATACCGTCTTTTATTTGAGGGTTAAACAAAGCAACAGTGTCCCAAACTTAAATGCTAGAAAGCTCTACACTTTGGTGTTAAAGAAACAAATCTATGATATGCAAAAATTGAGTGACGCTTATCTTTTGTTTTCTTCCTCCTCTGCCAGTCCCTAAATCTAGGATTGTTCTGATGATTTAGCAATTGTTGATAGCTATGCAAGATTTCAGGCAAATCAATTTGATTTCCTACTAGGCCTTGAAGAAATCCCATAAAATGCCTAACTCGTCTCCTATCATTTTTATAGCATAGAGCTTCCTTTCTTCCTCTACCCAGCAAAAGGTCTTGAGCACGTACAAAAATCTAAGAAATAACCATTGTTGGGTTTTTTGTTTGTTTCGTTTTGTTGTGTTTGCTTTTCGTTTCTTTCATTTTTTTTAATGTATTTAGTGTAATCATACAGAAATAGAGGGAAATGAATTAAAATTTCATTTCTCAAAGTTGTGCTCCATGGAACACCCATTTTAAGACTGAAAAGAGGGGTATTTATCATTTTGCTTACTTTTTTGACTGTGTAAGTTTTATACCCACATATACATGTATGCCAAGGAGACCTGGGGACACAATGGCCAAGCACTCAGCTGCTAACCAAAATGTCAACAGTTCAAATCAACCAGCGGCTCTGCTGGAAAAAAGACCTGGCGATCTGCTACTGTAAAGATTATAGCCTAGGAAGCCCTATGGGGCAGTTCTACTCTGTCCTATAGGGTCACTATCAGCTGGAATCAACTCACCAGCACACAACAACATACATGTATGCATGTATGCATGCATGTATACATGTATGTGGTCAAATAATGAAATGATAAGTATTATATAAAGTGTACCAGGATATTTGGGGTATTTAAGATATTAAAGGCTTGTGCAGACTTGCAGTAATCACCATAATTTTATTTACCCCAGTATTTCCCAAATATCATGGAATCCTTTCTTTACCTAAAGCTCTTAATATACAAATATCCTTGTGATCCAAAGAGCACACCTTGAGATTTTCTTACAACTCAGATCCTCTCAGGTCTCATGGCAGAAGCAGGAAACCTATAACTTCTCCTAATCCTTGAGAAGGAGCTTGTCATTTTGCTTTCTAAGATAAACCATAATTTTTCTCTCAGCCTATACTCTTGAAATTCAGCAATGCCCACATTCATTCACCAGGTTCTGCAATATTTGGGCCTGGTGAATACATACTGCTTATAATACAGTATTAAGAATATTTGCTAACAAAATCTTTTTATAAAAATGCCATGGATAGATAGATTTCCTAGAATGTAAACCTGTCTACCACCAAAAAAAAAAAAAAAAAAAAAAAAAAAGTTGTCATTGAGTCCATTCTGACTCATAGCACCCCCATGTGTGTCAGAGTAGAATTGTGCTCCATAGGGTTTTGTTTTTTTTTTAAGAAGCCCTGCTGGCGCAGTGGTTCAGTGCTTGACTGCTAACTGCAAGGTTAACAGTTCAAAAGCACCAGCCACCCCATGGGAGAAAGATGTGGCGATCTGCTCCCTTAAAGATTATAGCCTAGGAAACCCTATGGGGCAGGTCTACTCTGTCTTACAGGGTCACTATGAGTCTGAATTGACTTGACTGTAATGGGTAGGGTTTTTAATGGCTGATGCTTCAGAAGTAGATTGCCAGATCTTTCTTCTGAGGCATCTCTAGGTAGAATCGAACTTCCAACCTTCCAGTTAGCAGCTGAGCACATTAACCATGTGTACCACTCAGGGTATCCCAAATCCGAATAGACACTTTCTAAAACCTAACTCTTCCTGAAATGAGGACCTGCTGATTTGGGTGTGTTAAAGCATTTTGTAAGATATGAAATATTATTATTCTTTCGGCTACTGCTGCTACTTGACCCTGGCGATACTTCTTGTTCTTGTAATTCCTTAAAGGTTTTCAAAGACAAGTTCACAATATGGGGAGGATGCGAGGAGTCTGGCAAAATGTTTAAGGCCAACCAGAATTTAATCTGTCTGAGGAATTCAGTGTTGATTGTGATTTGCTTCGTTAAGAAAATAGCTAGAGGCTCCTGAAAAAGTTAAACATAGAATTGCCATATGACCCAGCAACTCCTCTCCTAGGTATATACCTAAAAGATACTCAGACATATACTTATACACACATGTGTCCAGGTCCTCAAAGCCATGCCCGATAGCAGCAATATTCATAATAGTCTAAAGGTGGAAAGAAGCCAAGTGTCCATCAAGAGATGAAAAGGTAAACAAAATGTGGTATATACATGCCCTTATCCCCTTGCCGCCCAGTCAGTTCTGACTCATAGTGACCCTGTAGGACACAGTAGAACTGCCCCATAGGGTTTCCAAGGCTGTAATCTTTACTGTAGACTGCCATTTCTTTTTCCCAAGGAGCAGCTGGTGGGTTTGAACTGCCAACCTTTCAGTTAGCAGCCTAGCACTTTAACCACTGTGCCACCAGGGATCCTTATATACAGGCAATGGAATATTATTCAGCCATTAAAAAGAAAAAGATACATAAATCTCCGAAATGTTATGCCAAGTGCAGGAAAACCAAACACCAAACCCACTGCCATCGAGTCAATTCTGACTCATAGCAACCCTATAGGACAGAGTAGAATTGCCCCATAGCATTTTCAAGGAGCAGCTGGTGGGTTTGAACTGCCAACCTCTTGGTTAGCAGCCGAGCTCTTAACCACTGTGCCACCAGGGTTCCAAATGCAAGAAGCCAGACACAAAAAGGCAAACATTGTATGATCCCATTTCTATGAAACATCCAGAATAGGCAAATTCATAGGGACAGAAATTAGATTAGTGGTTGTCAGGGCCAGGATGGGGATGGGAAATAGGGAGTGACTGCTAATGGGCGTGGGGTTTCTTGGGGGGTGATAAAAATGCTTTAGAACTAGTTAGAGATGGTAGTTGCACAACAGTTTGAATGTACTAAAAAGGCCACTGAATTGTATACTTTAAAATGTGAATTTGACCTCAATACAAATTTATGAATTAATTAATTAACTAATTAAAAGAAAACAGCCTAAGGGTCAGTGTGTCCCCCTCAGTATGAAAGGTCTACTCCAGGGAGAGACAGCAAGATTGTTAGGCTGGAGAAACTGTCTCTTACTCCCGTCCTTTCCAAGAAAGATGCTAGGGAAAAAATGTCTATTCCCAAAGCAGGCCTTGAAATGGGTACCTTTAAAGGCACTACACAAGACAGCAGCACACGTGTGCTGATTAATACTGGTAGATGGATCCAGGTGGGTAAGGTGTTAACGTCTGGAAGATTGTCAACGGGATCTCCATCCAGCCTAACAGTTAACGAAGCTCTTCACACATTCCTGAAGTCATTGAAGCACCAAAGATAAGGAAATAACAAAATGTGTATGGGGCAGGACTCCTTTCTTACAGAAGTAGGGGAAAAAAGGGAGAGATAAGTGGATTCTTCTCTGGGTGGAGGAGAGTAGACATAGGATTTTTCAAAGATCGAAACCATTCTGAATGTGTTCTTTTAAAATGATTTGGAAGAAGAAATATACCATGAAATCTCCGTGTTCGCAGAGATACCAAACCTCTGAAGATAAACGACTCTGCAGGTGGGCAGAGAAATGACAGATAAGAAGCAAGTGCTCTGCTTAGAGGACGATTATCTTTGAACTCTCAGTTATGAACCAGGGACTGTCCAAATTTATGCATCTACTGATCTGCCGTGGAAAGAAAGGAAGAAAGGGCTGCAAGATGCACATCATCGCTAAGTAGAATCTTAGAAATTAAACAAAAATGCATTATCTCACCATTTCCCAAAGCTATTGTGTGTCCAATATGCAAATAACCAACAAGGTTATGGTGAACATACCTCAAGAATGACAGAGAAGTTGAGGAGAATTCCAACTTAAAAGATCAAGAAAATGGGGAGGCTCTCACAAAACACACTAAAAAGCTCCTCAGAACAGAAAGATGAAGGCTGCTCAAAGGATTTAAAATAAACATGTATAGCCATAATGAGAACACAGTCTTGTTAACCAAAATTTTGAAAACCAGAGTGACAGGGCATCCCTTGAAGAGGAACTACAGGACAAAGAAATAGAATTGCCGCATATGAGAGCCAATAAAGAACTTTTAAAATTCACCATTCCCTACAAGTGGTATAAAATGAACTTTTTGAGATCTAGATTGGTTCATGCTATCATTCGTTTACTAAAAATTGATCAGTCACCAAACACGTGTTGGGCGCTGTTCTAGGTGCTGGGGATACAGTGGTGAAGAGAATGATATTCTGGTCCTCAAGAAACATATGTGTCATTGGATGAAGTAGACAATAAACTAGGACATGAATGAGATCGATTGTAGAAGGAATTACTGCTAAACAGAGTTGTCCTAATTTGGGATGAGGGGGTTGGGCCTTAATTCTCTCCCTGCCACCATCAACCAGTCATTGAATGTGAGCTGTCCCCAGGGACATAACTGTGGGCAGGGGAGGGTGAAAAAATGGTTTGGGAAGAACTTATCAAGGAAGCTTTTCAGAGAAAGTGAGCTTTGAGGGAGATTGAAAGACCTGAGAAAGAGGGGCAGAGTCATGCCAAAATCAGAGGAAAGAATATTCCAGACTGAGAGAAACATAGTATGAATGCCCACAGGTGGAGAAGAGTTTGGTCTCTCTGAGGGACAGCAAAAGATATGGCTGAAACCTCGAGAGTGAGAGGGAGGCTGAGAAGAGATGAGAGAGACCATAATGAGGTGCCATGTAGGCCACAGTGAGGAGTAGGGAGACCTGTTTAGAGGCTGCTGCAGGCAGTAGGTTGGAGTCCCTGGGTGGTGCAAACTGTTGACAAACTAGGCTACTAACCAAAAGGTTGGTGGTTCGAATCCACCCAGAGGCACCTCAAAAGAAAGACCTGGTGATCTGCTTCCAAAAAATCAGCCATTGAAAACTCTGTGGAGCGTAGTTCTACTCTGACGCATATGGGGTCACCATGAGTTGGTGCTGACCCGACGGCATCTGTCGGCTGGCAGTAGGTTAGGTGAGTAGTTGGTAAGTAGGCGGGTTGGGACATGCAATGGAAGCAGAGAGGAAATCAACCGATGATGGATCAGGTGTGAGGAAAGACCAGAAACCACAGTGAAGGCTAGTGAGGTGGATGGCACGGTGCCCACCCAGATACTACCCTCCAAGACTGGAACATGCTTTCCCCCTAGCTGCAGGGAAGGCTGGCAGCCAACAGATCTCAGCCATGTCCTTCTCTGAGATTTGCCTTCCACTGAAAAGAGCCACCTCTCCTAGGGTGATACCCCTGTGGCCAGCCCACATCCAGTGATTGTTTGATGTGAGGGTATTAGGGCCCACACTGAGACGACTCTGCACAGCCATCCCAGCTCCAGAGTTCCCCATGAGATTAACTGAGGCCCCCGATGAAATAGCATCACAATTCAGCTTCTCCTTCCACCCAGCCTGCTTCCTTTACTCCCTCACAGGTGGGGTTCCCAAGAGTACTTTGCAGTAAACTTTCTGCATGGAGAGTTCTTCCCTAAACTTGGCTTCCTGGGGATCGGGTTTGCACAACTGGATGGGTGGTGGTTTCTGTAACTGGTGTGAGTGAAGGCTAGAGGAGAAGGAAAGTTTGGTGTAAAAACCAAGAGTTGTGTTCTGTTTGTGTTAAACTTGAGATGTCTAACTATATTCAAATGTATAAAGGTACAATATTGAGGGGGGACTAGAATATTCTGGACAAATCCAAAACTCTCAAAAGACAGAGGGTAAAGAAGACAGCTAAGCCTTTTTCATCACAGAGTACTGGACTGAATTCCCATGAATGTATTCTACTGTAGTTGTTTTTGAGATTGAATGCCTCTAAATCTGCTTCCTTTCTTCAAAAAGAAGACATAGTTTAAAACTCTTTGTAGTTGGACTAAAATCCAGATCCCATGTCCCAAAGCCACGCACGATGTAGTCCTCGTCACATCTACCTCTTCTTCCTGCCTCTCACCCTCTGGGTCTCTGTGCTCCAGCCACACTGTTCTTTTTTCACAGCCTCAAAAAAATGTCCCACCTCAGGGCCTTTGCACATGCTGTTTCCTCTGACTAGGATGCTCTTTTCACCACTCCCTTGCGTAACTACATCTTATCCTCAATAAATATACATTGAGTTGTGACTTCATATTTGCAGATATTGTATTCTTTCTGGTGGCAAGGGAAATACAATACGCTATGTATTAAACATTTCCTGTGGACCCATTTCTGTGCTCACAGAATGTGTTTATCGTCTCTTTCTGCCCCTCCAGCAGTTCTGTGATGTAGGTATTATTATTATTCCCGTTTTTAATGCTTTCCCAACATCACACAATTCCCAGGGGAGCTGGGATTTGAGTGCAGGTGTGCCTGGCTCCAAAGCCTGAATGTTTTCTACTATACCATTATCCATGTATTCCTTCCCCAGACATTTCTGAGAACCTACTATGAACAGTGGAAGATACCAGGAAGCCAAAGATATAGGACCTGCCTTTGAGAAACTTGCAATTTCATTGGGAAGACAAGACAAACACACAAGACAAATGTAACAGCATGAAGCAGAATATGATAAAGGGACATACCCCATAGTTCCTTCTGGCTCTAAAACTCCCTGACTTTCCAAATGGCCCAGGCAATAAATGCAATGGGAGAGATCATTCTGCTCATTGATAGTATCTGATGGCGTGCATTCTTTCTTCATCTACCTCTGGCTGCTGGTGAACACAAAAGCCAGTCCCTTTGAAATGGCTGTCTCCCCACTTCTGTATTATAGTGTATGGTGAATTCAAGGTCGAGTTTGAAATAAGGCAAAAGTCTTGGATATTTCCCCCCTACTGTATCAAGACTGTTACCAATTAACTTGAAAAAAGTCAACAAGTTAACAACTCCGGGGGAGCTGGAGGGGAAGGGGGAGACTTTTCATATCATCCCAAAGACTCTGAAATGGATTTGCACACAAAAACACCAGGTTTCTTTAGTGACCTCTAGAGACCTTGCCTGTCACACTGAGCATATATCATTTCACGGGGACAAAAAAAAAAAGGAGTTTTGCCATGAAAAATGCTATGTTATATCACAGTGTGACACTATTTAAATATCAAGAGTCGAAGCTTCTGTTTAGAAAACGGAAGGCAATAAATTGAGTTGCTAATTATTCCAGCTGTGAGTATTTTTGGTACGGCTGCAAATTTTGAAGAGGGCAAAATAGAGGATTTTCCTGTTGTTCGTGGTATATGAAAATGTAGTAACGGTCTCCCATGATCGGTAAGGTTCAGGGATGAGAAACCCTGAAAGCCTGCTTTCGCTGAATCAAAATTGGTTTGCCTCCAAGCTTAGGAACTGGGATATGAATTGGACTTCTAATTATACTAATTGGGTTATTGGCTTCTCAATCCTCCAAGTTGGGACTAGCAATTTAAATATATATATATTTTTAAGTTTTATTTTAAACGCAACCATTCCCTTCTCAACCCTAAGCATAAATTCCTGACTGGACAAAGAGAACAAGCACATTAGTAATATGCCCAATCCCTTGCCTTCCTAATAAAATTATTTTGGGGGGCTGGGGTACCCACAATGCTCCAGTCACTGTGCTAATTAGAACAATTCATTCATTTGATAAATAGTTTTAAATGAGCTGGCACTATGCTTGGTTACGGAGCTCTAGTAAAGAGCAACATATACATGGTTCCTGCCCTCAAGGGATTAATAGCAACATTTATCGACTGCTGGCTGAGTGCCAAGTTCAATGCTAAGCATCGCCTGTGAATAAACTCACCTGACCCCATAACAAGCAAATGAAGTAGGTAGGATTGTTCTCTCACTTTACAGATAAGGCCACCGAAACATAGTGAGGTTAAGTAACTTACCCAAGATCACACCCTGTTAAGTATAAAACCAAACCTATCACTGTTGAGTCGATTCCAACTATAGTGACCCTGTAGGACAGGATAGAACTGCCTCATAGGGTTCCCAAAACTGTAATCTTTACAGAAGCAGACTGCCACATATTTCTCCCATGGAGTGGCTGGTGGCTTCGAACCACTGACTTTTTGGTTAGCAGCCAAGTGCTTTAACCACTGCGCAACCAGGGCTCCTGAGGTAAATATAAGAGCCAGATTCAAACCCTGGTTGTCCATAGGCTTCACATCCTGGTTGTCCAGAAGCTACAGGCTTAAATATTATGCTATAATGCCTGTTTGGGAGGCTCCCGTTGACTTTAAAATAAAGAATCATGATAAACCCAAAAAACCAAATCGGTTGCCCTCGAGTCAATTCCGACTCATGGCGACCCCGTGTGTTACAAAATAGAACTGCTCCATGGGGTTTTCTTGGATGTATTCTCTATGGAAGCAGATCGCCAGATCTTTCTTCCATGGCACTGTTGGGTGGGTTTGAACCGCCAGCCTTTAGGTAGTAGCTGATCACAAACAGCTTGTGCTACCACCGGAGCTTATGATGATGATAAAGGCGTGTACACGTGTAGAAAAAAGTCTGACTATAAACATCAAATGTTTACCAGCCTGTCTCTCAAAGATAAAGGTATAGGAGACTTACACTTTCCTTTCTTTTTTTTTTAAATATATGCACTTGATTTTCCATAATGTGTACGTTAAGCATTTGCAAAACAGGAAAATAAAGATAGATGAGTTAAAAAGAATACCCTGTTCTGCTAGCTCAAGTGAGTGGCTGAGCAGTATAGTATCCAACATCATCTTTCTCATTGTATCCCATTCTTTTTGCATGTCATCCTTATGCTTCTCTCTCTTGTCCTCTTTTCACTTTCCCTCCACCCCCGTGTCTCTCTCTCTCTCAGGAACCCACCCATCAGCTCCTGAGTTGCCCCCTGCCACCACCATTCCTTCTCCTCGTATTGAGGAATATGATAATAACGCCAGCCAGCATGGTGGTTGTTTAACCTCTCTCCAGCTAAATGTTTTATTATAACTCCTGAAAACCTAATTACAGTAACTTGACATGCTACAGTACCCTTTATGGGCTGCCTCTGTATTAAATGTACTCCTTTAGAGACAATAAAACTGATACTTCAAAGGGCATCGCCAGGACCAGTAAAATGTGATGGAGTCTTGAGTTTTCTGGGGCACACCTGATTTCCCTCACTGATCACCACGCCTCTACTCCCTGTGTATTTCTCTCTATCCTTTCTCTGGATTTTTATCAAATTTCAGCAACTGTATGTATGATATTAAAAATCCATTAGGGATTAATGGGCTGTGTATCAATATTTTCATCCACCACTCTGAGTACCTACGTGTTTGTTTATCAGGGAGGTCAATTTTCTCGGTAGAACAACAGTCAACACCTGGTGTTCCTGATAACCAGAGCTGCTTTTTTTGCACATGGTGCTACATTGAGACCATTGAATTCTCTGCAAAAAGAACGTTTGCTGCAGCCGACTTCAGGAGCAAAGAACAACGTGTCTGCATCGTTAGTCATTAGTGGTCCTGGTTAGCTCAACGGTGCACTGTGATGAGATGGTGGGGATACGGATAGAAAGAGAGAGAGAGAAACTTGACCTTTGGAGTTGAGACAGCACAATTATTTGTGTAGTACCTTTCTGTTTTGCAGCCCTGCTGGGATTTCCCCCTGGGAATAAAGCCAAACAGAAAATAGAGAGCCCACCTCTTAGGCCTCACTGGTTGCAAGCTGAAAATGGTACTTGGCATTAAGGGATTTTACGTGTCTGTTCGTTTCGTTCTTTCTTCGATAGGGTTTGAGGCTAATGACTGAGTTTACTTGTAGGAGTTGTTTCTTTGTTAGGCTTATTTAAAATATCTCCCACACCATCATGGAAAACAATTTGGTAGGTCTTCAAAAAACTGAGCATAGAGCTCCCGTAATCAAAAAAAAAAAAAAACCAAATCCATTGCTGTCAAGTCGTTTTCAACTCAGAGTGACCCTATAGGATAAAACTGCCCTCTAAGATTCCTAAAGCTATAATCTTTATGGAAATAGATTGCCACATCTTTCTCCCACGGAGCAGCTGGTAGGTTCGAACCACCAACCTTTTGGTTAGCAGCCGAGCACTTAACTACTGTGCCACCAGGGCTCCTTAGGACTACCATGTGACCCATCAATTCCACTCTCAGGTATATACCCAAGACACCTGAGAGCAGTGATGTGAACAGATATATGTACACCTCTGTTCATTGCAGCATTATTCCCAAGAGCCAAAAGGTGGAAAAAACCTAAATGTCCATCAACTGATGAGTGAGTAAGCAAAATGTGGTACATAAATAAATGGAATATTTCTCCACCATGAAAAGGAATGAGGTCCTGATGCATGCCACAACATGAATGAACCTTGAGGGCATTATGCTGAGCAAAATAAGTCTGACACAAAACGAAAAATAAAATTGTATGATATGACTTATATAAAATAAGTAATTATATAGAAACCAAAGGTAATTAGTGGTTACCAGGTATGGGAAGGAGAGAGAAGGAGGGGGTTTTTGCTTATGATGCATGGAAGGTACTATAATCGTGGTGGAATAATTTGGAAAAAGAGTGCTAAAATGGTTGCACAACTCGAAGAATGTAATCACTGTCACTGAAGAATACATGTAGAAATTGATAAAATGTTTTATGTGTTGTGTCTGTTTTAAACAACCAGGGGATGGATAGATTCATCCCCTGGTAGTTTAATCAAAGAAAGTGTACGTCCTCAATTTCTAAGCCAATTTGAAGCAGAAGCCTGGTTGCCAAGATTCCGCCTTAAATCCATGTCTTTGCTGTCATGTAAAGTGCATGGGAGAGTGACTGTTAGGCACCCACTCTCAGTTTTTATTAAACGGTTTTGTTTTCACATGAGGAAAAGTGGTGACATTTACCAAAGAGGTGGATAGTTTAGGGTGAAGTGATGATCTCTGAATTCCTAAGAAATCCAGGGTACAGGGCCGAGCACACAGAGGGGCCGTCCTTCCCTGGACTTGCTCTTCAATCAGCAGCTCTTCTCTGAGCCCCTCACTTGTGCCAGGCAGGATGCTGGGGCCGAGACTGAAGCCCTGATCACCCACATGGCTGGAAGGGAAATAAGCGTTGAAGCTCCTATTTTTTTCTAAGGCATCAAGGACTGGTTTTTCCCTATCCCTTTGAGCGTTAGCAAACCCCAAGGACAGTACTTTGGGGGCCCCTCATTTGCCTTTTCTTTCCGAGGCACAAGTGGCCAATTCTGAGAGCAGTTGAGTTGTGCTTGAAAAATGTCAAGTGCATTTGGAAACTACACATTTTTGCTGACGCCTGGGGTCCTGAGTGGAGCTACTTCCATGACCAACCGCTGGGAAGAAGTTCACTTGGGGCATCACAAATGATTCATTGGAGCACACTGAGCGGGCCCCCGCGGGGGAAAGCTGTCTCAACAGCCAGGTCAGGGGAAAATCAAGAGAAGTCCTCTCAGCCTTGTTGGTCCTCCCTGTGACCATCTGGCCAGACCTTTACCTTGTGGGTCCTGCTTCATTTTATTTATTTACTTAGTTATTTTATTTCCTTGCAGCATGGGACTGCAATCTTTGGGTGAATCAAAGCTTGTATTTTTTCAACTTTTTATTACAAAAATGTTCAAACATACAGAAAACTTGGAAGAATAGTACAATGTAAGGATAACCATCTCGTTTCAACAATTGCTATCATTTTGCCATGTTTACCTTATCTATCTATCTATATGGAAGGCCCTCATGAGATGGATTGACACAGTAGCTGCAACAATGGGCTCAAGCATAACAACTATCATGAGGATGGCACAGGATGGGGCAGTGTTTTGTTCTGTTGTACACAGAGTCACTGTGAGTTGGAATCGACTCAATGGCACCTAACAACACCAATAACATCTATCTATATAGATATATAGAAAGAGTTTTTTTGTGTGTGTGTGTTTTTTGCCGGATCATTTGAAAGTAAGTTGTAGGCTTCATGATGCCCCTAAAAAAATCGGCATTCAAAGCTTTACATTTTAAAAAGTATATCTACTAACAATTTAATGCATTCTCTGTAAGTCAGATACATTTGAAAGGTGCGGAAACAGCTAGGGTAGAGTTTTTTAGACTTTGACATACATGGGAATCACCTGGGGAACTTCTTAAACTCTACACCCTCAGACCCATGTCCGGAGACTGACTCAACAGATCTCAATGGGGCCCAGGAAATGCGCATTTCAAACAGAGCACTCCAGTGATACTAAAACCACTTGTCCTCGAGTTATCTCTGACTCGTGGAGACCCCATGTGTGTCAGAGTAGAACTGTGCTCCATAGGGTTTTTTGTGACTGCTTTTTTGAAAGTAGATTGCAGGGCTTTCTCCCGAGGTTCCTCTGGGTGGACTCGACCCTCTAATCTGTGGGTTAGCAGCAGAGCATTTTAACCATTTGTACCATCCGGGGACTCCAGTGATACTAAAGCAGGTATTTATTAGACACAACCTGAAAATCACTTCTTTTAGAGTTTTCTTTTTTTTTTTTAATTTATTTGTTTGCTAAATTTAATCTTCTAAAGATTAGTAACACCAGGATGTAGCTGTATTGTGGGAGAATCAAGATTCTACCTACCTTTGGTATTTTGGTTTAATAAATTTAAGCACCAGAAACTCCACAGAAGGGATCCAATAACTAAATGAGTTTCATTTAGTTGTCATCATCACGGTTACTACATTCCCAATGAATGGCCTAAGAGATATGTCCTGCGAGGGGTAATGCCGTGCCAAAAAGAATACAGGTTGTTTACACCATAGAGGGGTCTGGCCTGTATGTATAAATATAGACACTTGCCTGTGTGCACATACACAGACTTGTAAATCTGTTTGGAAAGCAGCAGTCAACATGGCAAAAGAGCCCTACTTTAACAAATGAAATGTGTTGACAGTACTGTCCTTTTAGCATTTGTTATTTTAGCCATGGAAGAGGTTGCAGGTTGTTCATTTAACAAAAATTTGTTTAATGCCCACTATCTGCCAAGCTGTATTCTAGATGCTAAGATTATAATGTTGAGAAAATCAGACTAATACCTGATTATTTTGAACTTCATAAAAATTTAGCCCTAATGGTGGATACAGACAATAAATAAGTTTACAAATACATATATAATGAAGAAAAATAAAGCAGTATTAACAGGATAGAGAGTGAACAGAGAAAGAGGTGCTGTATTAGTTAGGGAGCCAGGGAAGACTTCTGAGAAAGTGACATTGGAGCAGAGGTGAATGATGTAACGGAGCAAGCCATGCAGATATTCTAAGCCAAGGGAATAGCAAGTGCAAAGGCCCTGAGGCAGGAATGTGATGGAAGTGATACATGATAAGAAACATCGAAAGGACAATGTGAGGGGTGGGGTAAGGGAGGATAAGAGTGGTAGAAGATGAAACTGGAGAGATAACAGAGGCCAGATCATGTAGGGTGGTGTAGGCCATGGGGAGGACTTTCGATTTTGTTCTAAGTGTTATTGGAAGCTTTGGGGTGGGGGAAGAGGTAAAGGGTTAATTAGAAACTGAGTGGCATGATCTGACTTCCTTTTCAGAAGAGAGTATGAAAGATAGACAACTGTCAAGGGAACAATTTTAGGGTCTAGTGAAGAAATCCTGTAATGAGATATAATAATCTTATTTTTCTATTTTTCTTTTAAGTATATGAGTGTATTAAAAATAACCTTAAAGCCAGTTAAGCTTCTTAATCATCATCTTGTGATTTCTCTCAAGTTGCTGAAACATTGCTGTTTTCAATTTATTTAGTCTGTCTACAGATAAATGACTGACGGCCAGGCACTGGCCAAGGCTCTAGAGATAACAAGAATAATAGCTACCAGTATCAAGTGTTAGGACATTCACAGTCTGGTTTGGGGCAGATTCACAAACACACACATACACACACACACACACCCACGTGTACACGCATGCATGCAATACATTTTACCAAGCGTGTAAATAGATTCTTGAGTGCACAAAGTGAAGATGATGTTGGAACAGGTTTCTCAGGGGGTTGGTTGGAAGGTGAGTAGGAGTTTGTGGGTGGAGAAAACAGGAAAAGCCAACTCAGGGAATATTTCCCAGCATTCACAAAGACACGGCCACATGAACAGGCTTGTTAAGGAAAGATGATGCATCTTTTGGTGTGGTCGAAGCACAGCGTGCATGGGAGCTGGGGAGGAAGAGGTTGGAAATGAGGATAATAAAAGTGGGTAGTAGTTGTAAAGAGCCTGCCTCACATTGAGATTTAGGTTTTCTCTTTTAGGCAATGGAGGATCACTAGGGGAAGCCAACACTGACGGCATTTGTGGTTGAGAAGAAAAATAGAAGGAGAGCTTAAGGGGAGGATGGGTGGGAATGAGTTCAGAGAGACAACTGGTGGGATTCCTTGACCTACTGGATGGGAGAAGGTGAGGGAACGGGAAGAGGTGAAAACAACTCTACAGTTCCTTAGGCAACTGCAGATGATAGGAGTTCTGGAGTATATTTGGGGAGGGAAGGAAAATAATGTCTTGCTGGAGATACACAATGTCCAGTACACAGTAGGACTGTGAGTCTGGAGCTCAAGGAGGAAGTCAGGCTAGAAATGGAGATCTGGAGACTTCAGACATTATCAGCGATGGCTGAAGCCATAGCAATGGGTGGCATAGCTGAGGAGCGAGAACTGGCTTTCGTGTAGTTTTAAGCACTCACAATGACTCCTCACAGTGTCTTTATATTCCTTTGTTTTAGTTTGATTTGCTATTTTCACTACCTACTCTTGGTGAATTGTTCATGAGACAAATTTTAAGTAACTCTAAATTATGTTGCAGAGTTTTCTGTCACCCTGGCTTTCTGGTATACATATGTTTTAGCTTAATTATAGGCAGTTGACTATTATTTCATGATTTGGAGAATTTTTCAGGTGTTTGACATTTGTCAAGCTTAAATTGAAACTCATGTTTCAGATTCCTTATGTTACTCTGAAGAATTAATAACAAAAGCCACTCATAATGTAGTGAGTACTTACTATGACACATACCTTTGGTTAAGAGCTCTTTCTACATGATCCTAGATAATCCTCACAACAAGCAGAGATGAGGTACCTATGCTCTCATTAACCCCATTGTACAGATGTGGAGACGGAGGACCCCCAGAGCAGTATTAGGTAACTTAGGTGGGCTTACTTGTGCAGGAAGGGCACTGCCAGGACTCTAATTTAGGTATGTCTTTGTTCTGAAAAGCTTGTTTTTAATGCTAGGCCTACCCCCTCTTCCAAAGGACTATTTTAATCTAGAACATTTAAAAGAGAGCTATTGGACAAGCAATGCAAAGCCTTATTCATAGGATCAAACTTTCTGGTTTTATTCAGATCATTGAACATGCTTATAGTACAAATAAAGTTTAAATATTGATTGTTTATTTTGATGTTAGCTGTGTTAAATAATTCACTAATCAGATACTCATTTTCTGACATGATTTGTCAGTCATATTGGGCTCATTTAATTTTCATCATGAATTAAAATACTGTAAAGTTTTTATTAAAAAGCAACCAACACCCAAATATTTGCAATGATGGCAATCTCATCTCAGAATTCC
>NW_004443947.1:12448367-12518367 GCF_000243295.1 Trichechus manatus latirostris | reverse complement strand
CCCTATAGGACAGAGTAGAACTGCCCCGTAGGGTTTCCAAGGAGCGGCTGGTGGATTCGAACTGCTGACCTTTTGTTTTGCAGCTGTAGCTCAGCCACTGTGCCACCAGGGTTTCCCCAGGTCTGTATATGGACCCCAGTATTAAAATCATGCCTGCTTCTTACATACGTCTTGATGAATGATGGAGTAATGGATTGGCTTGGGGGAGCAGGGTTAAGGGCGTCTGTGGCACCCCTCAATGACTTGTGTAGACTCTTTTGTGTTGTTAGAGGTAGTTTTGTGTGATCCCATAAGTAGCTGTTTGGGGTATCGGTGGAAGCAAATTGAGTGTGCCTTCAGGGTCTTTGCATGATTTGGGTTTGTGTCAGAAACTTCAAAAAGGATCCATGTGCTCGCTTCTCAGGTTTAATGTTCTGCCGGGCTGGTGGGCACCATGGGGAGCCCAGGTATAGAAATTGAGGCACTACCTGCCTCTGCCAATAGTGTCCCCAGGGTGCCTCCCATTCCACTTGCAGGAGAGAGATAGATGGCTACTGCCTGATTTATTGAGCTTAATAGTTAAAATATAATAGCTTTCTGTAAGGGCGATCATATAAATGGGAAACCGTATAGTGAGAGTTTAATGTTTTAATCGGGTGTGTAACTTGTAAATGATGGATTAGGAAACATATTTATCCTCAGTCTGGAGGCTACTGCAAGCTGGACCTGAGCATCTAAGGATGGTTTATTAGTTTATAATCCATCATTTCCTATTATGTATGCTTTAGGTAAGATTATGCTTTGACCCTGGAGTATTGAAGAATAGTTTATGACTCAAAATGAGTGATGTAACGGGCCAATTTCCTCGGCAGTAATTGTAGAGAGCATGGAGCTACAGAGCCACCCTCAGCTCCTCTCCAGAGACAGCAGTGAGGTCGGAAAGCATGGTGAGGGGCCAGGATCTTGAGTGTTGACCTTGGCCCCAATGTCTCCTTTCTTCTTAGCCTTAGCAAAGCCGCTTGCCTTCTGGGCCTTGTAAGTATAAAATGGGGACATGATGGTTATTTACGTTCAGAAACTCTGAAGTACGGTGAGGATTAATTAATGTGTATAAATCACTTTGAAGATGAAAAGCAGTATATTAATTACAGAGCTGCAGGGGCATAAACAGTGCATTGCAAACATAGAGGA
This sequence comes from Trichechus manatus latirostris, assembly GCF_000243295.1. Lineage (NCBI taxonomy): Eukaryota > Metazoa > Chordata > Mammalia > Sirenia > Trichechidae > Trichechus > Trichechus manatus. The sequence continues at coordinate 12,517,197 of NW_004443947.1, read as the reverse complement.
AAGTGCTGCTGGGAGCAAGGAGGGATTGTACCTACCGAGAAAACAAGCCATTAGGGAAGGATGGAAGGGCAACATGAAATCTGATGCCCTCCTGCTAAGGGGAGGGCAGCTTTGAAAATCCAAGCCCATTCTGGCTCACATACGACTCTCAGTTCCACGAGAACATGACAGGTCCTGAAATCAAAGCATCAGCTCTGGGACTTTTCTGGACTGTCCCTGGGTTCAGGCCTACCAGGAACTGTGACACACAGGTCAAATGATCTCCCTTGCACATTCAAACCCATCGAGAGAAGTCTTTCCAGAAATGAGCAGTTTGGAATGGTTCAGCCCCATGACAAGTTCTTCCACTAACCCAGCATGTATGTGATGTAAAAGCAGAACGATGCCAGCCCTGGTACACATCGGAAGACGTGGGCCTTTACCACCTCAGGACGGATCCCCCAGTTCCGGCTCACAGGTCTGGGATCTGAGATCTTTTATGATACTCCTCCATCAGATCCTCTCTAATCCTGCCAAATGCTCCCAGAGCATGAACTACATCCTGGAATAAATTACTCTGAAAAGCTGCATGAACTCTTTTAGGCCACTAGGGGACCACTTTGCGTAGCAGTCAGCCCCTGGCCTAAATGGTGCCTAGAGAAAACTGGTTTAGGAGAATTTGGCTGTGAAATGAAGAGAGCTTTCTTCTCAGAAGTTGGCTCATCTCTTCCTTGGGCAATTCAAGTATATTCATTGCCTGCAACACCGGATGCCTCTCTATATCCCTAAGTTTTGGAATCACATAACCTGCGTTTCCTACCTATTTTATAGCAAATGCACATTTTTTATCTACATGTAATTGTTATATTGTTAGTAGTTGTCAAGTTGGCCTCTGACTCCTGGTGACCCTATATACAACCGAATGAAATGTTGCCCGGTCCTGCACCATCTTCACAATCATTGGTGTGCTCGAGTCCATTGTTGACGCCACTGTGTATTTTGAGTACCTTCCAAGCAGGGGGCTCATCTTCCAGCACTACATTGGACAATATTCTAGTGTGAGCAATAGGGTTTTCATTGGCTAATTTTTAGAAGTAAATCACCAGGCCTTTCTTCCTAGTCTGTCTTAGTCTGGAAGCTCTGGTAAAACCTGTCTGCCACGGGTGACGCTATTGGTATTTGAAATACCATCGCATAGCTTCCAGCATCATAGCAACACACGAGCCACCACAGTGTGACAAACGGATGGATGAGCAGTGGTTTTCTCTAAATAACGGACATATAATAACTGGCATTACCCTTATACCTGCTTAGAATTGTAAACTTTTCCATTTAAAGCACTTTTACATAATTATTAAATTTGATCCATGTCCCCAGTCGCCAACACACAACACAGCAGAAAATAAGATTGGCATATTACTATCACTAGATAGGAGTTGATGCCGAGGCCCAGAGAGTCTGAAGTCACACAGCTTGTTAGCTGCAGTGCCACGACCAAGCCCTTGGTCTCCTGATGCCCAGTCTAATATCTTTTCCTTGACTCCTCTCTCCTAAAGACTGTAGTCAGCCAGATTTTCTAAATGCTGTATGAAAACTCGTGATTCCTTTTTTTTTATATCAACTCCCCTCATCAAGTTCTGTCCTCATTAGCAAGAGAGTAATTTGTTCCTAGTCATCTTCTATAGGCTTCCTGATGGTACAACGGTTAAGGACTCCGCTGCTAACCAAAAGGTTGGCGGTTCAAAGCCGGTCTGTGGGAGAAAGACCTGGTGATCTAATTCCTTAAAGATGACAGCCCAGAAAACTCTATGGGGCAGTTCTGCTCCGTCACATGGGGTCACTATGAGTCAGAATCAACTTGACGGCACCCAACAATAACAACAATCATCTTCTAGTACAATAAACAGATATCATAGCTCCTCCTGAGTCTCTTAACCTCTCCTCATGTTGCTGTTTTCCCAAATATCTTCTGTTACAGGGATCAGCAAATGTTTTCTGTAAAGAACCAGAGAGTACATATTTTTGTCTTTGCGGGCCATACGATCTCTGTCACAACTATTTAACTCCACCATTGTAAGGTGAAAGCAGCCATAGGTAGTACGGAAACAAACAGGTGTGGCTAAACTCCAATAAAGCTTAAATTATGAAAACTGAAAGTTGAATTTTATATAATTTTCACATGTGGCAAAATGTGATTCTTCTTTTGATTTTTTTCAACACGTTAAAATGTAAAACCATTCTTTAGCTCATGTGCCATACAAAAATGTGAGGTAGACTAGATTCGGCCCGCATACTGTAGTTTGAAACCCCTGTTTGATTGTATTAGCGTTCTTTTCCTAGGAATAGCTTTGCAGGGTGTCTCCATCTTTATTTAAAAAAAAAAAAAATTTTTTTTTCAAACTGGCTAAGAGTCCAACCATATGTCCACTGTAAAAGAAACAGATGATTGACATTTTCTGATGCTGCATTCCCATTCCATAATGAATAATTATATCTGACTTTCTGGCCCAAACCAAAAAATGGGGAAAGCAAGCACCCATTCTCTTTAGTTAAAAACTTCCTACAGGGTAAATATCTCCATCCTAATAGTGTAGCTTTTTACTAGACTGCTCGAAACAGTGTCCCAGCCCACTGCTAGAGCAGAATTGCTGAGTTATTTTTCAGGCTACTCACTTTTCTCCTCAGCCTTCGGTGACTGCGGGTTCTTCTGCAAAATCATTGCCTGGTTTTAAAAAATTACTCAGCACTTGATCACTTCTTTGTTTGAAGCAGTCCAACAGATTGTAACAGTGCTCGGTCATTGAGTGACATCACTGCTTCCTTGTCAGAGGTTATCGTTAGAGTAGATCAAGAACCAGTTGCCATGGAGTCGGCTCTGATGCATGGCTACCCCATACATGTCAGAGAAGAACTGTGCTCCACAAGGTTTTTAATTACTGATTTTCAGAAGTAGATTGCAGGCCTTTCTTTCGAGGCAACTCTGAGTGGACTCGAACCTCCAGCCTTATGGTTAGCAGCCCAGCGCATTAACCATTTGTACCACCACCCTGGGACTCCGGAGTAGTTTTGGTTTCCTTAAAGACTTAGAATGTTCACACAGGACTCCCCGACATCAAGGAAGAAAGATGCTTCTCCTGTGAGTTTGCTGTGCAACTACGGATAATCCTAGAAATTCTAATTTGAGAGTCAACACTCTGTTTGGCATGACACCGGCCTCAGACTATTGCCCCTGAGTTAGAAACAATGTGTAACATGTACTGAGCTTCTGTCAAAAACTCTTCACATGGCTGGGGTGGGGGTGAGAGTAGAGAGAAAGATACGAGTATTATGTCATCCTAAATTAGTTTTTAGCTCTTCACAACTCTGCCAAACTAAAATATGTATACACGCGCACACATATATGTATACGTATATTAGAAAGTCATCTTGTCTTTTTTCACTGCACTAATTCCTGCCAAATATGAAACACTGTGTTTTAAGTAAGCTGCTTCTTACTTAAAACGCTACCACTCTGACTTTGATCTGGGAAGAACGCGAGCCATCAACATGTCAGCATGTTAAAAGTGTGGTAATTTGGGGTGCTTTCAGTTTCTTTTGAAAACAATACTTGAAAATTGATATGTTGAGACTCATACTGATGAATCCTGCGATCTCGGCTGCTATTTTGTGTATTCCCATCTCGCTCAACAGAGCAGGTTTGGGGAAAATACAAAGAAAATGACAGAAAATGATGAGAACAGTACACTTACCTGGCATCCTTTGTGAGGACGCCACAGCCTTGGAAAAAATGTCGGTCCTCTCATTCAAGCTCACTGCTCGTGCCTTTTCCAAACCAAATCAAACACCAAACCAGTTGCCTTTGAGTCGATTATGACTCATGGTGACCCCAACTGTGTCAGAGTAGAACTGTGCTCCATAGGGTTTCCAGTGACAGAATTTTTTCAGAAGTAGATTGCCAGGCCTTTCTTCTGAGGCACCTCTGAGTGGACTCAAATCTCCAACCTTTTGGTTAGCAACCAAGCCCATTAACCATTTGCACCACTCGAGGATTTGCTGGACTATCCAGAGAAATGGTAAAGCTCACCCTCCTGTATGCATTCCAAATGATATTATTTCCCCTCTGTTGTTTAAAGGGCAAAACGTTCATGATTAAATCTTGATAGTTCAGAAAGTAATATTACTGTGCAACTCCCCAGCCCCAGATGGTCAAACTTTGCAGTTAGCCACACACACAGGAAAAGAGAGCTGCCCACAAGTAAGTCAGGGGACCCACTTACCTTATCCTTTCGGATGTTAGAGCAGACTCCTTATCTAATAGATATGCTAATGTGTTCTTAACCTGTAATAAAGTCCCATCAGTGCTTACCTGCTGGTGAGTCTTTGGCAGTGGGCTTGCCATTTCATAACTGTACACCTGATTTCACAGGGCCTGTTGATTTACTGAAAGTAAATTAAGCCATTAGCTAGGTCTCCAACACCTAGCAGCCATGTGGCAATATTTGTGTCTCAGGTTTAACATTGAAAAAAAAATAAAGATGAGTTCCTTTGCTTCAGAAAAGGATAGGATTTCTTTAAAAATGTCTTTGTGCAAGTTAACCAAAACCAAACCCAAACCCCTTGTCATCGTGTAGGTTCTGAGTTGAGGGACCCAAAATGCTTTCGGGCTGCTCAGTAGTTGAGCTTTCCTGCTCAAGACACCTGTCAGAAATCAAGGTAGTTAACCAATACAGGACTTTCTCGCCATGACATCAAGCACTCGCCAGTTGCTGTCAACTTGATACCAACTCATGTGTCCCCATGTGTGTCATATGAGAACTGTAGTCCATGGGGTTTTCAATGGCTTTGTTTTCCAAAGTAGATCGCCAGGCCTTTCTTCTGAGACACCTCTGGGTGGACTTGAACCTCCAATCTTTCAGTTAGTGGTCGAGTGTGTTAACTGTTTGCGTCATCCCGGGACTCCAGTGGGCAAGGACAGTGGATGAGAAAGAGGAAACAACTCTCAGTCCTGACTTTATGGCACATCATAATGCAGGACCAGGAGGGAGCGAGTAAGTGCGGCAGCCCCTTGCCGCTTAAGAACCACAACACAGATGGGAGGGAATCATATCATCTAAGGACCCAACACTTTTTGCCTCCACAGAGTATGTGCTGAGTGTAGAGTGCTCACCATCTATTTCTCACTTGACTCAGCACTAAGGCCTTTGTCCTGAGCTCTCTTTGTAGCAGTGATCCCTTTAATAGTTATCAGTCCAGAAGCACCAAAAGTGTAGCATAATTTAGTTGGAGTTCAAGGTGAAGAAGCAAATAATGGCATAAATCTGCAAGTCTGTTGGCTGTTTCTCTGTAAATGAGGATGTGCTATGAAATGAAAGCAAAAAAAATTTTTAAAAACGAAGCACCCACCGGTCAGTTGCCATCAAGTTGATTTCAACTCATGGTGACCCCATGTGTGTCAGAGAAGAACTGTGCTCCATAGGGTTTTCAGTGGCTGATTTTCTGGAAGTAGATCACCAGACCTTTCTTCTGAGACATCTCTGGATGGGTTTGACCTGCCAATCTTTCATTTACTCATTGAGCATGTAACCGTTTGTGCCACCTAGGGACAGGAAGCTTTTAAACTCCTAGTTTCTTAAATATTTTATTTGTTGGTTTATTTGTGTATATTTCATGATTTGGAGCCCTGGTGGCGCAGTAGTTAAGAGCTCGGCTGCTAACCAAAAGGTTGATAGTTCAAATCCACCAGCACTCCTTGGAAACCCTATAGGGCAGCTCTTCTCTGTGCTGTGGAGTCACTATGAGTTGGAATCGACTCAACGGCAACGGGTCACAGGTTTTCATGATTTAGGATTCTAGGTATAGCTTCTAATGTACTGTAAGTAACTATTATTTCAGTCTACATTTTATCCTCAACACAGTTGCAGAGGTTCTTGCCTTGCCTTGGTGGTCAGACAAGAAATCAGCTTGGTGTAATAGAAAGCCCATGTGGGCTTTGGCATCAGAAAGACCTGGGTTCAAATTCTAATTTGGCTACATAAAAGTCACGTGACCATGGGTTTGCATTTAATCTCTCCACACCTTAGTTTCCTCATCCAAAAAATGGGGATAATTCCTAATTTGTGAAGATGTTTCAAGTGCTCACTGAAATGATACATGCATACAACTTTTCTTCAAACCTAATATGTCATCAGTTATGTGAAGGGCCTTACTGCATGCATCCCTATGGAGGAAAAAAGGTTATCAATTAAACCATGACACAATCTCTTAGCATTTATAATTTTTGTTTTTGTGTTTTTGGAAAGAGGTAGACACAGACCACCTCAATACTGTAATGACAACATGAATAGATATGTTCATGTTCACACCTGGACAGCAGTGCACTGCCTGGCCAGCAGCAATTGTAGGACAACACAGACTGTAAGATGCATTCTGATTTTGGAGATGCCAGAATGTGATAAAAAATGAATCTTAGAATCAGTGAAATATGATGGTGCCTGGCACACAATAGAAGCCCAACTACATTGTGCCTCCACAGAGTATGTGCTAAGAGTAAAACGTTCAGCACCTATTGGAGTTATTGGGATTATCATATTGGCTACTACACATCTAGATCAGGTCCAATACAAAGAGTAAACCAGGTTCTGGGACCATTGTATCCTCAGTACCCAGCACCTCATAGGCAATCAATAAATAGTTGTTGAATTAATGAATGTTGATTAGTTAGGGCTAAGGTTGATTAGCATTAGGGCTGAGTTGGACCATTTGTGGAAGGCATTTTCCTCCTTTCTTCACCCCCCCTTAAAGGGAAGTTTCTGATTTCCTGATGTTGTAATTTTGTCTCTGTTCCAAATTTGAATTTTCCAAGTTAGAAAGCAAAGGAACAGTTAGGGGGGCTGTGTAAGCACCACATTTAAACCCTCTAGCAGAAATCTATGATTCCCTGAAACCGAGAGAGCTAGCTGAGGGAAGCTGGGAAGCGTTTGTGTTTGGCATACAGCCACCATTTGGCACTCACATTACAAAAGTGTGGGAGAATTTAGTTGGAGTTCAAGGTGAAGAAGCAAATAATGGCATAAATCTGCAAGTCTGTTGGCTGTTTCTCTGTAAATGAGGATGTGCTATGAAATGAAAGCAATTGCTACAAGGCACCAAACAGAGAAAAGAACTATTATATGGTGAATTAGGTCTGTGTACACAAGCCATACGGAATCTTTTGTGCTCTGAAATGCCCGGCTTAGCTATGTAGCCTCATACAACAGAAGTGTGACCCAAAAGCCAACTTTTAAAACATACATGTGTCTCTTGAGCTCACTTTAAACTAGATTTCTTTGTGTCCTCCATTAAGTACTCATTCATAGAAAATGCATATTTTGTTTGTTAAGAATAGACACCCAGAATTGTTACTTGAGCCTTTTTTCCATCAAATAAATAGTTGATTATATTATACATAATATTTAATCATATTGCTATAATATTTTATTATATTATTATTATTATAGTAACTATTTCTCAGAATAAGAGAACAAATGATCCATCAACTATATTAACACATTTAAGATTACTGCAGAAAAGAGGATAATGCATTGCATGTTCCACTAATTTCGTTTTTTTTTTTTGTATTATCCAACTTCTAGCCTTAAAAAATAAACAGAATGTATCAAAAAATATAACAGTATTAATCCACGTGTTGAAAAGAGCTTGGCTGAAGAAGATGTTGTTCTCCCTCCTGGAAAGAGAAAGATACTTATAAGATACATAATATGCAATGTCTTTCAAAGACTTTTTTTTTCCTAAAAACCAAAGCAGTGGATGAGAAGGGAGAATAAGCTTTGCTTCCAATCTCTGCATTGCTTTCGTCACGACTTTCTTCACGGCTGTTAGGGAAGGTCTTTCCCTTGGGATGGGTTTTCAGTTGAGTTAGGTCATTTGTGGGAAGATTCGTACAAATATGCTCGGCACTTCCCAAGGGACCCTGATCTTTGTAAAAGAAAGGCGTATTACCTTGCTTTTGCCTTTGCAGTCATGATGCAATTCTGTCAGTTTGCTTACTTATATTACACCATGATCGTTTTAGAGTCACGTTAAAGAAGTTTAGATTAGACTCGCTTACATTCCACAGGGATCAGTAAGTGGAGGCATATCAACTGCATTCTATTCTTCAGGCCATGAGGAGCACAACGGCATTATTCAAGGAATGGCGGGGTACCTTTGAATTAGGTGTATTTTCAAAACTGGTTTTAAGACTACTTTCTGTCCCAAATTTCTCAAACATGGACTTCTGGGGCATTAGCTGAATTTAGATTATGTGTGTTTAAGCTTTTTTTTTTAATAAGAACACTTGTAGACTTACTGAATTTCAAGGGAATTTTGGGTTCAAGATTCTTTTCTCCATGAAAGAAATTCTTGTAACTTTATATGTTGATTTTATGTATTATTAATTTTTTATTAATTAATTGAAAATGTATTACATTTATGTATATTAACCTTCTATTTTTTCCATTGGGCAGGAAATTTTATTTAGACAAGTGATTAGTTGGCTACCCTTTATGCTGGAACCTACTATCCAGCCTCTGAATCCAGGACATTTTTATTTGAAATGTTCTCTTAGGCACAGAGGCTAATAAGCAACACCATAAGATAGTACAGTTAATAGGAGAGTTTAGAGAGCCTGGGGTAAGTTATGTTTTCCATAAAAGGTTCATGCCATGGCATTAATCAGGCTCACACAGGTAACAGAGGGCATCTGTGTTTCACTTTTCCCAGATACATCAGCAAATAGAAGCATTTATGCAGAAAGGTTTTTTATTAACTCATTGGAATCAATCAATGGTCAGTCATCTTACCCTGTTTTTTTCTTACCATCTTCCCTAGAAATGTGGAGTAGTCTAACCATTGTACAATAAGAAATTGGGGAGATTTGTGTCTATTATTATTCCGTCTGCTTTGTCAAATGACCGCATTTCCTCCTCCTGAATTTACTTTAAAAAAACTGTAAAGCTTCTAAGAGGGAGAGATTTAAAAAAAAAAGCTGGCCTGTGATTAGCTTACACTTCTTGGGACCACAGCAGTGAAGAATGAAGAGCCGAAGGAGGAAGAATAAATACTAAATAGAGTGAGAAGAGATTGAGAAGTTAGAAAAAGGCATAAGAAGCTGTGAACAGAACAATTATAAATGTTAACTAGCAACACAGATGATGAAATGCCATACATCAAGCAGGAGACAAGATGGAACAATTAGAGAACACAAGTATAGGGGAAAAAAATGATACCCAGCGTACCAAATTACACATAATATTCCACACAATTTCTTGAACCCATAACTCCAACCAAGGTAATGAGATGAAAAGCAATCGTTGAGAATTGCTTGGAGGTGCTATTTCACCACCTCATCTTACATCATTAAACTTTTGGTTCCCTCAAGAACTACTTAGATCAACAACAGCGTACAGCTCAACATTTATCCAAATAAACCAGAAAGCTACCATGATACAGGAAATTGCGTTTATAGACACAGCAGGCTCTGGCCTAATAGATGAAAGTAATGCATCTAATGTTGAACATCAATCTATATATTTCAAATATAGTGTATGATGGGGGGGACTCTAAAAATACCTCCTCCTACAAAATCATTTGTCACCAAGTGTGGTTTATTTTCTGCTGTGTCTAAGATATCTGTGTAATTCAGCTACAGTCTTTGCTACCAAAATGATGTAAGAGATTGAAAGAATGAATATGGATATATATTCCCAGGAGAGCATTGAAAGTTGGGGATTGGAAATCACCTTTGTTTTCAAATATGTGGTCTTTGGAATGATCCTTAAAGTCAGAGAGAAGTATATTTGTTTTCTAATTAAGTGAGGATATTCCTCCAAGTCTTTTTTCAATACTGACCAAAAATCTATAGGAAGGAGGAGAATTGTTTTATCCCAGATCTTTCCCTGCCTTAGTTTGCTTATCTGCACGGCATACAGGAAGGTCAAGTAGAGATATTTGGGGTTACCCTACAATGAAAGCTCCCAATTAAATTCAAAGGATTTATAAACATCCAACATTTAGGAACATTTCTGAATCCCTAATCAGGCAGGTCATGGTCTATGACAGGACATGGGTATGTCCAGACTGACAGCAACCTCACTCCTCACCCAAACCATGACTGGCTGTGGTTGGGCAGTGAAGAAGGAGCAGTGAAAGAGAAGCGAAGGGCAGTCAGCCCCAATATCTAGGATTTGCATAAATGGTGCACCACTACCCCTACACCACCCCAGACCCTGCCCTTAAACATGTTTTAATATGTGCACATTTTTTAAATTTTACTGTGGTAAGATATATATAATATAAACTTTACCATTTTAATTATTTTTTAAATGTTCAATTCAATGACATTAATTACATTCACAAAGTTGTACAACCATCACCATCTATTTCCAAAACTTTTTCATCACCCTGAACAGAAACCCAGTACCCATTAAGGAATGACTCCCGATTCTCCCCTCCCCCAACCCCCAAACAAAAAACTAAACCCATCACCTTCAAGTCTATTCCGTCTCATAGTAACCCTGTAGAGCACAGTAGAACTGCCCCCTAGGATTTCCAAGGAATGGCTGGTGGATTAGAACTGCCAGCCTTTTGGTTAACAGACAAGCTCTTAACCACCACTCCACCAGGGAGTAGCCACTAATCTGCTTTAGTCTCTATGCCTATTCTAACTATTTTATATAAGTGGGATCATACAATATTTATCCCTTTGTGTCTGACTTATTTCACTCAGTATAATGTTTTCAAGCTTCAGCCATGCCATAGCATGTATCAGGACTTCGTTTCTCTTTATGACTAAATAATATTCCATCGTATGGATATACTATATTTTGTTATCATTCATCTGTTGATAGACAGTTGGGTTGTTTCCACTTCTTGGCTACTGTGAATAATGCTGCAGTGAACATGAGCATACAAGTATCTGTTTGAATCCCTGCTTTCAATTCTTTTGGGTATATACCAATGAGTGGAATTGCTGGGTCATATGTTAATTCTGTGTTTAACTTTTTGAGGAGCCACATTTTAATGAAATGTTTTGACAGGTGAATTTGGTTTGACTTTAAGGAAGCCAACTTCCAGGCCTGCTTCCAAAGGTTTAATCTTTCACAGTGTTTGTTTGCATTTTGGACAGAGTGGACATCACTGTTTCTTTTCCCCCTTCTCCCCTACCCTATCCATTCCACCTTTAAATATCCTTGGAGGAAGTCCAGATTTATCTTGCTCTGTTAAGTTTAATTTTTTAAAAGTAATAGACACAATGCAAAATAACATTAAAGTTAATTTAATTTTAGGCTTTTTAAAATTTTACTTGACTTCTGATATGTGGCTTTTTTCCAACTATTACCCTCTGTTCTTTTAGCAACGGTCATTGATGTGAAAGTGCCACCCAAAGACTCATGGTCGTGGCCCTGTCTTGAGGAAATGTCTCTGTTTCCTTGGTGGGAGTGTGGATTCTGATTGCATGGTATTTTAGTCTCCTTCAAAACTGACTGGAATTAGGGCTTTTGGAAAGGTCAGCTGACCTGGCAGTGATAGCTGTATTGTAGTGAAATACTGATGGTTTGTTTTAATGTCAAAGGCAAATAGGAGAGTGTACCTCACTGAAATGTCTGTAGCTAAATTTATCTTGAAGGAGGAAAAAGGAATGTCTGTCATCTTTGGATGACTAAGGGATTTATTAACCAAGCTGTGTGCCTCACCCAGGGCGAATGCTGTCAAAACATGAAGAAAAAAAAAAAAAGCACAGAGATTTCACAAAAAGCAGAGCCTGAACTTTTCTCATAATTGCATGTCTGAGTACCCTTGCTAATTTGGTCCACACCCTTTGTAATTCATTCTTCATCACACACTATTGCTACCTCACCCCTAACCAAAAACTGCACTGTGTCTGTGTCTTCCACAATACCACAAACCAAAAAAGAAAACCAGCTAATTGAGAAGATACCCAGAGTGGACCCAACAGTCATCACACTCTTCAAAAACCACTCACCAGGGCGTATATAAACCAAAACTAAACCCGGTGCCATTGAGCCGATTCCAACTCAGAGCGACCCTATAGGACAGAGTAGAACTGCCCCATAGAGTTTCCAAAGAGGGGCTGGTGGATTTGAACTGCCGACCTTTTTGGTTAGCAGCCGAGCTCTTAACCACTGTGCCCCCAGGGCTCCAAAGGGTTTTGTTGGAAGGGCCGCTGTGGACTCTCTCTTGGTGGAAATGTAGAGAGACTACAGACATGAAAAGTAACTAGGTGTGAATTGCAGAAAATGAAAAAGAGGGTCCAACAACTGTCAAATGCTGGCTGATCTTCATTTGTGTGATAGGCCAAATCAGGTGCAGACCCTAATGGCAGAGAATATTATTTGGGCATAGGATAAAAAAAGTAAATGCCACAAGAAAAAGCAAGCATGCACAAGAGAGAGAAAAAATATGGAAAGGCATTCCTTTGAGTAACTGTGGTATATATGGTGTGGGTATGTGTGTGTATGTCTATATATGTGTATATTTTAAAAAAAAATTATTGCTGTCGAGTCGATTCCAGCTCAGGGTGACCTCATGTGTGTGAGAGTAGAACTGTGCTTCATAGTGTTTTCAATAGTTGATTTTTCAGAAGTAGATCACCAGGCCTTTCTTCCGAGGTATCTCTGGCTAGATTTGAACTGCTAACCTTTCAGTTAGTAGCTGAGCGCTTAACCGTTTGCACTACCCAGGGACTCTATATATATACGTTGTGTGTGTGTGTGTGTGTGTGTGTGTATGTATGCATATATTCTTGTGCATTTATATACGTTGTGTGTGTGTGTGTGTGTGTGTGTGTATATGTATTTGTGTGTGTGTATGTTTCTGGGAATATGACAGAGAAGGAGACCAGATGTGTAACTAGTTAGAATTATAGTTCCCACTGGCTTCTATAGAACAAGAAAGAACCATGTACTCACCACTGGCCTAGTGAATAAACGGAAGCTCAAGCTTCCTGGTCAGTTCAGAAACTCCTCTGACTTAGATTAAGCCAGTTCTTATTTTTCCAGTGGATGATGAGGCTACAGTTTTAGCCCATCTGTTCACAGCCCCGTCGCTGGCATCCTAAGAGATTATCCATTTATCTGCAAAAGCCAAAGAAAAGAGCAAGATGTGAGAGGGAGAAAGAAAGCCGGTGCCCCAGGAAAGATTACTGTAATGCCGAATGGAGAGGCTTCAAATCTCTACCCCGAACCATACATCGCAGTGCGGTCCTGAGGTTCTAGCACCTGAGCCTTGCCTTGGTGTCTTGACTAAAGGTTTCCCACATATGCATAAAGATTCTTCTTTGCATAGAAAAGAATTTTGATTTGGGGCTTTAAAGCCTTTGAATGTGCATCAAGAGTAACACTGACATGCTCTCACCATAGCCTTGGAATCCTAAAATAAATAACAGAAACATTGTGATTTAAAATATAACTCCAAATACTAACTGGGCCCCGCTGCCTAGATGAGTAATAAGCTTCAATAAATGTGTGACAAGCACAAGGCTCTTCAGTATGAAGAGTAGTGAGGCCTCAGAAATAGAAATAGGTTTTTCATTACATGAGGGATTATGTTCAGCCTGACTGTGGAGGCTGTTCGCGGGACCACAGCTGCATCTTCTGCCTGCGACTGTATTAACCAGTAATAGTAAAACAGTGATGTGAAGCCTGAAATAGCGATTTGTTTTAGGGAAGAGAGAATAGTCGCTTTCTCCCGCTTAAGTTGGGATTACCATTGTTTATGACAGTTTCCCTTAAACTTCTATTCATCTGTGCTAATGAGCTGCAATTTGAGTTGGATTCCACCTGGGTGCCTGCTGCAATGTGTGAGGAAGCCAGGGATGGAGAAATTGAGATGGGTTGGCATAGTGGTCATTGCTGTTTTATTTTAACCCCCATATGCTCAGCTGCTAACTGAAAGGTTCTAGGTTCAAGTCCACCCAAAGGTGCCTTGAAAGAAAGACCTGGCAATCAACTTCCAAATAATCAGCCACTGAAAACTCTATGGAGCACAGTTCTTCTCTGACACATACGGAGTTGCCATGAGCTGGAGTCAACTTGATGGCAACTGGTTTGTGTTTTATTTTTTGGTTTATGTCCATCAAAACATACAAGTCTATTTCTTTTCAAAGGTTAGGTTATACCAAGTTTTTTTTTTTTTTTTTATTTCAAGGAAACTCAACTATCCATTTGAGTTCTTCCTATTTATGGAACTCTGAAGCCTGTACACTCACTCCAAGCCTCCTTCTTTCCACGACTGGGATGGGTAGTAGAGAAAGTGATTTGAGCTCAGTGTTGCACTGCCCAGCCTCACGGCAACCAAAGACACTATGGGATCTTCAAAGAGGAGTTTCAGTAGGTATTTGGGAAAGGTATGGTGGCATAAGATAAAAGGACACCCATCACAAAGACAGTTGATGATCAATTTGAGATGGGTTTTCCTTCTTAGACATTATTAACAGACTTTCCTACCTCTGTTACTTTTTGCTCCAAATAATGGCTTATTGAAGCTTAATACTTCAAGGATCATTGTTCATCTGAATCAGGAAAGCTGGTCTGTAGCTGTGACAGCTCCTCAGTGTCAGAGTCCGCTATCATTGCAGTAGAAGAAGGCACTGGATTTGAATCAGGAAACTAGTTTCAGATCTCAACCTTTGCTAGCTGGGTGCTTTCGGGAAGGTTGATTAAATTCCCTGAGCCTTGTTTTCCTCAACTGTAAGGTTAATAACAGCTAGAATGATGATGATACCTTTTTCATAGCCATTCTATGTAAAGTTTAAAGTAAGTATTGATATTTTTTATTATGATTGCTCTTTGTGCATTCACGCAAGAGAAAACACACACAAATTCTAGCTTGTAATTTAGAAATTGAGCTACAAAGATCAGAGAAGGGAGAAACCCCCAAGGGCTGGAGTAGTTGAGGATGACTACGTGGAGGAGGTTGCAGCCAGACTCAGTCCTGGCACGATGGATAGAAATTGGACTAGGAATGGGCTGCGAGGTATTCCAGACAGAGGAAACCAAACCAGCAACAGGGAAGAGAAGAGTCAGAAAAACAGCGTATGTTGAGGAGGGAATGAGGAGTTCAGTGGGCAAGAAAAGGGTTGCCTATTTAAGAGCGGTAGGAAATAGTAAGTGGGATAGGGCAGGACCTAAGATAGATGGCCTAGAAATCTGGAAGGAGGTTTAATTTGATTAATTTGGCAATAGGGTAGTGCTTTAAGTTCATGAGGGGAGTGTAACATGATAAAATTATGACATATCGTGTCAATTACTTGGTAGATGCTCCATGAATATTTATTTGCTAATTGATAGAGGATTCAGAATAGAGTGGGAAATGGGACAAGAGACAAAGAGACTTATCAAAAGGTTCTGGCAATAATTAATGGGTGTGTGGGTTGATGAGGGCCCAGATTAGAAGCAGAACCATGGAAATAGAGATTCAGAGTGAATCTGTGAGAGATTTCTCCCCAAAGAAAAAACAATTTGTGATAATTTGTGTTGTGTTGACTATGGAGAATGAAGAAGACAGAAGCAGCCCATATGACCATAAAGTTTCTAACCTGGAGCCCTAGAGGAATATTGTCAGAATGGGGAGATTGAAAAATTAAAATTAACTCACTATCTTGAGATTGCCAGTCACTTTTCTAAAAGCATGGTTGGCCAAGACATTTTATGTTGGTATGTAACTCTACCAGGGCTGGCAAGAAGCCATTCTTTGTTAATGCACTCAGTAAATTTCTCTGCAGTTTCTTTATTATGAGAGGGCCCTTTGATCCAATAAAGCCCATCAAGACCCCTTCTGAGGCATTCACTGTGGATTTTGTATGAAAGTCTGCAGAGAAAAAGAAGAGCAGAATTGGGTTAAAACTGAACTCTTAAAAAGGCTAATGAAATTCCTACCTAACATAGCAAGGGGCTTATATGTAGTACAAATTTTGTGAACCAAAAAGAATCATCAGGATAGATCTATATAATAGAAAGAGAGAGAGAGAGAGAGCGCTGAGTTTCAACATACCCATTTTTAAACAGAAAAACATGCTCCGTGACTTGAAGGCACTTGCCTTACAAATGCAGAATGTGGCCCTGGGAGTTTGTACCATTGCCCTTTTAGATGTGGAGCAGTGCAGCTTACAAATGAGAATCTTAAAAGAAGAGACGTGCTTTTTGATCAGCTGGTTAGAGGCAGGTTTGAAATTATGATAAATTTGCTGTATATTCACTGTATGAGCAGGTTTAAACTGTAAGGCAGCTGCCTGTGCATATGCAAATGAGGCTGACTCCCTGTACCCAGACTGAAGGGTGAGATGAATGAAGTTGGTTCTGGGTTTATGGATCTGGGCAGAGAGGGCCAGACTTCAGGGAACGAGCCTTTGCCCTCCTCCTCCCCACCCCCTCTCTGCACCACACTGGAGTCTCGATTTATATTCTATGCTTTAACATTTGACTGAAGTGCATGAAATACCCTCTTGGATGCTCAGTGCCCAAAGTCAGACATAAAACAGTATGCTTACCTGGGGAATTTCAGAATTAGCCTCCAAACTAACCGAAATAATTTAGGCCCCAGAGGCACTTTAGCTTGTGCTGGCTGGATTGACTGTGTGGGTGATCCTGAATTCAGCAGACAGTGGTGTCTGTGTGCTTCCTTTTTATCTTCATCCTTCCTCTTCCCTCTTCAAGTCTCCTTTCTGCTACAGGAGAGCAGGGGATAAGGTTTAGCTGTGAAACCAGACATCCGTTTCTATCTAGTTTTCTACCCTGCTCCATAGTGCTAGAACAGTTAACACTTGGGTGCTAACCTAAAGGTTGGTGGTTTGAGTCTACCAAGAGACACCTGAGAAGAAAGGCCTGGGAATCTACTTCCAAAAAATCAGCCACTGAAAACACTGTGGAGCATAGTTCTGTTCTGACACACATGGGGTTGCCATAGTCGGAAATGACTCCACAGGCACTGGTCACTGGTTACTGATTTTATAGCCGGGATGAACTAAATCAGTAACCATTTCCCAACTCAGGCTGGGTTGCTATGGAGGTCAGACCCTTGTCTTCTCCACTTCACCCCATGAGAGAGGCAATCAGAGGACAAGACTATGATAAACCCGCCCCTGAAGCCTGCAGAGTCCTCCTGTAGCCTTGCCAAGCCTCAGTGAGAGAGAAATTGCTGGGGTTGGATGTCACCTCTTGTGTGGTAATTAACTGAAGTGTGCATTACCAACAAGTCCATAGCACAGTCATAAATATGGAGAGTTATTACTTTTTAAAGTGACATTTAAATTTTGTTTAATTAGTTCACTTATTAGCCAGGTTAGAATAATCACAGGATGACTATTATGTTATCTTCTAATAGAGTCCCTGTAGCTGACAACACTTTGAAAGCCTCTTTAAAATATAAAGGAACCTGTTCTTGGGATTCAAAGATTTGATGAGAGTTGTAAGACATCCAGGAGAAATATAAAGTGGAGTTTGGAATAAAGCGAACAGGCTCTTAACCATGGGTAAAATTGTAAGAGAACAGCTTACACTGTTCTTGCAAACCAATTTGTCACTTATCGAGGGTGTAATGAAATAATGTGTATGAATATTTTCATGCAAAGCAGCCTTCCCCTCAAGTTTTTTCCTTCCCCAGTGCTTCGTAGTATATACAACAGAGTTTTTAGAACAGTGTTTTACAAGTTCAAGACCAAGGGCTCCCAAAAAGATCCTGGAAGAAGCATAAATGAGTAGCAATGCTAAGTCTGCATTTTTGTAAGTAAATGATGATGAAGGATAAGGATAGATGTTCATGGGCAAGAACCCTTTAAAAATTTTGAGGAGTAAAGCGGCACAACGGTTAAGCACTCAGCTGCTTACCAGAAGGTTAGGAGTTCAAACCCATCCAGCCACTTCCCAAGAGAAAGACCTGGAAACCTGCTCCCACAAGATTGTTGCTTTTGTTGTTTGCCATCGAGTTGATTCAAACTCTTAACGACCCTGTAGGACAGAGTAGAACTGCCCCATCGCATTTCCTAGACTGTAATCTTTACAGGAGCAGATCTCCATAAAGATTACAGCCTAAAAAACCTTATGGAGCGGTTCTACTCTGTCGCATGGGATTGCTAAGAGTTTAAATCAACTCAGTGGCACCTAACAACAACAACAAATAGGGGAGGAATGTAAAATGCAAACACCCCGTTTGGGCAGCTGCACTGATTAGCAGATCTTTTACCATCTCGGGGTGGGAAATGAATATAGGTCTTGGCAAACACTGCCCATGTAATTGGAATGAATGACCTTCCATATTTAATTTGTAGGTAATATCTGAAAACAGGGGATGAGTTGCCTTCTTAGGCTCCACTTCCTTTTCATAGCTGCTCTCTCAGTGATCCTTGTGGCTGTAGTAGTGCTTTGTGTGAAAAGGATGAATTGGACCCCGCTAGGTCTTTTTACAGAATATCAAATATTTTGTCCATTAAGCTGACTTGATTTAAAGAGGTCCTTGGCACAGATTGATGAAACAGTGCAAATATTATCACTTCATGCTCTGCAGTCTGGATGGAGTAATACCCAGTTGTCTTGGTCTTTGCTCCCTAACAAGGTGATCATGGCTCAAAGATGTGCCCAATTATTTCTTTGCATCTCTTGCTACCTTGCACCTTCTGTGGGGTTGCTGTGCATACAGGTCCACTTGCAGATTGTCCTCAGTGAGATTCTTTTGTATGTCAGGACTCCACTGGTCTTTGCTCCAACTCGGTGCATCCCCACCCCACCCCTGGAAACATCTGGCAATGTCTGGAGTCATTTTTAGTTTATACAACTGGGGAGGCACCACTGGCATTTAGTGAGTGGAGACCAGGAGTGCTGCTAAACATCCTACAGTGCACAATACAGCTCCCAGGATAAAGAAGTATCCGGCTTCAAATACCAATAGTGCCAGTGTTGAGAAATCCTACTCCAACTTACTCATAATCATGTCTTCAGATATGTTTTTCTCCTTTGCCACCAGAACCAAAACCATAGTTCAGACTTCTATGTTGTCTTGTGTGGGTCATCTTTGGCTTTGTGTCACTTATTCCCCTTGGTGCTATTTTTGATGCTCAAGATCCTCACTCCCTTTCCTGGAAACAAGCTGCGGTGTTGAGAGAAGTTATTATTTAACTGAGCTGATCAACTTTGTACTGTGAAAGGAGGGCTCAGTTGAGGGAAATGTAATGAAAAGTGCCCCTAACCGTACATCTTTCCCAAAGCATCATCCTTGATTTTTCTTTCCATAAAAAGGATAATAAAGTCAACCATTTATTAAGGACCTACTAGATGCAGAAGCTTCACATTTACATTCTGACTTAATCTTCCCAGTGATTCAATTTTTCAATTTAAAATTAAGGAAAGCATTTCAGCAAGGTTAAGTAACTTGTCCAAGGTCACACAGTAGTTAGTGCTTGGGGTTTGGAATTCAAAACACAGGTGTATTTAACTCCAAAGTCCATGTTCTCATCTCTGTGTTCACTGCCATCAACTTATGAATATGTGCTTCAGCAACTTTGATTTTAGGTGTTTCCATTCCCGAAGAAGTCCTTGCAACTACTCTTAACGACAACACTTCAGAGAAAAGGAGAAAATAGAGCGTCTCTGGTCATCTGGTCATGCAGAGGCTGGTCAGTTCCACTTTAGCTTTGTCCTGACAGCTGAAGGATGAGAAATGTGTTAGCCAGTTCTCCACTATGTAACAATACTTGTCAGGGTGTGTAGGAGGATGTGAAACAGGAGAAGGAATTGAGGGATAAAATGAAATATACTTCAAAACAAAGTGAGGAGGGGACCCCAAAGTCTGATCAGAATGGTTAGTCAAGCAGTGTTTCAGTCAGGAATGTATTTAGCTACAAACAACCACAACAAAAACCCTAACAATGGGTCAAAAAGAGAATGCTCTATTTTCCTCTCAGAGCAAGAGACCCATTGTTTATGCTGCTCAGTGATGCCATCCAGGACACGAGCTCTTCCTATCTTTCCACTTTGCTATTCCCAGGACTTTGGTTTTATTTCCTTGAGTTTGCTGCCTCATTGTCACAAGATGGCTGATGCAGCTCCAGACATCATACCTACCTTCAAAGCAGAAAGAAAGAAAGAGGGAAGAATTCAAGTACTCTATCTCTTTCATCAGGAAAAGCCCTAACCTCCCCTCGCCCCACCAACTGCCACTACCACCACCTACAAACCAGCAGAAATGTACTTATATTTTATTAGTCAGAAATGTATCACATGGCTGTCTCTTGGTTCAAGGGAGAGTAGGGAAGCTGTTCTAGTCTCTTTAGTTGAAGGCAACAAGGAAGAAGAAGGTTGCAATTGTTCGATGCATCCAAAAACCAACAGTAATTACAGTGATTTTGCATTCAAAAGCCGACGTTCTGCTTTTCTGGAAATAGACGCAGCAGCTACTTCTAAGGAATCTCTCTTACATACTTAAAATACTCTGAAGCACTCTGAAAGAGGGTTTTCTGACTCAGTAACAGTAATGATGATAGTTAATTGTTTTGAGCATTTACTAGATAATAAGCAGTTTATATGGATTTTCTCATTTAATCCTTATTGCCATCATGTGAGATAGGTGCTCTCGTTATTTCTATTTTACAGAAGAGGAAACTGTGGCACAAAAATATTAGATGACCTCCTACAAATCATGTAATCAGTAAGTAATAGGACTAAATAGGACTCAAACCCATCAGTCTGACTTCTGAGCACTTGCATTTGACTATCACCTAGACTATCTTAAGCACAGCTATCTTCATCTCTGCTAGTAAGTATCCTGCTCATGAATGCCAAATAAGGGTTGTTGTTGTTGTTAGGTGCCATCAAGTCAGTTCTGACTCATAGTGACCCTGTGTACAACAGAACTAAACACTGCCTGGTCCTCCGCCATCCTCACAATTGTTATGCTTGAGCCCATTGTTGCAGCCACTGTGTCAATCCATCTTACTGAGGGTCTTCCTCTTTGTCTCTGACCCTCTACTTTACCAAGCATGATGGCCTTCTCCAGGAACTGGTCCCTCCTGATAACATGTCCAAAGTACGTGAGGCAAAGTCTTGCCATCCTTGCTTCTAAGGAGCATTCTGGCTGTTCTTCCAGGACAGATTTGTTCGTTCTTTTGGCAGCCCGTGGTATATTCAATATCCTTCCCCAACAGCATAATTCAAATGTATCAATTCTTTTTGGGTCTTCTTTATTCATTGCCCAGCTTTCGCATGCATATGGGGCAATTGAAAATACCATAGCTTGGGTCAGGTGCACCTTAGTCCTAAATGATATGTTTGCTTTTTAACACTTTAAAGAGATCTTTTGCAGCAGATTTGCCCAATGCAATAGGTCGTTTGATTTCTTGACTGATGCTTCTGTGGGCATTGGTTGTGGAACCAAGTAAAATGAAATCCTTAACAACTTCAATCTTTCCTCCATTTATCATTATGTTGCTTATTGGTTCAGTTGTGATGATTTTTGTTTTCTATATGTTGAGGTGCAATCCATACTAAAGCCTGTAGTCTTTGATCTTCATCAGTAAGTGCTTCAAGTCCTCTTCACTTTCAGCAAGCAAGGTTGTGTCAGCTGCGTATCACAGGTTGTTAACGAGTCTTCCTCCAATCCTGATGCCAAGTTCTTCCTCACATAGTCCAGCCTCTCGGATTATTTGCTCAGCATACATATTGAATAAGCATGGCAAAAGTATACAGCTTTGATGCACACCTCTCCTAACTTTAAACCATGCAGTATCCCCTTGTTCTGTTCAAACAACTGCCTCTTGATCTATGTAAAGGTTCCTCATCAGCACAATTAAGTGTTCTGGGATTTCCATTCTTTGAAATGTTATCCATAATTTGTTATGATCCACACAGTTGAATGCCTTTGCATAGTCAATAAAACACAGGTAAACAGGTTTCTGGTATCCTCTGCTTTCAGCCAAGATCCATCTGACATCAGCAATGTAGTAGACAAGTTGATTTCCTTAAAGCTTAAAAAAAATTTTTTCTTTCCACAAAAGCTCTCTTTGCTGCTTTAGGAACACAAATAAAACACTTCAGTCCACACTACAACTAATGGTTTCCTCTTATTCAAATTCAGGGCCATCTGTGCAAAGTATTTTATTTCATCATTCATGGACAATCACTTAAAAGATGGAATCACCTTTAACAGAATAATGAAATGAAATGATTCCCAAACTGAAGGCAAATGGCTCCCGTGGAAACCCAAACATGTCACCTCAGAAGCCAAAGCGGGGGTCCAGGTTTCTGCCCACCACCCAGCCTGTATTCTACTCTGACAACCTCAGAAAGGATGAGGGGTTCTCAGGGAGCAAGATGAAATGACACCGTTTGTAGCCACACAGTTCATGATGCTGAGTGCTGCCCCAGTGCCGTCCTCTGGCCTGTATCAGCCATTGAAAGGCTAGTATTGATCTGTGCAGACTGGGGAAGCTGTGCCTGCTTACAGGCATCTCTTTGGCCAAATAGCCCCATAACTGAGCCCTTTTGCCATAAAACGGCCTTAGTAGCCCCTTACCATCATCCAGTGCTTTGCTATTGTCCCCCTTCCACAACAAGACCACAAATGGGAAAGGAAAGCTGGTTCCTCTTCATCAAGGATGGAAAACTTACAGGGAAATTTGGCTTTTTGAAGGCAATAGCACAGGTTTCCCATTTCCTCCCGACAGGAGACAGACAATTCAGAAAATGATGGTGAAACCAAGGGATGTTTTTTGTTTGTGTGGTGCTTCCTGATTCTGTGTGGCAGACAGCAGGCATTATTATCTGCATTTTACAGTTGTGGAAACAGGCTCAGCTAGGGAAAAGGGCTTGTCTACAGCATATGGCTACAAAATAGCAGGTCTGGGGCTGGTATCCAGGTAGTGTGGCTCCAATTCTGTGCTCTGTCCACAGTAACATTCAGCATTGCTGCAGAGAACTATAGTAAAGTGCTTCTGATTTGAGCTGACAGAAGCTTCTAGAATCAGAAGGGGAAAGAATTCCACATAAGGGACTAAGGCCCTTATTCCAGGAGCATAGCCTCAAGAAGTCTGTTTAGTTTGGGAGAGAAGAGTACTTCAAGTGACTCTTCGTGTGTGACTTTCTTATTTTGTTATTTATCCACTTTACCATTGCTTCTTTTCTGTGGTGGTGGTTTCCCTCTCTTTTCTGAGTCAGCAAACAGCCGTGGGGAAAACTTTTCTCAGTTTTTCTCATCTTCATTCTGGAAATTTCTTCCCATTTTCCTCATCTTCATTCCTAAGGATAAAATCTACTCTCGAATCAGAAGGGAAGGGATAATATAGCAACTAACATTTAGTGAGCATTAACTATGTTTTAGAGTTCCTGGATGGTTCAAACAGTTAAGGCACTCAGCTGCTAACCAAAATGTTAGAGGTTCACGTCCACCAAGAGGCACTCAGAAGAAAGACCTGGTGATCTACTTCCAAAAAATCAGCTATTAAAAACCCCGTGGAGCTCAGTTCTGCTCTCACACATGTGGTGTCACCATGAGTTGGAATCAACTTGACAGCAACTGGTTTTTTAAACCGTTTTAGGTTGAGAGCTTTACTTGCATCACCTCATTTAATTCTCTTCACATTCCTACGAGTAGAGGTAAGAAGAAATATACCCATTTGACAGATAAGGAAACTGTTAGAGAGTTTAAGTAACTTGCCCAGGATTGCACAGCTGCGGAGAAGCAGCATAAACTGCAAGTCAAGAGGCCTGGTTTCTACTCCTTTCTCTGCCACTAACTCATGGTGTGATCAGGGATAAGCATTGACCTTCCTGAGCCCTCAGTTTCCCCATCATAACAATCATATTATTTATGCAGCACTTACTCTGTACAGATCCCTGGGCTATACAACAAACCTGTGGAGTTGTATTGTTTTTAATCCCCACCCATGGGAAATCCCAAAAGCCCTTCAACTCTGACTTTCGATCATTCCATTATTTTATATGACTTGTTAAACTCAGTACATATTTTTCTCCCCAAATGTCATTTCACCATAGCAGTTCTATACTGAGTTCCTGTGTCATTTCAATGAGCATGAAATCCATCTCCATTTTATCCCACTTAACAAATGCAGAAACTAAAGCACTTTGCATGCATTATCTCCGTTTTATTCCCACTTTACAGATGCAGAAATTTAGGCTTAGATCAAATAACTTACTTGAAGTAATACAATTAATGAGGGACGACATAGCTTCAAAGTCAGGTGTGCCCCATTCCAATGCCCATGATAACATTGATTCTGTGGAGCTAACACTCAGAAGACATGTTTACTACCTCTTGACCTTGACCTTGCATGAGCAGTGAAGTTGCAATCCCCCTGGGCCTTCTCAGAGCATCTTCTCAATGGGAGATGAAGAAGGCAGTTTAATTGATGGCTAAGAGGAGACCCTCTGGAGTCATACAGAATAGTGCTGGAATCCCCACTCTTCTATTTACTAGCTGTGTGACCTTGAGCAAGTTCCTTAACCTCTCTGAGATAGTTTCCTCATCTATAAGATGGTAATAAGAAATACATCCACCTCCAAGAGTTGTTGTAAAGCTTACATTAGGTGTTGCATGCACAGCCCTTTGCACAGTGCTTGGTATAAAGTGCTCAATAATTGTTAGAAGGGATTGGAATGGACCTTATAGGATCACCAGACTGAGCCAGCCCAAGATGGTACCCAGGTTTGCAAGGGGCTTCTTCTCAAAGCAAACACCCTGCTCATGTTTCTACTACTTGTACTGATAGTTTAGCAGCTTCTTCTCTAGCTCTTTGGGATTTCTTCACTTCCTTTATCCTGACCCAGCTCAAGGGGAATCTCATAATTGCACTAAAAGGAAATGGAGACTAAAAGAAAAGGAAGTGGAGACTATCAGTGAGATTTTAGAAGCAGGGGATTAGGATGGAAAGAACATGGAGTTTGGATCTGCTCGGACCTGTGTTTGAATTTGGATAACATTAACCACTGCCCCCCGCCAAGCTTCAGACTCTCATTCTAAAATGAGAATGATAATGGCCACCTCTGCAGAGTTATCATTAAGAATGAACAAGAGGATAGTTTTAAAGTGCCCTGGCATGTCATAGAAAACGGCTGCTATTTTTAGATTGACCAACTTGTCCATATTGGGCTCTTTGTGGTGGGCCATTGAGAAGAAGTAATCTGAGTTCTACAATGTCCTTTGCTCGATTTATTTGGCATTGCTTGTATGTTGAACTTTTCCCACTCTAACTGTGGCTGTGGGTCTCTTACAGCGTGAAGCTAGCAAATTGCTTTTGAGTAACATCTGTGGCTATTTGACTTTTACTGAGTAGAGGAAAAAGTATGATGAGGAAAGCTGTGTGCCCCGTCAGGTTGCTCAGAAATCTGTGACTCCATAGGTCGGATCGAGCCTCTGAAGCATCAGTAGCTGCACCTTTCTAAGAATAAAGGGGCTCCACTGGCTTGATGGAGTCCCTGGTGGTGCAAACAGTTAACACGCTGAGCTGCTACCTGAAAGACTGGAAGTTCAAATCCACCCAGAGGCACCTTGGAAGAAAGGCCTGGCTATCTACTTCCAAAAAATCAACCATTGTAAAGCCTGTGAAGCACAGTTGTACTTTAACGCTCATGGGGTCACCATGAGTCACAGTCAACTGGACAGCAACTGGTTTGGTTTGGTTTTTTTATTAGTTTGATAATTATTCTGAGTTTTTTTTTTTTTCAGTTGTGGCTATTTGAGAAAGTAGCTTCATATGTCAGCACACAAAGCAGAGGATGGTTTCAAAGTTTTTCATGCACTTTTTGCCCCTCATTGCTGATGCTGGGTGAGTCTTCAGGCCCTTCTTGCCCTCTGCTTTCTTGACATAGAACCTATCTTCCTCCCCTTCCCCACGTTCCCACCTGGTTTCTTCTTGTCTCCGCCTCTTCTGCCATGCCGCTTACTTTCCTAGCCCCAACTCTCCCGCTGTTGTGTAACAGAAGACCAGTCTTTGTTAAAGTTTAAACTTTCTCTTCTGCCATGTAGAGAATTACCTGCCCACCGGCGTCTCTGAATTAGTTGTGTGGTTCATGTGAAGTGATACCTGTTAAACGTTTTAAAAATTCTGAATCATTGCTTTAGAAATGCTTAGAATTACTAGTCCTTCTCTCTTTTCCATTCTCCCTACCCCTCTTCTCCTCCCAGCATTAAGTCTGATTTCTTCTTCCTCTGAATTTATCCAGCTCACATAATTTGCCTTTTCATTTTGTGAATGGGGATAATTTGTGAATAGAAATTACTTCCAAATGTTTCAAAAATATTTTCTAAGCATTTGCTTTAACACGGTCTTATGAGCTTTTTTTTTCCATCTCTTTCTTTTTTTTTCCATAAGGAAATAAGTGTTTCCAGGGAAATAGAGCCCGGGAGGGGGGAGGGGAGAGCTGGATTACCCCCTGTCTTTGGGAGCCTTTTATTAGGATGACAACTTTAGGCCTCTGATTGCTAGAGTAACCGTAGTTGTAGACCTGCTGACCCTGGACTGGGGACGAGGAGTGTAGTTCTATTCAGACCCTTGCCCCCAAAATCTTAAAAAGGAATAGGAGGGAGGAGAGAGGAGGAAGCAAATATGTTCTAAAAATAGAGCCACTATGGCTGTTGAGAATTTTCGGGTGAGAGAATCCCCATGTTGGTATTTTAAGACTCATTTGCAAGCTTGGATTGACTCTAGGGTACCCCCAAGGAAACCTGGTGGCACAACAGTTAGGTGCTTGGCTGCTGACTGAAAGGTTGGCGGTTCAAACCCACCCAGTGATTCTGCAGGAGAAAGACCTGGTGATCTGGTCCCATAAAGGTTATAGCCTGGCAAACCCTATGGGGCAGTTCTACTCTGTTACGTGGGTCACTGTGAGTTGGAATCGACTTGATGGCACCTAACAACCATAACAGGGTACCTCCTGAGAACTGACTTTGTCCTTTAGTCACTCAGTAAACATTTACTGAATCTTTCCTTCTCTCTAAGTGTAGACGTCCTGGTTATGCAGAGATGGGTGACCAAGGTCCCTGCCCTCAAGGAGGTCACCGTGATACACAGAGGGAAAACAGATGTGCAAGCAAACACTTACAATACAAGACTAAGATGGCCATACCTGTGCTATGTAAAAAATGAGTGTGGAAAGGAGAAGTACTTTGTCTGAAGGTATCAGGGAGCACTTCAGAGAGGAGGTGGCATTTGGCTTCTATCTGGAAAGATGCATAGGAGTTTGCCAGAAAGATAAGATGGGAGAAGTACATTTCAGGAATAAAGAACATCAAGAGCAGGGATTTAAGCATGGGAGAGCACGCTATTGTGGGGAACCTCATATAGTTAACAGTGAAGCAAAAAGCATACTGGGAGTTGGGATATCACAGCAGATGGGGCTGGAGAGAAGGGTCAGACCACAAAGAGCCTATCAAACCATACAAATGTATGAATTTTATCCTTAAGTGAAGAAAACCTGCTGAGAATTTGAGTGGAGGGGAGGGGGATGAGGCAGTCTTGTATCCATGTGCAAAATGAAATGAGTGGGTCAAAATGAGAGGCAACAAGGGATAAGGAGGCTATTTCAAAAGCCCAGAAAGAAGAGAATGTGAATAAAACAAGGACATTAGCAGGGTAGGCAGAGAGGAGACTAGATATGAGAGAAACATTTTGGCAGATGAATATTCCAGGTTTGGTCATTGGCTAAATCTGGTGGGAGGTGGAAGGAGATGCCAATTATGGTTCAGTCCCATTGATCAATGGCCTCCGCAGGATTTTTCCTTGGACAGAGTAACCTGGGATCAGCCCTAGAAATAGGGGAACTAAGAGAAAATTTTCTCTTCATACACCTGAGTGTCCAAGTCACAGAGGAGAACTGATCAGTTAAATTCTAATGCCTGTGAGCTGGGCTGGATGATTCTGGAAGCTCTAAGACAAAGGATGTACTTAGTTATTTTCACACATGTAATGAAAAAGCTAGAAGATGGTAGAATTGGGTTTAATAAGCCTTTCTATTTTAATTGTCACTGATTGATGTTTTAAGGACAATAAATGTTAGAGGAAAGAAAAAGCTTTGAAAGTGTGTGCTTCGTTCTTCTCTCCAGCCTGAAATGGCGTATTTCACCTTTCTGGTGATTCAACTGCTTAAGAGTAAGGAACAGTTGAGGCATAGATAACCTGAGCTCGGCTTTAGAGAGGGCATGGACTTCTACTCATGTGGCAATTATATACTGGGTTGTCCGATTGTTAAGATCCATATTGGGCTTCAGAAATGGGTTTAGGGTGGTCAGGGATTAGATTGTTAGCATTCATAATCAGCATCGGATTTGGGGTATAAAGTTGAGGATATAGGTAGGCTGACTAGTTCACTTAATTTAGACCCCCCACCACCACCACTCAAATACACACTTACCACTTAGATACAAAAGACACGGTTCAAGGATACAAGATGATCCCTTAAGTTGCTTCTTTAATGGGTGTTTGGAGTCTCTCCATTCTCCAGAGACAGGTAAGAAAAAAAAAAGCAGTTGCTATCGAGTTGATTCCAACTCATGGTGACTCCAAGCGTGTGAGAGTAGAACTGTGCTCCGTAGGGTTTCCAATGGCTGATGTTTCGGAAGGTCATGAGGTCTTTCTTCCAAGGTGCCTCTGGGTAGACTCGAACCTCCAACTTTTTGGTTACCAGCCAAGTGTGTTAATGGTTTGTGCCACCCAGGTAAGAAAAAAGGATTCTCCAAAAGCCTTTCCTTCACAATGCAAACTCAGATTCTTGGAAGGAAGTTCTTGGCATAGATAGCACCTGCTTCTTACTATCCTCCTCTTTTTATGGAGGTTAATTTTATGCTTTTTTAATTGGCCCAGCATGCTTCTACAAGGCATTTCGCCATCACGGTATGTTCGGTCGCACCTAGTTATCACTGTTTTGTATGTTTTTGTTTTTACACTGTTGTTTTGCTTTGTTTTCTTGAGAAGACAGTAGCCTGTCCTCTGACAGCTACTTAAGTTTCTGCAACTCAGGTAACAGATCCTGAAAATGGTTGCCACTTCCACCTTGGGTGTGTCTTTCAATGATTCCTGGTTGTGTAGGATGGAACTTCCACCAGCCAGCTTCCCAAACTGAGACGCTGGCTTTTCTGAACCTCAAAAGTTGCTAAGATACTGTGTGCCTTTGGACACCATCCAGGCTGTTTCTTTCCACGCTCACAGCTTTGACTGAATATTTCCTCTCCCTGATATCCTTAGATAGGTTACATGCCAAACCAAAGTTAGAACTGTTACAAGACATTTCTTTGAGAGCAGTTTCCTTGGTTCGCCCATTCATCTGCTGTGCTGGAAGAAAAGAGTAAAATCAAAAACGCTCCATTAAATAGATGTGCCAAGTAATGAGAAGAAAAAGAAAAGTTTCTTCAACTTTTATACATTGAGAATTGTCTCACAAGCACATTTTTGTTCCTTTCCTCTATTTAAAAATTGATAACCTAGAAATAAAGTCTAGAGCGGGCTCAGGGATGGTTTATGGCACAAAAGTGGCACCTACTGGTAGGCCTTGGCTTAAATTTGAAGTTTAGATTTATGCATGACCTTGACCAAAGTTACATCCTCCTGAGAAGGCTTCCTAATGATTTTCTATGTCTGGAAGGGCAAACCCTCTTTAGATGTATAAATATTAAAAAGCGCCTCTTTGGCATGAGAGCACTGGTTTCAGGGCTACAGAATGACTTTTCAGCTTGTAATTAAAAACATCTACTGGATAACTAACCAGCAGCACTATTTGCTTAAAGGAGCAAATGATTTAAAACTGACTGGGTCGCCCACTAAAGCAGAGTGACCTGTGGATAGATGTTCTTGCCTCAAGTCCCCCAGGCTCCTCCAGCCATTGGGTTCTTGCAATCCACAGCATTCCTTTTAATTCTTGCATTGGGATTTTTGCTCTATCCTAATGCTACTTCTTCTGTGTTGGTCG
Organism: Trichechus manatus latirostris; assembly: GCF_000243295.1. NCBI lineage: Eukaryota > Metazoa > Chordata > Mammalia > Sirenia > Trichechidae > Trichechus > Trichechus manatus. The sequence goes on along the minus strand of NW_004443947.1, from coordinate 12,487,258 downwards.
CTATATCTTTCCTCTGTAGCCGTATCTATTAGAATTAGTCCCTAAAGGAAAATTAGGACTTTGTCATATGTGGTCTATACTCGAGACCCACAGGAGATACCCCAACACTGACTGCATTGAGCAGATAAACGATAATACTTGAAAGACTATAAAATACAAAAATAAATAGCAAGGTTCTCCTTCAAATTTGAAGTCTGTTTTCAATTTTCAAGGCAGACTCCATAACATGATTCAAAGGAAACATACATGATCAGAAACAAATAGTTGTAAGATGTCCAGTTGAATAAAAGGAAAAGAAGGGGTAAAGCTCTACCCCTTCTAAATGGTCATAAGTCCTTTATGTTCATTTTCTCATCTAATTTTCAAAACAATCCTGTATAGTGGGTACTGTTATCACCCACATTTTATAGATGAGAAAGCTGAAGCCTAGAAATTATTTGTCCAGTGTCATATAACAATTAAATGCTTACATTAGGAGTCTTTCTGATTCTAGAATCCATATTGCACCCCTGGTGACATAAAATAAAGATTCAGTCATTCATTCATCTCACAAATATTCACTAAATACCTACTAATGGAGCCCTGGTGGTGCAGTGGTTAAGAGTTCCGCTGCTAACCAGAAGTAGTCAGTTTGAATCCACCAGCTGCTCCTTGGAAACCCTATGGGGCAGTTCTGCTCTGTCCTATAGGGTCGTTATGAGTCAGATTCGACTCCGCGGCAACAGGTTACCTACTAATGGTCAGATACTGCTGGGGGCTAGAAGTGCAATGATGAAGAAGAGCAGCCAGGACTCTACCCCTATAAACTTACTGTCTGGTGTCACCCTAGAGTCACCCTATCCCAATTCTATCTCTGTCTGAGTTTTTTTTAACCCTTGGAGGGAAGAGTTAACACACTATAACCATCAATCATTATTGAATTGGTTTTGTCCCAAGGCTTCTTAAGAATAATTTTCAATGAATGCAAAGCCCTAAGTATTCCCCACGTTCTACTGAAAGAAATCAAAGCAGGTCATATTTTGATTGTGTAGCCACCTTTGGAGCCCTGGTGGCGCAGTGGTTAAGAGTTCAGCTGCTAACTAAAAGGTTGGAAGTTCAAATCCACCAGCCACTCCTTGGGAACACTATGTGGCAGTTCTACTCTGTCCCATAGGGTCGCTATGAGTTGGAATCGACTCGACAGTAACAAGTTAGCCATCTTTGACCATGAGACATAGTACATCTTTTTCCCCGGAGGCTCATTTCTCTCCACAGCGCTTCGTCCTTCTACCACTTGGGTTAACTTTTGTTTTGTGCATTAAAGATAAATGCCCTGCAGGCACAGGTGTAGCATGATTAGCGTAAAATGGCAGAGGTGAGGGAAGACAAATTTTGGACCTGGTAGAGACACTCTATGAGACCAAATGTTCTCATGCATCCAGTTATACCAAAGCATGCTTATTTTTTGTTTTTGTTTTCAGTCTTGATGAGGGAAAAATTGTTCCAGAACATGTTTAGAATTGTTACTGATTTCCTGAATGGTTGTTTTCTCCCTCGGAGGTCTGGGGCTAGGTGACTGGGTGGCACAAACAATTTGCAATTTGCTACTAACCTAAAGCTTGGTGGTTTGAACCCATCCAGTGGTGCGACTGAAGAAAGGCCTGGCAATCTGCTCCCATAACACATATAGGGTTGCCATGAGTCAGAATCAACACGACAGCAACAGACTTTTTTTGGTTTGAGGTCTAGGGAAGCAATGCCCCCTGCTCCTGTCCACTCTGCACTGCCCCCACAATGCTACATTTTACAAATCTTGTTCATCCAGTCTGCGCTCTGCACTCTGTAAGCAGTTTTGATGTGCCAACTTCCGTATCCTGGATCCTTTCACATTCTGTTAAACACCCCTCTCCACTCCCCTGTCTTCCCTTAATCAATGGGAGAAGTTTTGTTGGCCACCACGGCTCCAGTCCTGTGGGACCTGGATTAGCACAACATCTTCCATGGCTGTCAGCACGTGGCCTAATAGAGTTAGTAGAGAGGGTTCTTTAGAGGCGCTGGTCCTGACAAGGAAAGCTTCTGTAATCTTGCCTTTGTTTAGAAATATGAACTTCGAAACCCTACTGCAGAGAGCGTCGGCAGCCACGCTGATCCGAGGCCTTGGGCAAATTCATTTGAATTGCTTTGAAATTGGATAGTCAAAATTCAATAAAAATAAGCCAGCCTGATGGTACAGCTGCAGCATTTCACCCATCCAGCTGGGTAAGCCGAGATGATTTCCAGGCCCCAGACTAGCAAAGTCTGAGTGTGGTGGGAAGATGAGTGGTCGTACTGCCAGAGAACTCTTTCTGGCAGCCCAGCCTGCCAGTGGCTCCCTGCCAGCCGATTCACCGAGCAGAGCTGACGTTAGCCCTAGGTGGCTCCTCTCGCTGGCCTGCCCAGGCGGGGATGTGGTGCTTGCCTCAGTCATGGCCAGAGGCCAGGGGGAGGGAATACCTCAAGGGCAGATGGATGGGGTGTTGGAAAAACAATACAATCACAACACTCCAGTTGTTTGGAGAGTGGCTGGACTTCCTAAATACTCTGCCTCAGATCCACAGTCATCAGACATGTAGGCGGGTTTAATTAAATTGTATGCAGATACAGGCGAACATCATAATTTGTCCTTGAGCAAGCGCTACTGCTTTTTCCTGTAAAGGAGGACATGGCAGCCCCAATGGTGTTCTCTTGCCACCTACTCAGGAAGATCCCTCTTCATCATTGTCCATTTGGAAAGGTGATTCTGCCCGTGATTTCAAGAGAAGGCAGTTATTATCATCCCCTAAGACTCAGACTGATCTTCCTGCTTCATGATGGGTATCACAATTACAAATAAACACTGTGAAATGCCTGTAAGATATGTACATAGAGAGAGAAAGATATGTAGATAGATGTAGATATAGATACATAACCCATTGCCAGTGAGTCAATTCCGACTCATAGCGACCCTATAGGACAGAGGAGAATAGCCCCATAGGGTTTCCAAGACTGCAATCTTTACAGAAGCAGTCTGCCACCTCTTTTTCCCAGGGAGCATTTGGGGGTTCAAGCCGCTGACCGTTTGGTTAGCAGCTGAGCACTTAACTACTGCGCCACTGGCGCTCCTCTATATACATATATATGTATGTATGTATATGTGTGTGTATATATGGATATACATTCCTATAAAGAGATAGGATTCATATGGGATAAACGTATCTTGTTACTCCTAAACAACCTGCCCCTCCTACGCAGTTTTCATAATCAGGCTAATCATACCCCATGCATGAGTCCAGGCTCTGCTCTTTGTTGGAATGTGTGTGTGTGTGTGTGTGTGTGTGTGTGTGTGTGTGTGAACCGCCTTGAGTCAGATTCCAGGAGTAATACATCCGTTCACCTTCTGATTGTCGTACCTCCGCCACCCACAGTACCATACCTAAAGAGGGGTAATTGGAGTGTCTGCGTGCAGAGACATTGTTAGCAGCCCACTCCATTGGCCTGCACGATATCTCCCCAACCACTAAGGGCCAGCCATGAAATTTAATTTGGAGTTCTACAGACACTTTCTGAATCCAAAATCTCAATAATAACTTTCCCTTTGCTCAGCCTTTTAACTGTGAAATTCAGTTGGGGAGTTTCGAAGCAGCAGGTAATGTCACAGCACTCCAGAGGGATTTTGCCAGAATTCTACTAAAGTGCTTGCAAGTGTCATTTCCATATTTAACTAATTTCAGTTTTTAATTAGCTCCATGTGAAAAATGAGAGTTCACGCTGAGCTCCTCTGTCAGCACAGATGCTTGTTTCCTTTCTAGGATCTCAGGACAATTAAGAAGAAAATAGTTAATGCTACAGTAAGTCTGATCATGCATAGCTCTCTCAAGCCATAACATTGTTCACTGACAGAGAGAAAGCGACCCTGCCCCGGCCTGCTCGCCAGACTGGGTAAGAGCAGCTTGGAAAAGGGTCTTAGATGCAGATCTGTGGATCCCAGGGTCTGAGTGATTTCTTAGCTGCAGGAAGTATATTTTTGTCCCTAAATTCCGCAGGATGACCTGTGATCAGTTTTTGTAAGAACACCATACAAAATAGGTAACTACAAAGATGGTGTTACTATGGGAAAGCAGGGGGCAGTGGTGGTCCAGTGGTAGAATTCTCACCTTCCGTGTGGGAGACCTGGGTTCCATTCCCAGCCAATGTACCTCATGTGCAGCCACCACCTGTCTATCACTGGAGGCTTGCATGTTGCTTTGATGTTGAACAGGTTTCAGCAGAGCTTCCAGACTAAGACAGACTAGGAAGAAAGGTCTGGCAATCTACCTCCAAAAATCAGTCAGTGAAAACTCTTTGGATCACAATGGTCCAATCCTGTTGTGCTCTGAGTTGGGGGACAATTTGACAGCAGCTAACAACAACAACATGGGAAAATAGGTTTCCTTGGTGTCATCTATGTGTTAAACTCCAATATCTAGGTGCCTATAAGGTCACTGAATTTCAGAATCTTAAGGCATATAAAAGTAACTTCTTTATGATTAAGTTTCAGTATGCGATACAGACATGGAAATTTGTTAATCCTACATTCAAAGTGTAAATTTACCACTTGGGATTGACATGCAAATGGAAAACTACATACTCTTTAGAAAAAAATGTATTGAGAGGTTCTATTTTGCATAAACTGAAAAATATTTGATGTGATCAGGTTTCTGAAACAATTTCCAGGAAGCCAAACAAATACGGGACCTGCATTTCATTTGCATAGCATCCATGCTAATGGCATTATTTGTTTAAAAGAGAAGATTCATTAAAAGTTTTGAAAATGATTAAATGATTAAAGCAATTCTTGAAAATTGGTTTAGAAAGAAGAATACTTTTTAAAAAAAAAAAAAAAGTATTTTAGTGTTAGGAAGTTGTCCCCAGGAGTTCCTGAGTGGTGCATATGGTTAACACACTGGGCTGCTAACTGAAAGGTTAGAAGTTCAAGTCCACTCAGAGGAGGCTCAGAAGAAAGTCCTGGAGATCTAACTTCCGAAAAAAATCAGCCATTGTAAAACACAGTTCTACTCTGATACACATGCTGTCACCATGGGTCAGAATTGAATCTATGGCAACAACTGGTAGTTGTTCCCAACTGAGGATGGACATTAACAGATGATGCGATAGTAAGAACACTAGCTATCTCCAAGAATTTAGAGTTGGAATCCAGGGGGCAAGAAGCCTCATGTATTTGGTGTATGTGGCTTAACTGGGGAGCAGAGTGGGATATGGGTAAGGTTTTCTTCCCTGTTCTCTTCTCTACCTCCTGAGCATGAGTGCCAAGGAGCAAACACAAGTTTGTGGATCAAGCATTCTGTCCTTTCGGTATAGGAGTGGAGGAGCATATGACCTGTAGGGTTGCCAGAATTTCCCCCTTAGAAATGTTTTTGTACACATCATACATGAAAAGATAGAGGCAGGTTTTTTAACATAAAGAGACCTCCCAGAAGTTGTGTAAAATCATATAATGACCTCAGTGAATATAGCCAGCAAAACCAAAAAAAAAAAAAAAAAACCATTGCCATCGAGTCAATTCTGACTCATAGCATCCCAATAGCACAGAGGACGACTGCCCCATAGGGTTTCCAAGGAGCAGCTGGTGGATTCGAACTGCCAGCCCTTGGTTAGCAGCCATAGCTCTTAACCACTGCACCACCAGGGGTCCACTGGGTATTGAAATCACAAGTGAAGGCTTAATTAGTCAGTGAGTCCTGAGATTGGAACTTGACCTCACTGTGTGGGGGAGTTCTTATCTGAACTCACAGGGTACAATACCTGCCTCCCAGGGGTATGATTTGGGCCCATCTATGATGGGAAGTGGATTTGTCATCTGAGAACAAAACAATTTCTAATTTGAAGTTGTCTGTTCAACTGTCCTGGAGCACTTTGGAGCACTTATGTTTCTTTGCTCTTCTCAAAATGTGACCTCAGTGGACCCCTGTGAGTCTCCATGGGGCCAGCTACAGTCACAAGAAGTGTGTCCTTACCTGAGGAGGTCCAACCCACGGTTCTTTTGAGTATTGAGGGCTTTCGGTTTTCAATAGACCCCTTCGGAAGTGCAAATAAGAGGCAGAGGAGGTGCCTGCCTAAACATCTATCCACTGATGCCACGACGAGGACGAGGGATTAGCCTAACAGAATTGTGGGACTAGCACATGCTGTGGAGGGGAAGCTGGGATAAGCGATAGATAGTATGGAAGCTCATGGCAAGCAGAAAGAAATTCTGAACTAGGGAGTATTTTTAGGATTTCTGGGCAGATGATTAAGGGTGTAAACTATGGATTTGTCATCATAAGCACGTTAATCATACCCTCACCAGTCATCTAGCTGTTTATTAATTTATCAAACAAGTGTTTTTTGGCTTTGAGTAAGAGAACAGGCTTCAGAATCTAGACTTCCCAGGACCAAATCCCAGCTTTTCTACTTACTAGCTGCATGATGACAGGCTAAGTTACTTAACCTCCCTATGATTCAGTTTCCTCCCAATAAGGAGTAGTCAAGAAATCAAAGGACGCATTGCACTGGGCAAATCTGTTGCAAAAGACCTCTTTAAAGTGTTAAAACGCAAAGATGTCACCTTGAAGACTAAGGTTCGCCTGACCCAAGCCATGGTGTTTTCAATTGCCTCATATGCATGTGAAAGCTGGACAACGAATAAGGAAGACGGAAGAAGAATTGATGCCTTTGAATTATAGTGTTGGCGAAGAATATCGGATATACCATGGACTGCCAGGAGAACAAACAAATCTGTCTTGGAAGAAGTACAACCAGAATGCTCCTTAGAGATAAAGATGACAGTATTACGTCTCACATACTTTGGACATGTTATCAGGAGGGACTAGTCCCTGGAGAGGACATCATGCTTGGTAGAGTACAGGGTCAGCAAAAAAGAGGAAGACACTTAGTGAGATGGATTGACACAGTGGCTGCAACAGTGGGCTCAAGCGTAACAATGATTGTGGGGATGGCACAGGTCCAGGCAGTGTTTCGTTCTGTTGTACACGGGGTCGCTATGAGTCTGAACCAACTCGACAGCTCCTAACAACAGCAACATCTCATTGGGGGTTTGTAAGGATTAAATAAGATAATTCCTGAATAGCCCTTAGCACAGTGTTTAGCAAAGGGAGGAATCACATAAAGACTACTTTTACTGAACTAGGGACTGGGTGTGTAATATCGACCCACACAGGCAAAATAACTGCCCTTTCAGAATACACAGCAGTATAGCAGCCAGAACCGGTGAAAAGTCATCCTTCAACAGCCATTCAGTGGTCAATCAGCCTTCCAATTTCTACATGAAATAATAATATATAAAAGTAAGAATGTGGAATGAGGACCGTCTCAGCAAAAATAAACTAATGAACTAACGCCACTTGTTAAAATGATAATCCCTCCACATGGACAAGGTGGTCATACGTGCACCTGCCTAGAAATATTAGCTTCATACATAAACACACACAAACACAGGCGCACGCATGTAAGAACTATGTCCTAAAACACGTTTCCGAGAAAGACTGCAGAGAGCCTTCTCACCTTTACCCAATGAGAGTTAACTCCTGACCACGGTATGATGAACAAGGCTGTGGAAACGGCATTGAAGGTCAACTCTGAGATCATTGACACTTCATTAGGGAGTCTGCTCTAAGCGGATGGGGCTTTCCCAGAAGAAGAAATACAACCTTCCCCTTAAATCCAAACACGCTGCCCAGAAGCCCCTAGACTGGCTTTTTGTTTCACTAAAACTATTGGATAGTTCACCCAGAGTTTTTCAGGCACCGTAGCTTCTGCTAGGACATTGGAGAACACAAAGGTAAAGCTGTTGTTGTTAGCTGCCACTGAGTCAGCTTCAACTCATGGTGACCTCACGTGAAACAGAACTTAACATTGCTTGGTTCTCAATTATTCATAATTGCGGTAATTGGACAATGTTCTATGGTCCATAAAGTTTTCATTGGCTAATCTTTGGAAGTAGATCCCCGGGCCCTTCTTCCTAGCCTATGTCAGTCTGGAAACTCTGCTGAAACTTGTCCACCGTGGGTGACTCTGCTGGTATTTGAAATACTGCTGGTATGGCTTCCAGTAACATGCAAACTACCACAGTATGACCAACTGACAGTCAGGTCAAAATCTTACCCAGAACTTACCTTGCCCCTGAGCTGGTTCTTCATGTCTTAATTTGAGGCTCAGCCCTTTACGCTATAGATTTCTGGTGGCCAGTTTTGGGCCCTGTGCTCAGGGTTCTTTCGTGAATAGTTGGTACCAAAAAGGTCACCTCTGGTGTCCAAAATAAGGTGTTGTCTAAAGAAAAATAAAGTTGAACTATTTGGTTTTCCTATTTTGACAAATATAATTAACATTAGCTTTAGGAGGCTCTATCTTGTGTTCAGTATTCTAACAGAGAACATATATATATGTAATAAACAAAATGTATGTATATGTATGCATGCACATTTTGTTTATTGTTTTGCTTTTGTTCCTGGTTTTATTGTTTTCCTCTATGTGGAATGTTCCGGTAACAACTATTTGTTCTTGCTATCTAAAAAGTTCAGCACATAGGTACTATAGCAGATTTATGTGGTAGTAAGAAGACATCACCTGTTACTTTGTGTAATAAACTTCCTTCCAGACGGAGGAGAAAAAACGGCTTGTGCCTTCACTGCAGAGCAAGTTTAGTAAATATTTACAGGAATCAGTGTCGTTGGCCGGATGGAGCTTGCAGACCTCTTTACATGCCAAATTCTCCGTCTATACTAGAGAGGAGCAGACCTCAGAAGCTGGTTGTAGTGTGCTTTCTAGGAGAAAGGCTCTAGCCCCTGACAATGATACACGGCTCGGACCAGTTAGTTACACTCTTGCTGACGCTGTAAACACCAGTTGTCCCTAGGGAGCTTTTGGCAAGAGTGGAGTCAGAATTTGATCCTACCTGAATTCTCTGATAAATTCCTCAGGTCTCACCCAGGAATCTGTGTGATCGATTAAAAAAGTAGTCCATATGCTTTATATAAGGTTCCTAGGTGGTGCAAATGGTTTGCACTCACCTGCTAACCTAAAAAGGTTGGTTGGTGATTCGAACCCTCCCAGCAGCACTGTGGAAGAAAGGCCTGGCCATCTACTTGTGTAAAGATTACAGCCAAGAAAATCCTATGGAGCTCAGTTCTACTCTGTCACACACGGTGTTACCATGAGTCAGAATCAACTCAACGGCAACGAGTTTTAGTTTTTGGTTTATATGCTTTACATACCAGACAGCCAGGCAGTTTTGATACTTTGTGGAAAGTGTAGATGTTTGATAGGGATTCTCATCTGGGCAGAGAGCTATCCCAATGCTATGTCGGGAGGGGCTGAGGGGAACTTCTGGCCATGGTCAATGCTTTCCTCCAGAAAGAACTTTGTACTTTTTAAGCTTTGAAATGAGTTGTGGTAGATGCAAAATGGGGAGCCTGACTGGTTTCACCAGTTCTCTTGGTGACAGGGTTGCCAGATTAAATACAGGATGCACAATTAAATCTGAATTTCAGACAAATAATAATTTTTTTTTTAGTGTAAGTATGTCCCAAATACTGAATGGTAATTTCAAATTTAACTGGCATCTTGTCTTTTTATTTGCTAAATCTGGCAACCTTCCTTGTTGGCCATGTCTGTCCTAACCATCTTCTTCATACCTATGCTCACCATCTTCGTTAGGTCAGACCTGAACCCAGACATGGTCAATAGGATTATCTTTTCTTCCTGGCTATAATGATTGGTCCAAGTAGTGGGCATGTGACCCAAGCTGAGCCAATCAGAGTTCTTGCCTAGGATGTCTAAAAGTAAAACTGGAAAAGTGAAGCTCTCTTTTCTCTCATAGGCCAAAGGGGTGAGAATATGAATCTAGAACTCTCGGTGGCCTGCCCTCATGCAGAAAGCCCATCAACAGAGAATAAAGACAGGGCTTGATTGATGAGCTACTACTTCACTTCCAGCAGCTGCCTTCCAAACCGGAAAACCAAACCTGTTGCCACTGAGTTGATTCTGACTCATAGTGACCCTGTAGGACAGAGTAGAACTACCCTATAGGGTTTCCAAGGAGCGGCTGGTGGATTCGAACTGCCAACCTTTTGGTTAGCAGCCAAGTATGTTCCCCTTTTCTGCTTAAGCTGGGTCAGACTAGCCCCTAAGGAACCTGAGCTAATACATAGCTGCTCGGCTCAAACTCCTGAACTATAGAAAAAGAAATTTGCCCTGGGAATGCTTACCAACAGGTGTTTACCATCAGATGCCTCAGCCACAGCAGCTCCTGGCTGGAACCCCAGTGGATCCTCTGGCTTTGGGCAGCCCTGGGCCTGATAGTGGGTAGGGAATGCAATCACTCTGCCAAACAGAGCAGAGCTCTCCCAAGACAGGCCAGCCTCAGAATACCACTTCATGGCCAAGGCTGCCCACAGAATGGAAGAGGGAGCCTTCTCCTCATGCCGTTTCATGTTCACCAAGAAGGCTCAAAATTTCTCTCCCTCTGACTTGCACTGTCATGGATTGAATTATGTCCCCCCAAAAGTGTGTGTATCAGTTTGGCTAGGCCATGATTCCTGGTACTGTGTGATTTTCCTGTATGTTGTAAATCCTGCCTCTATGATGTTAATGAGGGAGGATGGGTGGCAGTTGTTTTAGTAAGGCAGGACTCAATCTACAAGATTGGATTGTGTCCTGAGGCAATCTCTTGAGACATAAAAGAAGTAAGCAGAGAGACAGGAGGACCTCACACCACCAAGAAAGCAGTGCCAGGAGCAGAGTGTGTCCTTTGGAGCCGGGGTCCCCGCGCAGAGAAGCTCCTAGTCCGTGGGAACATTGATGAGAAAGCCAACAGAGAGAGAAAGCCTTCCCCGGGAGCTGACACCCTAAATTTGGACTTTTAGCCTGCTTTACTGTAAGGAAATAAACTTCTCTTTGTTAAAGCCATCCACTTGTGGTATTTCTGTTATAGCAGGAGTAGATGATTAAGGCATGCACAATAACTAAAATTTCCACCCTTAGAGTTTTCATGTTTTCTGACATCGTGAATATCCCCTACAATTGCCTCTCCTTTAGTGATGCTGGAGCCCTGGTGGCACAGTGGTTAAGAGCTCGGCTGCTAACCAAAAGGTTGGCAGTTCAAATCCACCAGCTGCTCCTTGGAAACCCTACGGAGCAGTTCTACTCTGTCCTGTAGGGTCGCTGTAAGTCAGAATCGACTCAACGGCAACGGGTTTGGGTTTTTTTGGTTAGTGATGCCTAATGTGAAATTGGTCTTGGAAGTGCTATGTAGGTATTGATATATAAATTTCCAACAGATTTTTTTTTTTAAATTCAACTTAACTGGCTGATAGTTTGAAAGCAGGGTTCAGAGAGAGTTGGTTGGGAGTCCAGGCAACTTCAGCTGTGATGAGAAAAGGGTTCATTCAAGGGGCACTGCTGAGTTTGGAGGTGGGCAGTGAATCCCTCTGAGGACTGGTCATCTCCAGACAGGCAGGGTGGGAACAGGGCAGGTGCCGTAACAAAAGAGAAAAGAGGCTTCACCAGCTTCACCATTTCACTTTTGCTCAAGCCTGGGCCTGACCCTTTTTTCTGTTGTTTTGTTTTTTTTCCCATCTTTTCACCCTGGCTCGAAATTCTCTTTTCCGTATTGCATTTTCCCAGCTACCTCTGCCATCTTACTTTGTGGGCAGAGGCTGAATGCCAGGACCTGAGGGGAGGGGGGAGGTCTGTCTCACCCCCTCCACCTTCGTGGAAATAGACAAGAGGAGCTTGTTTCTTCCCTCCAAGTTCTCTTTCACTAATTGCTGTTGGCCTTGACCCACATAACATCAGTGGTTCTCAAACTTGAGCTATCATCATAATCACCCTGGGGGCTCCTTAGCACACAGATACCTGGACTCCACCCCTGAGTTTCTGACTGTAGGTCTGGAGTCCCTGGTAGTAAAAACAGTTACTGAGTTTAGCTGCTAACCGAAAGACTGGAGGTTTGAATCCACCTGGAGGTACCTTGGAAGAAAGACCTGGCCATCTACTTCTGAAAAATCAGCCATTTAAACCTTCTGGAGCACAGTTCTATTCTGACACACATGGGATCATTATGAATCAGAATCAACCTGACAGCAAATGGTTTAATGTGTTATTTACACAACGGCATCTCCAGAATATCTCCATGGGAGATTAAAAGTGGCAATCTGGGTGAAAGGAGGGAGTTGGGGGAGCTTGTCTTGAAGCTGCATTGCATAGGAAACACACTGTTTTTACTTAGACTACTGATTTCCTACAGTAGCTTTGGAGAAGGGTGATGGAAATCATTTAGAATCCCTCCACTCACCTTCCTCTCCCATCCCAACGACACCTCACAACCATCGCTCCATGTTGCCACTGACTTCAGACATGCTAGAAATATGTGAACCAGATCAGCAAGCTTGGAGGTTAAATGTCGCTCCAAAAGAACACCTCCAGCGCAGTAAGGTGGAAACCAGTGAGAGCAGGGATTGCTGCTTGTCAGGAATGCCTCTCTGCCAAGGTGTTCTCACCCTCCTGGGCCTCCGTAAACACTTCTGTAAAATGAGTCTGCAGGATACAATCCAGTCTTCACGTAGTAGCCAGAGAGATCTTTTAAAATGTATGTAAGATTTTTACAGAATGTATATAAGATTGATTTTTCTCTGCTTAAAATCCTTCAATGGTTTCCCATCATACTTAGAATAAAATCTAAAAGCTGAAAAAAAAAAAAAATGAGTCTGCAGGAGATGCTCCCTAAGTTTTTTCTTACCCAGGATTCTGTGAGTTTAATTCCAAAGGCAGACTTTGATTTAGGAATGAACGATTTGAATGTAACCTAGCTATTTGGAATTTGGAAGATACCTTTCTCCGAACAGTGTTACTTCTGGCCAGACCCTAAAATAACTGCTGTTGATGGGGCTCTTACTCTGTGTCAGACACTGAACTAAGTGCTTTGCATGCTTTATCTCATTTAATGTGGCAACCTCCCTGAGAGGTAGGGATCTTAAGATACCAGTGATGGATTGAATTGTGTCTCCCAAAAGTATCTGTCAGCTTGTCTAGGTCATGATTCCCAGTATTGTGTGATTGTCCACCTTCTTGTCATCTGATGTAATTTTCCTGTGTGTTGTAAATCCTATCTCTATGATGTTGATGAGGTGGGATTAGCAGCAGTTATGTTAATGAGTCAGGACTCAGTCTACAAGATTAGGTTTTGTCTTAAGCCAATCTTTTTTGAGATATAAAAGAGAGAAACGAGCAGAGAGACATGGAGACCTCATACCACTAAGAAACAAGAGCCAGGAGAATAGCACGTCCTTTAGACCCGGGGTCCCTGCACTGAGAAGCCCCTCCACCAGGGAAGATTGATGACAAGGACCTTCCCCCAGAGCTGACAGAGAGAGAAAGCCTTCCCCTGGAGCTGGCACCCTGAATTCAGACTTCTAGCCTCCTAGACAGTGACAGAATAAATTTCTTTTGTTAAAGCCATCCACTTGTGGTATTGCTGTTATAGCAGCACTAGATAACTAAGACAATACCCATTTTACAGATGAGGAAACTGAAGGTCCAAGGGGTTAAAAGAGAAAAAAAAATTTTTCCCCAGGACCTCACAGGTAATACAGGCCAGACCTGTATTTAAAGCCAGATGTGCCTGATTACAAAGCTATTCTAATCTCCATGCTCCACTGTTTCCCAACAAAGTATATTTTACCTGCAGTGCACCTGGAATGTGGAGTCTAGTCTTTAGGCGGAAGAAGTTTTTTTTTTTTTTTTTTTTCCTGGCAATTTTACCATAAAGGCAGAAATCATTGTAGTTAAGTGCTCTGAGCCATTGTCCCTGAGTTCTACTACTAGCACTATGGTCTTGGGCAAGTTACTTAATCTCTCTCTATAGTTTCTTCAGCTATAAAATGGGTATAATAAAAGGACTTGTTCTGAACCACAGTCCCTGAGTTCAAAGTTGCTGCTGCTACTACTACTAGCAAAATGACATTGGGCAATTTTGAAACTGTCTCCCATAGTTTCTTCAGCTATAAAACGGGTATAATAAAAGGACTTGCCTTGAGCTATTGTATCAAATGACAGGTTAGTGTATTAAGTGAGTAGTATATTAAGTTGGACCATATAACATTACTGATATTTTACTGTGTTTGACCTATAAAAGTGGCAATTTCATATCATTCTAAATATTTAAAGTGCCTAGAACAGTATCTGGCACTCAGTAAGCACTGTATTGTTGTTAGCTGCCTTTGAGTCAGTCTCCAATTCATGGCAAACTCATACACAATAGAACGAAATCGGACCATTGTGATCCATAGGGTTTTCACTGGCTGATTTTTGGAAGTAGACCACCAGGCCTCTCTTCCTAGTCTGTCTCAGTGTAGAGGCTCTGCTGAAACCTGTTCAGCGTGAGAGCAACACACAAGCCTACAATGATGGATGGGTGGTGGCTGTCCATGAGGTGCATTGGCTAGGAAGTGAACCCAGGTCTCCTGCATGGAAGGTGAGAATTCTACCCCTGAACCACCACTCTGCCCCCAAAGCACTGTATTAGTATTGGCCATTATTCTTATCAAAATCACATGGAGGGTTTGCAGAACTTGTTGTGTAGAAGGTACTCAATGATTGCTGGTGAACTTATTGAGTTATAGAAACTGGGATGCCAGGAGCTCAGCTGAGGTGGTCTGGGCTAAGGCAGGTGGAGGTGGGGAGAAGGGGATAGGGCTTTAGGATTCTAATAGATTAGACTCTGGCATCGCCCTACCATGTGGTTGGAAAGCCCTTAGGAGGTAGGACTGACCCATGATGGAGTCTCCCTGAAGGAGCTCCTGTGCTGGGCTCTGAAGAAGTAAGAAAAATCCTCAAGGCTGGGGGCTCAGACAGGACATTAGGTATTGTGGTTTGCTTGTGTTTTGCTTGTTTTTCTTTTTCCCAGCTGGAAACAGTAAGAAGAGAGAGGCAGGGAGACCCACCCTTCAAGACTGTTCCTCTACTACTGCTGTTTTTCTTTCTTAGACTCCTGTGTGAGAAGGCAGGGGAAAAACAGAACTAATGATGGGTCTTTGGGAACAATAAAGACAGATGTTAAAGGTCAGATGAGATCTGGCAGGGGTGCAATGTTTCCCCACGTATGGCAGGCATACGACGAAACACACAATTTCACTGTCTGGTGTGTGGTCAAGCTTTTCTTCAATAGTTATGTACATATTTTAATGTATACAAAATTTATAATACATCAAGATTCTTATTTCAGAGATGTTGTTTTTGGATGATGCTGTATTTATTAAAGTTTTAAAGAGGAGATTTAATTAAAATGTAGAAAGAAAATAATAGAACAAGGGGAGCTCGGATTTAGTAGAAATCGTGAGCGTGGTCCATAATGACTGCAGTTAGGGCAACTTTACCGGCAGGGTGGTTAAGATCCATCTGTAGCTGGATTCCTGGCTCTAGCACTTGGTAGCTGTGTGAGAGTGGACAAGTTAATCTCTCTAAGCTTCCGGTGTTCTCATCTGTAAAATAGAGGTAATACGTCCTACCTCAAAGGTGATTTATTTATTTATTCATTCATTCATTCATTCATTTGTTTGTTTGATAATCAAATGAGAAAATGCTTTCAAGGCAGGTAGTAATTGAGAACCTGGCACAAAGTTAGAATTCAGTAGATAGTATTTTTACTATTACCATTGTTATCCTGAGCCTAGTGCCCCATAAGCTCAATAAATTTTTTCTTTAAAGACAAGTTTCCAAGCCATTGTTTCATGCAGTAAATATTTCTTGAACACTGCTGGATCCTATGCTGGCTGATGGGACAAATTCAAAGAAGGGCAAGAAGACTCACTCTCTGCCCTCCAAGTGCTTTTGGATGGTCAGTGAATAATTAATTCTTAGACAAAGTCATAAATGCCTTAAGAAGTGTGAGTGCAAACTATCCCAGGAGCAAGGAGGAGAAAATCAGCCCAGAAGAATCCCTTGATGTCTAATAGCCATCAGCCACACGTGGCCATTGAGCACTTGAAACATGGTTAGTGTGACTGTGAAACTGAATTTTTAATTTTCATTAACTTAAATTTAAATTTAAAAACTGAAGCAGTATAAATTATTTTCCTCTAAACACACATTTACTGCTTTGGTAGGACCACATTTCACAATTTAACATCTGAATTAAGATATGCTATAAGTTTAAAGGAGCCCTGTGGCACAGGGGTTAAGAGCTCCGCTGCTAACCAAAAGGTCGGCAGTTTGAATCCACCAACCGCTCCTTGGAAACCCTATGGGGCGGTTCTACTCTATCCTATAGGGTCGCTGTAAGTCGGACTTGACGACCACAGCGGGTTTGGTTTTGGTTTGGTGTCAGTGCAAAATGCAAACCAGATCTTTAAGACTTAGTGCAATAACAAATAATGTAAAATAGCTTGGTGATTGTTTATATTGATTACATGTTGAAATGACAATATTTTGGATATATTGGATTAAATAAAACATTATTAAATTTATTTTTACTTATTTAATGTGGTTACTAGAAAATTTAAAATTACGTATGTGGCTCACATTATATGTCTCTTGGACAGCACTGGTCTAGAAGCAGAATAAGAATCACATTCAGAATAAAGAACAACAGAAGACGTGGACATTTCAGAGGAGAGACCCGACTTTGCTTGCTTTGAACAATTCTTTGCAACAGATCTAGGAGCAAAGCTCAGAGGGTCTAAGGACTCTGATTAAGAGGCTGTTCCTGGGGCTGAGGTTTAGTCCAAACTATACGAGCTTGATAGGGTTGTCAGATTCCACTATAAATAAATAAATAATTGTAACCCTAGACCTTGTTGTTGTTGTGTGCCCTCGAGTCGATTCCGACTTATGGCAACCCTATATGACAGAGTAGAACTGCCCCATAGGGTTTCCTGGTTGTAATCTTTACGGTAGCAGATCACCAGGTCTTTTCTCTCACAGAGCCACTGGTGGGTTCGAACTGCCAACCTTTTGCTTAGTAGCCGAGTACTTAACTACTGTACCATCAGGTCTCCTTAACCCTAGACCTTAGACATGTTATATAATTGCAGCAATCCTAGGTCTGCTCATCTGTGAGACAGGGATAATGTAAAACCTACCTCAGGAGTGTCTTATAAACATTCAGTGAAATCAAACGAACTGAATTAGTAAGGGACAAATTTAGAAATTATAGCTTAAAAGAGTTAAGTAATGGAAACAAATTGGAGAACTTTACGAACCTACTCAGCTGTCTTTAACTCAGAACATGTGGGTCAAAGAGCGCTCTCGCCAACGCTGGTATTGGAGGAGAGACCAACCCCTACCTGGAGGTGAGGTGGGCTATTCCAGGATTGGGATCCTGGAAGAGTCATGATGGGGTTAGGAGCGCAAGCCGTGGAGGGGGTCGTTTATTACAAACCATGTCAAATGTTTCTGCTATCATTGCAATGCTTCATATGAGCCAAAAACGCCACAGCAGTCTGCAGTGCTGCTGCCTGTTGAGAGAAATGTGTACCTTCAGCATGAAAGAAATGTGTGCTACTTGAGTGTCACATAAAACCCCTGAAATTAGCTTGGTTAAGTAAATTGTAACAAACTCAAAATAAGTCTAATTGTGTCATTTATCTAATTTGCAAATGAAAAATGTAGTTCTTTTAATGGGTACAGTTGGTTTACATTCCAGAAAGACATTATCCGGTTTTTCTTCCCCCGCATTAGCTTTCTTCTTGTAAGAAGTTGACCATGTTGATATCAGTTTTATTAAGCATATCAGAAGGCTAGGAGGACTATCACATTTCTGGAGTTTTCATTCCCTGCTACATGATCAGGCCCTAGGAGACAGAACTAATTTTTTTAACACTGATGTTTCTTTCCCTCCGAATCAAGTTTAAAATGTTTCAGGTTAGTCTTATGAAATCCACTTAACTAAAAATCATTTAAGAGAAAGAGCAAGCCCAACTTGCTAATGCAAGATTTTGTATTTCTGAGCTAAAAAAAAAATCCTTCCACTAACCATGTCAAATATTCAAAATTTAAAGGGACACTGACAGCCTCCCCATGTGCCTAATTTGGCTTTGCTGAACAAATGGCCAGATTGAAATGAGAATTACATACAGGATTTGCTCAACATCTTTATTTCTTCAATTCGTTTCTCACTCCAGAAAAATCACCAAGTTCCCACGCAAGAGGAACCGTGTCTCTATCGACCATGGAGTCACGAGACTGGGTGGAAACAGAAAAATGGTGATTTTAGTTTCTATTTGTGAATGAATTCTGCAGTGGAAGTAATTTGTCATGGCAACTCAATATAATGAATTGAGGATGAGAAAGGACCATATGCCCCTTTTGTTGACCAATTTATTAACAAGTTAATTTTTGCTCATTCCCTATCTTGCAATCAGTAGTACTAAAAATCTCTTAGGTGGGTCAGAGGATGGGGCTTCTCTGCAGTCCCCTCATCTTTAATATGGCATTCCAGTCCACATTAGCTTCAGAATTCTTCTCTTTCTCCACAGAGATGAAGTAGAACAGTAGAGACACGACTGACAGAGTCAAGAGAATAAGGTTCAAACCTGGCAGAGGTTCAAATCCTGACCATGGGCAATGTTTCACCTAACCAGGGCCACGATTACACAGCAAAGATTTGGACCAGATGACCTTTGTGGCCATGTAGGCTGGAGCCCTGCTATTCTAATCTGATACAGAAAAGGAAACCACCAAAGTTTTTCTGAAAGGGGGTTCAGGCGAATAGGAGAAGACTATTTAGAGGAAGGAACATCATCATTCTTCACTGGTGTTGGAGTTGAGCTGACAAAGGTCCTACTGTGAGGTGGGATGGGGCAGTACTAGACAGCTCGGGCCTTACGTGTCACTCAGCTTAGGTTCGAATCCCACCTCTACCACGTACCAGCTGTGTGGCCTCAAGCACATTACTTCAGCTCTCTGAGCCTCAATTTCTTCATCTATAAAATGGAGAAGTAATGTACACACTTAATAAAATTAGTGACAAGTGATTAGCACAGTGCCTGGCATGGTAAGAGAGCAATAAATGTTAGCTACGATTGCCATTATTATAATGGCTGAATGACCCAAGACCCAGCTGGAAGCGAGCCACACTTCTTGAGTGCCTCCTATATGACTGATACCCCAAGATTCTATCTCTTTTATAGCTAGACCAACCCAATAAGGCCAGGTTGATCATCCCTCTCCCCACAGATAAATAATTATAGGTGAGGAAATGTAACAGTGTGGCCAAGAGCATGTGCTTTGTTCTAATACCACCTGTCCTACCTATCAGCCCTGTCAGGTTGGGCAAATTTCCCAGCACCTGTATGCCTCCATTTTCTCATCTGTAAAATGGGAATGATATTAGTACCCACCTCAATGTTTATTGTTAGGAATAAAAAAGGTAATGCATATAAAGTACTTAGACCAGTACTTTTAAAAATTGTTAGCTTTTATTATATCTAAGGAAATTGAGAGACATTGGTGGTTCAGTGGTAGAATTCTCACCTTCCATGAGGGAAACCCAGGTTGGATTCTCGGTCAGTGCTCAGCCACCACCCATCTGTTAGTGGAGGCTTGCATGTTGCTATGATGCTGAATAAGTTTCAGCAGAGCTTCCAGACTAAGACAGACTTGGAAGAAAGGCCTGGCTGTCTACTTCTGAAAAACAGCCAGTGAATACCCTTTGATCACAATGGTCTGGGCAACATTTTATTCTGTTGCACATGGGGTTGCCATGAGTTGGGGGGCCCACTCAATGACAGCTAACAACAACAAGGAAAGTGAAGTTCAAAGAGGTACATTAACTCGCATTAGGTCATCTGCTTGTGAGTAGTAGTGCAGGGATCTGAACCCTGATAGAAATAATCTGGAATATCCTGAAGTCTAAGAATAGGGAGATAGTTCTTTACCTTTCTACTCTGTCCTTTAGGGTCTCTATAAGTCGGAATCGACTCGACGGCAATGGGTTGGTTGATTCTTGGTTGGTTTCTCCCTTCCCCAGCTTTTCTGCTCCGTTTCAGGCTGCCTGGCTGTGGAGGTCTAAATGCATCATCAGAGGCTCCTGGAGAGCAGTTAGTTGGGGGCAGCCCAGGACTCAGGAAGGGAAATTAGCCCAGACCCTCCCTACTGGCTGTAGCTAAGACAAGAAAGGTGCCCTAGGAAGGGAGGATGTCCAGCTGCCCTAATTGCCACATTCCCAGACCCCTCTCCACTCCTTCCTGCAGACAGCTGTTTTTCAGGAGCGAGCTTTCCCTCTTTGTTCTAGCACGCATTGCACAGCTGCTGATCGATATGACATCTTATCCTCTAAAACGTTCGTAGCGTCTGCATCCCAGGATTCCGGTGGCCACATGCTGCGTGCAGCCTGCATCGTCTTTCCTTTGTAGCTGGCGGTCTTGTGGTTCGGCCCCCTCTGTTTGGCCGTTGCTGTTCTTTAAAGAAAGAAAAATATTGTTTGTGTTGTCAACACTGAATAACAAGCTCAGGAGCAAAAAAATAAAAAGATGTGTTTAGGTGTATGTGTGTGGATTGTTGGGGGTGTGTTTTGTTATCACAAAAGCCCTCAAAATTCTAGACCGTGATTTATTTGGTGAATAAAACCTACCGATATTATCATTCTTTAAAGGTATTTTGATCACATGGGTCCTTTCTTAGAGCAAGAAAAGCTTTTATTTTAGTCCTTTCCCAGGAAAAATAGCAGTAGGAACGGGGTAGTCTGGAGTGGGCAGTGATACCCGGTGCAGCTAATGGCTCCAGGTGTGTGTTTATCTGCATGAGGATGAGTTGACACTGTGGACAATGGGACGCCTGACCAGAACCGCCAGTCCAGTGTATTCCTGGAGACTCAGCACAAGAAAAAGAAAGTGGCTGTGAGCACTGTCTTGTGTATTGATCTGCCTGGTGATGCTGAGAGCAAGGGGCCCTTGTTAGAGGTCACCTCAACACACGAAATGCCACACATCCATCGTGTCACAGTCGCCCCCTGCAGGGCTCCCCGGCCCCCGCAGCAGCAGATTTGAGGGACAAGGGTAATCTTAACACAGATGGGGCCCCAGGCATCCTGCAGCTGCAAGGAGCAAGCTTGTTTCCTCCAAACCCAGAACTGATTAATCTCATACCACTTCCCACTTGCTGTACCATCCCGAGCCTGTCATGAGAATAGATTAATGTCCTGGTCCTCCGTGTGGATTCTTCTTGTCTCCAGAACACACTGCTCCCCGGTCCCAGCGCTGCCTCACACAGCTGTCACCTTGTTCTTGTGGCAGACTTGCAGACCAGAAAGCTTCTCTACTCTTTCGAGGGGCTAGAATTAGGAGGTGTCGCTGTGTGGTGCAAACGGTGAATACACTCAGCTGCTAACTGAAAGATTGGCAGTTCAAGTCCACCCAGAGGCACCTCAGAAGAAAGGCCTGCTGATCTCCTTCCAAAAAATCAGCCATTGAAAATCCTATGGAGCACAGTTCTACTCCGATGCACATGGAGTCACCATGAGTCAGAGTCGACTCAAAGGCAACTGGTTTTTAGAATTAGGAAGGCAGCAGACAGAATTCATGCTGAGGGCCATCTTAGGACCATGGGTGGAAGGTCAGCAAGCGCCCATAGAGACATGAGAGCAGGCGCATTTCTCCAAAGTGCAGTTTCACTTCAAGTGGTCCTGCCAGGATGCCGGTATCACATCTACGGCTCATTCTTCCTCTTGTATGTAATTCCTGGGCCGTAAGCTTTGCAATCATTTTGGAAGATGCAAGATGGAAGTTGGACAGAGGGAAGTAAGTTTTCAGAGCATCCTTGGGAGATAGGTGCATAAATCGCATTACTAGTAAAGGGATTTGTGGGCGTAACTTCCATGCAGTGCTTTGAGGATTCATTCCATTCAGTTTATTGCAGTATAATCTGGGAAAATAAAAGAAATCACCTCACCAAGGTGATTTGAAAGGGATTTTTTTTTAAACTCTTTTAAGATTTAAATTTTTTAAACTGCTTTAAGACTTAAAGCATTTCCAAGAACGTTATCCCTCATGGTTTTGTTTGCATCTCTTCTTTTAGGCAGAAGGTAATTTTGGCATTGACAGCGTTCCTAAAAAAGATATCATTAATACATGGCAGAGGGCCCCTTCTCTTTGCGGAAGAAGCACTGTACTCAACTGCCTCCCCAAAGGGTAACAAGCAAATGGACCAAGGAGAAAGTTACCAAACATATTGTTAGCCAGACTGACTGTAAATTGAAGCTGCAAGGTTTATTTTATGTTTATGGTAGCGGTTCTTTTAAGTAAATTGCAAACGGGTTGCTGACCAAGGCCATATATATAGAGGAATAATGACTGCTCACAAAAGGAGATGTCATTCATGAGTGAATGACAATAGTTAATAGGCAATTATCTAGTCTGCCTGCCCTGTTCAGTCTTGGCATGTAGTGGTTTTACTTAGGAAACTTTGAGAGCCCAACGTCCTTCAAGTGAGGACTAGCAGGAGAGCATGGTTAGAGATTCTCTGGCTCTGTAGTTATACTTCTGGGTCTGAATACCAAATTTCCCATTTGTTCGCTGTGTGATCTTAGGCAAGTCACTTAACCTCTCTGAGCCTCAATAGCCTTATCTGTGCAATGCAGATTATATTACCACCTCATAGGTTGAGAAAGGAATTAAATGTGCTTTCATACTCTTCAGAATCCTCCAGTGGCATCTTACCTCACCCATAGTAAAAGGCAAAGTCCCTCCAACAGCACCCACTCCCCACGACCCTGCATATCCCATCTGTTGCCCTCCACTCTCCCTTCTAACTAACCCCACCCAACCTGGAATACTCTTCCCCGGATGTCAGTACAGATGGCTTTTTCTCACTTCCTTTAGGTCTTAGCTCAAGTGTTACTATCACAGAGGCCATCCCTGATCAGTCTACATTAAAAAACAAAAAAACTCAATTCCCCGTCCCCTGTCATTCTCTAACCCTGTACTCTGGGTTTTCACTTACGTGTTTAGTTTCTATGTCTCTCACAAGAATGTAATTTCCATGACGGCAAGGACTTTGTTTTGTTAACTGCCTTATGCCTGGTACCCAGGATACACAGCTGTTGTTGGTTGCCGTGAAGCCGATTCCAACTCATGACGACCCCATGTGTGCAGAGTAGAACTGTGCTCCACAGAGTTTTCAAAGCTGTGACCTTTCAGAAGTCGATTGCCAGACCTATCTTCCAAGGCACTTTTGGGTGGGTTCAAACCGCCAACGTTTTGGTTAATGCTTTAGACTTTAACCATTTGCAACACCCAGGTGCTACTCCATAACTGTTAATGGAATGATAGATAATGAATAAATGATGCAGTTAAAGTAATTAGCACAATACCTGTCACATTGTAAAAATAAATGTTAATTGTCACCATCATCATTGAGTGGGCTCATTTGCATGCGACGCTTTTCACCGCTGTTTGCAAAGGTACCTTTGGAGGTTGCTTGTCCAAGTCCGGGATTAGCCTGTGCATTTCAGCCCTTACTCTTCCACTGCCATACTCTCCCCACAGTTGTGGCACTTTTGGAATTGGCTCCATTTCCCATGGGAGGCCTGGCATTGTTGACTTAATTAGCCAATGCGGGGGCAGGGAGACCCAGCCCTGACTCTTCTCATCATCTTACCTGGTCTCTGAGCAAGCTTTTCCATCATCTCGAAGGCCCTTGTGAATCTGACCGCATTCTGAGCCACAAGACCCAGCAGGCTTGCCTCCTTCCACCCACTCCCTAAGCTCTGCTCTGGCTGAAGCCTTCTACTTTCAAAGGGACAGCCCAATCTCTTCCTCTGGTTATGTATCGACAAGCCTGATCTTTAAAGATACCCCTGCTCCTGGGGGTCTGCTCAGCAAACACAGAGCATCCGTGGCCTCCATGTTTGCCCTCTTTGACAAGCAGGACGAGCAGCTCTCTGGGAAGTGTTGCTGACATATTGATTGACTCTCTTGTCATGTTGATCCTCTGCCAGCCAATGAACATGGAAGGTTCTAAGTGGCACCCAGCAGGGCCCACACAGACTAATTACTATTTCAAACAGCCCCCATTCCAAGTGCCACTTTTCAAGGCACGTAATCTCCCTATCCTTGTGATTGCTGAAGAAATCTCAGCTACCTGCAACCAAGCGCACTCCGTTTCCCTCCCCTTGGCTCCCTCTGAGTATTTCTTTTACAGCCCATCTGGCCTGAAAGCACAGTAACTCCAATAAGAAAAATATCACCCTAACTCCAGTTGGGTTCATTCATTATTCTTGCTGAAGTCCAGGATTGGTGTGTGGTCTGTCCATCCTGCCATGGTTCATTTTCAGGACCCTGTGAAAGTTGTCTCCTGTTAGCCAGGGAGATGCATTCAGAGTTGGCTGCCTATTGAGTTTTTAGTGGCCCATTTCCCAGCTGCCACCTGGATTACTCAAGCTCCCCACTCCTGGCCCATCTCCGTCCCATCCTAGCTGACCCTTGGAGCCCCATTGTTCCAGTTGAGGGTCTCTGCAGAGCGGAGGCTGTCACATCATGATAAATTGTGCATTTTGGCTGTTGTGGGGGTGAGTAACATGAGGGAGAGGGCTTCCCAAACTCATTTCACTTCTGACCCTAAGAGGGTCTGAACCCGACCTTTTGGGATAAGCTGCTAGAGCATTCATGTTGTGGGCAGGGGGACCACCCCACTGCATCCAGGATCTCCTGTTAGGTAAAATGTAAGTTCCAGAGGCCAGCGTTTACCCGAAATGTTGAGGTGAAGAAGTACTAACGTTGCCTCCTCTGAGGCTTTTCAGCTTTCTACGGCTGGCTCTGATAATGTATCAAAGTTGGAGACATTATGACATGAATATTTAAAGAGCTGGTTTTTTATTGCTCAACAAAACAAATGGAGTGTTCCTAAATATGCATTTTTCTTGGCTGGGATTTAGAAAGGACCCCTGCCCAATAAAACTTAAAGGAATGTGCAGAGACCTGTTACATAAAAATGACATTTTCCCACTGTCCTTACAAGTGAATGTATCAGTCAAAGTCGTCTTGGATATGCTGCTATAACAAAGAATCTCAGATTCATCTTACAACAGTAACAGTTTATTTCTCACTCATTCTGTATCTCATCACTGGTCAGCTGTGGCTCTGACCCATGTTAGCTTCACTCAAGACCCAGCCTAACTGTGACAAAGGAAAAAGAAGTGTGACAAAGTATGTGCTGGCCAAGTCACATGGCCACACCTGAATTCAACAGGGTAAGGAAATAGAACCCCCCCTCAGGAAGAGGTACTGAATATAGTAGACAGTCATTCATCAACCACAGTGAGATTATTATGAATTTTGAGACAGAGACAAGTTTTTCTGAGACTCCATTGCCCATAGAACCTGTAACCAGATCACTATGAAATATGAAGCTGATAACTTCCCACTGTAATCTCCCTCTGACTCTCCTTTCCTCATCTGTGAAATGGGGATTTGTAAAAACAGTATGAGGGCAGTGTCTGACCTCCTCTGACTTCACAAGGGGGAAGGAGAATCAAGATCAATAGCCCAAGGGTGATTCCTATGAGGCGGGGGTCAGACATGCCTCGTCTCTCCACCATTTTTACCGATTCTGACGTTGTTATGGATTGAATTGTGTCCCCTAAAAATGTGTGTCAACTTGGCTAGGCCATGATTCCCAGTGTCATGTGATTGTCCACCATTTTGTCACCTCGTGATTTTCCGGTATGTTATAAATCCTACCTCTATGATGTTAATGAGGTGGAATTAGCAGCAGTTATGTTAATGAGGCAGGACTCAATCTACAAGATTAGGTTCTGTCTTAAATCAATCTCTTTTGAGATATAAAAGGGAGAAGCAAGCAGAGAGACAGGGGGACCTCATACCACCAAGAAAGTAGTGCCAGGAGCAGAGTGTGTCCTCAAGACCCAGAGTCCCTACACTGAGAGGCTCCTAGACCAGGTGAAGATTGAAGACACGGACCTTCCCCCAGAGCAATAGAGAGAGAAAGCCTTCCCCTGGAGCTGGTGCCCTGAATTCGGACGTCTAGCCTACTAGACTGTGAGAGAATGAACTTCTGTTTGTTAAAGCCATTCACTTGTGGTATTTCTGTTATAGCAGCACTAGATAACTAAGACAGACACCAACTATCTCTCCCACGGCACTCTCTACTTCTCTGCTGGGTTCGATAATTCATTGTAATGGCCACACAGAATTCACAGACAATGCTCATGATTATGGGGTTTATTAGGGAAGTAACAGGTTACAATTCTGGCTCAGGAACACCCAAGGATACAGTTCTTCCATCAGGACAGCCTATTCCCAGCCATGCTCACAGACATGCCTCTCCCTGGCCCTAGGCCTCTGCCCAAAGGCACTCAGCTTTCTCTCTCCACAGTCCAGAGAGCCCACCATAACGTCTCCTGCTGCAGGGTCTCTGCTGCCAGGTCTTTCCTGCCACCGCTTCTCACAGTCTTCAGGGTTACAGCTCACTCTCTCAGTCTCCTGGTTCCAGGAGCTTCTCAGCACAGGGATCCTGGGTCCAAGGGATGTGCTCTGTTCTTCCTCGGTGGTGGTGGGGACTTCTCTCTCCCGCCTCTTAGGTGGCTCATTTCAAGCCTAGCAGGATAGCAAAACTAACTAATCCCTTTGGTGGGCCATGGTTACCCTATCACACCCACCCACTGCCATTGAGTCAATTCCGACTCATAGCGACCCTATAGCACAGAACTCCCCCATAGGGTTTCCAAGGAGCAGCTGGTACATTCGAACTGCCAGCCTTTTGGTTAGCAGCTGAGCTCTTAAACACTGCACCACCAGGGCTCCACCCTACCACATAGTCCTGCCCAGTCACTTTAGTGGGAGTTATAAGACTATGGCTAGAAAGGCCACACAAAAGTGATCCATCACACCGCAGGCCACCCCCTGGCTTTTCTAGCCATGGTTCTTTCATATTTGGAGGATAACTTCCCCTCTCAATCATTTTACCAGTCCAAAACAGTCATTAACAGTTAGTCCTGCAGGAGGGCAAAGAGTCCTCAGGGCGAGGTTACTCAGGTACCAGCCATTCAGGTCTGCTGCAGGTTTCCAGCTGATCTGGTCAGGTTCTCCGAAAGTCATCTTGGCTTCACTCTTTCTGGCCTCTGATAACATTTAACTGAGAGAAGATTATTCCCTTGCTCAGAGACTCATGAAGTATCAGCATAGCAAAACCTTTAAGGGGTTTAGGTCCAGCCACTGTACTCGAGCTGTGCACAGTGCCTCCCTCTTAGTCCACTCTCTCACACATCTTCCCCCATGCTGTTTTTACAGGATTGTAATAGCGCCTACCTCAAATATGAGCCATGAGTCTTAGTTAAGATAGAGTCTGTAGGATCTCAACTATAGTGCCTGGCTATAGAACAGGTTCAATGATTGGCAGCAGGTATTGATGTTGCACTGTTGTTAGCTACCTTTGAGTCAACTCCCACGCACGGCGACCTTGTGTACAACAGGACAGAACATTGCCTGGTCCTGCACTATCCTCACAATCGCTAGCATTTTCAAGTCCATTGTTGCAGCTGTTGTTTCAATCCATCTCATTGAGGGGGTTCCCTTATCCTCACTGGCCCTCTACTTCACCAAACATAATGTCGTCCTCTAGTGATTGAGCCCCCCTGTTCAAAGCAAGCAAGTTGGACAGTATTCTGTTGTGATCCATAAGATTTTCACTGAGTAATTTTTGGAAGTAAATCACCAAGCCTTTCTTCCTAGCCTATCTAAGTCTGGGTGACCCTGCTGGTATTTGAAATAGTGGTGACATACCTTCCAGCATCATAGCAAAACGCAAGCCACCATATTTCAGTAAACTGACTAATAATCAAAATAGTCCTGTCTTTGCAGACCTGTCCATGTTTAGCCAGCATGGTTTTATTCCATCCTTTATGCCTCTGCATTATGTATTTTTTATTTATAAGATTATAATGTCCTACAATCCAACTTCCCGATAGACATTTATTAAGTGCCTGGTATATTCATGACACTATGCTAGATCTTCCAGGGGTTTCAGATATGTAGCATCTTTCTTGCCCTTAAGGAGCCATTATTCTACCCATAAAGAGAAACCTTTATGAAGGGAGGAATTAATTGAGAGACTTATTTCTCAGCCGAAGCCATAGAGCAAAACCTGTAGCAGAATAAGAAACAGGGTTGTCATTAGTCAGGAAATTTGTTTATTCCACCACTTCCCTGGGTCTTTCTCCTAAGGACACTTAAGTCCTTCCCACAGGCCAAAAAGATGTCCTCATTTTCTTACTCAAGTAAGAGAAGGACTGGCTGATCCAAAAAAAGTATAAACAAAAGTCTATTTCAGACATTCTCCGAAAAACAAGAGAAGGTAGATATACCCCTGATAGAATTCTCACTTATTTACTTAAAGTTCAATTCAACAACAGAAAATCTGCCCAAACTTGAGTTTCATTTGTGTTGCATTGCTTCTGCTGGGAGGACAGATCTCATGCGCAGATCTGGCTTTTCCCCTCTTCCCATCTCCATCTCACTTTCTTATTTATCCTTTCACTTCTGGGAGTTGTCTGAGAGGTGGCGTGTCTACTCTGACCCCAACCCTTTTCACCCCAGCTGAAGTTTGCTTGTTTTCAGAATATATATATTTTATATATATATAAAGAGATTCTCTAGAACCCAAAACAAAAAGGGGAGCAGAAGGGAAGGCATCTTTGGAAACAGAGAGAACACAGGCTCATGAATGTCCTCAATCTGTTCAGTAAGGTGATTGTTTGCTTGCTATGCTCCCAAAGGTGACGACTGCAATATGTTCTGCACCTTAGAATGACAAGATGGAGCACTAGAAGAGGAGACCATTGTTGACAAGAGTTTTCACATTAATGGGGCACTGGGGAGGTTGTCATCTTTGCCTGATGGACCCACATCAAAAAAAAAAAAAAACCCAAACCCGTTGCCATCTAGTCGATTCCGACTCATAGCAACCCTATAGGACAGAGTAGAACTGCCCCGTAGAGTTTCCAAGGAGCGCCTGTGCATTCAAATGGCCGACCTTTTGACTAGCAGCCGTAGCACTTACCCACTATGCTACCAGGGTTTCCAACATGAAAATCAAAGCTTTGTTAGGCTCGGGCCCCAGCTGCACCTGTAATACCTGTCTGTGTCTACCTGAAGTCACAGAAACACCCTCCTCTAAAGAATGGCATCTCCAGGCAGAAGCAGCTGGCTCCAGGCAAGCCCCGATAACCCAATAGGATCATTAAAAAAAAAAAAAAATCATTTTAAAATAGCTAATTCCTTGGCTCCCTTCACCTGGTAATTACAAATCAGAAGCTATCGTTATCTCAAAGCAGCCACGATTAGTTCTCATTTCCTGACCTCTGTGCAGTGAAAATATGTCATTATTTCAGGCAATAGAATCTGGTCTCTTCAAGTAAGTGACCTACATATAATGGATAAACTACAGGAGAAAATTAGGTGTTACCTTGACGGAAAGTGTACAGTAAATGTCACTTATGCTTGTTAGTATTTATCATCTCAGATACCTGCAAACAGTGGGACTCGCACTTCGGATTAACGTATAGAAAGGAAACGTGGTTCTGAGACCAGGACGTGTGTAAGAAAAAAGGTGCGTGCATTTGCACATGAACACCCAGCCACCCTAATCAGGGGCCATCAGTCTGAGCTGCGTTGTTTGAAGATCGGTTTTCAACCTTAATAGAATGCAGCCTGACTTTAAGTGGTGGTGGGCATGCAGAATTAGTTGCTGTGTGAACCATTTCCTAAGCATTGTTAATTGCATTTCCTGTGGTTCGTTTTTTCTCCCATCCCTGCATCAAACTACAAACCTCTCCCTGTCAACAGCCCTTTCTTGCCCACACTGCAGGAAACGTAGCAAAAGCATCAACCTGTGTCCAGTTGAAATGCCAGACAGATACGGACAGTTATTGTTGGATGGGAAATATGCTGGGGAATCCACTCCGGATTTATTCACAAACAGAGCATTTCTTAGATGGGGCTTTGGAAGAATAGAGGTGTTTGGAGTTTGTCTGTTATTCTACTCAGTAAGAACAACTCACCAACAACCGTCAGAGATGGGGTATATTGCACTTGATAAACTAATTGCGGGTACAGAGGAAGAGACAAGGAGAGAGTTAACAAGGAAGTTTGTGTTTGAAGGTTGAAGTGCACGTGGAAGTAAAATAAGAGTTCTACAGGTGTGCTTATTTCCTTAGCAAAGACAAGGCAACGAGTCAGAAATCTTTATCTTATTCTATAAGCTGGTACAAGGGGCAGTTCAGTCGCAGAGCTCTCACCTTCCATGCAGGAGATCTGGGTTCAATTCCTGGCCAGTGCACCTCAAACGTAGCCACCACCCATCTATTAGTGGAGGCTTGTGTGTTGCTATGATACCGAACAAGTTTCCACAGAACTTCCAGGCTAAGACAGACTACTTCTAAAAATTCTGAAAATTGGATCACAATGGTCCAATCTTGTTATGCATGGGGTTACCATGAGTCAGCAGGTAACAATACCAATATATACTGGTAAAGTGTGTGTGTGTGTGTGTGTGTGTGTGTGTGTGTGTGTGTGTGTGTATGTGTTTATTTGTGAGAGAGAGAGAAACAAAAAGCCTGAGATTGAGAGAGAGAGAAGTAGTAATATTTTCAAGGAAGGACCCCCTTTCCCGCTCCTTGAGCTTTTTTTACAATGTGCTGAATGCTGTCAACTTATGAATATGAAGTGGAAAAATATTCTTGAAGTTTAAAATGGTTAACTAGTTTGGGAGGTGAGCTTTAAAATGGGCCAATACAGATGCAGACACTGGTAACTCCATGGGTATTTCGGTGAAGATACAGTCAGACTGTAGGCTGGCACCATTTGGGTAGCCTCATTTGGAAACTGATTTACATTTTGAGGAAAACCATCCTTGTCAATGCCTCTAGACAACCAGTCTGAAAACAACCCTGCCCAGAGTGTGGAAAAGGATGGATGGGATGGACCGGTCCCCTTAAGGTGACTGTGATTCCAAAGGTACATTTTGCCCTGTGTAGTAGAACTGTTTGGAAGATCTGGGCTTTGTTTTCTCCTCCTTCCTCCACTCACCACAGGGGATCCTCTCCCCCTGAGGCTGTAGCAGCAGCATGGAAGGGGAGACCTAAGTGCCCAGATCAACCTGTTTTCAGTATTTCTACTCCCTGCGGCCTGGGGCAAGCCGTTTTTGAACTGCAGCTTCCTTAAAAGGCAATGGCTTGGAAAAGGCACCTGGCCCTCCCCTTGACATTTGCATTGCTGAATTATCTATTCATATTTTCATTACTTTGTCTCTCCTGCAGCAATGCATCTGCTCGGACTCAATTGGCAACTCCAGCCGGCAGATGGACACACCTTTAACAATGGGATAAGGACCGGCTTACCAGGAAACGATGATGTGGCAACAATGCCATCTGGAGGCAAAGGTGAGGTTACAGCTGCTGCTTGCCCCCTTGAGGTCACAGGAAAATTCAGAGCTCTCGCCAGCCGGTTCAGGCTTTCTAATCCGAATCTTGGAAGGTATGCAAAAAGGAGAAGAAAGGTGGGGGGAAAGCTTTGCCTTTCATAGGTGCCCTCGTTAAAAGCTGTTTGCTGTTCCTGTCTGTTAGCTGTGTTTGGCTGGAGTCGCTTGGAGCTGGCGCTGTGCCTGCTCCGAGCAATGTGCATACCTATGCTATCTACAGCGACTGGCACGGGCTGGAGCTACTTGAAAGCCTCCCAAGGCCTGGGCGGGAGCAGCAGTCACAGCAGCAACAGCAGCAGCTGGAGTGGCAGCAGCAGCAGCAGGAGAAAGTCCTGCCTAATCAGAAGGCAGAGAGCAGCAGGCAGCGCGTGCCACTAGACTGGAGCCCTCTCCCGAAAGGAGAGATGCAGCCTCCCTAGGGAGGAAGCACCGCCTGGCAAGGCATGAAAGAGAAAGACTCGGTGCTGTTCTGCTTTTGCAGAGAATAGAAAGGAGTTTTGACAACTCGGGAACAAAGCTTCGCTTCTCAGAACAGTGAAGGGGACAATAGAAATGTTTATTGAATCAGTCAGGCAACTGTATTCTTGCAGGAAAAAAAAAATAGGTGCTAACAAGGTGCTAAGAAGGAGGAGAGAAAACAGAACCTTGGGGAGGTGGGGACAGGGAACAATCAAAAGACCATAGCAGCCATTGGCACAATTAGCTGCCTGGCACATGGCAGGGTATGCTTCATTCAGGGTGGAAGTCACCAACGGAAGAGACTGCATTGAAGAGTTTCTCCAGATTGAATTTTCCACTCTGCTTCTTAGCATATATAGCCAGTCGACCTCCACATTTCATAAAACACCCCACAAAGATATTTCTAAACAGGGAAAAGAAGAAGCACTTATTGCTCATATTCTGTACCAGCAGGTCTCTGGGTAGAGTAAATGGTTAAGCACTCGACAACTAGCCAAAAAGTTGATAGTTTGAACCCACTCAGAGGTGCCTTGGAAGAAAGGCCTGGTGATCTGCTTCCAAAAAGGTCAGAGTCCTGAAAACCCTATGGGGCAGTTCTACTCTGCACACATGGGTTCACCGTGAGTCAGAATTGACTTGATGGCAACAGGCTACTCCGTACTAGGCTTAATATTGTGTAATTTCAACAACTCATTTCCCAAAAACTGAGGCCCAGAATATTTTAGAAATTTACTCTAAATCTAACAAGTAACCAAAAACCAAACCTCTTGCAGTTTAATTGGTTCCAACTCACAGCGACCCTACAGGACAGAGTAGAACTGCCCCATAGGGTTTCCAAGGAGCAGCTGGTGGATTTGAACTACCAACCTTTTGGTCAGCAGCCATAGCTCTTAACCACTGCACCACCGAACTCAGTTCTGAGCCCTGTGTGATGCCCACTAGTCTTTGGGCAAGACGTTGGAGTTTTCCTTAGATAGAAAATTTGCCAACTAACAGTGGAAGGTGACACCTACTCCTTCCCACTCTCTCCTCTTTATAAACTTGCTCAGAGAAGATTCTAGAATTCGTCTGCCCTTAGAGCTGTACATTAGTCATTATGAGATGCTAATATTGCTTAAATTATTCTCACTAGAGCTGTCCTAATGCTTCAGGTATGACTATTTTGTCTTTTTACCCATTCCTTAAGAATCGCTATACTCATCTGTCATAATCATAACACTAAATTACCTTTAAGTAAGCATGAAAGAGTTATCTGAAGATGAAATTATACGCTTTCTATTATCAGGTAAGAAAAACTAGATGTAAAAATGATCACTATATTTTGCCTTTAACTGACCATGTTCTGCCTTAACTGACCAAAAAGCTAGGAGCCAAATTTATTGGCCTCAGATTTGTAATCTGTTCACCTCCAGCTCTTAACACCATCTGTTCCTTTGGTTTCCTTTATGGAAATGAATTTCAGTCGGGGACAGTTTTGCTACACCCCCCTCCAGGGGACATTTGACAATGTCTGGAGACATTTCGATTGTTACATTTGGGGGGGGTGCTACTGGCATGTAGTGGATAGAGGTCAGGGATGCTGCTAAACATCTAACAAGGCACGGCTCCCCGCAATGAGGAATCATTCCGTCTAAGATGTCAGTAGTGCGGCTTGTAAGAAATGCTACTTTAGGGGTCTCTGTTATGTTTTATCCATAAATGTCCTTTATAAGTTAGTATTACACTGTCCTTTAATAAAAATGCCATATACACATTTGGAAGTGAATATGCATGACCTATCATCAGGCAAAGGAAGCCTGGTTGCCCAGTGGTTGAGCCTTCGGCTGGTAACTGAAAGGTAGGCAGTTCGAACCCACTGGCTGCTCCTCAGGAAAAAGATGTGGCAGTCTGCTTCTGTAAAGATTACAGCCTTGGAAACCCTGTGGGGCAGTTCTACTCTGTCCTGTAGGGTCACTATGAGTCAGAATCGACTTGACAGCAAAGAGTTTGGTTGTTTTTTTTTTTTAATCATCAGGCACAGTGGTGTATTTTATACGTGTATACATCCTGAAGTTATATCCAGACACATTTTCCATAGTATCCTTCACAGATGTGATACGCATTGGCCTCCGTAAATGAGATCGGCCATGCCTCCCGTTCGGGAGTAAGTTTCAATGCCAACTCCTACCCCGCTTTGGCATCCCACACCAGCACAGGCAGAAAGCAGGAAGAAACTCTTGTCAGAGAACAAGTCTTAACCAAGAGTATGATCGATGTCTCTAATCAACAAATGAAGAAACATTTTCCATTGCATCTTTGGAAAGACCTGAATTGTTTCCTGCAGGTGCAACATGCTTTTGCAAATGTTGTGTAAGTCGTATACCATCATCAATTCAGATATTTTACAAATGAGTTATGAGACACAAAACGTTTGCAAAATCATTGTCCAGTGAGTTTTGCCAATTGGATACTCATGAAAAAGTGTGAGAATTTAAAATTATTGAAAGTTGAAATAAAACCCAAAACATTTCCTTTCTGAACACTAAAATAGTACTCTTCTGATGACTTGGTGCAGTGGTCAAATGATAAGGCTGCTAACCAAAAGGCTGGCAGTTTGAATCCACCGGCTGCTCCTTGGAAACCCTATGAGGCAGTTCTACTCTGTCCTGTAGGGTCGCTGTGAGTCGGAATCGACTCGATGGCAACGGGTTTGGTTTTTTGTTTTGTTTTGTTTTGATGACTGAAGATCATCACATCTCTTCGTAAGCTGCTTTCAAGTTTGGGTTATAAAATGACTCGAAAGATTTTTGTTTTCTCAACACACACCTAACTCTTTGAAGGGAAAGTGACCTGAGGTTTGAATTTCTTTACCCAGTGACCTCCCTCTTCCCCCTCCCCAATTCTATACATTGAGATAACCTGAATCAATTCCAATTGACTACTTTTCCAGTGTTTCAAAGAGGCAATCAAGGTATATTGGCAATAAGTTGATTAAATAACACCCTCCTTTTTTTTTTTTTTTTTTTTTTGTGGTATACGATAATCCTTTGCTCTGGTAATGTTCTAATCAAGATACACCACGCATTGCCAGGGAGGTTAATCTTATTAAGCAATGACTGGGTAAGTATCCTGCAGGAGCAAATTAAAATGTAAGCAAAACACCGGCATGTGAGTCCCCTCTAAGATGGCACATCAATAGAGATTTCATTACTGGGTCGTTAGGAGTGTTTACATTCCACAGGTTTGGAAGGGAGTCTAATAGACAGGGCAGCCTACACTCTCTGATATGTTAGTGGAAACAAAGCACTTGATTAATTAGTTGAGAGAGTATGTTCTTTGGGCTTTGTCTTCCTTTCGCTTTTCCATTTGTTGTTATTCACGGCTTTTTTTTTTTTCCTCTCTCTCTCTCTCTCTCCTCTCTCTCTTTCAATTAAGCCTTAATGTGGTTGGTGGTTGGGTTTCACATCAAGAAAAGCCAGCACACGCATGCCAGAATCACTCACCATCTCACATGTATTTCTACTTTAAAAGGAATGAACTCATAAATCTTCACTACAAGGGCACGGAGCACTTTTTCTACAGATCTCGGATTAGATAAGCCTTGAGAACAAAGGTTCAATACAGGATTCTGACCTGCTCAGATAGCATAAGGGAATCCAGTTTGATTGGTCAGGCCCAGAGGGCAAGGTATACGAGAGCTTTTAAAGGACACATAGTATGCACCCAATTTGTGCACTGATTTTAAGAAAAAATTAACTCCCAAGTAGAATTTATGGATCATTCTCAAAACCTATCACTCATTTTAAATTCATGGTGCCCACTACATGAGAGGTCATCAAACTATGATCCATGGACCAAAATCAGACAGTCACCAGTTTCTATAAAAAAAGATTTATTGGAACACAGCTTGGAACACAGCCATGCTCATTCACTTGCGTATTATCTGTGGCTGCTTTTGCACTACAGTGACAGGCTTATAGTTGCAACAGAGATTGTATGACATGCAAAGCCAAAAATATTTACTATCTGGCCCTTTACAGAAAAAGTTTGCTGATTGCTTTACATAATTCCCAAATCCATTTCTATGTTCCTAGAACTTTCCTGTAACAACACAAATTTTAGAGAGAAGGAACCCTGGTGGCACAGTGGTTAAGAGCTCAGCTGCTAATCAAAAGGTCGGCAGTTCGAATCCACCAGCCGCTCCTTGGAAACCCTATGGGGCAGTTCTACTCTGTTCTATAGGGTCGCTCTGAGTGGGAATGCACTCGACAGCAATGGGTTTAGAGAGAGAAAAGGAGCCCTAGAGGCGCCGTGGTCAAAGCACTCTGCTGCTAACCGAAAGGTCTGTAGTGTGAACACACCAGCCGCTCTAAGGGAGAAAGATGTGGCAGTCTGCTTCCATAAAGATTTACAGGCTTGGAAACTCCATGGGGCAGTTCTGCTCTGTCCTACAGATTGCTATGAGCTGGAATCGACTTAACAGTTTGGTTTTTTTGGTTAGAGAGAGAAGATCAAACTCCCAGTATATCAGGGTTTTTTTCCTTCTTGATGAAGTGCAGATTATAATATATTCTTGGTAACTCGATACTCAAAGATCCTCTATCGTATAGGACTCTGGAGTCAGTCTGGCTGGATTCAAACACCAGCTCCCATCACTTAGCATCTATGTGACCTTAAACAGGTCATTTACACCTCTGATTCCTCATCTGTAAAATGGTGCTGCCTCATAAGCTTGCTATTCAGAATAAGAGATAATCCTTATAAAACACTGTGGTGGTATCAAGCACTTACTAAGCAATCCATGAATATCAGTTGTTGTCACTGATGTCATCATTACATCTTTCAGTTGCTCCATTTCACAAGTCTCCTAGGGCTGCCATTTTTTATGAAATGCTGTATTTTCCAAAGGCGAAGACTGCCTTCAGAATGTCAAGATAGACAATAATAATAGCTCTTCGTCTTTTTCTTTTACCTTCTAAGAATTAAAACAAACCCCAGTTGAGGATTTCTTCCCAAGCATTTGCTTGATGAGGTCAGTAGGAAGTAGGACTTCCCATTCAACAGAGCCAATGTGCAGAATAAGCTGGCCTGCTCCCCACAGCATTATTTGTCTTGCTGCAGCTTGAGCTCTATCACTGCCAGCCTGTCTGTTTTAAACCCCACCATTCTCGGTTTATAACTCAGCTGTAAACATTTATTTATGCCTGGAGCACATTTCTTTCCTACCCTTTGAAAAAAAAAAAAATCAGAATTTCCAGATGGTATGCAAGTTCGAAAAAAATGGCAAAGACTATTATTCTGTTTAGAAACATGTTTTTCTACACTTGCCCTTTCAGCAGAAACTTCATAATGATTTTTACTAGTTGGCTTAATGCATGGTACTGGGAGCCAGATTAGCAGGGAGGCTGGTAATTCCTCCTCTGGCTCCAGTCAGCCTCTCAATGAACACAGCCCAGGGTTTCAAAATGATCACTTCCCTATATGGGGCTTTCTCAAAGTCAGTGAAGTTTCTAGAAGGGCAAGGAGTCATTATGTTTGAGCCAAACATCACAATACATGAAAAGACTGCATGTCTACTGGCAAATATGCCAACTATCTATGCACCAACGAAATTGTTTCCTCATTCTGGAGGCCATATTGTTCCACCATTTTTACAGATGGTGTTATGGACCGAACAGTGTCCCCCAAAAAGATATCTTGAAGTCCTAACCCCCAATACCTGTGAATATGACCTTGTTTGAAAATATGGTCTTTGAAGATGTTATCAGTTAACATGAGGTTATATTAGACACCAGTCTAGTAAGACTGGTGTCCCTATAAAAGGGACACAGAGAGACAGACAGAGGAAGGGCAGCTATGTAAAGATGTATCTACAAGGCAAGGAATACCGGGCGCTACCATAACCCGGGAAAGACACAAAAGAAACTTCCCCTAGAGACTCTGAAGGGAGCATGGCCCACATTGATTTGGACTTTGGCCTCCAGACAATACATTTCTGTTCTTTAAAGCAGTGAGCTCTTTAAACCCACTTTGTGGTACTTTGTTACAGCAGCTCTAGGAAACTAATGCAGATGTGTACCACTTAGGAACATCGCATTGGAGGAGAATTCTTGGTTTCTGATTGCCATTCACAAGCCCATTCTAAGCTGTATAGCTTCTGTTGTATACAGCATCATTGTTGCTTAACATAGGTATTAATAATGGCATCCAGTTTCCCTCCCACTGCATAGGCCCTTACTCTCACTGGCCACACTTTCTTTCAGAGCTGTCTTGCACAGGTAAAAATCCTTCCCCCAACCATCTGGTCTCTGATACCTGCTTGGATACATACGTCTTTGAATCTCCCTCATAATTAGCACAGCCAGCTTAGTGGTTAGATGTGGGGCCTCCAGAATCCCTCCAACATAGCTTTCAATCCTCACTGCACCACTTAAGCTATGTGACCTTAAGCAAGTTGCTTTACCTCTGTGAACCTCAGTCCTCTCATCTGAAGAATTGGAAAAAATCATAAAGGTGTCGGGAGATTATGTGGCAAGTAGTAGCCCGTCATTAAATTTTAGCTGCTTTAACTAATACTAATAAACTGATGTGGAAGCAAGTTTCACCTGAACTGCCCCATGTATAAATATTTGACCACTTTTATCTAAGGCTGTAAATTGAGGTTTCAAAAGATACATTTCCTTTCTTCTGGCGCCTGAGGGCTTCTTTTGCTGCTCTCTTTCTACGGGTTCCAGTTGTAGGGTTAACGTTTTGATTATGGCCCTTTCTTCTCTTTGGAAGTGTGCATTTATTGCTAAAATCTGACCTCTGAGCACTGAGTTTGCTGTGTTCCAAAGGTTCTGGTAGGATGTGTTTTCATTTTCATTTGATTCTATAAATTTTTTTCTTCCATCCTTAATTTCTTCTCTAACCCAGTAGTTTTTGAGCAAGGTGTTGTTCAGTTTCCATGTATTTGATTTTTTTTTCCTTGCTTT
>NW_004443947.1:12436524-12446354 GCF_000243295.1 Trichechus manatus latirostris | reverse complement strand
ATTTCCTTCCTAATTTCTTGAAGAGTTCTGTATATTAATCTTCTGTATTCTGCCTCTGGTAACTCCAAGAAATTTTCCTCCTCTAGAAAATTTCTAGATTCTTTATTTTGGGAGCTTCCTGAAGCCCGCATGGATTGCCTCTTTATGTGATTTGATATTGACTGTTGTCCCCAAGCCACCAATAAGTTATTTATTTATTTTATGTTTGCTTACTATGTCCTAGCTTCTTGTTTTGTTTTGATATGGCCAAATAGGCTGCTTATATGAGCTAGTTTGATTACTGACACCTTTGAAGCTCTAATGTCCTGCCACCAGGTGGTTAGATGTGTTACTAGGTATGTGAGCTCAGGAGTCTGCCCACTCCTTCTGTATGGATTCAGCTCAGGTGTCCAGGTAGATAGCCACCACATGTGTGGTGTAGGCTCTCACTTACAGTCCTAGACAGGCATGGGTGATTGGTGTAGGCACAAGCATCTACCTGCAGCAAGGTGATACACTCTGAGCAAGGCAGGGTCTGATGGCTGCCCCTGAGTGTCCAGGAGGAAGGCATGTCCCTCTTCCCTAGAGCGCATAGGTGGGTGGATTTTGCTGCTGGACTATGAGCACTTAATGCTGTTGGCTGTAAGGACTGGGGGGCATCTCTTATTCATGGGCCCCTATTGCAGGTGGCTAGGTGGCATGGGTGGAGCCACAAGCCCTCAGGCCCCTGATGTGGTTAGGTGAGACTGTGCTTAATGGGCAGGGCAGTGTCAAATGTCAAGAACCTGCCACTTCGCGGTTCAAACAGTTGAAGTTAGAGTTCTGGTATATACCCTGTTGTACTGTGGTAATGAGGGCCTACACTGTTGAGATGGGCCCACACAAGTCTATGCGGGGGAAAAGTCACTCAAAGTCCATGGATCCCTTATGCGTGTGCTTAGGCAAAGGAGCTATGCCTACCCTGGGTTCCTGGCTTAGGGAATCTGGCCGTTTATTTTTTCCCCTGTTTGTTAATTTGTTCAGTCTCCAAGGCAGGGAGAATGGCTCTGGGCACATGACGGATCCTACTTCTGGTCCAGGGTACTCGGCAATTGCTGAAGCCAGTCCGGGACCCGGTGCAGAGCAGGGAGCGGGGAGGTAAATGGGAGAGAGGTTTTTCCCTAAGAGTGGTGTTTTTGGTCCGTGCAGTAGGCCATACATAAGTACTTATCTTTCGCCGGATCAAGGGCTATTTCTCAGTGGTTCTGGGTGGCTGTGTAGACTCTCTAGCTCTGGGTCTCTCCCAGGGTGGAAAACACGCCTCTCGAGCACAGCTGCTTGCCTGCCTCACCGGTCACCCATGAACTGCTCAGATCTGAAGGGCTCAGGCTCTCACCGGGTCAGGTCTGGCAACTCCTCACTGCTTCCAAAGCATCTCTCCTTCCCCCTGCCACTCAGTCCGGTTCCTCAACTCTGCCTTTGATGTTCAGGGCTCCCAGGTTGCCATATATAATCGAATCACTTATTTTTTGGGGTCTTTGTTGTAAGAGGGTCCACTGGAAGTGTCTGACTACTCCACCATCTTGGCCCCGCCTCGTTTCAAAACATATAAAGGCCACATGTGTTCCCAAGAGCTGAAGAAATGTATAAAAATTACTGTTGCTGTGTAATGCTGTGAATAGCATCACAGAAGCAGTGGCTCTCAGGATAGAAATCTATTCCTGAAGAATAGCCAGCCAACAGCAGCGTGAAGGCTGACAAGCTGTATTCTTGGACAGTAAATCTAAGGTCCTTAGGAGAATCTTTTCACTTATCTCTTGGTTAAACAGAACCCTCAGATGGTTGTCCTGATTCCCAAATAAATGGAAATGAGGTGTAATGACTGGAGCAATATTCTGAATTCAACTTTATTTGCGATAGATAAAAATATGTGAGGCAGAATAATCTGCAAGGCAGATTTATGCCAAGGTGCCTCCCGAGTTTGGTTAAGTTGAGAAAATATTAATACGAGGCTTCATTTCCAGGGTATGACTATGGCTCTATTTCCTTTATCACTTGTTTGGGGAATAGTTTCACTGTTTCCGTAAATGAATTATGGCAACATTTTCTGAAATGATTAGTTCCTAATGTGGCTATGGAAGGCTGTCATTTTGCTCAATATCAGTCTTATTTAACTGGTTGAAAATTTAGGTACATGCTTTTGAAATAGGCAATAGCTTCACATTTACATGAGCAATCTTCCGTAGAGTTAGAGTTGGAAGATCCTGTAAAATTGATCATTAGATTGTTGCCTCTAAAAACCCAGAAATCTCATCTCTAAGCTGGAGATGAACTAGCCAGAACTATCGTTTCTTAAACATCTGCTTCTTAGGGCAAAATGATCATCACCTCTGCGTGTTCACTGTGAAGCTCATGGAACAAGCAAAACTAGAAAAGTTTAATATGGAAGCCCCAACTCTGGGAGATGTGGGCTGGACTCGATCTTGCTTGCCAGGACACCAGGCTCAGTCCTTACCCAGAACCCGGGGGTGGTGGCCAGACTGTCACAGGATGATTACAGAATGCAGCTGAATACATCCCCTGATGCCCCCAACTCAAGCCTAAACCATGTCCACGGGACCCTAGACTGCAGTTTACCTGGATGGGACTATGACATTCACCCCAGCTTTGATATTGACCCAGACTCCCTAATACTATAGTAGATGCTCAGTAAACATTTGCTTCATGAAAGTAGGAATGGATGACCCATCTAACATTGCTTGGGACATTCATTAATCATTGTTAAATAAATGTAATACAACTGCCATTCCCTAAAGCAGGCTGCTCGTGGTTGCCCACATGAGAAGCAGCTAGAACACAAATCGACACCCGCAATTTGGAGGGAATGCCCATGTGATTTTGTTTTCTCTGACCATGATACCTTTGTGTATATGTCATGTCGCTCTCTGTCTGCAGACATGCTGACTTCTCCCTGTATATTCATTTCTGCTGCACTGGAAAATGACTGCCTGTTTCACTTAGGCCCACCCCACCCCAAGGCCCTGTTTAGTTCATTGTGCCTACACCAAAAACAACAACAACAAACAAATTGCTGTCGAGTCAGTTCCAACTCATGGCAACCCCATGTGTCTGAGTAGGATTGTGCTCCATAGCACATGCCTGTGACCTTGTGGAAACAGATCCCAGACCTCTGGGTGGGTTCCAACTGCCAGCTTTTCAGTTAGTAGCTGAGTGCTTAGCCTTCCAGTTGGTAGCTGAGCACATAACTATTTGTGCCATCCAGAGACTCCTATATTTTAAATGAGACCATCAAAATGTTACCCTCTAAATCTGGGATGAATACTTACAGCTGTTGTTAGGTGACACAGCAACAGACAAGATAGAGGTAGAAACACCTACAAGTCAGATAGGACATGTATCACCTTATTTAATCCTCAGAAGCATCCCATTATACGGATGAGTAGAAAAACTCAGAAAGGAGTGGTGACTACCCAAAGTCACACAGCTAGTAATAATCAGAGGTGGGATTCAAACCTAGGGCTGACCAGCTCTACTGAGCAGCATTGCCTCCTCGAGGTCTCAGAACTTCTTTCATATGAGGATACCAACCCTGTACATAAAGAAAGAAAGCTTAATCACTTTGTTTTCTAGCTGCCTGTCTCTCATTGGCATCTGAGTAGAGATTAGCCATGTTGGCACGGCTGGGTGGAGCCTAGTTTCAAGTTCTTGCAGCTCAGGGGCTGACTTGGGCTGCTGCCCTCCTTGACTTTCTTAATAACAGCAGAGGCCCAAGCTCCTGGACACCCTGCCCAGGTACTTGGCCTCCAGGGATATAGGTGCTGAGATAGGTACCCCACTACCCTGTGGCTGCAGCAATTTACAAAAGCCACCTTTGCTTTTTCTTATCTTTTTTAAGACAGTGAGTGTTCGCACATTTTTTGTACATTTTTCTTTTTTCATTGTTTTTAAAATTATAGAAGTTACACATGCTCATTTTAAAGTTTTTTTGTAAGTTTACAGAAAAAAAAATCTTTTTTTTCTTTTGCTATAAGAACATTAGTGGGAAAATTAGCACATTTGAAAGAGGTTCGTAGATTAGATCTAAAACTCATCGCCGTCAAGTCCTTTCCGACTCATGCAACCCTATAGGACTGAGCAGAACTGCCTCAGAGGGTTTCCAAGGAGCGGCTGGTGGATTCTAACTGCTGACCTTTTTGTTAGCAACCGAACTCCTCCCCACTGTGTCACCAGAGCCCCAGACAGTGTTGCATCAATGTTAATTTACTGTTTTTGATAACTGCGCTGTGGTTCCAAAACAATAATATCCTTGTTTTTAGGAGAAACACATTAAAGTAGTTAAATAGGTAAAAGGAGCACCATGTCTATAACTTACTCTCAGAAGTTTCAGGAAAAATATAGAGAGATAGATAAGAGAATGATACAGCAAATATGTGTAACATTTGGGGAATCTGGGTGAAGAGTGGAAAACCTAGTGGCTCAGTGGTTAAGAGCTACAGCTGCTAATCAAAAGGTCAGCAGTTCGAATCCACCAGGTGCTCCTTGGAAACCCTATGGGGCAGTTCTGCTCTGTCCTATAGGGTCACTTTGAGTGAAAATCAACTCAGCAGCAACGGATTTGTTTTTTTTTGTTGTTGTTTGGGTGAAGAGCATACAGGAATTCCTTGTGCCATT
This sequence comes from Trichechus manatus latirostris, assembly GCF_000243295.1. Classification (NCBI taxonomy): domain Eukaryota; kingdom Metazoa; phylum Chordata; class Mammalia; order Sirenia; family Trichechidae; genus Trichechus; species Trichechus manatus. The sequence continues at coordinate 12,441,704 of NW_004443947.1, read as the reverse complement.
TGTGAAATTTTTGTCTAAATCGGAAATTAGTTCAAAATGAAACTGTTATGTATAAAAAAACCTGTTGCTGTCTGGCTGATTCTGACTCATAGCAACCCTATAGGATGGAGGAGAACTGCCCCATAGGGTTTCCAAAGAGCAGCTGGTAGGTTTGAACTGCCAACATTTTGGCTAGCAGCTGAACGTTTAACCACTGCACCACCAGGGCTCTGTTATATGTATATATGTATACACACATATATCTATGTGTATATATTAGTGGGGCAATATCTATATGGAGAAAGTGAAATCCTTCTTCACAAGTGGTCACTAACTGTTTAGCAGTGTGGATGGATGTCTTATGTTAAATCAGTTTGTTCAGCATGAATTCATCCTGTATACCAGCTAGCCATTAGGCTTCCTGATAACTTCCACAGTCCACTCACACACACACACACACGCACTCACTCACTCACTCACATACACACTCATGCATTCTCCATGGCATGTACCCAGGAATGACCCTCCTGGCTCACTCTGCAGATGTACAAGTAGACTAGAATGGGATGTCACTGAAGATGTCTTTGGGTCCAAAACTCTCTTATGTAGATAAAATCCTGAGACCTAGAGAGCAAGACTTGCCCAAAATTAGACAGCTATTCAGTAGCAAGGATGGGAGCTCATCATCAGAATATCTCATTCACAGCCCCCTTCTTTCCACAGAAGTTTTGAGGTTGTTAAGCATCAGGACTGGAACCCTTGACTTTGGGTTCTTAATCTAGAGACCTCCCCACTATGCTCCACCTTTCCTTGCTTGTTTATTTGTAAGATTTTACACAAAAGGTAAATTAAGTGTTTACTCATGTCTTTTCAAAAAGATTCACAAGGAAGATTCCTTTAAATAAGAAATTCCTTGTAAGTCTTTAAAAAGGTAGTCTTATTCTTTAAAAATTATTCCTTTTACATGCAGCTTTTAAGGGCAGATCTTCCTTAAGGCTCTCATTTCGCCCAGCAGTTGCAGGGGTTTTGTTAAAATAGCCATCAGATGGACAGGAAAGACTTGATCCCATTCGGCATCTATAGAGCGCCCATGGGTTGCCAGGTACACAGCACGGAGAACCCAGAGAAGAATCCACAGCTCTGCCTGACCTCAGTGTCTAGGGAGAGAGACTTAGGAAGACACACAAAATCGGTGACAGTGACTAACAGTAAGTGCTGCAGTAAAGTTAAGTGTAAATGCTATGGAAATACAAGAAAAGAAACTATTTGTTTGGTCTAGCACAGGGGGTGCCAGGAAAGGAGACCTTCAGCATGAAGGTGTATTTCAGTGCTAATCCATAAAGTTCAGGTGAGAGGCCATAATGGCTTCTAAAAGGTCTCACCAAAAATCAGTGGTGCCACCAGACCCTGACTCCCAGCTTTAAACATGTTCTCTTGGATACATCTATTCCAGAAGAATTCATCAGTCTCCGTTTCTCTCTCTCTCTCTCTGCACACACGAACATACATCCGTATCTATATCTATGTCACACACATACACAATTTGTTTTGTTTATTCTGGAAAATCCTCCACTTCAAAAAGAAAGCCAGATGCTTTCCTCTATAGTTTTATATTTTTTTATTTAAGGTAACCAGCTAGTATTTATTTTGCTATTATTATGTGTCAGGCACTGTGCTAAGCTTTCTTTGTGCACTTCCATTTATTATTGTTGCCATTTTACAGAAAAGGAACAGAGGCCCAGAGAGATTAAGCAAATTGCTGGAAGTCACACAGCAAGGAAAAAGCAGTCAGGATGTGAATCCAGTCTGTCTGGCTCTAAAATCTACTTCATCGCTTAGCTGCACTGCCTCATTTAGTGGGCGGGTCATGAGAGAGGAGCGTATGAAACTGTAAGAGGGGGTGTGGCTAGTAAGAAGGTAGCCTGTATGAATGGGTTCCAGTTGTCATTGAGTCAACTCCAACTCATGGTGACCACATGTGTGTCAGAGTAGAATTGTGCTCCATAAGGTTTTCAATGGCTGATTTTTCAGAAGTAGATTTCCAGACCTTCTTCTGCGATGCCTCTGCGTGAACTTGAACCTCTAGCCTTTCAGTTAGCAGCCAAGTGCGTTAACTGTTTATACCACCCAGGGTCTGTACATACTAGTAAACACCAGAAAGCCAACCTGTTGCCGTCAAGTTGATTGCGACTGTAAGCGACCCTGTAGGACAGAGTAGAGCTGCCCCACAGGGTTTCCTAGGAGTGGCTGGTGGATTCAAACTATCGACCTTTTTGGTTAGCAGCCAAACCCTTATTAGCAGCTGAACTCTTAGTATATACTGGTAGTAGCAGCTGATTTACTCAGGCCACTGTCCTGAAGTTGGGCTCTAGTAAAAGAAGGAGAATCCTAGTACTGTTAAAAAAAAAACTAACTCCTGAGACTTCTTCTCTGACCTCCTCCAGAGCAACTACGCTCTGGAGGCCTGTGCCCTTGCTCATCTCCAACGTCCACATTTGGCTTGACATTATCCACATCTGTTTAGGTTTTAACTGTAGATTAGAGGGCTCTTGAGTGCTGACTTCCTGCTTCTTTTTCATATCCTGTGATTAACCTAGCAACCCCTGAAAACCCGAAAAAGGTGAAGGAAAACCCATCTTAAGTTTAAAGACAAATAATTCCTTTAAAGGTCTTTTTTTTTTTTTTAAGTGCATTTACTTAACTTGTTGCCACACTGTGATTGCTGGGGTTGCTTTCAGTCCCTACCAGAGGCCCCCAAACTATGCTTCCCCAGGAGCTTCATTGTTGTTGTTGTTTTATCCCATCCCTTTGTGAGTCCTTTTTGTTTTGAGGTTTTTTTTTTTTTTTTTGGTCTGTCAGAAAAGCAGCAGTTTCAAGTAAAAATTAGTTTCAAAGTTATATTAATCAAAGCTTCTGATCAGCTTGCTACAACAAATGATTCCCCTTGGACAAGTCATTATTTCAGCAAAACTTTCACATAAATAATAGTCTTACCCTTAAGACTCTCTTACACTATTACAGGTAATCATAACGATAGCTATTTTTTATTTAGTACTTATTTTGTGCCAAAAGCTATTCTAAGAGCTTTGTGTGGATTGGCTCATTAAACTCCTCATAACAACCCTATGAAATAAGTAATAATAATATCCCAATTTTACAGATGTGGAAACTGAAGCACAAAGAATTCATGCACTTAGCAAGTGTCAAATCGAAGCTGGAATTTGAACCTAGGCGGTCTCAGCCCAGAGTCTCTGCTGTTAAACGCTATGCTATATTCCTCCCACTGAGTAGTCAGTGTTCATTAGAAACTCTTGTTGTTGTTAGTTGCCTTCAAGCTGCCCCAACTCATGGAACCCATGCACAATGGAACGAAACACTGCCTGCTCCTGTACCATCCCTGTAATCGGTTGTAGATGGGGCCAAGGTGATCTGTAGGATTTTTATTGGCTGATTTTTAGAAGTAGATCACCAGACCTTTCTTCCATTAGAAACTCTAGCCAACATAAAAATGTTTAGGAAAGAAACATCTGGTCCCCAGCTGAAGATCTGAACCACTCAGGGCATCTAGTTATATGTACTTTTCTTCTTAAAGATGTTACATGATGGAAGCTTCCAAACTTCCCTCAGGAGCCCATTCCCAAGTTTCATTATTCTACAGGTCAAGAAGTTCTTCTTAAGGTCTAAACCAGTAATTTTCCTTGCTTTATTTTATGCCCCTGTTAACTTTTTTTGACTTCTTATTTGACCCTCTATTGAGTTGAAAAACAAATTAATCATCACTTCACTTGTTAAAGAAAAAAGGAAAAACAACTTCACACTCTCAAGTCACTCTGTGGTTTTAGAACTTAGATATGGAAGACCTTCAGGGATCTAAAACTGGCACTTATCCATTTTACAGATGGGGAAGCTGGAACCAAGAGAGCTTATGAGGCTTGTCTTGGTTGAGTAGATAGATAGTAGCAAAACCAGGTCTTCTGACTCCCAGGTTCATGTCTGTCTTCAGCAATTTTATAACTTCTTCTTATCCAAACGCTTTGCAATGTCCGGTGGCCAAATATGGATACATTTTTTTCCAGAAGAGTCCCTCTACTGCTGAATACAGAGGGGAGCTTGTTCCCCATCTTCTACCCATCCAGCTTGAAAACATTTTCAGATACATGGGACCACAAAAGTAATCGACTGACCCAGAAGTAAAAAGCCCCCAAAACAGAAATGACCTTGATTCTTTCTGCATTTGGTTTCAATTGGTTTAGAAATTCTCAAGAAGATAGGAGAATGAATAAAATGTGATTATATATTTCTTGCTAAGTTTAGAATCTATTTGAAAGAATCACAAATGACCTTTATAAAACTAGTTTCCACCTAGGTTTCATTCCCATTTTAGAGATGCAGAAAATGAGGCTCAGAAAGACCAATTAACTTGCTTTTCTTGTGTGACTCCTGGTAGCTCCTGGTTTTCCCTTAATTCTGTGATTGCAAAGGAAGCCACCCCTTGAAGTATAGGAGGCACTGGTGGTTCATTGTTAAGAAGAAATTCTCTTTTAAAATAGGTATTTCCAGAACTCCTATTATTAAGAATGCTGCGTATAGGCAACTTGTATTTTCAACATCAGAAAACTGACACATTAACTTCACCAAAAGAGGTGTGGTTTTCTCCGTGGTTCAAGACCTCTCCCTCTAATTCAAGGAAGGGGCCACCACCAACATTAGGTCAACCTGAGATCGAGTCACAGTGTTCTATTGAGTTGTTTTACTCTGTACTGATTTTTGTTCAGAGTTGCTTCTACTTTTTTTAATTTTTTTTAATTTATGAAAATGTCTGAGCATGTTGGACTTGTTTGTGGCTGGAAAGAATAATTAAAGCCTGCAAGAATTAAATCTGGGGCCAAATTAATACCACCCTGTCCTCCCCTGCTGATAATTTTTACATCCTAGTCACATTCAGGGTAGTTGGGAGCTTTGCATGTACTTATCAAATTCTCAGCACTTATTATATTTAATCAGTAAAGAGCAATCATAGAAATTTTAAAAAGCATTGAGCGAAGATTTCAGATGCCCTGGGATATAAGTTTATAGCTTTGTTATTTAAAACATAAATGTTTTAAGCCATGACTTGAAGAGATATTTACCATGAGTTTAATCTTTACGTGTGTGTGTGTGTGTGTGTGTGTGTGTGTGTGTGTGTGTGTGTGTGTGTGTGT
>NW_004443947.1:12428113-12436326 GCF_000243295.1 Trichechus manatus latirostris | reverse complement strand
TAATATATACGAATGTGACTGACGATGTTTATTTCTGTTTTCCAGTGCCCTGGTCATTGAAAAACAGCAGCATAGACAGTGGCGAAGCAGAAGTTGGTCGGCGGGTGACTCAAGAAGTCCCACCAGGGGTGTTTTGGAGGTCACAGATTCACATCAGTCAGCCCCAGTTCTTAAAGTTCAACATTTCCCTTGGGAAGGATGCTCTCTTTGGTGTTTACATAAGAAGGGGACTTCCACCATCTCATGCCCAGGTATGACCACGCTTGTTGTAACCATGAATTTTTTTAAAAAAGGTAACATCCTCACAATGAGATACCACTTCACACCCCCTAGAATGGCTGTAATAAAAAAGACAGACAATAACAAGTCTTGGCGAGAATGTGGAAAAATTGGAACCCTCATACATTGCTGGTGGGATTGTAAAATGATGCAGCCCCTGTGAAAAACAGTTTGGCAGTTCCTCAAAAAGTTAAACATGAAGTTACCAAGTGACCCGGCAATTCCACTTCTAGGTGTATCTCCAAAAGAACTGAAAACAGAAACTCTAACAAATGCTTGTACAGCAGTGTTTATAGCAGTATTATTAACAGTAGCCAAAAAGTGGAAACAATCCAAATGTCTATCAACTGGAAATGAATAAACAAAATGTGGTATATCCATACAATAAAATATTATTCAACCATAAAAAGGAATGAAGTTCTAATAGATGCTACGGCATGGATGAACCTTAGAAACATTATGCTAATTGAAAGGAATGAGACACATAAGGTCACATATTGTATCATTCCATTTGTATGAAATGTCTAGAATAGAAAATCCATAGAGATGGGAAGTAGGAAGTAGATTAGTGGTTTCCAGAGGATGGGGCAGGGTAGGGGTATAAGGAGTGACTGTGAATAGTTACAAAGTCTATTCTTTGGGATGATGGAAATGTTCTGGAATTAGTGGTGATGGTTGCACAATATAGTGAATATACTAAAAATCACTGAATTTTTATGTGAATTATATCTCAAAAAAATAAAAGGTAACATCCCTACCCAATGAAGTCAGCTTTGCTAGGCCTGGAGGTTAATTCTTAGGCACTTTCCGTTCAGGCGTTCTGGTTATTGGATTAATTTCCTGCACTATCACTAGGAAATATTCCGTAGTATATGAAAAGAGTGATAGAACTTAAAGCAAAATTCAGCAGCTATTTTTCTGTGGCTAACCAGTTCTCCCCTGTACTAAGTTTCTTAGGAAATTCTTAGCACTGTGGAAGTGATATTATTCACAGTGTTGGGATTGATGGTATTGGATTATTTTAAGAACTTCATTGTTTTTTCCTCTCATTCCTCCTTTAATTTGACCTGGTAGAAGTTATATTATATGTATCACTTGAGGGTGAATTAACACCTACTTAGATTAGGTTTCTTTTCCAAGAAGAATTACATATTCTGAGAAAAAGCAAGTGGGATTTTCCCGTTTTTCCACAAATCCAGCAAGTACGTTGGGAAAATCCACCAATAGAGAAAAAACACCTATAATTGCCCATTATATCCAGCCAAAGTTGACCTTAAAATGTGTTAGGAAAGTATTCATCTAGAAAATTTAATTTAAGGAATTTGAAGCTTTAAAAACATTGGTAAATGCAAGGTGTTTTCTGTCTCTGGCTCATGACCCAGACATTGCTAATCGATGACAGCACTTTTTCCTCACTGAGCCCAGTGCACAAATGTCTCCACCATAACTCTCAAGGCAGCCACTACCAATTGACCAGTGTTGACTCCCAAGATGAAACTGATTTGCAATCCCACCTTTACTGTCTGAAGTGATCGATACAAGTCCTAAAAGGATCATTTCTTTTTTGAACAGGGAGAGGTATGTAAATTTTTATTACCATGCACAGCCCACGCTATAGGGATCAATACATAAACTGGTTATCAATGAGTCCTCCATCCATCCATCCAGAAAAATATTTATTGGATGAGGCACTGTATATCCAGAGATGAGGTAGCACAGCCCCTTACCAAACAGAACTTCTGGTACAGAAATCACATCTGCTGTTCAAAGAGATTCCCATCAAGAGAAAGAGAGAAATTCAGCTGAAAGGAGTCCCGAAGGCATTTCTGCAGCTCTTAGCAAGAGGCAGGATGCTGCTCTGGGAAGTTATGCAAATTGCTAGGTGGTCTCCTTGACCTTCAAGCTCCACTGACTCTACTGTAGCATAGAAGAGAATTTCCAGTGGTGAAATCTGCTTATTGGCATTATTCGAAGGAGTATGAACATGCCTCTGGGCACAGCTGAGCATAACTTTTCTCTCAGCCAGTTGGATGCAAGGAGATTTGCTGGGGAAATGCTTCTTTCCCACATTGTTCCAAAGCACTGTTATCCACGGTGCGTTGTGTGCTCTGAGCAACTTGATTCATGGAAAACCAATGATCGTGGCAAGTCAAGTCAGTAACTCTCTGCAACTGAGTGATAGTGGACAGCAGGCGGGAACATACTATACCCGGTCTCCCTGCTGTTCTGACATTCAGGACTCAAATCCTCAATGACAATGTCTTTTCTCCTTTTGTGACTACACTGTACTGTCCATCTCCTGCCAAGCCTGTGATTGTTCTAGTGATAGTCCTCTCAAAATAGCTTTGCTCCAGGGATGGTACCATCACATATTTGAAGGGAAGGGAAATGAATAGGTATGGGCTGATGAGAGCTTGGGTTTCAGTCCAGCTGCCAATTTGAGAGTTCAGTGTGTGCTGGGGGGGTCAAGTAAGTGAGGCACAGTACAGATGCTTAGAAATGCACAAGACAAGTACAATACAGGGGCACTTCTTTAAAAAAAATAGACTCTCTGCACAGTCTCACATACATTCTCTGTCATTACATGCATTCATGTCCATTTGATGAGCTACATTTCCTCCAGGAGACAGTGCTTAGTTCATTGCAGGGATAGGTGACTAACTAACGTCCTGAACCATTATAGAATTTCTCATTTCTATTGGCATATCCTATCAAGGAACATGAGTTCTATGGGGATTGGCGGACTAGCCAAGGTGACTTGTTTGAGCTGGAAAGAGAAAAAGAGATAGAAGGGCCGGGGGAGGGGGGCAGTGGGCAGAATATGAAATTCTATTGGCTGTGTTGCATGAGATAGCTATGCTTAAGTTTTATTGAGTATCAAACTCTAACCAAGAGCCTACAAGGTTTGGTATCCTTGGACAAGGATATTAAATACAGAGGAGAATCTTTTCTTACCTGCTTAAATTTCCCAAGAATCAAGAGTCTGTCCCAGTTGATTTTTTGAAACTGGCTTTTGACAGAGATACAGAGGCAATATGGCATAGTGCCTATAACTGGAGAAAGAAATTCAGAATGTAGACCCTTCTACATATTAACCAGGTGACCTTGGGCATGTCCGTTAGCTGCTCTTTGCCTCAGTTTCCTTGTCTATCTATCATACTTACCTCACAGTGTTGTTGTAATTTAACAATGAGAACAAAAGCACGATATAAAGATATCATTATATACAAGTGTTTCATTGTACTTAGAAATTCTGAATGACCCTAGCAAATACTGTATATATGTAGGTAGTCATGTAAATATAGCTTTTTAAGATAAAAATTAATACTCAGGGCAGGGTTTTTTCTTATTAAAAACACACTATGTTTTCATTACAGAGAAGCTTAAAAACACAGAGAAGCAAAAGGAAGAATAAAAGCACCCTTAATTTGAAGCAATTCTCTTTTGCTAAATGTTTATATATTGTTTCTGCTATCACAAACCATATCAGCTACCACAGAATAACCTCAGAATCTTAGTCGCTTAAAATGACAAGGTTTATTTCTTGTTTACTCTGCTTCAGTGACTCTCAGCAGGGGTGATTTTTCTTCCCCACCCCGACCCTGGGGACATTTTTGGTTGTCACAATTTTTGGTTGGGATACTACTGGTATCTAGTGGGTAGAGGCCAGGGATGCTGCTAAGCATCCTATAATACAGAAGCCAGCCTCCAACAACAAAAAATTTTCCAGCCTAAAATGTCAATAGAGGTGAGGTTAGGAAACCCTGCTTCACATGTTCATCTTGGGTTAACAAGGATTTTGCTCAATGTCCACATCACTCAAGGTCACAGACCTATCAGAACCATCACCAGTTCCCTGAAGTAAGGCAAGATGAAGGTGAAGAACTGTGTACCAATTCCTAAACGCTTCTGCTTGGAAGTCTTCAGCTAAGCCCTCCTCTTATTGACAAACGCCAATCAAATACTAACTTCAGTGGGGTAGGACATAAAACCTTATCATGTCCCTGGAAAGAGGACCACCAGAAATATCAGTGAACAGCCTTAATGGCTTACATGTTCAATGTTGTCATACCTGTGCTAGTGGCTAGTCTTTGTGTGCCTCCTTATTCTTTTCCTGAAAATAAACTTTGAAGGATTTTACACATATTATCATATTGTCCTTCTAAAATATTGCACCATTTACACTGCCTATACTCCTATCCTGGAGTCCCTGAGTGGTGCAAATGGTGAAGCACTCAGCTACTAACCAGAAGATTGGCAGCTCAAACCAACCCAAAGGTGCCTCAGAAGAAAGTTGAGGCAATCTACTTCTGAAAGGTCACAGCCATGAAACTGTATGGAGCACAGTTCTACTCTGCAACACACTGGATTGCCATGAGTCCAAATCAATTTGATGGCAACATTTGTTTTTTCTTTTTATACCCTTACCCACCAGCAGCAGTTTTTACATCTCCATTTTATTACTTGAACCCTTGCATAAACTGGGTATGATCATTTTTTTACTCTTTCTCTGTTTGAAAGATACTAGATATTATACTGTGTTTTTAGCACAGCATTTTGACACCCTGCATTGCATTTTTTAAAACACAGACCAAAAAAAAAAGTGAAACCAAGCCGTTCTTAGCCCACCAACTCTTGAATTCTTGCGGGGATGGAGTATGTATGGAAGTCTAGTGCATCTTGCCAAATATTCGAAATCCTACAAACTGTCAGATTTTCTCAAGTCCAGTTCAAGAAAGAAAACAGATCAGACTGGGGTAAAAAAAAGATAATCTGACCTGGCTACAGTGCTAGGCATCAAAGGAAATCTGAGAGGTTGCCGCTACAAGTTAGGATCTTGGGTGGTTAAGGCTGTGAGCAAGTTTGCTTGACAGTTCATCACTGATTGTTACTGATATGTCAAGCCAAGGAAAATCCTTTGCAAGAACAAGTCAATAATCAGCAAATTAGGTACATGATTAACCTGAGACAACAAGATGCAGTTACTGCTTAGGATTCCTGCTGGGACTTCACCTTCTCCACAATCCTTTTAGCAAATACTAAAAATGCCTATTTCGTCACTCAGACTGAGGGAGCCTGGAGCCCGGTGACTTTCGAAGGTAACTCCAGTGGGCTGATTAGAGGGAGGTACCAGGGGTGGAATGGCAGGTAAGCTCAGAGCAGACACTGCCAACCCCACATGCTTTGCAGTGAGATGTGTCTGTTGGATGGGAAGCAACACTGTCCACACATGAGACACATTAAACAATAGGGGGGGAAATGTTTAAGAGACCACAAACTGACCATGAGCATACCAAATAAATGCATCTCTGGCAGACCGGGCAGACGTGGACCAAGATTAAATGAGCTGAGCAAACATTCCTATTTGTCCTCATCAGCAGAATTCCCCTAATAATATTTTTTAAAAGCAAATTTATAGATGGTGATTTGTGGTGTTAGCTTTTGCCAGCTCGGGTTTATCCCTTTCCAATTCAGAGCCAGATTTGAAACTGAACTCTCTTTCTGGGTCTCTTTCTCTATTGCCTGAGTAAGTAAACCTGCAAATGTTTTCAGTTAGAGATGTGGCCATGTTTTTGGAGCACTCAGGTTCTCTTGTCACCTTGCCATTGTCCTTCTGTCCTCCCAGTGCCCATCAACCAGTGAGAAGCTGCGCTCCTCAGGTCTCACCCTTCCCTTGGAGCTTTGCAACTCCCTGTGTTCCGTGAGCTTAAATGTGGAGGGAATGCAAGGGTTTGGCTGGCAGCTGGCATAGCACATCGCATAGCACTTTGAAAAATCCCTGATAAGATATTTAACTTCATCTTGGAAGGAGGATAGTTTCTACAGCCATATTTTTCAGATCCCTTCTTTCCAAAAGGGCTTGAGGTAGAGAGAAAGGTTTTGCACAACTAGGGCCATCTTGCTTCTTCTGTATTAGACTGAAAGAGCTTTTACAAAGGCCTTTCTTGGGAGACCCATTATGATTATTCTGGTGGTGTCTTAAAGGAACAGAACCTGCTGTGTAAATCAGGAAGTCCCCTCCTGGACAGCTACCAAGCAGAGCTAAGGAGAAGTCTTGCGGGGGATGCTTGAGTTTTCCAAGACACCGGCTGCTGAGAACAGGTGCATGGGGAGGACACTGTGGATGTTTTCCAAAAAGGGTGATGTTTGAGTTCAGGACACTCAGGGAGAAAGACAGGAACAGGGAGAACAGGAATGAGTAAGAGAAGGGGCCCCAAAGCGACACAGACTGAGTTGAGTCTCAGAGGTGCTGTAGCCCAGGGCTCTGCCGATTTTCTAAGCAAAGGACTTTTGTCCTCAAGTGAATTCTTATGTAAAACCCCGGTATATAAAATGGATAAAAGTGACTGTTTCATTAGCATATAGTTTACAGTTCAAATACACAACAATCTTTATAATTTTAATGTCTGTATCCTATGTGTATGTACGTATGTGAGTGTTGTGTGTGTGTGGAGAGAGAGAGAGAGAGACTGACTAAACTCATGAGGGTAATTCCCTCTATGAATAGAGGAAGAAATTAGGACTAGGAGTTAGGTTTAACAAGTCCTTGTTTTTATCTGTAATAAAACATTAAGGGGAAAGGCAAGTGTCCCCCACTCCCATCTCCAACAGGTGCAGGGACACAGGCTGAAAACAAATATAACAAATTGTTAACATTTATTCATTGGAGTGGCTGAAATATAGGTGTTTGTTACAATATTATTTATATGTTTTTATTCTTGCTCTCTCTTTCTCGAGTGAGTCTATCAGACAGTTGAGTCTATTTTGCGTAAAACGCATATTGGGAGGATATAGATGATGACTGTAACCTTATATCGCTCCCAAGATTCAATTTATTTATGTACTTCGTTTTGTTTGCACAGTTTTGAGAAATATATATATATAGTTGCAAATAACAACAGTATTTTCTTTCATCATTTCCCGTACAGTTTCTGGATACTCGTCAATTAAAGTGATCCGTAAGTTTGAAAGAGGAATGAGAGGAAATAGTTGTTTCAAGGTTGAATCACTGAAAATATCTGACAACTACTCACATCCCTTGCCTTAAATACAAAAGTAGAAAAGCTGCACACAAAACACAAAGTAAGCTTTGAAACTCTATTAAAAAAAAAAAAAAGATCACCATCACAGGGCATGTCCCACGTTCACTGGTATTACACTCCTGGTTTTACATCCTGGCGGGAACACGGCCCAAAAGATGTGCCTTTGCTCTGCCTGATGTTTGCTGAACAGCATCCACCAGTGCGGTTGCCTGTACAACTTTATACAAGCCGACACCCAACGGTCTGCATCCAAAGAATGCCCAGTGTAGATTTTTAAGCTTCCTAATAAGCAACAAAGTTGCAAGAGTTCAAATCCATGTTCAAAGACGTTAGGAAAAGCTTTGTTCCAAGATCTCCACAAAAGGTAATGACTTCTAAAATGTTTATTTAATTTAATTCTTGCCTTTCATGCGAGAGACCCAGGTTCCATTCCTGGCTGATACCCCTCATGTGTAGTCACCAGCCATCTGTCAGTGGAGGCTTGTGTGTTGCTATGATGCTGAACAAGTTTCAGTGGAGGGTCCAGACTAAGAAGTACTAGGAAGAAAGGCCTGGCTATCTACTCAAAAATCAGCCAGTGAGAACCCTGTGGATCCCAAGGGTCTGATCCTGTTGTGCATGAAGTGACTATGAGTCAGGAGCTGACTTGACAGCAGTGACAACAACAAAAATATTAATTTAAGCACGAATCAGTAAGGATGTTCTGTAGGGAAGCAAAAGTTGTTATAAGACAAATATTTTCAATTCATTTATCACTTGATTACTTTTAAAAATGTTCCCCATGCAGAGATCCCTCCCTATTTAACACTAGTGTCTATTTCTATTTGTAATAATAATAATAGCCAGCATTACTTGAGGACTTACAATGTGCCAAGAACTCTTTCATATGAA
>NW_004443947.1:12424927-12426311 GCF_000243295.1 Trichechus manatus latirostris | reverse complement strand
TTAATGAACACCCCTTTTCAACAGTATAAATCATTCTACAGCAAACATCCTTGCAGTATATGTTCATGTATTTCTTTAATAACTTACTGAGGATGGATTTTTAAGAGTGAAATTGCTAGCTCAAAGCATTTACAACATGCCAGACTTTTATATCAGTAATGATAATCATGAGAGTAGCTAACGTTTATTGAGTGCGTACTACTAGCCAGGCCTGACTCATGGTGACCCTCAGAGGTAGGTACTTTTATCATCCCCACCTTGAAGATAAGAGCGAGGAGACTCAGAGAGTTAAGGTGGCTTGCCGAATGATGCAGAGCTTCCTGGAGAAAGTTGAGGCCATGCTCTGAGAGAGACCAACCAGTGCCTGGGATTCTGTTCCTCTTCAGTGCTTGAGAAGTCATTTTGTGACTACACATGTTCCCTGTTTGCTCCCTCTCCTCAGTGATGTATTTGATTTGTTTTCACAACCAGTCCACATGAGACCCTCCTATTGATCTTGGGAGGGCAAGGAGCCAGAGGTGACATTTTTGATAAATCATTGGCTAAAGACAATTAGATGGGAATGGGCAGTAAATAAGAAATCACATCGGCAAGGCACTGAGAGGTAAAACATTCATTCTTCTGGCCTTGTGGTGGAGAATTTATGCATCTTGGAATAGCCTTTAGATGGCCATTGGCTTTGCTGACCTTGACCTTCTACATGATTGTTCACTTGGATTTCAGAGCGATACCCACCCCCTTCTCTTAGGTTGACTCAAAAGGCAGCATGATGAGGGCATGACCCTGTGGGAAGACAAAATAGAAAATCATCCCATTCATGCACTCAACAAATACTCATTGAATGTCTGTACTGGGGATACAGAGATGAAAGGCATCAGCTCCACCTTTAAGGAGATGGGGAGCTGACAAGTTAAACCACAAGGCATTATCGTTTAAGGAGGACCGTGGGATGCAGTATGGGGTGGAGGGTAAGAACTAACACTCTAGAATCACCTGGTCTGGGCTTGAATCTTATTTCTGATATGTAGTGACTGAGTGTTCCTGGACCAGTCTCTTTAGATTCAGTTTTGTCGTCTGCAAAATGGGGACTATACCTCATCAGGTTGTTGTGAGGATGGATGAGATAATGCCTAGCAAATAGTAAACAACCTCTGGAGCTGGATCAGTCAAACAGCTATACAACCCTACAGCTCACTCCTAGATAGCCTCACAACAAGCAAGCTTTATGGGGAGAACTTCAGGGCCTCTGACTGAAACCAGAGCTAATACATAAACCAAGTTTTAGCTGGTCACCATCAAGACTCTAAATTAAAATATGATTGCAAAGCTCGGGTCTTCCAACTCAGTCAAGTGATTCCTGTTTCCCTCTAATCTTTGTATAAAT
>NW_004443947.1:12421598-12422827 GCF_000243295.1 Trichechus manatus latirostris | reverse complement strand
ATTATTAAGTAAGTTTTCAATTATTTAAGTATACTACAATTTGTTTATCCATTCACCTGTTGGTGGCCATTTGGGGTTTTGGGTTTGCTTTATTTTTTTATTCATAGTCAACATGACATCATATGACATATCATGTAATGTCATCATGACAACATGACAGTTGCCTGACATTGTGTTCCCAAATGGGAATGTCCACTGCTGGAGGGCAGGAGCCTTGCCTATGTGTTCCACTGCCATATCCCCAGTGCCCAGAGAAGTACCTGCACATTATAGCATAAGGCCTGGGTAAGCTGCAGGCTTGAGAGACCTTCTTCAGATTTTTTTTTTCTCATGGGCCTCCATATAGAAACCTTTCATCCTTCAAGTGATGCTGGATGTTAGCTGGGGCTTCCTGCACTCGCCCCCTAAAAAAAACTTGTTGCTTTTGAGTCGATTCCAACTCATAGCAACCCTATAAAACAGAGTAGAACTGCCCAACAGGGCTTCCAAGGAGCAGCTAGTGGATTCAAACTGCTGACCTTTTGGTTAGCAGCCGAGCTCTTCACCCCAAGACTGGGATAAATGTGCCCAGCACCCTTGTAAACAACCCTCTCCGTGATTTCTCTGAGTCCTTGTGGCTTATTCCTCTTGTATCTCTTGGCCATTGTTTTCCCGTCCTGTGATGTCCAGTGTCTTCACTGGCTTCCAAGACATTTGGTCACATGAAGCATCCTCATAATTTCCCTAAGTTTGTTGTTTGTTTGTTTGTTTGTTTTCCCCCAGATTAGGGAGTACAGGGAAGAAGTCACAGAAAGAGACCAGTTTGTGGACTGGGTGGTCCCCTGACGTCTTGCTGCTCTACCCCTCTCCCTCCCTTTTTCAGGATCCAAAAATTCTTCCCTTGTCTCTCCTAGGAAAGCTCTGCCCACACCCAAGTTCCTTAGTTTCTTACTTCCTACCCTAAGCAGTCTGTCAAAGTACTTTTTCTCTCAAATAAGAGGATGTTATGGATTGAATTGTGCCCCCCAAAAATGTATGTCAATTTGCGTGCTAGGCCATTATTCCCAGTATTGTGTGATTGTCCACCATTTTGTCATCTGATGTGTTTTTCCTATGTGTTGTAAATCCTGCCTCTATGATGTTAATGAGGCAGGATTAGAGGCAGTGATGTTAATGAGTCAGGACTCAGTCTACAAGATTAGGTTGTGTTTTAAGTCAATCTCTTTTGAAATATAAAAGAGAGAAGCCAG
>NW_004443947.1:12410990-12420049 GCF_000243295.1 Trichechus manatus latirostris | reverse complement strand
GGAAAAACTGTATTGAATAAAACAAACAAGTCCCCCACTCTTAAGGAGTTTATCCAAGAGGATGGAGATGGGCTATAAATTAGTAAATAAATAACAAGTGTTTTCAAGGAGTAATGCGCTTTTGCGGAAAAGGAAACAGGGAGATGTGAGAGAGGCTGGTTTTAGGATGGTGGTCAGAGAAGCCCTTTCTGAGGTCATGGTGAGACAGAGATGGGATTGACAAAAAGCAGGCAGCTGTGAGAACATCAGCAGGAAGAACAGTCCGGACAGAGGGGACAGGTGATGCGAAGGCCCTGTGGCTGGGATGAGGTTGGCATGTTGCAGGAACAGAGAGAAGAGCAGTGTGGCTGGAACACAGGGAGGGAGAAGTGTGGGAATGTGAGCAGGGGCTGCTCACAAGGGAGCTTATAGGCCAGGAATGGCCAACGCCCAGCAGAGCCGTCAGACTTTCCCTGAACCCTTTTGTCCTCTGCTCCACTGGGACATCTCCCTGTCCTATCGTGGCCACACTGCTTCTGCCCAAGTCTGACCCTCAGCTCTTGTAAGCTTGACTTCCTCCCCCTTCTCTGCTCAGTGGCACCTTCGGGGACTTACCAACTCACCAGGCCAGCCATCCAGAGATGCTGGCAGCTACGGCCAGGCTCTTGGAAAACCTGAAGCAACCTCCCATAGTTATTAAAAGTCATGCAAATCTAAGTTCAAGTCCTTGCTTGGCCACCAACCCAGCTCAATGGCACTGAGCATGTTACTTAACCTTTCTAGCACCCCTTGCTCTCCCCTATGAAATGAGGATAAGAATAGAATTTCTGGAAGAATGAAATGAGATAGCCCCTGTTCACATTTACCCTTGTGCCTGGCACATGGCAAATGCCCAGAAAAGATTTATCGTTGTTGTTATTAGCTGCCATCCAGTGGGCCCCCGACTCATGGCCACCCATAGGGTTTTCATTGGTTGATTTTCTGAAGTAGATCACCAGGCCTTTCTTCCTAAGGGGAGGGGGGAATAGATTCTTCTTATTTTTGATGATTACTTTTTCCACTACTGGAAGAGGACGTGTGATGAAAGAATCAGGTAAAGAATTTCACCCATGTAGATTTATTCTCCCCACTCCTTATTTTAAGGAACCGTGTTTAGTTTCTCTCTCTCTTCTGTCTCCTTGATTCTTATCTCTGGGGCCGAGCACGATGTGTTATTACAATCTGGAAATACAGGTGCTGTTTTCTTTCTGGAAGCTTTGGGGCTTGTTCTCATAGCTGGTAGGTGAGTGGCCTGAGCAGCGTCTATGGCCGGGCCAATCGGCATCTAGTTAAGTGACTCAGACACTGAAGTGGGAACTGAATGGGGAGTCCTGAAAAAGACAGGTGAGGCCACGCCAAGGCAAGCCAGTCCCCGCAGGAAGACAGCAGGCCTTGTCACCCCTCCACCTTTCCCTTAGCACTCATTCCCTTTGAAAGAGAGAAAAGAAATGGTGCTGAGCTTTAATGAGGAATCAGCTGGGTGCACTTTGCCACAGGCCTGGCTGGAGGCAGAGAGAGATGAACAGGCTCCCACGAGTGACCCGCTGCAGCTAAGCCATGCCCGCCGCCACGGGCTGCGACCAGAGCCCCTGTGGTAATGTGGCTTCAAGCAGCCCTTCGGCACGCATGCTGCTTCCCTGCAATCCCACCAACTGCTGAGTGTGCCCTGCCATCTGAGGTGGAATCAACATCACACGTCGTCGGCAGGCCGGGACGCTGCCAGTGTGGAGCGCTGGAGCAGCAGGCGTCAGTGGAAAATGTCAGCTTTTATTGCTTTTCCTGTCGATGTTGACCCTCGGCAAGCAGACGTTCCAAATAGCAATAAAGTTCTCTTTCCCCCTTTCCCAGGGTCTTGGACCCAGTAA
The DNA here is from genome assembly GCF_000243295.1 of Trichechus manatus latirostris. Lineage (NCBI taxonomy): Eukaryota > Metazoa > Chordata > Mammalia > Sirenia > Trichechidae > Trichechus > Trichechus manatus. Next base: position 12,418,166 of record NW_004443947.1, on the reverse strand, counting down.
TAATGTCTTCCTGAAGGTCAATGAGTCAGTCTTTAACCTTGCCCTCTTTGGCAGGCGTGTCTCCAGGTGGCTTCCAGAAGCCTCCTGCCTGTGGATTCCTCCCTGTCTGGGAAAGTGACAGGTCCTGCTCAACAGTCCAGGCTCCTCTGCTCTCCTGCAGCTTCTCTGGAAGCCCACTAAGTTATCTTAATTACCATTTCCCCTCAGCCTCTGCCAAGAAGTGGAGAGATTTATAATTGGATCAGTCAAATATTTGCTGTGGTTTATTTCTTTGCCTCTCGAGCTCTCGTAAAAGTTGCATTTTCATGCCACTTTTGGATATGACTGATGACTCAGAGGCACAGCCCTCACACTGCATGCCAACGTGTGCTGTTTTTCAAAGGCCAGGGAAAAAAGAAAGAACTTTGGGGAGGGTTGCTTATTTTGGGTGATTGCTCTATCAGCTTCTGGGTGGCTGCATTGCCGAGTCAAGAGAGATCAGCTGCCTTGGAAGCTGACTTTCTCCGACAGCCAGCCCAAGCACAGATAGAGTCCTCTCTTGAGATTTGGTCATGGGCCTCTGGATCCTCCTTGAGGTCTTCCGCAGACCTAGGAGATAGAATGGCTGTGGAGCAACCATCTGAGTTAACCAAGCACAGTGCGGTCCCCCGAGCATCCCCGTACCCTGGATTGATCATGATGGGAATCCTGGAACAGAGGAGACAGATGTCCCTGGTACTAAGCCTGAGTTATCAATCCCTAATGCTGGTGCATGAAAAGGAACCTGGCTAGCGCCTGGGCTCTTGGAAAATGGCCTCCTTCTAGTGTCAGCCAGTCTGCCAAGCAAGCTAGCCAGACTGCAGTCTAGGAATCATAGAGAGCAGAGCCTCTCCTGAACCAGATGGCCTCCCTGCAAACTAGCTTCTTCCTGAACTCTTGGTCTTTCTGCCCTGGAATGCAGTCTCCACATTTGGCTGGACTGATCCACCTTGTGTTTCTAGTCCCCAGCCCTTCCGCAGAATAAAAACAAACCAAAAACAGTTGCCATTGATTCTGACCCATGGCGACCCCACATATATCAGAGGACAACTGTGCTCCCTAGGGGTTTCAAGGCTGTGACCTTTCAGAAGCACATCACCAGGCCTTTCTTCCAAGGTGCCTCTGGGCGGGTTCAAACTGCTAACCTTTGAATTAGTAGTTGAGGGCTTAACCATTTCTACCACCCAGGGACTCCTTTTCTCCAAATTATAGTCGCGGTGAATGATGCTTCGTGATACTGCTTGGTATATTCCAAACGGGAGCCCTTTTGAGAATGCAGGAAGGGACAAGAGGTGTAAACGGGGACATGCCCGGAAAAACTGTGATGAAAAGACACCCTACACATAATAGAAGTTGGAACTTGACCAACAGAAGACACTGCCCTTCTTTCCTGGGTGATCCTCTCCTTCTGCCTATAAGGAACGGAAAATAGGCTGGAACTTACTATGATCTCGGGGGTGAACTGGGAAGGAAAGAGGTAGGAGGTCAAGAAATCTATGAAGGAGTACGAGTGCTAGGTAAGCTAGGTTATGCTGAGGTAACAAATAAGCCTCAACATTTCGGTATCTTAGCATTCGTAGCTTGCTCGTGTCCCAGTTTCAGGCCCTCCTCCAAGTGCTGATTCTAGGAATCTGACTATTCCCCGCTGTGGCTCACTATCTTGGTCTCTAAGGGTGCCCTGACACCCTCCAGTGGCGGACGAGATAGAGGGGGAGCAGGTGGGAGATTGCACAGGGAGTTTTATGGCAGCATCTAGAAGCAGAGTACAGCCCACAGTTTACATTCCGTTGGCCAGAGCCCCATCACAAGCTCCCCTCTAGCTGCAAGGAAGCTGGGAAAGAGAGAGAACTGACTTGGGTGATGTCTAGCAATCTCTACCACAGAGGCCAGTTAGGAACTGTGTCAGAGGAGGAAGGGAAGGAAGAGAAGGGAAGGAACAAAGGAAGTCCAAAGGAAAGAAGCACGCATCGTACATCGTCCCAATAGAGATTGGGAAAGGTGACCTCATAGAGGCCTTTAAAGGCGCTTCTCAAACCTTCATGTTACATACAAACATGTAAACACTTTGGGCCGCAGTGTGTGTTCGTGTACATGTCTGCACTGGGTGCTGCGTGATTCCAGACTTGCTGGCTCTAACTCCACCGCTTTTGCTCCCATTCAAGAAAGCACATTACAAGGCAAGCGAGTGAACGTGGTTATTATTAGAGACGCTGACCTTGAATACATCCCAACTTCATTTCTTTTAAATGGAGTCCATTTATAAACTCAGTACTTTATTCATTTGATATTTAACCAATATTTATTGGCCAGATTCTGCTCCAGGTGATGGGATACAGGAGTGAATTATAAGGGTGATAGCTGACATTTTAAAAGCATATTTACCATACTCTTCTAAGAACTTACCATGTACTGACTCATTTAATCCTTACAAGCACCTTATGATATAGCTACTATTATAGTCCCCATTTTAAAGGTAAGGAGACTGAGGCACAGAGAATTTAAATAGTTTTCCCAAGTGTCACAGCAATAAGTGGCAAAACTGGGATTCAAACTCAGGTGATCTAACTCTGAAATCCACAATCTGGACCATTCTACCATGAGATGAGGTCCCTGCCCTTCCATAGTTAATGTTCTTCTGGGGAGATGGACAATAAACATAAACAAACACATTATATCCTTTTAGGAATTGATAAGTACTGTGAAGAAAATAGAGCTCAATAAAGGGATATAGGATTGAGAAGCATCAGATACTATATCGTATTATACCCACATCCCGATATCCTATTTGAGATCTCCTGGCTAGTAGATTCTTCCTTAAATGAAAACTGCCCTCTGTTCTTCTGTGGGGGGACTCTGTGGAGCCAGCCAAAATGGATGTCCTCTCCCTCCTCTGATAAATGCCTTTTCTGAAAGTAATTTGATTGGTTGGGCAGCAGGTATCGCCAGTAGTCCTACGACATTTTTATGTCCCTTGGCCGGTCAGCCAGTTCAGCAAGAGATGACTGATGTCCGAATTAGTAATGAACAATGGCCCCACACAAGTAATCACCTTCCCCCAACTTTTCCTTACGGGTGTGAAATCTTGGCCCCCAAATGAAGTATATTCTTCTCACCTTGGCACCAAGGACGTTACACTCATTCCTCTGGCTGACAGCAATTTGTAGACATTGGGTCTTTGTTGGTGGACATTTACGAGGTTGCTAAGGAACAAATGCTTTGGTTTCAAAGGTCTCCAAAAGCAGCATCAGTTTGTCATATCACTTCAAGTCATTTATTTTAGCCCATAAAGACAGCTGTGACTAATGGGATATGGGATAGAGGGAAGCTAAACACAAACACTCGTTTCCTGAGATGGGGGGCAATTTCCGCTTCCTAAGCAAAGGTCATCGCCAGCTCTGCAGAGTTAAGAGCTAGAACCATGGGCTTCTGTCCTCTGTGATCTAATGATTTGTAAGTAAGTGAGTCATAGTTGCAAGGTACTTAATAAAATGGTCATTATCTTACAGGCATTGCCCTAAGTACTACCTCATGTCATCTTTAACAATCCTAAAACCTAGGTGTTATTACTTCCCAGTATTCAAACCAGGAAGAGGGTGAAAGTAAATTCATCTAAGGTCACACAGTAGCAAATGACAGAATCAGAATTCAAACCCAGGTTTGTCTGACAGCAGAGCCTTTGTGCCTAAAATTATAGTCTTTTGTTTTCAGCGATTACATTTTAGATGGGGAAAACTGTCAATTCTCATCAAGAGAAACTCACATTAGGAGACGCAAGTGATTCCATTCTACAAAGTCTGTGAAAGTGGTTATAGATGATTTCTGTAACCTATAAAAACCTTTTATGGGGGAAGGGGAGAGAGAGCTTAATCCCACAGTGGTGGTATACATCCTGCACTCTGATGTTCTCTGGAAATCACAGTGTCAATGGCTTTTCTAGGCAATGATATAAAAAGAGTTCTCAAGATTAGTCCATTTCTCCTGGGGAGTTACCAATTGTCTTGTGAACAACTGAGAAACACTGGTGTTCTCTTTGCCTTCTTCATCATCTTCTGTCCAGTCTGTGGTCAAGTCTTATCCTCTCCTCCTTAGAAATGTTCCTCAAAGCTGTCTCCTCTTTCATTCATTGTCCTAACCAAGACCCTTGTCCCCTCACACTTCCTAGCTGGGCTTCCTGCTTTCTTTCAGTCTTCTCTCAAAAACATCTCATATCCTGCCTGCAAACTAACTCCTCAAAACATTCCTTTCTAAAACTATAAAACTTAGAAGAAAGCATAGGGGTAAAGATCTTGTTTTTGGCAATGGATTCTTAAATATGACATCAAAAAAAACAAGCAATAAAATAAAAATAAATTAGTTGGATTTCATCAAAATTAAAAACTTCTGTGCATCAAAAGACTTTATCACAAAATTGAAGAGACAAACTGTAGAATGAGAGAAAATATTTGGAACCGTGTATCTGGTAAGGGTTTAGTATCCAGAATATATAAAGAGCTCCTACAACCTAACAACAAAAAGACAACCTAATTAAAAAATTGGCAAAAGGACTTAGATAGACATTTCTCCAAAGAAGATATACAAATGGCCAATAAGCACATGGAAAGATGCTCATTGTCACTAGTCATTAGAGAGATGCAAATCAAAACCACTGTTAGATACCAATTCACACTTACTAAGTTGGGTATTTTCAGAAAAATAGAAAAGAACAAGATTTGTCAGGGATGTGGAGAAATTGAAACCCTCGTGCATTGCTAGTGGGAATATATAATGGTGTAGCCATTATAGAAAAGTTTGGCAGTTCCTCAAAAAGTTTTTTGGGGTATATGCCCAGGAGTGGAATTGCTGGGTCATAGAATTACCATATGACCCAGAAATTCAATTCTGGGGTATATACCTCAAAGAATTGAAAGCAGGGACTAAAACAAATACTTGTACATTGATGTTCATTGCAGCATTATTCTTAACAGCCAAAAGGTGGAAACAACTCAAGTGCCCATCAACAGATGAATAGATAAACATAATGTGGGTATATACATACAATGGAATATTACTCAGCCATAATGAAAAATGAAGTTCTGATTCATGCCACTGCATGGATGAACCTTGAAGACATTATGCTGAGTGAAATAAGTCAGACACAAAAGGACAAATATCGCAGGATCCAACTGACATAAAATATCTAAAGGGATCAATACATAGAGACAAAAGTTTATTAGTGGTTACCAGGGGTTGGGAGGAGGGGAAAATGGGGAGCTATTACTTAAAAGGCACTGAGTTTCTGTTTGGGGGGATGAAAAACTTTTGGAAATAGAAAGTGGTGATGGTTGTGTGCATTATTACATGCATGTAATTAACGGCACTGAATCGGACACTCTGAATGGTTAAAATGGAATTTTTTTGTTACATGTTTTTTACCACAGTGAAATTTTTTTTGAAAAGAAAAATAATTCACTTTTATCACATCAGCCACTGCTTGAGGATCTTCGGTGGCTCCCACTTGCCTGCCACAGAATGTCACCTGTTGTCTAGAACAGACCTCTCTTGGATCACACTTGCTCTCCCTATCCACCCGTTCTGGTAGGCTTCTTTGGCCAGTCCATCTCTCACTGAGTGCTTCCAGTTCTGCAACTATTTCCACTGAAATAGAGTTTAACATTTAATTGATGGTTTATCTGAGGCCAAGGACTGTGAGGGCATGAACATTGTACCTGAATAGATCTAGGTCCAAATTCTTGCTTGGCCACTTAGGAGCTGTGTGACTTTGGACAAGTTGCTTGACTTCTCTGAGCCTCAGTTTCCATACCCATAAAATAGTGCCTATCTTACAGAGTTTTTTCAAGAATGAAATGAAATGATGATGATGATGATGATAGCTAACATGTTTTTTGTATTTGTTGTGTGCCACGCACTGTTCTAAATACACTCTTAACCCTCACAACAACCCTATAATATAGGTACTATTATTTCCCCAGTTTTAACAGATGAGGAAAACTAAGACACAGACTGGTGTAGCTAATAACCACAGCAAGATTCTCTTCCAGGCAGTCTGGCTCCACAGCCCTAATTCTTAAACACTCCACTATATCACTTTCCCGTAGTAAATGATCAATAAATGATAGCTGGTAACATAGGTCTAAAATTCCTTATTTGAAACACTTGAGTGGCTGGATGTATTTTAGAATTCAGAATTTGAGGGATTATAAAAAAGTATACTTGGCAAATACTATATATTACATAACACCCCACTGGGGCAAGGATAGCAACCAAGAATCAAACACATTAATATTTCTGCAACAAAATGAATGAATATTCCCACTCTGTGAGATAAATTAAGATTATATAGAACCTTGCCACAGGTCACGTCAGGTTGCACCACACGTAAGTTTGCTGCAAACTTACAAAACAGTGACAACAACAACAAAAATAAAAAGCTTCAGATTTTAGAACTTTTTGAATTTTGGAATTGCAGATAGGGATTGTGACCTACAGCGATAATACTGGCAGCAATAATTATAAACATAAAAAATGGTAGCTGTTGTTAGGCTGTTACAATTTTTATGATTCTTAGTATTGGATAAGCTCGTAGTAAAATGACTAAAAGCCGATTCTCAGATAAGTAATGGGGTGGGAAGGGAAGGTGCTAGTCAGGGGACCTGATCCGCCACCTTGTCTCAGACATGGCTCTCTCTTTCCTTTACTAGTATGACTTCATGGAGCGTCTGGACGGGAAGGAGAAGTGGAGTGTGGTCGAGTCGCCCAGGGAGCGCCGGAGCATACAGACCCTCGTTCAAAATGAAGCCGTGTTTGTGCAGTACCTGGACGTGGGCTTGTGGCACCTGGCCTTCTACAATGACGGCAAAGACAAAGAGATGGTTTCTTTCAATACCGTTGTCTTAGGTAGGTACGGAGTTTCTGAGGCAATCTACCATGAGGGGAATATAGAAATACTCTGGGCCTCTCTAAAAGACATGTCTTCTCAGGTAATTTCTAAACCAGAATCCTTATTTTAGGCCTCACAGGATCATCCAGCTGCCGTTGAGTCGACTCCGACTCATGGCGACTCTGTGTGTGTCAGAGTAGAACTGTGATCCATAGGATTTTCATGACTGTGACCTTTAGGAAGAAGATCAACAGGCTGCCTTCTTTTTTTTTTTTTTTTTT
>NW_004443947.1:12395891-12410688 GCF_000243295.1 Trichechus manatus latirostris | reverse complement strand
AAAAGGTGTCTGGGGGCCATACTCTCGGGGTTTCTCCAGTCTCTGTCAGGCCAGTAAGTCTGGTCTTTTTTTGTGAGTTCGAATTTTGTTCTACACTTTTTTCCAGCTCTGTCCAGGACCCTCTGTTGTGATCCCGGTCAGAGCAGTCAGTGGTGGTAGCCAGGAACCATCTAGTTGTACTGGGCTCAGTCTGGTGGAGGACATCAGGCCTTCTTCTGAGGTGCCTGTGGGTGGATGCGAACCATCAACCTTTCAGCTGGTAACTGAGTGCTTAACTGTTTGTGCCACCCAGGGATGCCTCCACCAAAAACTAGCTCTAGTTAAAACCAGGATTCTGCCCACACCACAGAGGAGCCTCTGTCTCTCAGGAGGATTCAATCAGATTAAGAGCTTTGGTCAGACTGCCGCATAACCTAGGAAATCACTGGGATTTATAAACCTTGGCTTCCTCTTGGTATAATGTAACCAACACTAGTACTCACTTCATAGAGTTATTGTAGGACTAAATGAGATAAAGTCTATAATTAATCACTAAGCACGTAGTAGGGTCAAAAATTACTGGCTATTTACATTAGCTCAGAATTCCTCTTAAAAATCAGGCAAAGCTCAAAATAAAAAAGTTAAAATTAAATCAAGAAAAGGATATAGAACAGAAAAAAAAAAAAAAAAAAAAGATAATATCTTTGTTCCCGAAGTACGTAAAACTCAAAATGCTTTAATTAAGTACCTGTCATTGTTGGCATGCTTTAGTCCTGCTTTTTGTTAGCTATCAGGGAAAAAGCTAAGGCTTTACCTAAAATTCCTTCTTATACATACAGACAAACCCCTAAAAGGGCCATTATCTAGAAGAGATTTTACAAAATTTCCTTAAAACAAATCCCAAGAATGTTACAATCAGATAAGCAGCAGATATTTTCATTAAATTTATTTCATCCTTTCTAGGGTTTTAATCTTCTTTCTGATGATGATAACTGATCGTGGGTAGAACATCAATGAATCAGGACAGATTGTTAGACCCATTTCTCAGAGGAGTAAACTGAGGTTCAGAAAACTAAATGGGTCACCCAAAGTCCCACGAGCATCTAGGCTACATCCATTGCTCTTTCCACAACACCATGTTGTCCCAATATCTTTTAACCATGGATCTCAAGGCCCAGTGGAGAAGACTAGATAGGGTGGTTTCATGAGGAAAATTCAGGTAGATCCAGAATTAAATCCAGCTTTCCTTTCCCACATTCTAACTGAGTGACTTAACCTCCCTAAGCCTCAATTTCATCGTCTGTGAAAAGGGAATAACCACTTCCCTGAAGTGAACGATGATGTTAGTATTATCATGTATATAACATGTCTGGCATAGACTTAGTAGTCACTAAATGATAACCAAAAAAAAAAAAAAAAAAGCCCAAACCCATTGCCACTGAGTCGATTCCAACTCTTAGCAACTCTGTAGGGACAGAGTAGAGATGCCCCATGTAGTTTCCAAGGAGCAGCTGGTGGATTCAAACTGATGACTTTTTTTCGTTAGCAGCCAGGCTCTTAGCCCATTGTTTTTAAGAGTGCGTCTTACACAACGGTTTTTCTATTGACTGCATTTTAAGAACTTCCCTATTGGCCCAATGTATTTCTCTGAGGAATCCCCTGATTGTTGAAAGACCTATGTAAGCCATCCCAAAATTCAGGTGGCATTTCTACAGCAGTGGCCACAACTTCAGAATGGTATAAAATCAGATTGGTTTTGGTACTGACCATAGGAATGAAGTCAATCCTTGTTTTCTCTGCTAAGGAAAAGATTGGCCATATCAGGGCTAGCCAAATGTTCTAAAGCAGGAGTTGGCACGCTACAGCCCATGGGCTGAATCTGGCCCACTGCCTATTTTTGTAAATAAAGTTTTATTGGCTCACAGCCATGCTCATCCATTTATGTATTGTCTATGGCAGTGTTGGTACTACATGGCAGAGTTGAGTGGTTGAGACAGAGACAGTCTGGCCTGTAAAGCCTAAAATATTTACTGTCTGTCCCTTTACAGAAAATTTGCCAACCCCTATGCTAAACCAATGCTATAAAATTTCTATAAGGAAAGTCATTTGAGAAGTCATCCACAGAAAGAAAAAATGTCCAGGATCAAGTTATATACCAATGAGGTGGGGAGGGACTAAGAGTCTAGAGACTAGTTCATAAAAAGAGGAAGCTAGAAACTAATTTGACACTAATGTGAGATGTTGAGATTAAAACAATCTTTAGTTTAGGAACCTGATGGGAGATGCTATACTTTTTGTCATCCCCAAAAGTCTGACATACGTGTAACAGCACACACCACACACAGCAGCTGGCTTAGTTGGGGTCTAAAGGGACTCAGGAATCCCTGGTGGTGCAAACAGTTAATGTGCTCAGCTGCTAACCAAAAGGTCGGAGGTTTGAGTATACCCAGAGGAAGCCCGGAAGAAAGGCCTGGCGATCTGCTTCCAAGAAATCAGCCATTGAAAACCCGAAGGAGCACCCCCTAACACACATGGGGTTGCGATGAGTCATAGTTGACTCAATGGCAACTGTTACTAGTACTGGTACAGGACTTAGTGAAATGGTCCAGAATAACAACAACGGTAGGAACACATGCATAGAGTGTTTACCATGTGCCAGTCCGTAAATTATGCCCTTTGGGTGCTTTAGCTCAGTCAACCCATAGAGTAGTCACGTGAGGTAGGTCCTGTCACTATTCTCTCCATTTCACAGTTGAGGAAGGCAAGGCTGAGAGAAGTTAAACAACTTGCCAAAGGTCACACACAGCTAGTAAGAGGTGGACTCAGGATTCAAACTTTCCAGAGCCTGTGCTCTTAACCACTGGATTTCTTTGGGTTCTGGCCAAATAAATCCCTTTCCCCCTGAACAGCAAGTTTTCTGGGGGATGGATTATCTAGATAATGGCTTCCGCTCTCCATTTCTTCTATCCACACAGACACAGATGATGTGGTGTAGTGAGATGCCCTTCCCCCAGGTCATTACCCTCCCTCGCCTGTTGGAGCTGGGAATAGCAATTCTCTCCAGAGATTTTCTCTTGTCTGGACAGTAGCTCAAAGAGAAAGTCAAAGGTAATCGGCCTAATAGTTGGGCAGACATCTTGATAGAGCAATGATAGTAATTGGCTTGAAATGCAGAGAAAAGAACAGTGTTTTATTTGGTCCAGAGGTTCTCTCACACATATCTATTATCAGAACGTTCTCCATCAAGAGCAGTCAGGAGCGCTGAAAGCCCCTGGGATGTGAAACAGAAGGAAAAATGCTAGACGGGTATCAACCAGCGATCACACTAAATATACCTTTGACTCAGGGAAGTCTTGATGTGTTTTGAGAGAAGCAGCCTGCTTTCAGAGATGAGTTTCATCTCAGGGGACAACAGAGTAGCTTTCAGTTGTAGTCTGAGGCACGGTACAGAGTTAGTGAGGGCCGCCTCCCCTGTGTAAAATTCCGTTTCCTGGGCTTACTCCCATGTCTTGCCATGTTTTCCCCAAGAAAACTTAAACCAAGTTGACAAAATGGAAAACCAATAATATCTCAGTGTTATTATTATTGTTGTTAGTTGCCGTCCAGTCAATTCTGACTCATGGTGACCCTATGTGTGCAGAGTAGAACCGTTCCATAGGGTTTTCAAGGCTGTGACCTTTCTGAAGCCGATTGCTAGGCCTGTCTTCTGGGGCACCTCTGGGTGGGTTTATACTGCCAAAATTTCAGCCAGTAGTCAGCTTAACCATTTGCCCCACCCAGGGACCCTAATATCTCAATTAATAAAACAAACAAACCTGTTGCCGTTGAGTTGATTCTAATATATCAATAGTAATTTTTAATTGAGTGTTGGAGAAAGGGGAGTGATGAGGGTCAGCTCCTTTATATTTCAGCAGTACCCCATAGTTGTCATCTTCCTCAAAAACTGTAGAAATGCTTCAAATTCAAGACCTTAGGAAAAGTAAATGAAAAACATTCTTCATAGCAATTCTTGCTGATTTTGGGTTCTCCTACCCTCCAACACGCACACAAACACTTCAACAACAATTTCTTGAACACCTACTGTGTACCAGGCATTGAGATACCTCTGTGAACAATTCAGATCTGGTCTCTTTCTCACGGAGATGGGTGAGAAAAGATGAAAAAAGGCAATTACAAGTACTTCGTGAACAAAGAGGAACAAAGACCCAGATTTGGAGGAAGTGAGGAAGAAGACACCCAGAAGTTAAATGTTTTCTAAGCAAAGACGTAAGAATAAATATCTCAGGTAAAAGGCAGGGGAAGCCCTCCACCCAGCTGAAGAGCACACACAAAGATCTTAGCCCTTTCCCATGGGGTTGTAGTGGCAAAGAGTCCCATGGACTCACTGCTTTATCGCTGACGTAAGGTTTAAGAAGGGGGAGCCTTGGCCTCAGGTACGTAGCTTTCCACCAAACCATCCGCAGACCCAGATGCTCAGTGATCAGCAATCTCTACCTCAGGGTAGGAGTGACTTCTTCAAAGGTACATTGGGGAATGGCGTCCCTCTGTTTAAGACTTTTCGTTCATTCTCACTGATCTCAGAATGAAATCCAACTCACCCCCATGGCCTTGAAAAGATAGTCTGGAGCAAAGGCATGCAGCATCTCTGCTCACAATGTGTGCAGAAACACAAAAGACCCATGGAGAATTGTCTCCCGACACTGTATAAAATTGCTGGGTTTTGACCTGCATAAATAGGAATTTCATATAGTTTGACCTAATGCTTTTTAAGTGAATGAACAATGAATAAATGTCACAAATAGGTAGCCTCTTGGATGTGTTTCAGCCCACCTTTATAGAGTCACCTTCAAGCAGTTTCAGCTGCAACTGTTAATAGTTAGACATTAAAGAAATTGACTTGGTGGAGTCGATAATCCTTTACCTGATTTTGTAAAAGTAAATGTGCTCATTGAGTTCTCTTCAGAGTGCCAGAAGCCACCTCCAGCCTGGTTCTGGAAGAAGAACACTGAGATGTGAAACACTGTAGAGAGAAAGCAAAACGTCATGGCTTGATTTTTCCGTCAAGAGTGTCAGTAAATGGCAAATTAAGTTTAAAGGAAAAACATGCTTTACCACTCTCAGCTGACTCCACTAGGAACAGTTAGACCTTATAGTTTTTCATACATCACCGAGTCAACGTTCCCAGCTCCCCAAGAGTTGTGTAATGTCACATTCTGGGTGTGGTGGCTTGTATTTTCCTTTTCAGCATCCTAAGAATTGGCACCTGAAAGTCTCTTCTTCTTGTTGTTGTCAGTTGCCATCAAGTCAGTTCTGACTCATGGAGATACCATGTGTCAGAGTAGAACTGTGCTCCGTAGGGTTTTCAATGGCTGATTTTTCAGAAGTAGATCACTAGGCCTTTCTTCTGAGGTATCTCTGGGTAGATTGAAACCACCAACCTTTTGGCTAGTAGTTGAGGGCTTAACTGTGTTTATTTTAATTTAAGGCAAAAATGAGGATGATGATGATATGATAATTTTAAAAGAATATATACAATTCTGGGCAAAACTAAATCAACATAAAATGATTCCTACCCCAAATGAAATAAAATAGTTATGCAGGTTAGAACAAACTTGAACTAATTGATTTTCGTGAAAAATAAGATTCTTAAAAGCAGGGTATAAAAGGACTTCTGTATAACCCGAAGCCTGCTACCTAATGAACCCCAAAATCATACCTAAATTAATCAGTCCTGCGTGTTTGGATTTTTCTTCTTCTTTTTTTATTGTGGTAAAATATATAGGTAACAAAACATTTGACATTTTAACAATCACATGTACAGTCCAGTGACATTAATTATGTTTATCATGTTGTCCAGCCATCACCCTTACCCATCCCCAAATTATACCATCACCCTTAACAGAAGCTCAATGTCCCCTAAGCATTGATTCCTCCTTTCCCCCTCCCTCCCACTCACCCCTGGTAACCACAAATATGCTTTGCTCTCTATATACTTACATGAAATATCTAGGATTTTTCTTTTATTAGAATTTCTTAAAGCAGGTAATATTGTTACTCTACAAATTTGAGACTAAGAATAACCAATGCCATTTTGGAGAATCATCCTCTATAAATGAGGCTAAAAACTGATACCCCACATGCGAAACCAAGTCTTAAATTGCAGGGATGATTTTTAGGGTCTGACAGTGTTTTAAAAAATTTCAACATTCAAACATGGGAGACTTCAGTTTTTAAATCTCGACTTCTTTCATCGTGGCTTCTTTTGAAAAAGCAAAAGTTGCAGCAATGTTAGCGTTGCATTCCTGCCTGAATTAATCAGGTGGAGAGTAGTGGCCTCTTCCACACATTGTCCAATTTGTCCTACTCTCCACTACTCCCTATTGTCTTACATCTGGATTTATGTAAGCATCTGAATTTACTACCACTGGTCATTAAAAATGGTGGTTTGCTGATGGTGAAATTACTTCTCCAGCAGGCAGAGGAAAAGGTAGTCACTGAGTTTCTCTGTTTTTCAGATTCGGTACAGGACTGTCCCCGTAACTGCCATGGGAATGGCGAGTGTGTTTCTGGGCTGTGTCGCTGCTTTCCCGGATTCCTAGGAGCAGACTGTGCTAAAGGTATTTGCCACCGCTTTCCTACTATGTTTAGAAAACAGAACATAGGCTTCTCAGGGCAGAACTGGAAGCACCAAAGTAGCCTTCCCAGCACACTCCCTCCACCTGGACATCCTGTAAGCCCATGCATGCTAGAAGGCCTACCCTTTGGCAGGGTAAGCTTTGATATATGACAATTGGCCAATGTACCTACAGGAGCAGGGCAGTTATCCTTGGCACCAAGGTGTGCTGAGAAGAAAGATTTGCTGAAAATGAGATGACTGGATTTCCTGTAACAGCAGAAGTGAATTACCATCACTCCTTTCTTATAATCATTATCTTCTATGTAATGGAAGATTAAGCATCTCAGGGTTAGTAAATTTCATTCATTCTGGCCAACTATGCTCTTAATCTAGGAAGCGCTATTTATCTTAGTGGAATCAGTTTTAAATTGTATTATTAATTTATCTACACTGCTTTGCACAGAACGGCTGGGGCCCTGGGATTGTTGGGAAAGAAAGAAAATGATTCTCACAAGTACAGGGAATTTAGGGGCTGCATACCTAGCTTGCAAGAGACCTTCGGTGTGACCTTTATACTTTTTTGACCCAATACACACACACGTGTCTCTAGATATATACAAATATGAAATTGAGACAAACCTAGATAACTAAGACACTACCCTACTCCAGTATGACCTTATGTTAGCCTAACTGATAACATCTCAAAGTCCCTATTTCCAAACAGGTCATGTTCACAGCTACCAGAGGTTAGGACATCAACATATCTTTTTGTTTGTTTGTTTTTGTTTTTTGTTTGGGGGGGACACTATTCAGTCTATAACACTAAGAAGTGAATGAGACTTTTTTGTACTTAAAGTTTTGGATGGAAGTCCATGCATGAGACTAATTCCTAAATGATACCACTTACAAAACAATTTTCTATCACACAATAAAGTGAATGGTTTGGTGAGCTTGTAGGATACAAAAGGAACAAGAAATCTCAGGCCTTTTTTTCAGCCTAACTCCCTCTGCCCAATGGCTTATGGGTATATCATCAAAGTGAAAATGGAGCCTGGAGCTCTTAAAAGCGGGCACCTTGCTCAGGCTCTGAGCGGGCTGATAGAGCAAAGAGGACGACACAGGGCATCATGGGCGAGTACTTTCCTAGCGAGGGCTTTAAAGGAAGGAAAACCTCAATCTCATTTGAATGGCGTTTCTTGCGTAATCTAATTTTCATGGGAGTGAAGGCATTAATGAGAGGAAGGACAGGGTCGTCCTTTTATATGTGGCTGCAAATGGGCTGAACACTCAGCTGCACAGGCTGTGAGCTGTAAATGTATATTAACACTGACACACATCGATGTATTATTAATCCTAAAAACCATGTGTGCTCTGACTGCACATCCAGGGACTGGCCTTTTAGACCTAAGTACCCGGCCATTTAAGAACCCTTTGCTCTCAATCCATTTGCAGATGAGCGCCCATTCTGCATTATGGATCTGTAATGGGCTGTGCATTTAGCTGCTTAAAAGGACTCTCGGTGTGTGTTTTGCATTCACCACCTGGACTGCGGCTGGGTGCACACTTCAAGCATGCATTAGCCATGGGTATATAATTGATTCTTGTGAAACAAATATCGAGTGGCTGTTAAGAGTAGTTACTCCTCCACACTCAGGAGGTCTTCCTGTGATCGGGCTTTGACTTGTATATTTTAATTTAGCTGTTGATGCATGCAGAGGACAAAAATGGAAGCATTTAAAGAATATAATTGCCTTCCCCCTGCCTCCACATTTACCCTTGGCCAAGTTGGCTAACAGTGTTAGGAATAAGTCTTGACCTCTTTCCCCTAATGATGCTTCTCCCTTAATGGATACAGCTTATGCTACTTCATTGCTAACACCGTTGTTTTTAGGTACCGTCCAATCGATTTCAACTCATAGTGACCCTCATGTGACAAAGTAGAACTGCCCCATAGGGTTTCTGAGGCTATAATCTTTACAAAAGCAGATGGTCAGGTCTTTCTCCTGTGGAGCCACTGGATGGGTTCAAATTGCCAACCTTTCGGTTAGCAGCTAAGCACTTACCCATTGAGCCACCAGGGCTCCTTGCTAACAACACTAACTTTCCCCTTATCTAAGCCTTTATTTCCCCAACTTTGATCTTTCCTGTACCACCTTCTTTATTTTTTGCCAAATTCATGAACCATCAGCCTTGTTATTTACTTAACATATTTCTTTAAATCAACTCATTATGTTTACATAGATAAATTTATTTTTAAAGGAACTGTGTCACAACCCAAAAATAAAGATGAGAAAACTAGAATCAACTGCCATTAAAAAAAAAAAAATTAGTGTCTTAATTATCTAGCACTGCTATAACAGAAATACCACAAGTGGATGGTTTTAACAAACAGAAATTTATTTTCTCACAATTTAGGAGGCTAGAAGTCCAAATTCAGGGTGCCAACTCTAGGGGAAGGCTTTCTGTCTCCATAGGCTCTGGAGGAAGGTTCTTATTTCTTTGAGCTTCTGCCTCTGGGCAGTCTTCATGCGGTTTGGCATCTCTCTTCCCCCATCTCTGCTTCTCTCGCTTGCTTGTTTAATCTCTTTTATATCTTAAAAGAGATTGATTTAAGACACACCCTACACTAATTCTGTCTCATTAACATAACAAAGACATCCCATTCCCAAACAGGATTATAACCACAGGCATAGGGGTTAGGATTTACAACATGTTATCTTTGGGGGACACAATTCAATCCATAACAGATAGATAGGCAGACAGATAGATAAACTGTGTTGAGTCAACTCCAACTCACGTCAGCCTTGTGTACAACAGAGCAAAACGTTGCTTGCCCAGTCCTACATCATCCTCACAATTGCCAGCATGTCTGTGTCCGTCCTTGTGGCTATTGTGCCATCCATCTCACTAAGGGTCTCTCTTACCCTCATTGACCCTCTGCTTCACCAACATGATGTCCTCCTCTAGCAATTGATTCCTCCTGATGATGTGTCCAAAATACACAAGTCAGACAATAATCTGTCGTGATTCGTAAGGTTTTCATTGGCTAATTTTCAAAAATAGATCACCAGGCTTTCTTCCTAGTCTGTCTTAGTCTGGAAGCTCAGCTGAAACCTGTCCCCCAAGGGTGACCCTGCTGGTACTTGAAATCGCTTCCAGCATCACAGCAACACACAAGCCAAAACAGTATGACAAGCTGACAGACCAGTGGTGGTAGGAAGTGTTAGTGCTGCCTTTAACCCCATCAAGAGATTAATATTTTCACTGTGATAGCTTTCAAGCCAAGCCAGCTCCAACACACTTATTTCCCATAAAGAATCTGGAAAGTGGACCTGAGCACTTGTAAACCAGCCTTACTTCTACAGAGACCCAAAGCTGCAACATCTCATCTTATTAATACTGGATCCTAAAATTAACAAAATTCTCTAGCTACACCTGTGTGATGAAGGGAGCCATCGGTAAAAATAGGCACATGCAGATTATACTGTACCTGCTACAAGGGGGCAAATCTAATGATTAGCACCTGCTTTACTTGTGCTATGTTAACCTGTATTTCAGATTGTTTTGAAATAACTACGAATAGCTATTAAGTACTAAATATGTATCAGGCATTGTGCAAAGTACTTAATACATAACCTCTTATCCATCTTCATAATCAATAATGAGATGAATTCTATTGTAACCAACCCTCCTCAGTTTTTAAACTTTTTATTTTTATATCATTTTAGACTTACAGAAAAGTTGCGAAAATAGTACACAGAGCTTCTGTACATAGAGTTCAGCCAGGTTCCCCTAATGTTAACATTTTAAATAGCCATAGTTCAATTATTGAAATCAGGGAATTAACATTGATGCAATGCTGTTAACTAATTTACAGATTTTTTGCTAGTTTGCCCTTTTTTTCTGGTCCAGGATCTAGCCCAGGATCCCACGTTGTTGTTGTGTCTCATTAGCCCTCTCCAACCCACGGAAATTCCCTGATCTCTCTTTGCCTTTCATGACCATGGCCCTTTTAAAGAGTACGGTTCAGTTATTTTGTAGTATGTCCCTCAGTCTGGGTTCTTTTGGTGTTTTCTCATAATTAGATTAAAGTCATGCATTCTTAGCAAGATGCTGGGCCCTCCTTAGTGCATGATATCAAAGGTGCTCCTCAGATAATTAACAGGGAAAAAAACTGTGGATGTGTGTACATGAGTGTGTATGGGTGTGTACAAGTGTGTGTGAGTGTATGCAGTTGTGCGTGAACATGAGTGTAAGCATGTGTGTGGGCAAGTATGTGTGTGAGTGTGCGTGAACATGAGTGTAAACATGTACGTGAGTATGTGTGAATTTGTATGTGTGAGTGTGTGTGTACCTTTTTTCCCCCTAACACATAAGGCAGAGAGGCAGAAGGCTCTATCCCATTGTGTCCTGCATAATTTGTCAGTCTTATTGAAACAACGTGCGAGCCCCAGAAGCTCCTAAGTGTTAGCAGGAAGTAACCTGGAGCAGACAGGATGAGGTAATCCCATCAGCCAGTGAAGAGAGGAAAACAGCTGGTCCTAAGTCTCCTGCGGCCCAGAACAGTGAATCCATTTCCCGTCTGGCTCCTTGATTATTTCCATTCTTTCTGGATCAAAACCTTTAGGAGGCCCTGAGCACAAGGTCCTCCCTGGTCACAAGTACGTACCCACCTCTCTCCCTTCACTGATGGCTGTACCCGGGATGTCTTGACGTCTGACAGTTTCTGCTACTGCAGGCAGCCAGCAGACTCAAGCCCTTCTGCCAGGGGGAGAATTTGCCACGTTAGCAAGCAAGATTCCCATCACATCCCAGTGACTAGGTATGTGTCCAAGTAACAGAAATACGGATTTACTCTATTGACCTTGTGCTGTGCCTCTGTGCCCTCAGATGCATGGTGCCAGCGGCAGCTCCTTCTTATGAACCTGCCAGTCTGCATCAAGCATCAGAAGACGCCCTAGCAGTGAATGGGGGAATTGATCAGCATTCATTCTGCAGCCCCGCCAGGCTGGGGTCCTAAGCAGCTCAAAAATCAGAGGAATGTATAATGGTTCTAACATACTTGTTCCAAGTCAGTTGAAGGGAATGACTTATTCATCACGCCACAAATATTTACTGTATGCCTACTATGGGCCCTACCACCTGGCGGTTTGTCATACTGTGGTGGCTTGTGTGTTGCTAGGATACTGCAAGCTATGTCACCAGTATTTCAAATACCAGCAGGGTCACCCATGGTGAGCAGGTTTCAGTGGAGCTTCCCAACAAAGACAGACTAGGAAGAAAGGCCTGGTATTCTACTTTTAGAAATTAGCCAATGGAACCTTTATGGGTCACAACAGAATATTGTCCAAAATAGTGCTGGAAGAAGAGTGCCTTAGGTTGGAAGGCCCTCAAAAGACACATTGGCCACCACAATGGACTCAGGCATAGCAACAATCATGAAGATGGCAGAGGACTGAGCAACATTTCGTTCTGTTCACATGGGGTCCCCGTGATTGGAGCAGACTGGATGACAGCTAACAACTATGAGCCAGGTACTGCACTAAATTTCAGAAATAAACAATGATGAGCAAAAGAGCTGTGGGCCCTGCCTTCTGAGAGCTTCCAGTCTAATGGATGTATGTGAAAAGCAAGTGGGAAATGTATCTCCAAGTCCAAAATGCTGTGTTGGAGACTTTGAATGCTAGAGACACGACTTAGGAGAAGATAAGGAAGCTTATGTAGCAGTGAGGTATGAACCTATGAGATTAGCCAATTAGTATCAAAGAATGTGGAGGAAATCCTGAGGAGAAAGAACGTAGTAAAGGAACTACGCTAAACAGTGTTGTTCCGTGTAGAAGTGCATTAACTGTGCAACATAATGAACAATCTGTCCAGATTCAGAGCTTGAGTAAAAATAGCAGTTCTTCCCCAGTAATTTGTACCATTTTCCTGTCCAGCTCTAATTGTGCTTATTATTCAAGTCACTGTTTAGTCTACTTTATTATTATTCCTCTTTCATGGCTTTCTCACCGTTTTAATGCTATTTGTTGTGGGTTAGAGGTTTTTAAATTATTACTCCTTTGTCTTTCCTTTGAAGGTTTTTCATTTACTTAAGGTGCTTCCCTGAGTTGTTTGTAAAGCAGCCTTGTATTTAAAAAGAGATCCGAGGCTTCCAACTTTTCTGTTTTGACATTGGCTCCTGAGATGGCTTCTTTGGGCTGGGCCGGAGGCCCCAACCTGCAGTAGAAACTTTACACACCAGAGCCATAGCTGTTAGGGAATGCATGTTTAATAGCCATTAGAAGCGAGAACTCCTGCTGCTGAACAGCTGTCAGTGGAGGCCCAGAAATGCTACGACCACGAAAACATAAAGTCTTCTCTCTAGGGGTTGCTCTCAGCTCCTACGCAGTTTCTTCCGAGCTTTGAAAAACGAGAATGGCAATCCTGGCATTTTTCTCATGTTAATTGGCGACTGTACCCATTACCCAGTTCTTAATGGCCAACTTCTAGCTCTAAAATCAAATTATAATCATCATCATCGTGTCGTTGTTGTTAGCTGCCGTCAGGTTGTCTCTGCCGACTCATGGTCACCCCAGGTCCAACAGAATGAAATGTCACCCGGTCCTGCACCATCTTCACAATTGTTGGTGTGCTCAAGTCCATTTTTGCAGCCACTGTGTATTTTGAGTGCCTTCCAACCGAGGGGGCTCAACTTCCAGCACTATAGCAGGCAGTATACTTTTATGATCCATGACATTTTCATTGGCTAATTCTCAGAAGTAGGTCAACAGGCCTTTTTTCCCAGTTTGAATTAATCTGGAAGCTCTGCTGAAACCTATCTACTGTGGGTGACCCAGCTGGTATTTGAAATACTGGTAGCATAGCCTCCAGCATCATAGCAACACACAAGCCCCACCCACCCGGTACAAGAAACTGAGAGAGAAGTGTGACATCATCATCATGGCTGACTTTTATTTAGCTCTTACTATGTGCCAAGCACTGTACTAAGCATCGACATAATTATTTCATTATCAGTTGCCCTATTTTTTTAATTTTTATTTTTTTGTGGTAAAATATGTATAACTTAAATATGACATTTTAATGATTTTAAGTTTACAATTCAATAGCGTTATTCATGATGTTGTATAATTATCACCACCATCTATTTCCAAACTCTCATCTTCCCAAACAGAAACTCAGGACCTATTAAGCAATAATTCTCCCTCCACTCCTCTCCTCAGCCTCTAGTAACCTCGAATCTATTTTCTGTATGAATTCGCCTATTCTAGATATTGCATGTAAGTGGAATCCCACAACATCTGTCCTTTTGTGTCTGAATAGCACTACTTTATAGGGGATTATTATACCATTTTATAGATGAGGAAAATGAGACACAGAGAGGTTAAGTAACTTGCTCAAGAGCACTCAACTCGTAAGTGGTATTGCTGGGATTCAAACCAAGCAGTCCAACCGGTACCCTTAACCATTAGACCAGCAAAGATATGGACCTTAGAAGATATGAGGCATAAAGATTTGCTTTGGAGGCAGTTTATGTGGTGGTTACACACTAGAATTCTGAGTTTGAATTCAAGAAAATTGTTTTCTAGGTAGAAAGTTACAGAGCTGGCAGTTGAAACAAAGCCCATCGGACTTCAGAGCCTGCTGCTGTTACCCACTCTCCTTCCAATCCCCCAGATTTCAGTCCATCGCCTTCCTTATCCCATCATTTCCCAACTCCTATTTCATTGACCTCCTACATTCTCTGCTACATTTCTCCTCTCCATCCTCACAGCCACCATCTCTCCCTGATGGCATTTCTTGATCACAGCACCACCAGCGTTCTCCCAGACCTGTTAAGAGCATGTCATTACTCTTTTCAAACACCTTCAGTGGCTCCCAGTTGCCTCCCAAAATGGTTTTCAATCTGATTATAAGAAGTATACTGGGGACTATTGTTCAGAATGCATATTCCCCGGCTCCTGCCTGATGCCATCCAATTCTGAATCTGTAGAGCTGGTATATGGTTCAGGAATGTGCATTGTAACAAACCTCCCAGGGGACCCAGATGCAGGTAGTCAGGGGGCACATTTTGAGAATAAAGAATCCATTTCTTTTTTTTTTTAATTTTGTTATTGTACTTTAAATGAAGGTAAACAGAACAAATAGTTTCTCATTAAAGAGTCAGTACACAGATTGTTTTATGACATTGGTTAACAACCC
>NW_004443947.1:12394043-12395375 GCF_000243295.1 Trichechus manatus latirostris | reverse complement strand
GTCCATTAGTCCTTTGGACAAATCTTTTCCTTGTATCCTGTTCTCTTCATTCTCCCTTGCTTCTGAAGGGTTGAGGCCGGTGGAGTATCTTAGATGGCTGATCACAGGCTTTTAAGACCCCAGATGCTACTCACCAAGGTAGAATGGAGAACATTGTCTTTATAAACTGTGTTATGCCAATTGAGCTAGATATTCCTCGAGACCATGGTCCCCACAGCCCTCCACCCAGCAATTCAGTCCCTCAGGGAGTTTGTAAGTGTCTATGGAGCTTCCATGACCTTTCCTTGTACAAGCTGTGCTGGCTTTGCCAGTATTTTGTACTATCTTACCCTTCACCTAAGCTACCACTTATCTATTGTCTGCTTAGTTCCCCCCCCCACCCCTCCCACCCTTCGTAACCAACAAAGATTGTTTCTTTTTATGTATAAACTTTTACATGAGTTTTCACAGTAGAGGTCTCATACAATATTTGTCCTTTTGTGATTGACTTATTTCACTCAGCATAATGTCCTCCAGTTTTATCCATGTTATGACATACTTCACAGATTCATCATTGTTCTGTATCTTTGCGTAATACTCCATTGTGTGTGTGTACCATAGTTTGTTTATCCATTCATCTGTTGATGGGCATCTAGGTTGTTTCCGTCTTTTTGCTATTGTGAACAGTGCTGCAATGAATATGGGTGTGCATATGCCTATTAGTGTGATTGGCTCTTATCTCTCTAGGATATATTCCTAGGAGTGGGATTGCATTTTGTAGTGCTTTTTTTGTGGTGCTGTCGTTTTCTTTGTTCCTCTTACTCTCCTGTGCTGAGTTCCTTTTGTTTGTGGATTTTTTTTTATTTCTTTTGTTTTTGTAGGTTTTGTTTTTATTGAGACTTTATGTTTTTCTTCTTTATTTTGATGAGTAAGTTTGTTAACTTTCTTTGTGATTACCTAGAAACTTACCCTTATCTTCCTAGATTTGAACCAGTCTACTATTACTTGGTATCGCCTTGCCTTCCCCTCCATTAGAAGGTTCTATACCTACACCATTTATTCCCTCTTTTATTGTTCTGATGCTGTTGTCATTTATAGATTAATCTTTCTGGTTCCCTGTTGCAATTCTTTTGGTTTTTCATAGTCCTTAAGAGTTCATTTCCTAGGTTGATATCTGGCTAGTACAATCCTGTGTCCTAGATTCAGCCTGTGGTCTGATGTTGTTCGTTCTCAGATCAAAGGACTCACTTTAATAAGTCTTGTAAGTTTGGTTTGGTTTTTACCTTGTCCTTTAATTTCTGTTTATCTGGAAATGACCTAATTTCTCCATCATATTTGAATGAGAGTTTTGCA
>NW_004443947.1:12392537-12393373 GCF_000243295.1 Trichechus manatus latirostris | reverse complement strand
TGTTGTTTGCTCGTCTGTGGGCACGATACTTTTCACCTCCTTCTCCAATGGGCAGGGTCAGTCACTCAGGTATGGTACAGCAGGGCAGGTCCAACTGAAGGGGAGTTGCTAGGATGGGTTGTTTGTGGCACATACCAGAGCTGACAGTGTGGACTGATAATCAGTGCAGGGCAGGTTTGAGTAGGCCATGCCTGTGCTGATCGGGAATATGATGTTCAGCACATGGTGCAAGTAGGCAGGAAGGGGTAGATTGTGATGTGTGGAGCTGATGGGTATGGGAAAGATGAGAGACAGGAGAGAGGAACAGGAGCCAAAAACATACACACAAACAAAAAAAGAGTGCTAAGGGAGCTCGCTATCAGAGTGGAGAGATGTCAGACTGAGAAATAGGGAAAAACAAAAATGAAAAAAAAAAGAAAAAAATGCATAAATCAAGAAACTGGAAATGAGGAAAGACAAAAGGGAATAAGAGAGAGAAGAAAACAAAACAAAGAAACAAAAAAAAAAAGAAAAAAGAAATTCCCCCCGGAATGTCCCTGTGCATCTGCGCAGAGTAAGGGAGTAGCTTCCAAGCTGCACAGTACTGCCTGGCTATAAGGGGCTCCCAAGCTGAGAAAAGAAAAAGAAAACAAACAAACCAAAACAGAACAAATCAGAGCAAACAAACAAACAAACAATAAAGTCCTGGGGGTCCCACCAGCATGGCGGCACAGGCCAGAAAGCAGTTTGACAGTCGAGCAGTGTTTCGCAGCCTTTCAGGAAGAAGCAAAGATGGTGTATGGAGCCAGGTATTTGAGAGAAAGGAGGGGGAGATGGTGAGAGGTAAGGAAGAAATC
>NW_004443947.1:12337455-12392437 GCF_000243295.1 Trichechus manatus latirostris | reverse complement strand
TACCCCCTGTTCACTGATTACTGATAGGAGTCCAAGATGGTGGATCCGTGCTGCGGTAGCTGATAGGGGACCTCTGCATGTATCTCTCCTCGCTTTCTATTCTCGGTCAGTTTCTTATTCCATTCAGTGCTTGGCTGAGTTCTTTATCTCTTCATTTGATGCTTAGGGTTTCAGGATTGACGTGTGACTCTGTTTGACTTAGTTTTTCTCAAGAACCCATTTCTTAAAATAACACCCAAGGTCTACCATGATCTAAGCTACTTGTGCACCATCATCTTCCACTAAATCCCTTTACACCATAGGTTCCAGCCTCCCCAGACACTTGTCCCCCACAGAGCATGAATATCCTGCTTCTTCGTATTCATGCTGTTTTTCAGCTAAAATGTTCTTGTCATTTCCAATCTTTCCTATCAAACTGCTGTTCACCCCTGAAGGCCAAGTTCACATATTACCACCTCATTGAAGAATCTCACAGTTACAACCCAGTAATCGCACAAAGCATAGCAATGCCTTGTTGGTGGCCCTGACTTCATGTTGTGCCTGATAGTTACATTAGTTCCTCTGGCTGGATTATAAGCTTCCAGAAGTCCTCTTTGTACTTCTCTGTATCTACCTTGACACCCAGGACACAGTATGTGCTCACTAAATATCTGGTGATGTGAATGTAGGGGACAAGACTTACAAAAATGAAACATTGCCAGAAAATGTGTAAGAACCAAGGTGGTAGAGAACAAGGTTCTAATTTGTCAGATTAATCATGCATATAAATCAACTATCTTCGAGGCACAAATTTAAAAGAAGGGAGAGAGGCAGTTGGGGGTGAGGGGTAAGGGAGGAGCAATGCAAAAAAGAAGGAAAGAAAAATATTTACAGAAAAATACCATTTATTTAGCAGTCCACATGCATTATCTCAGAATAGCAAACTGATAATGAAGGCTGTAGAGTTTGAATTTTCTAGGTTTAAATCCATGTTCCTCTAACTATATCCATTTTAGAATACTTCATCTCTCTGAGCCTCAGTTTTCTCATCTGTAAAATAGGAGCGATAGCAATTCTACCTGTAGTGTTGTTATGAATACTAAAAGGTAAATATGTGTAAATTGTCTAAAACAGTGCCCGGCATGTATTAAACGCTCTGTAAATATTAGCTAGTATTAATCTTTACAATAAGCCTTTGAAATCATTATGAAGATGACAATCCCTATTTTACATAAAAAGAAATAAGACTTAGAGAAAGTAAACTACTTGCCAAAAGTTACAGAGCAGGGCCAGACTCTGAGGCCATGTCTGTCTGATTCTAAAGCACAAAGGAGAGAGACATGGCAGGAGGCCCCCTGAATAGAGGCCAATGACCATCCTCAAGTCCCAGCGTTAAGTACCCCAGATAACTCAGGCTGTCTGACCTCACTGGCTGGCTCTGCCTTGTAGTCTGCTTTTCTTGTCTCTCTGCCAGGAAGTCTTTGAAGGCGTTTCACTCTGTGTACAAGAGAGCAATGACAAGTCCATTAGTCCCCTCCCTCATGGTGGGGAGATCCTTACCTACTACCTCAGGTATGTCTCCCATAGAACTTCCTTGACAAAGAAGTCACTGTCCCCTGTCCCAGCCAACCTCACTCCCTCAGCAAAAGAGGCTCAAGTCCCATCGGTCCTTCCCGGGAAAAGCATGAACACATCCTCACTGTTCTTCAGATACTCCATCTTGCATACCTGTCTCCCTATGCCACCCCACTCACCCCGTCATCTCCATTAATGTGGATGGGCCAGAGGGTGTAACTGCTGCCCACAGGAGTCATTCTACAGGCCACTGCAGTCTGATGGCTTGTCTTAGTTACCTAGTGCTGCTGTAATACAAATACCACAAGTCGGTGGCTTTAAAGAACAGAAATTTATTTTCTCACAGCTCTGGAGGCTAGAAATTCAAGTCAGGTTTTAGGCTATGTCAATTCCTTCCTTGTCGGTAGCCCCGGACATTCCTTGGTTTCTTGGCAATCCTTGGCTTGTAGACGATCCTCACATGACATCTGTCTTCCCCTCATGTGTGTGTCTCTGTGTCTATTCTGCTCTTTTTATAACTCGTAAGTGATTAGGTTTAGGATCCACCCTACACTCGTATGACCTTATTAACTTAACAAAGAAAAGCCCTGGTTCAAAATAGGATCACATCCACAGGTACAAGAGTCAAGAATTTAACATTCTTTTTGGAGGGACACAATGCAATCCATAACATGAGTGAATGTGCCTCACTCCCCCAGCCCCTACCCTCATTTTCTGACCTGAATAAATGTGCGGGAATTTCTTGGCAGTGAGGGCCCCGGCAGGCAGGCTTGAAGCAGGTGCACTTGGTACATATTTTGCAGAAAGTGACCAACAAGCACACTTGGCAAAGTCACCTTTGATAAAATAGTATAAGAGTTGCTGTCACATATTGAAGATGAACTCCATGCCAGGCAATGGGTTAAGAGTTTTACATGAATTATCTCATTTCACCTCCACAGCATACATTATTATCATCCCCATTTCACAGCTAAGAAAACTGAGGCTCAGAGAAAGTTAAGGCACTTGCCCACGTATGACTTTAGAACTACTACTAGATCAGTGGTTCCCAGACTTAAGCATGCATTAGAATCACCTGGAAGACTTGTTAACACACAGCTGGCTGGGCTTAGGTGGCACAGTGGTTAAGTGTTTGGCTGCTAACCAAAAGGTCTCAGTTTGAATCCACCAGCCACTCCTTAGAAATCCTGTGGGGCAGTTCTACTCTGTCCTATAGGGTTGCTATGAGTCGGAATTTACTCGACAGCAACAAGTTATTTTGTTTTGTTTTTTCCAGTCAGGTTCTTACAGAGCCCTGGTGGCATAGTTGTTAGGAGCTCAGCTGCTAACGAAAAGGCCAACAGTTTGAATCCACCAGCCACTTCTTGGAAACCCTATGGGGCAGTTGTACTCTGTCCTGTAGGATCGCTATGTGTTGTAATCAACTCATTAGCAACGGGTTTGGTTTGGTTTTTGGTGGGGCCGTTAGTGTGGAGCCCTGGTGGTGCAGTGGTTGAGGATTTGGCTGCTAACCGAAAGGTTGGTGGTTGGAACCTACCAGCCACTCTGCAGAAAAGATGTAGCAGTCTGCTTCCGTAAAGATTTACAGCCTTGGAAACACTGTGGGGCAATTCTACTCTGCCCTACAGGGTCGCTATGAGTTAGAGTCGACACGATGGCAATGGGTTTGGGTTTTTTGTTTTTGGGATCCTTAGCACTGGCCTCGCCTGGGAGCTGGTTAGAAGTCCGAAGTTTCAGGCGCCACCACAGACCTTCTGAATTCTAACAAGATCCCCAGGTGATTCATTTGCACATTCAAGTATGAGAAGCAGATGTTTTAGGTAGCACTGTCCTTGGACTCTGCTAAGATGGCCCAAAGAGAACTGTGATCAGTGGTAGTAGCAGCACTTTTTATAGTCTCTCCTCCTTGGCTTGCTGATGGGTGTGGAAGGGGCCCTGCCTCCTCAGTTTTGAAGTCGCAGTGCACAATATTTGGTGGATACATGCGACTCCATGCCTCCAACCTCCAAAACTTGGCAGCTCACGGTATATCTCGTGCTTGTTGCATTACCAAACAGAAATCCCTTTGTGGGCTTAAATCTGTCAGCCCTCTCCTCAAGGTAAATTGTTTCTGACACTAAAAAAAAAACTTTTGCTTTTGTTTCTTTTGAAACTCCTTGATAAATAGCAGAACCTCCTTAGAAGCGTGCCTAACCCTAGAAAAACATGCTGTAGACGTGATCCGCATAGAGTTGGGAACATCCTATGGTTTTAGAAAAACCTTCTATATTATGAAATCATCAGTCATACAAAGATCAGCTGGGATGGATGACAGGCGAGAAGGTGCTTTGCCCTGCCTAGTCTCTTCATAATGGGACGGTGAATTGAAATGATTTTCTCCTAATAAAAGTAATTATAGTAATAATGATCTCTATTGATTTCTTACTCTGTGCTAGGCACTATGCAAAGCGCCTTACATGCATTATCTCAATTCATTCTCTTAAAACACCATGGGGTTGGTACTCTAGAATTCTTATCCCCATTTTAAAGAGAAATTGAGGCTTAAATTGTCCATGGTCTCACAGCTGCTTTTAAAAAAAGGAAAAAAGAGGGAGATGTAGACTAACTTATAAGCTTGCACCTTGCCAGGTACCTGCTGGGGAGATAGCAGTGAACAAAACAGACCCTCTGTGTCTTCAGGAAGCTTCCATCCTTGTGGATAACGGGACACAAATTATTTGCTAACTTCTCTTGATACCTGAATCGCAATAAGAATGAAAAGCGACTTCACTGTGGAACTCGAGCTGCAGAAAAGCTTACTGTGTACTTTGAAGAATTTAAATATTCATTATGTAATTAATTCTTTTTAGTCACTTAAAAAAAACTTAGACTTTTTTCCAAAAACAGCTTAAGTACTTATTGATGAGAACTTTTCTAACTCTTAAAATGGAGG
Source organism: Trichechus manatus latirostris (assembly GCF_000243295.1). Classification (NCBI taxonomy): domain Eukaryota; kingdom Metazoa; phylum Chordata; class Mammalia; order Sirenia; family Trichechidae; genus Trichechus; species Trichechus manatus. The sequence continues at coordinate 12,387,951 of NW_004443947.1, read as the reverse complement.
CATCCCCATATCTCTACAGGTATTTTAAATGAATTGAATTAATCATAGGCTTAAAAGTCTCTTGCGATCTTCGTTAACTTCCCTGGGTTTAATTAAAACATCTGTGCACTTTTAATTTATCGATTCATCCAACTCATATGTCATGTTTTTTAACACACCCCAGCATGCTCTGCATCATTTTTAACCCGATTTCCACTTAACTAAAGCAATTAAATTCACCCCGGATTAATTAAAGCATCCATACTTTCGTGCTTAAGTCAGCGTGTGCTTCTTTCCCCACATGACTCCTGAATGTCAGAGATTTGACACACCTGATGAGTTTTTTTGTCCTTCTGGAAATTCTTCCCTGAATCGCTTTCTTGCTTTATTAATGTGCCATTTGACAGAGCTGGAATGAGGAACTTGGTGCACCTGAACTTCGGCCTTCTGAGCTGGGGACTTTGACCCTGTCTGTCAGAATTTGTCCTCCTGGTTCCTCTCTTCATGGGAGTCCTGCTGGATTTTGCCTCCACTGAGACTAACTTGAGTGTCTGAGTGTTCTGGGTAGGAGGAGGAAACCTGTCAGATCATGGGTGATTACAGAGGCCAGACCAGCTGGTGCTCTTTGCATTTGCACTTGTATCATTGTTCCTTAGTTCTGCTGTCTGACTTCCTTCCTCAATCTTCTTCCTACACAGACAATCCTTGCTACCCTGCCCATTTAATAGATAGGGAAAACTGAGGTGCCCAGAAGGTTAACAGGCTTCTCCGCTAGGCACATTGAGTCAGAGAACTATCCAATTACTGACAAATTAGCCTCCTGAAAGCTAGTCTGGATTTCTGCTGCCACATCCTACCAATAGTGTTTGACAGTCTGGAGTCCTTGGGTGGTGAACGGTTAACTTGTTCCGCTGCTAACCGGAAGATTCAGCTAGGTGGAGGTTGAGTCCACCCAGAGGTGCCTCAGAAGAAAGGCCTGGAGATCTACTTCTGAAAAATAAGCCATTGAAAACCCTATGGAGCACACTTCTACCCTGACACCATGGGGTTGCCATGAGTCAAACTGACTTGACAGCAACTGATTTGTTGGTTTCCCCTCAGCCATGGCAGCATTGGATATTATCAGTCTTTTTCATTTTCTCCAATCTGATAAGCCAAGAATTATTTCTCATTATTTTAGTCTATACTCATGTAACTGTTAATGAATTGTCTTTCTCAACTTTTATTGGCAATCTATATTATTTCTGTTTATGTCTTTGCCCAGGTTTTCGTTCATGTGTCTTTTTATTGATTTGTAAGAGCTCTTTGTGTATTTTTCATATAGAAACTTATTCTGTAACATGTGTTTAAAATATTTCCTCACAGGGTTATTTGTCCCTTAATTTTTTTTATGGCGTCCTTTATCATATAAGAACAAACAAAAAAAAAAAAACACAAACCCATTGCCGTCAAGTCAGTTCCAACTCATAGCAACCCTGTAGGACAGAATAGAACTGCCCCATAGGGTTTCCAAGGCTATAAATCTTTATGGAAGCAGACTGCCACATCTTTCTCCTGTGGAGCAGGTAGTGGGTTCAAACCAAAGACTTTTTGGTTAGTGGCCAAGCATCTTAACCTTTGTCATTTAAATTTTATGTCATCAAATCTGATCTTTCCTCTTTTCCTTCATGGTTTCTGGAATTTTTTTTTTTTTTTCCCATGCTTCCTTCCCCAAGAAAATGAAATCAGTCTTCAGTATTTTCTTCTAATCTTTTTATTTTTTTTTTCTGTTTAGATATTTAATCTGTATGGAATTTATTTTTTTAGTACTGCTTGCAATAGGGGTCAAATTTTATTCTCCCCCAACTGGATTGTGAATTGCAGGGATCTAGCTATAATCAAACTCTCGTTTCCAAATGCTATTTTGCCCAACACCAAACTGGTTAAGTCCAAGCCTAGAAAGCATTGGGGGAAGTAGGTTGTGTTTCAAGGATGTTGAACTTTTTTTCCCCATGATTCCATGACCCAAATACTACACCTTTATTGCTTCAGGGGATTGAAACTGCTTCTTTCTTCATTTCTTTTCCCTATCACCTAACAGAGCCCTGGCGGCGCAGTGGTTAAGAGCTCCACTGCTAACCAAAAGGTCAGCAGGTTGAATCCACCAGCCACTCCTTGGAAACACTATAGGGCAGTTCTACTCTGTCTATAGGGTCACTATGAGTTGGCATGGACTCTACGGCAATGAGTTTTAACCGAGCTATTAATAATAGCAGGACTTTGAACTGGTTCAGTCTGGTTCGACCTCCTGCTAAGAATTTGCCTTTCCACCTCAGATAAACTGAATCAGAATCTACATTTTAACAAGATCCCCAGGTGATTCTTATGCATACATGTATGTACATAAGAATCACGAGGGGATCTTGTTAAAATGTAGATCTGTGGGTGATTCTTATGTATCCCGGGTGATTCTTATGTACATAAGATTCTTGTGTATGCATAAGAATCACTTGGGGATCTTGTTAAAATGTAGATTCTGACTTAGTATATCTGGGGTGGAAATGGAAATTATCAGCAGGGGGTTGAACTGGACTGAACCGGTTTGAAGCCCTGCATAATAGATTGTTGTTATTATTAGTTGCCTTCAAGTCAGCTCCAACTAATGGGACCTTATATGGCAACCTTATGTATAACAGAACAAAACGTTTCCCAGTTCTGTACCACATTCATGATCATTGCTTTGTTTGAGTCCATTGTTTCAGCTCTTGAGTCATTACATCTCATTGAGAGTTTCCCTCATTTTCCCTGACCCTCTACTTTACCAAACATGATGTCTTTTTCTAGGCATTGGTCTTTCCTGATGATGTGTCCAAAGTAAGTGAGTCAAAGTCTCATCATCCTCATTCCTAAGAAACATTCTGGTTGCGTTTCTTTGAAGACTAATTTGTTTGTTCTTCTGGCAGTCCATGGGTATATTCAATATTCTTCTCCAACACCACAGTGTAAACGCATCAGTTCTTCTATCTTCCTTTTTCATTATCCAACTTTCACATGCAAGTAGGTTATTTGTCAGTATTTATTGACTAACTGGGATATAAGGCAATGAATTGTTAGTGCTGTTTTGATATTTTACCTTGGCTACTAGATTCAAGTATTCTCAGATTTCTTTTCCAAAGGGGTTTTAAATCAGATTTCAAATAGTTTTTAAAAGGCATATTATTTAAAATTCCCCTCTGCACATCTAGTCCAGCCCAGAATTGATTTGTCAAGATGTGGGCATTTTCCTTCTGCTTTTATGCTTGCCCTCTTCAGTGACCTTTTCTCCAGGCATTCTTTTCTACTGCGAGCTCCAAGTCCACAAAACTTGTTTTACTTAAAACAGCAAACACAGGTGGCTTGTCCCATTACTTCCCACAGAGTAAATAACACAGATAATTCATCTCATTCCTTACAGAAAACTTTGAGGAGGAAAAAAAAAAAAAAAAGCTCCAGCTTGATCATTAAAATGAGCTTTACACCATTTAGGTGAATCTAAATTGTGTCATTTTTTTTTTTCATCAGCCTGTTAACTTGTCAGTCGTTAGTGGCAGAAGTAATTTATTTTTCTTCTGCAGGAGTCTTAGAGCTTCCATTTACTAGATTTAGTAAAACAGGAATAGTCACTTTATATAAACATTTTAATTAATTTTAAATTGAGGCTTGAATGCACAATGTTCTGCTCCCATAAGCCTTAGGAAGAAGAAGAAGAGAGAGAGAGACAGAGAGAGAAGGACCTAAAACACTCCACATGTGATTCATAACCAGTCAAGACCTCCTCCTGCCTACAGCCAGAGAAGACTGGGTAGAGAAGAAGAAGATGATTCTAATCAGATGATCAGAATCATCTAATAATCTTGTAGTGGTGGGGGTAGAGGTGGTAGCCCATGTGAGGTGGGTGTGTGTGTTTCAGACATACTGAATTTTTAATTTTATTAACCCTTGTAGTCGAATTGGAGATTCAGTTTCAAATTTCATGAGGGAACATCTGCTAATTGCCTTGTAGGTGTTAGCTACTGCTTTGAGCCCTTTTACATGTTCTCATTTAATTTTCCCACCAACTCTGAGTTGTTGTTAGTCCGCCATCGGGTCGATTCCAACTCATAGCAACCTATGTACAAGAGAAGGAAACACTGCCTGGTCCTGTGCCATCTTCACGATCATTGTTATATTTGAGTCCATTGTTGCAGCCACAGTGTCAATAAATCTCATTGAGGGTCTTCCTCTTTTTTGCTGACACTCTACTTTACCAAGCATGATGTCTTTCTCCAGGGACTGGTCCGTTCTGATAACATGTTCTAAGTATGTGAGGTTAAGTCTTGCCGTGCTTGCTTCTAAGGAGCAGTCTGGCTGTACTTCTTCCAAGACAGATTTATTCATTCTTTTGGCAGTCCATGGTATATTCAGTATTCTTTGCTAATATCATAATTCAAATGTATCAATTCTTTTTTGGTCTTCCTTATTCATTGTCTAGCTTTCGCATGCATATGAGGAGATTGAAAATACCATAGCTTGAGTCAGGCACACCTTAATCTTCAAAGTGACATCTTTGTTTTTTAACACTTTAAAGAGGTCTTTTGCAGAAGATTTGCCCAATGGTATACATCATTTGATTTCTTGACTGCTGCTTCCATGGGCATTGATTGTGGATCTAAGTAAAATGAAATCCTTGACAACTTCAATCTTTTCTTCATTTATCGTGATGTTGTTTACTGGTCCAGTTGTGAGGATTTTTGTTTTCTTTATGTTATGTGTAATCCATACTGAAGGCTACATAGTCTTTTGATCTTCCTCAGTAAATGCTTCAAGTCCTCCTAACTTTCAGCAAGCAATGTTGTATCATCTGCATATCGTAGGTTGTTAACAAGTCTTCCTCCAATCCTAATGCCATGTTCTTCTTCATATAGTCCAGCTTCTTGGATTATTTGTCCAGTATACAGATTGAATAAGTCTGGTGAAAGGATGCAATTCTGATGTGCACCTTTCCTGATTTTAAACCATGCAGCATCCCCTTGTTCTGTTCTAACAACTGCCTCTTGGTCTATGTACAGGTTCCTCAACAGCACAATTAAGTGTTCTGGAATTCCCATTCTTTGCAATGTTATCCATAATTTGTTATGATCTACACAGTTGAATGCCTTTGCATAGTCAATAAAACACAGGTAAACATCTTTCGGGTAATCTCTGCTTTCAGCCAAGATCTATCTGACATCAGCAATTATATCCCTTGTTCCATGTCCTCTTCTGGATCTGGCTTGAATTTCTGGCAGTTTCCTGTCGATGTACTACTGCAACCATGTTTTAATTATCTTCAGCAAAATTTTACTTGGGTGTTATATTAATGATATTGTTTGATAATTTCTGCATTCCATTAGATCACTTTTCTTTGGAATGGGATGTATAAGGATATTTTCCAGCCAGTTGACCAGGTAGCTGTCTTCCAAATTTCTTGGCATAGACAAGTCAGTGCTTCTAGCATTGTTGAAACATCTCAGTTGGTATTCTGTCAATTCCTGGAGCCTTGTTTTTCACCAGTGCCTTCAGTGCAGCTTGGACTTCTTCCTTCAGTACTGTCAGTTCTTGATCATGTGCTACCTTCTAAAATGGTTGAACGTCAACCAATTCTTTTCGGTACAGTGATTCTGTATATTCTTTCCATCTTCTTTTGATGCTTCTTTTGTCATTCAATTTGTTGAGAGACAATTAGAATTACCCCACTTTTTGAAGGGAAAACTGAGTAACAGAGAAGTTCAGTAAGTTGGGCGCCAGGCTTTGAACTCAGGTCTTTCTTATACCAAAATCCTTTCTCTTTCCACTTGTACTCCATATTATTTTTTAGTAGAGAGTGGAGACAGAGTTATTTTTCCTATGTTGTTGTTGTTGATTACCTCAAGTCTGCTCAACTCATGGCAACCTTTATGTATAACAGAACAAAACATTGCTCTGTCCTGTACCACCTTCATGATCATCAGTACGTTTGAGTCCATTGTTGCAGCTATTGAGGGTTTCCCTCGTTTTCCTATAAACTTTCATTAAAATAATGAAGATTTGATGACAATAAAAATACAAGAACTCATTGCCATAGAATCAATTCCAGCTCATAGTGACCCTATAGAACTGCCGCATAGGGTTTCCAAGGAGCAGCTGGTGGATTCAAACTGCCAACCTTTTGGTTAGCAGCCATTGCTCTTAACCACTGTGCCACCAGGGCTCTAAAAATATAAGAAGGGTTATTAATTCAGAGGTTCCTAATTCACACCCAGCTTTTGGGCCGAGGATCAGGCTGAGCCTCATACATGTGATGTTCTGGGTTGGGTTATGTTTGAGAATGAAGGTGTTCTCCGTGCAGGTCAGCTTGGTGATCACTGGCATTTGTCTGCACTTTCTTTGCCTGGGTAGCAAATAGATTACTCAAGAGCCTCACTCCTCTAATTAGCCTACCTTCTGCTTTTTATGTGACATCAGCTCGCCCCACCAAGGGCCTTGCTTTCCAGCAAGTGAACATCACAGCATTTTGCATTTTTGACCACACTTCTGGGGAACAGGCTGCAAACATATTGAGAGAAGGCTGCATTTGGAATGTGGAGAACTCTCTGACCTGACTACTTTCCATTTCTTTTCCCTGAGTAATTTAATTAGGTCACATTTTAAATTTGATTTCCCATGCACCTCATTTAAAAAAAAAAAAATCCATTCTTACCTTCTGATCAATCTTATTTTTCCACCACTTGGAGTTTATGCAGGAAAAAAAAAAACAATTTTCAGTATGAATAAAAAAAAAATCCTAACTATATTTTATCAATTAATAAAGACAATAATTATTTGTTTCTTACTTCCTACCCTCTACCATGAGGCAATGATGGCTCAGTGGTAGAATTCTCGCCTCCCATGTGGGAGGCCCAGATTAGATTCTCAGCCAATGAACCTCATGCACAGCCACCACCTATCTGTCAGTGGAGGTTGGCATGTTGCTATAGTGCTGAACAGGTTTCAGCGGAGCTTCCAGACTAAGATGGACTAGGAAGAAAAGCCTGGCGATCTACTTCTGAAAATCAGCCAGTAGAAACCCTATGGATCACAACAATCCAACCTGAAATGGATCATAGAGATGGCACAGAACCGGGTAGCATTTTATTCCATTGTGCATGGAGTCACCACGAGTTGGAGGCCAACCTGATGGCAGCTAGCAACAGCAATTCTTTACCACCTTTGGTAGGGGAGGGGGTTGTGTGTGCAAAGGAGCCCAGTGGTGGTGGTTTGATTATGTAACTTTCTCTACCACCCACAGCAGCTCCTCCAACGTATAACCCTCATTTCAGGATCAGTCCTTGGAAGCTCATCTGACTGCACATTGTGCAGCCAAACTTTTCACTGTTTTCTTATTTCAGTGTGTAGCGGGAGACTAAGGAGAGGAATGATGCTGATTCTAGTCTTCCCACCTGGTGGTACCTCTGATTAGAAATGACAGATACCTAAATCAGAAATGATGAGTAGGTTTTGAATGCCAATCCTGCCTGCTTGGAGGTCTCAGCTTGGGCACTGTGTTGAAGCTTTTGAGACTCTGCCTGGTCTCAGAGGTACAAGATCTGTGATGAATTAATGATGTCTACAGAGGTGCAGGAAGGGAGAATGGTAGTTCGGGAGCACAAATGCGCCATCCCTGACCTAGATCTTAGCATGAGACTCCTAAGGAACGGACATGAAGAAACTTACTCTGTCTTCCAAGTCCTCCCAAAACTTAGAGAAAGCCAATGATTTCTCATACTGGTTCATACTGGCACAGTCACTCATTTGAATCTTGGGTACCCTGGGTTCTAAGTTCTTTCCTCTAGCTTCTTTTAGACAACCAACATCTGTAGCAACTCGGTACAGATCCCTCTCCGTAAGCATCACGAGGGTTAAGACTTCTGCTAAGAATTGTTATCCCAATAGTTGTCACAGCTATCCTGTTGTAAAGTGTCTGTACTCCAGTCACTGAGCTGTTTTAATATTAGGTCAGTTTGCAATTAAGGTAAAACATGAACTTGCCCAGATTAAAAAAAATAAATAAATAACATTGTGTATGCAGCATAAGGTCCATTCCAAAAACTGTTCCTTCCACATCTTTTGTAAACGGCCATTTAGAGCTTACCCATAATTCCACCACTTGGGAATCCCTAAATATCAGGACCATAGGAGAAATACTTAATCAAGATGATGAATCAGTTGATGAACAGAGCACTGGAAAGAAATCAACAATGATAAGCATAGTTCCTGTCCTTAAGAAGCTTACAATATCTTTGAGAAATGAGACATTCACAGAAAAAAAGCAAATTACTGTAAAAACAAATAGAAATATAAGAAATGGGGATTGATAAGGCAGGGTGTGGCAGTTGATTAGGGTGGAGTGATATGATTAGATGTGCAGTAGCTTCATGGGGCAGGGTGATCACTCAGGTTGTGCCCGAATATTCCAAATCACTGGTAACAGCAGGGATCACTGCCATGGTTATTTCTGAAGGTCTCTGAATGCCTGCTCTACAGCCCGGAGCAACACCCCCATTTTAGGCCCAAATTTAAAGCCATAGATTTGAAAATTAGGTCCTTTACACACTGATGCTGAAAAATCCAAAGCGTGGAGATGTCCCCTAAAATCCGCTCTTGATGAACTCTGTTATCATTGTTGTTGTTAGGTGCTGTCAAGCTGATTTCGACTCATACCGAGCCCCTAGGGTTTTCTTGACTGTAATCTTTATGGGGGCAGATCACCAGGTCTTTCTTCTGCAGAGCTGCTGGGTAGATTTGAACTGCCGACCTTTTAGTTAGCAGCCTAGTGCTTAACCATTGCACCACCAAGCTCCTTTGATGAACTCTAAAAGGGGAAATTGGGGCCAAACCAGTGAAAACTGTAGGTAATCTCACACCCAATAACCACTAGTGAATCTCAGCCTTCTTCCTATCAGAGTATGCAAAAGGGTCCCGGCCGAAATGTGAACTACTAAAGATTTTGTATCGTCAGCTTGTACTCTCCCTTCCTTTGTAATGGACATAAACTTATGAGGAGTCACCTAATCCTGTGGGAGTAACATAATCAGCAAAACAGATCCTCACCCCCAGTACCAACAACCATGATAAAAATAAAGAAGTCCAAGTAGCTTAGTAAAGGGCACAGCTTTGTACTTGGACCAACCCGATATTCATTCAAGTTCCCCCTCTGGTGAGCTTTGGACTCAGTGCAAGTAACTTGCTCAGTCTTAGCCTCATCTGTAAAATGGGAATCATGATTCTAGCACCTGCCTTGTAGGATGATCGAGATGATTAAATAAAGTGCACATAAAGCATTCTGTACTGTGCCTGGCACATACCAGTTGCCATGGAGTCTGTGTCAACTCATGGCAACCTCATGGGTGTCAGAGTAGAAGTGTGCTCTGTAGGGTTTTCAATGGCTGCTTTTCTGAAAGTAGATTGCCAAGCCTTTCTTCTGAGGTCCCAGTGGGTGGGCTTGAACCTCCAACCTTTCAGTTTACAGCCAAGCATGTTAACTGTTTGCCCTACCCAAGGACTTCTGTATTAGCACATAGTAAGCATTTAATTGGTGGTAGCTGCTGCTGCTAATGCTATTAGTAGCATTTTTATTGTGGTTGTTGGTGCTGATGTTGTTTATTTAAAGATGGCTCTGTGCCTCCCTTGCCAAAGTCCCCAGCTAGAACGTTGAAGGCAAAGCCAAAACTCCAGGCCGGCTCTGCCTCATTAGTCTGACACAGCCCCTTAGGTGCTGGCACCTTGTGACCTGATGCTCTCTCTTTGGTCTTCACAGCCGCCTGCCCTGTCCTGTGCAGCGGGAATGGACAGTATTCTAAAGGGACGTGCCAGTGCTACAGTGGCTGGAAAGGTGCGGAGTGCGACGTGCCCCTGAATCAGTGCATCGATCCTTCCTGCGGGGGCCATGGCTCCTGCATTGATGGGAACTGTGTCTGCTCTGCTGGCTACAAAGGCGAGCACTGTGAGGAAGGTAAGCCCCGCAGGGCCAGCTGGGCAGTGGGGGAAGCAAAAACCAAAACCATAACATCAATTCGGACTCATAGCAACCCTATAGGATGGAGTAGAACTGCCCCATAGGGTTTCCAAGGCTGTAAATCTTTAGGGAAGCAGACTGCCACATCTTTCTCCCACGGAGCGGCTGCTGGGTTCCAACTGCCAACCTTTCGGCTAGCAGCCAAGCAGTTTAACCACTGCGGGAGGCATTTATTTGCTGGGCCGAACTTTTGCTAAGAAGCCCAATCCCAGGCTCCATGTTTTGCACAGGAAACATCTGTATTTTGCATAGAGAACTTCAAACCCCTCAGCTTTGATGGCATCTTTAGTTGTATAACAGAGAAGGCCTGTGGAGATGGTTCTAGAAGGAATGTTTAGTTTCACTTTCCTTTACTGAAACAAGCTCCTTTTCTCTTCTTCGTTTTTCTCTTTAAATTGCTTTCTCCGCCTTTCAGTCTTCTCATTTCCTCTCCTCCTACCCTTCCTTCTTCTTTTTCCTCTTTTTCTCCCTTCACCTTTCCCTATTTTTCTCCCTCTTCTGCTTTATCTAAAGGCCTCTGAAGTGGGAATTGCTAAAGCTATCTAGAGATAATAGAAATAACCATTTCTAACCTCTCTATCTGCCTCAAGTTGTTTTATACTCTTCCTGGTCATCTAAGACCTGCATCAAAAACCAAACCCGTTGCCATCAAGTCTATTCCGACTCATAGCGACCCTACGGGACAGAGTAGAACTGCCACATAGGGCTTCCGAGGAGCGGCTAGTAGATTCAAACAGCCAACCTCTTGGTTAGCAGCAAAGCTCTTAACCACTGCACCACCAGGGCTCCAAGACCTATATATGCCTGTGTAAATATTTTAGCAAAAATTAATATCAGTAGAGAGCAGTCAGGCTGGAAAGACTATAGGTATCCATGTTACTTACAGACACCATGTGAGGCAAACTATTCCTGGCTTCCTGCAATCACACAGTCAGATAGAGGAGAGTAGGGGTGCAGCCAGAGGGCTGGGAGTACTTAGGAGCTCACTACGGTGGATCACAATGGTCTGATCCACAACCAATCAGCGTTTTGTTCCATTGTGCATGGGGTCGCCATGAGTCAGGGGCCCACTGGACAGCTGCTAACAACAACAAATAGCATACATGAAAGTGGCCTCAAGCACGCATGGGTAAACGTCAGAGGATGGAATAAACTGAATCCAGCCTGACTAAATAGTCATGTGTCAGGCTTGGTGATTAAAGAAAGGGTGACACAGAGAGGAAGTGCAGGAAACAGAGAGGAAGAACACGTCTCTGGAAGTGTTCTGAAACCAGCTCTAACTAGTCCTAGTTACTCTAGTTAGTTCTTTCAGAAGAGTAATTTGGTATACCAGGGTGATGGGAGCAAGTTGTGGTACCCATAGGGCAAGGGGAACTCAGCCAAACTTCTGTCAACCTTCCCTTCTGTGTTGCCCTTACAGAAGATGGTCTCTAGTTGTTCATTATGGCTTCTCACCATACAAAGAGTCAACCGCAGTTGGTAGGAAGGTAAGAACCCAGGCACCCTCAGCCTGGTGCCCACTCCCCAATCTTTGAATTGGCTCCATCCCTGCCATCCAGCCAAGCACCTGCCGCTAAGTCCATCTCCCAGTAAAATGTCCCCATGTGACTCAAACAGCCCTTCTCAGCCATGTTCCCAGTGGAAAAGGAAGTCTCAACTCACCCAGTAAGCTCTGTGTGAGATAGCTCAAGGAGACCGCCCCCCCAACCCATCCCCCCCCACCCCCACCCCACTCCACCCCCAGGATGTCTGCACAGAAACCAGCCTGTTGGAAGTCCTATGCTAGCATTCTGTCTCAGCTTCTCACAGCCAAACTGACCGCAGGCTGGGTCCCTCCTACTGATGAGGTAGGACCTCCAGTTCTATATTGCACAGCAAGTACCAGTGGGTCCCTTTTCCCATCCCATTAGCTTATGGATCTCCAGGGTTCTATACAAAATAAGTGATCACTATACCCCTCACCACAAAAGAATGACAGGGGCTTATCCCTAGACATACACACATATGCTTTCCTTGTGAAATCTCCCATTTATAGTTCTTAGGGAGTCTCTGGGTGGAACAAATGGTTAACCTACTTGCTGCTAACTGAAAAGTTAGGGGTTTGAGCCCACCCAGAGGCATAATACAAATTTATTGTGTCATATTTCTAGACACAATAAAAGGAAAGGCCTGGCAATCTACTTCTTCAAAATCAGCCACTGACAACCCTATAGAGCTCAGTTCTACTGAGACACACATAGGGTCGCCATGAGTCAGAATCGACTTGAGGGCAACTGGGTTTAGTTTTTAGAACGATGATAACAAAGAGTCAGCTTCCATGACATTATTCTACTAAGATTTTTCAATATATCAGTGGTAATCCCCTTAATGGGGCCCAGAAGTCTGACCCCCAGATCTTCACTTGCTCAACTCTCTATATATTTTTCCTCCATTATAAAAGGTAGCCTCCCTGTGTCTGCATCATAAAACCAAATTGGGGGTTTGGATGGAGGACATACTTATTTAATAACTCTGCTTGAAAGGTTAAAGTTCTTAAAGATAAATGGATTGCAGGAGGCAAAGCTGCTTTTGCTGAAAACATGCGAGAGGCCAACAATATGACAAGAAATGTTAAAACGACCTTTTGCATACATCATTGGAGAGAGCAATGACATTGCCACTCTTAGAATTTTTTCCCTCCAGTAAAGATTGTTCACATCAGTATCAGTGGAATTTCAAGTGATTCCTCAACTCTTTTACTATCCCCACCAGTCTTATTTAAATTTTCAAAATGAATTAACCATCTAATAAAACAAGTACCCCACATGGATCATTACCAAAGGATGAAGCCTCCTGTATTGATTTCTGCTGCCCCAAAAGAATGAACCGAGGTGATTCATACGCTGTTTTCAAAATAGGAAATGGAATCAGAAAGTCTGGATCAGCAGTTTTTCTTCCAGTTAGCTTTTTAATTTCTGATATTCATCATAGTCATAATGTTCAAACAATTTACCTGAAATGGCCGTGGCCAAGAGCTCAATAGTTGCCATCCTATGTTTTTGCTACGTAACCATTGTTGTACTATTAACAAATTTGCACCAGAAAATGAAAGGACATATTTGCGAGGTTTCATTCAATGGTGTCTGGGGGTGTGGGAAGGTGATGAGAGAGGAATTGACATATTAGATTAACTCAGCCATGTTTTCATGTCAGTTTCATGGTCGAGTCATTTTTCAATGACATTTAACTTCATAAATGTAATTCATGGTTCTTCGGGGGTTCATAGTACATATTGTTTGTAAAACTCCTTGACCTCCTTTTTTATCCTTAGGGATAGAAATTGCATTCACAACCCTTTTTTGTCAAACCTACAGAGGGCCCAAGACTAAATGAGTTCTAATGATTTCAGCTGCCAGGGGGCTGGTGTTTCAAGGCACATGGTACTTAGCTAGTAAAGGCCACTGTCCCCCTTTTAAGTATAACACCGTTTCTATTTATAAAGCTTCGTAAAATGCCATAGTCCCTCCTGCCTGCTAAAGACTCTAAGGAGGTGGCCACAAGACCATCTGATGAAATTGGAACCAAATTTAAAATGCATAGTGAAACTGCCCCTCTTAAAACCTGAATTTAGTTAAGCCATCAGCTGCTATAATTATATGACACTGAGGGCGTGTTTACTGGTATCACTGACCAGAGAAAGGGGTAGCTCGTATTTCTAGATACAATAAATGGTCCTTTTGATGACATTCTAGTAGTGGGCTAATAAATCTCAGCAGATTTTCTTCCTTCCTTCATACTATAATCCAGAATAGCAAAGAGATAGCTAATTTAGCTGGATGAAAACTACTATTTTTCTTTTTTTTTTCCCCTTTGGTATATTGCTTTTTATTGTTTCATCTTTTTAGGGACAAAATTATATTTTTGAAAGTTCCTCGCCATTGGCATCTCGCCAAAATTTTAAGTGGCTATTTATAGATTGAGAACAACTTTTGAGGCACGTAGCACACAAGATACTTTTGTGTATATTTTGATTTTGCTGTATCAGAAATGGGGACAGAGTAAAAAACTAGAATTTCAGGATTTTCTTTTCTTAGAAGAATACGAACATGACTGGTTCCGAATGAATGTGTTTGTATTTTGCAGATCTGAAATTGCATAGCATTCTTTCCAAAACTAAAGGAGCTGTTAGCACCATTCCCTTCACATGGAAGTGTGTTCCACTAACAACAACTGCTTAGAGCAAAGTCCCAGTCTGTCATTCATTCTCATACCAATTGTGCACCGGACACCTACCATATTCCCTTCACTGAGCGAGGCGTGAGACACCGAAATAATTGCATAGTCTCTTTGTAAATGTATTCCATGTGTTTGAACCTTTCAGTTAAAATTTACATCCAGATGTGCTTAACCACCCTGAATGGAACAAATCTGAAGATATCAGAAAGGGTTTGTATCATCAGGAGTTACATTCCCCAAGACAATGAATTTAACATTAAAGTGTTTGTAACCAGAACAAGTCACATCATCATAAACATCCCAAATAAATCACCTAAAAAATTTACCTTTCTGAGAGTGTTTTCCTAATTCCAAAAAAAAAAAAAAAAAATCATTGGCAGCCTCTGTTTTCCCATGGCTCAAACAGTTTTGAATTAATCTATATAAATAATATCTTTCTGAGAATATCTGAATGAGATCCTGAGAAATATCTCTGAACACTGAAAATTCTTTTTTTTTTGCCTCAAGGGAAGCTTCACGGAACATTGTAATTTCAAATAAATCCAAATTTCTCCAGTCTGATGTCCCCCAGGACTAGTTTGTGGCTTGGATAATCGAAACAATGTCACATTTCATCAGAGCCAAGATAGCATCAATTTTAAAACACACCTTTATTTTGTGTACCATAAGAAAGAAAAAAAGGCATTTAAAACGGGGAGTGTGATATGGGACACTATAAAAAGCGGGGACTCCAAGGGGTGACCACCTCTGTGTTAACGGTAAATGATTTAAAGACCAAAACATTTGCATGTTTCAGTCTTGGCATTTATCAGAGGGGAGAAAACAAAATCTTCTCTAAGAATTTGAAACACAAAATGATGCGCAAACCCACACAAGGAACTGAATTACACTATCAGTGTGGTCCAAAAAAGCTCAAGAAGAGAAGTTAAAGTGGTATCAGGCCTGCTGTGCCCCACCACCACCCCACCCACCCCCCAGGTGATAGAAGAAGCAAATGCTTTAATCTATGCCAACAAACCTCATTTCAGAACTGTTAAATTGGGGGACATTTGTCTTAATCCATCAAATGTGGTGATGAGACCTCCACATGTCTCTGACCTACCAGGCAACATCCAAGCCCTCTACAGGAGCAGTGTTCCCCACTCAAATGCCACGTTTTGCAGAGCCCTCTTCTCCAAGTGCCACAGCATAATTTCCTAGGAGTACAAGGAAGTTGGTCTTCCTCTAATCATTGGACTGGATGGATGTCCAAGGTTTGGGTCCCATTCTCATGCAAAAATTCCTGTCTTCCAAAACTGACCTGTAGCATCTCACTCTTCTCCTCACTTTGAATGGATTCCAGAGTACTAATCCTCAAGTTTGGAGTCCCTGACTGGTGGAAACAGTTAAATGCTCAGCTACTAACCAAAAGGTTGGAAGTTCGAGTCCACCCAGAGGCACCTCGGAAGAGAGCCCTAGTGATCTACTTCTGATAAATCAACCATTGAAAACTTTATGGAGCACAGTTCTACTCTAACATACATGGGGTCACCATGAATTGGAATCAACTTGTCGACAACTGGTTTTAATCTTCAGGTTGCCCACTGGATGTATATCCACTTTGATTGTGAAGATGGCCAAACAGACCATGAAACAGGCAGGAGTAACAATGACTGGAATGTGCCCATTAACCCATCCAACTGACTGGTGAAAAGTCATTTCCATGGCCAAAGAGACTAGCCCATCCAGTCCACTCATGATTGCCTACAGGAAGGCTACCCCTTTTGGATTACTTCTACGTCCAACTTTACTTCTTCTATCCTTAACACTTACTAACTCCTTCAGTAGGTGTGTGCTCAGAAAATGAAAACTAATTTTAGACTTAACCTTAAGTGAAACTTAATTAGGAGAGTGACTCATTTATGAGTTTCTTTTTAGTCTTTTGTTACCTCTTGAAGTCAAGTATTAGTGAAGACACAATGAGCCTGTATGTTTCTCTCTTATCATGGAAGGTAATTGGGTTTGGTAATACAAGTAGAGACATCACAAGTATTCGTGTTCCAGTCTTAGACGCTCAGATATGGTTTAATTGAGGTATTAATATTAATAAGTTACTGTTGTTAGGTGCCGTCCAGTCAATTTTGACTCACAGTTATCCCACGTGGCAGAATAGAACTGCCTCATAGGGTTATCTAGACTGTAATCCTTGCCGAAAGGAGCCCTGGAGGCATAGCACTGCGCTGCTAACTGAAAGGTTATTTGAAACCCACCAGCCGCTTCATGGGAGAAGGATGTGGCAATCTGCTTCGGTAAAGATTACAGCCTTGGAAACCCTGTGGGGCAGTTCTCCTCTGTCCTATAGGGTCGCTAAGAGTCGGAATTGCCTCAATGGCAATGGGTTTTTGGTTTAATCTTTGTGAGAGCAGATGGCCAAGTCTTTCTCCCATGGAATTCTAAAGGTTGAATGACACACCTCTATATCTGACAGTTCCTAATTCTGCTTGGAAAATCTCTTCTTTTCTTCTTGCATTCTTTTCAAGTTTGATATTTAGTGGTTTGACGAATAAGCCTTTTACTCTTTATGAGTGTTCTCCAAGGGACCATTTATGTATGCACCACCTGTGTTATTCCACTCACTTTCACAAACTAAAAAGCCAAACCCGTTGCCATCGAGTCCATTCCAACTCATAGTGACCCTACAGGACAGAGTAAAACTGCCCCATAGTGTTTCCAAAGAGCGGCTGATGGATTTGAACTGTGAACCTTTCGGTTAGCAGCCATCTCTTAACCACGGCGCCACCAGGGCTCCAAATGGATAGGAATCGGCAAACCACTGGCCCATCCAGCAGTAAGCCTGTGTCTTGTGACCCAGGCCCTATGAGTGATCATACCTTTTCCCCTTTGTGTCTTCCAGTTGATTGCTTGGATCCTACCTGCTCCAGCCATGGAGTCTGTGTGAACGGAGAGTGCCTCTGCAGCCCTGGCTGGGGTGGTCTCAACTGTGAGCTGGCCAGGGTCCAGTGCCCAGACCAGTGCAGTGGGCATGGCACTTACCTCCCTGACACGGGCCTCTGCAGCTGCGATCCCAACTGGATGGGTCCCGATTGCTCCGTTGGTAAGCCAAGAGGTTTCCTCCTCCTTTTTCCCAACACTCATGCCCTGTGTTCTTCCATGAGCCCAGATGATGGGAATCTACTCTTCACACTTCACTTGGAGTAAGGGGACTTTTGTGTATTGCATAATGCCTTTCTTAACTATCTTCTCCTCAATCATGGAGTCTGTGATCTTTGAGGGAAAAAAAAAAAAACCCAACATGTAGGTTCTTGTGCCTCATTGGTTCCATCACCACAAATGGATGAGAGGCCAGGAGTTATGTTTCCATTTGCATTATAGGTGTTCTTATGTACACTCCCTAAAGGTAGTGAAAACAAAACAGAACAATTCAGTCCCAGACAAATGGGGAAGAACATCCTCTAAAACAGAAAAGAGGCTCCCTCGGGGTGCTGTGTGAACATGTTATAAAGCTCCACAATGCTCCAGTGACAGGAAAATAATGAAGTTGCACTGTACACTTTATTTTCCTAAAATTAAGAGTGTGTTTCTTACCTCCCAAGTGACCTTAAAATGGAACAGTTCAACAGTTCAAGCCAGCCTCAAACTTCCTGAGCCCAATTCCATTCACACTGACAAGTGCCGATCCGGGCCGCAATCGTCATTCCGCCCCCTTCCTCTGGGTAGCGAGACAGCTGTCAGATTGCCACAGCAATCAGGAAGGGAAGTGTATGTGAAGCTTTGCCTACAATGGGAAAGAAATGAATTATTTCATTCCAAAAAAGATTAAAAAAAAAAAAAGAAGAAGAAGCAGTTCAGATGGGCTATTTGGCGATGTCTTCTCAGCCCACACGACTCCAGCTTCAACTCTGAGCTGGTGGTCCAGGCAGAGCTCTAAAGAGGAGGGGGGTGGTCCTAGATCCAAGTCCCAATCATGCTGCAGATGTGCTGTGTGACTTCGTGTGAGTCACCAACCATCCTGGTCTGGTCCCCCTGCCCTGGCATGATAAGCCATGCCTCCCTCAGTGGACTGTTGTAAGCATGAGTGTCTGGCACGTGCTTGTCCTCGAGTGAGAGGTCTGGAACGCCAGAGAGTGAATATCTGTCTGTCTGTCTCCTCCCCAAACCACAAAAGACTTTGAGCTCCTTTGAGAAAGAGGCTGTGTAAATGCAGCACAGTGATAGCGGTCATCATGGCCACCAAGGTGCCAATCTGGGTAATAGGTGGGTCTGCAGTCATCACAGGGACAAAGCTGTGGGGTCCACAGCCAGCCTGCCTGGCCTTGGGTCGGTGCAGGTTCTCAAGGGGCCAAAAACTCCCAGCTGGCCAGGCAGTTAGGATTCTAAGGCATGTTTTTGGGTGGGTTCCTCCCAGTTAGCTCTGCCGAACTGGATGGTCACCGTCTGACCTCCTCCTGGGATGGTCTCAAGCTCTGGAACAGTGGTTCTCACACTCCCATGAGCATCAGAAACACCTGGAGGACTTGTTCAAACAAACTGCTGAGCCCCACTGCCAGGGTGTCTAAACACAGGTCCAAACAGGGCACAAGAGCTTGCGTTTCTAGCCATTTTCCAGGTGATGGTGCTGCTGGTCCCGGGGCCACATTTTGAGAGCCACTGCTCTAGAAAAAATAATGATGATGATGATGACAATGATTAATTCATACCTAGCCAGCGGAGAAACAAGCTTCCTAAGAGGACGTAGCTGCCGGGCCATGAGGCCTGCTCCACGGGCCCAAGCCCTGAGTGTAGTCTGGCCTCCCGCGGAGAGTTTCGCCAGCTGTGGTGTTGAGCTGTAATCGTTGTTTTTCTTCCAGAAGTGTGCTCAGTAGACTGTGGCACTCACGGCGTCTGCATCGGGGGAGCCTGCCGCTGTGAAGAGGGCTGGACAGGCGCAGCGTGTGACCAGCGCGTGTGCCACCCCCGCTGCATTGAGCACGGGACCTGTAAAGATGGGAAATGTGAATGCCGAGAGGGCTGGAATGGTGAACACTGCACCATTGGTAGGCAAACGGCAGGCACCGAAACAGGCACATATTGCTTTATTTTCATAAATCGTAGATCGATAGTGATGGTCGTGCATTGCCACCGGCTGTTCCTTCAGGGACACAGTGCTCTCCAACATTCCTGCTGCCTCTCCAAATCTCCCAGGGGATAGGGGAGGGAAAAGCAAGGTCCCTTGGTTGTTTCCAAAAGGTTTTCCCTTCTTTCCAGAATTCCAGATTGGGAGCAAAGGGACCTGATCAGATTTATATATATATATATCTGAATGACTGGTCTTGGGGAGGGAGAAATGTACATGCATGGGAAATGGTCAGGACCTGGAGGTTTCAAGCACCCCAAATTACTGTGGTCTGCGAATCCCTCTTCAAAGACATTGCCAGCTGGCTGGCTCATTGGATCCGTGCTTGCTGGAAACCATGTGAGTGCATTCATTTTAGACCAGAGTAGATGCAGGCAGGACTCCCAGGTTTCCTTGGGTAGCCACATTCCACTGTAATGGGCTTGGGCATCCTCCTGCTGTCCCCAGGCTTCCGCTCGGGCTCCTGTCTCTTCCCATCACCACCATCATCGCCAAATGCCCTCTCCTCTGGTCCCATCTGATGCTGTCTCAGCCACCTCTCTATATCAGCTTCTTGACCAAGAATGTTGTTTAAAGACCATTTTCTTTGCTGAGAAGTAATTGTTTTGAAGTTTGTTTTTGTTTTTGTTTGTCGTCATCATTGTAGTTTGGGGTAGGACAATACTTTATTGAATTCAATGTACCAGATCAGCCCTTGAACTGAGGAGGTGGGCGCCCGTGCTTTTTGGGTCTCCACATGTCCCAGACAGTTTGAGTTATAAAGTGTCAACCTGCACATCATTTTATCTCTGGTTTTTGCTGTTGTTAAAGTAGCACCAGCCTAAGAGTCATTTTGTGCCAAGCTAGCTAATCCAGTTGCCTACGTGGAAACTCTCAGCAAAGTTTCAAACCAAACTACTGACGTGCCTCATTGAAGTGGCCTTTGATTCCAGCCATCAAGTCTAGAGCACTCTTCTCTGTCCTAGCCCCAAATCCCCAGCCACAGATGAGCCACCTGAAGGGAAAGATGGGACCAGGAGCTTGCTCAGAGCTGGACAAGAGACGGGAAAGAAACAGAGTCAGGAGCTTGCCCAAGAGGTCAGACTCAGTTTCCCATGCTGTTCATTTCGATGGTTAAGCGGAGATAAAGTAGACTCTGTGTTAGATTCCTGTGTTCCATCTGATTGGGCATCCGAGGCGCAGTGTGCAAATTAGGGCCACAACCACAGCACTGGGACCCTGCTGAAACAGTCAGTGGCAGTGAATTGTTTTTGCAATCTCTCAATGACACTCCAGATCCTTGCTCCCCACCCCCTGCCCCTGCAGCTGCTTTCATCTCCAGTTCCCTGCAGAGTCTGAGGGATAATTCAGGAGACTTTCAAGGGAGGGGTGTGCACAGCCCAATACCAAGAGAGCTTAAAATTCTTAACAGTAGTTTCAACTCTTCAGGGGTGTTCCCCGTGATGTACGTTTGCATGCCCAGTGTGCCTCCCTGCAAAGTTCTTGCCAATCAGCAACCTTTGGATAGATCATCCTACCTTCTCTCAATTCACACAGTCCAGCCTCACCTCCCCTTTGCTCTCCCCTTCCCAGGCCTGCCAGGGGGCTAGTGCTCCCACCGTGAAGCCTGCTGGCTCTCTCCTACCTACAACCTGTCTTCACTCAGAAATAGCTGACAAGAGGGCAGCCCAGATGGCTTACAGCAGGGCTCAGCAAACTCCGGCCTGTGGGTCAGATTTGGCCTGCCTCTTGCTTTCGTTCATCCCACGAGCTAAGAATAGTTTTCACATTTTTAAGGGTTGGACAAAAAAAAATCAGAAGAAATATATTTTGTGACACATGAAAATTATATGAAATTCCATTTCCATTTTTATAAACAAAGTGTGATTCAAGCACAGCCACACCCATTGGTTGAGGTATTATCCGCTTTCTCGCTACATCGCAGCGTTGAATAGTCACCACAGAGGTCACATGGCCCACAGAGCCTTTTACAGAAGAGGTTTGCTGATCCCTGAGTTAGAGAGTTGGACAAGTCTTGATGGAGAGAGTAGAGAAAAGGGAGGCAAGTGAACACCTCCATTAGGAAAAGGATACCAACTGTGGCTTGAGGGGTATTAGGGAGAAAGGAAGAAGGGCTAGATATTACAGAGTTGCAGAGGTGAGAAAACAATAGTTGAGTCAAAACATGTCCAGGTCCTTTGAAAACGGAATGGGAAGACCAAAATACTAGCCTCAGTAGAGAAAAGTGAGGATATACCAGTAAGAAAACACGGGCGGTGTTTAGCTCTAGCTAACCGTTTGGGTGAGATGAATGGAAAAAGGTGTTTCTGCTGTTTGAAGTGTTGGGTTCAAATTTCACATTTCCATGAGCTGACACACATGAGTTCTTGAGAGACATACAGAAAGTGCAGATTCCTATGCCAAGTAAATCTCCCCAAATAAAGAGGGTGATGGTCCAGGAAGGTCTCTTATTCAGAACTCTGATCTCCTTTATGAGTCTATGCTGTGTAAGTGATAAAGATCTTTATCACCAAAGCCCTTTCTTGTGGGAAATTAGGACTCTGTGGTTTTATTAGTAGGATATGTGCCAGCTCCTCATAGTTATGTTCATTGGGCTTTTCTTGAAAAAAGCCAACTATACATTGGCTGGTAAGATTTGCTTTTCAAAAACTAGAGAGGTGTTCGTACATGCATAATTGCTTCTTTTGCTTTTCAACCTGTAGCCCCAGAGCTGTTCCATGGCGATTTCGTCTTTTCTTTTGAGCAGATGCTGCTGTCAATTTATTTTAGGTAAATGCCACAATTTACAAGCACAGAATCGGCCCTCCTCCTCCGGGATACTGACAGTCAGAAAGGAAAGGGAGGCTCTTTGGTCCTTTCCAAGCAGAGCCTCAAATGCTATATTTTGAAAATAGAAAATAAATAAGAAGGAAATGGCACCTTGTCAGCAAACAATGCGTTGGGAGACTTAGGGTAAGGCAGAGAAGTGGGTGGTTAGTGTTGGGTGCTTGGGTTGTCTGTGGCATTTTTTCAAAAGGTCATAGTGAGGCAGTTTTCTTAGGATCATTGCAAATAGTCAACCAGACAATTCACGTCAGTACTGTGGATTGCATCTATTTTGCTGTAGGAAGCCAAAAGATAGATAGAAGGAAAGAAAAAGAATGAGGATAAAAGCCCAGACTTCTAAAGCATGGGCAAGTGGAAGCAGCAGGACCTATCCATGTTTGGTCAAAAGCATTTCTGTAATTTCCAATCAAATTATTTATGTTTGGAAATGTAGAGCTTATTACTAAAGATTCAAATGTAAGTTATAACATTTCAGTGTTAACTATTAGAGTTCATTTATCAGACTAGATTCTACCAAGCAATAATTCCTATATTACCTCTTCCTAACAAGTTAAATGGAGCCCTGGTAGTGCAGTGGTTAAGCCTTCAGCTGTTAACCAAAACGTCAGCAGTTCAAATCCACCGGCTGCTCCTTGGAAACCCTATGTGGCAGTTCTACTCTGTCCTATAGGTTCGCTATGAGTCAGAATTGACTCGATGGCAGTGGGTTTTTAACAAGTTAAATACAAGGTTTGACCAATATCTACAGAATTGCAAAGCTAAGAAATATACTTTGAGTCCAGATCAACCACAATACATGTCTATCTTTAGAATGTATTAGCATTATGTGGATAAGCTGCAGTTTACTCTTAGGAATAAATCAGAATGTACGTTATGTGGTTAGAAGAGTTTTATTCTTTAAACACAATCCTGAAATGGATTATTGCTCCTATCACCCACCATCACCACCACCCATTATTAATACTGGGAATTTAACTTTAGAAGGCCTTCTCAAGGCTTTTACACATCAGGACATGAAGGAACCATATTCTTTTATTAGGTCAAAATCACTATCAACTATAGTAAACCTTGATAAACATCTCTTACACTAAAAGCGATGGAATCAATTTCAGTATGTTTTGTGAGCAGATAGTTGGGCAAAATACGGGGAGAGGCAACATTCACATTATCAGGGAATGCATCGAGAGAAGCTAGATGCTAATTGATGATTGTTGTGATTATCTCCTAAATGTGGGCTGCTCAGAGTCCTTGAGTGGTGCAAACAGTTAATGTTTGGTAGCTAACAGAAAAGTCAGAGGTTCAAGTCCACCCAGAGGTGTCTCGGAAGATGAGCTGGTGATCTACTTCTGAAAAAAAAATCAGCCATTGAAAACCCTGGGGAGCACATATCCACTCTGACACACGTGGGGTCGCCGTGAGTCGGAATCAACTCCATGGCAACCGATGGGCTGCCCAGACATCTACTCTGAATAATACAAACTAACACACCCACAGAATAAATCCTCCAAGGCTAGCTACTTCCCTATCCTGGGTAAACTGTTTGATATCCAAGTAATGTCTGTGATGGTTATTCCAACCTGTTTATTTTGTCTGTGTGGTCCTGACCTGCCAAATGTGTTTCAGAGTCACAAGGACCTGATCACTAGGACCATGGGGGGCTGAGTGACTTGCCTATGTGTCACAAGTCATAACAGTTTTCTTTCCCCTCAATCACACTGGGACCCTCCTATTTTTCCTCTTTAATTGATTGGGAAAAGAAATAGGTTCTTGTGATGTTAATAAGGAAAATGAATCTTTACCCAAGGTAGAACCAGCCGTGTGACAATCTGATGTGCTGATTAAGTGCTTGTAATCAGAAGAAGACAGGGTCACAGTCCGAGAGAGAGAGCTTAGGGGGCTACGGGGAACAGATTGGGAAGAAAGTGACTATAAAAATTAACCAGCTTCAGGCAGGGTACAGATGCTCCTGCATTTCATTCCAGTTTCATTCTCAGTTATGGAAACTTGGATCTGCTGTTGTCCTTGAACATTTGAGCCTTCATGACTCTATGATGAGATCAAGTTGAGACGGAATTAGCCACCGTGGAGCCATTCTTATCACTAAGGCCTGTGAAAGCAGCTAATTCTCTGATTGGTTAATTAAGCTATTCCTCCAGAGGTTATTTTTGTAGCCTATCCTAGCAGCTCCATCTTTTTGAAGTGAAATTCTGAAGTGACCGCCTTTCACTGCTAAGAATTATGGGCAAACTTTCAGCAAAGTGCAATAGGTGTTACACTGATTTTTTATTTGTTTGTGTTCTTTTTTTGTTTTTTTCTCTATCTCTCACAATTTGGCCAAAAATGTGAGCCTTCTCATTGCGGATCAGGAATCACCATGTGCTCACAAGTTGTCTATGGTCTGGGTTAGACTGTCCAAGATTTCCTACCCAAATCCAGAACAAGGACTGGGACGTAGAAGTTACAGGAACACATTTTCAACTTATTGCAAAAAAAAATAAATTAAATTAAAGAACTGCCTTACAAGTAGTGAGATTCCCATCACGGGAAGTGTTTGCTTTCTTGTCCTCAATGTCGAAGAGAGGCATCTATTATCAGGTGAAAAATAGGCAAGATAGATACAAATCTCCCTTTAACTTTTATGTCTCAACCATTCTGTGATTTCAGTGGAAATACGTTTTGTGTTTGCTTCCTAAGTAATTTATTAATATCTGTCCATATAATTAGCTCCCATCAAAAAAGAAAAGAGGAGAAGAATTCTTGGTGTTTTAGCTCCGTGGGGAGGATTGACTTGGGATCATCTCTGTACCATCTTCTTAATGTTTCAGAGCAACTGGTTGATACCCCCCACCCCATGACAGGGCCAGATCCCACAAGTAAATAGCTTGATGTGAAGTGTTATTGACTTCACAAGAGCAAAGAACTCAAAACAGTTCAGAACTCTTGGAACAGAAACTCACAGGTAGACATTGGATGAGGAAGATTCTAGACTCAGAAGAAAGGAAAACGTGTAAGAGTAAGAGCTGTTGAAAAAAATGGCATGTGCTGCCCTAGTAGTAAGTGCTCTGTCACCTGAGCTTTTACAGAGAATCAAAGTTCCTTCCAAGTCTACATTCTAGGTTCCCAAAGTATGCACTAAAAGGGAAGACACAATAAAGAGGGCCCCAGAAAGCCCAGACCCTGTAGATATTTGTGACAGACACGTTTCTCATCATGTGCTATCTGTGTCATTGTGGTGTCATGAAGAATAGATTGGCCAAGGAAAGGGGAGATCTGTGTTGTAGCTTGACTCTGCCTAGAACATTCTGTGTACCTTTGGACAAGTTGCCCAACCTTTCTGGCCTCAGTTTCTTCACAGAGGAAAATTACCAACCACATAATTGCTTTCCAGCGTGCAGTATGCACACGAGATGATTTTGTTGGTGTACAAAGACGTTTTATTGAATAGTTACGTAGAGTTTTTAAAAATAAGTATTAAGGGAAAAGATAACTAGCACATCAAACTCTTGATTCTACAGGTATTATTGCTTAGGGATATGGCTAAAGTAGGTAACGATGTTAGACCTGAGTAAATTTAAAGAAAAATATTAAGTAAATAACAGTCCAGATATTGCAAATATCACAAATGCTGTATGTGATTGACTGAATTTAGAGCATGCTTGGATGAGGCAATCTCTATGGACCTGTCCATTTTGCATAATTTTATTACTTTTGATGGAAAATCATATGAATAAGCCATGCAATCAAGCCTTTCTCTCATCTCTAAGTGGCGGTCAGTGTAGGCTCCCATAGTATGCACTAAAGACTTTGCATTGAAGGGATAGATACAGCAGTGTTGGCCCTGCTGATGCGTTGTTGAATTGTTGAAGGTAGTTGATCATGCTTTTTTGTTAGCTTGTTTGTTTGTTTATCTGCTCACGGCAGTTCCAGTTTATATCTGGTTTCCTTAGGAAATTCTTTTGTACACTGAAGAAGTTCTTTGCAGAGTTTGAGTAATCGGGCCCCACTTTATCCATTTATACCTATATTTTTTAATAAAAAGAAATGTTCTTAAAGTAAAGGTTCACCTTCTGCATTCACTTCACTTGGATTCAGGGTAGTGCAAACATGATAAGGAAGTGCTTAAGGACACAGACTCTCGTGTTGGTCTACCTGAGATCGAATGCTGGCAGGTTTCCTGATCTCTGTGGACCTTAGTTTCTTTGTCTGTGAAATGGGAATACTAAATAATTCCTATTTCATTGGGTTGTATGTAAAGTGCTTGGCACAGTACCTACCATAAAGTAAGAGCCAAACAAATGTGAGCTAATATCATCATCGTCATCACCACTACCACCCCCAACACCATCATTATCTAGTACTAATGTGAAATAAATTAAAGAATAGGGGAGGATCTTCAAAATAAACTTCTCAGTAAGACATTTCCTCCACCTTTAACCTCCTTTTCATGTATCTGCCTCCAGTCCATCAAGCAGTTAGTAGTACATCAAAAATAATACCTACCTACTACCCGTTTCCCAAGCTAAGGCTTTTTCTGCAACCTTGAATTTGCTGGCATCTGGGTCTTACAAAGAAACATAAACTGCCTCTCTTACCTGGAATTGAACCTGTGTATTTTACCGAACAGCCCAGATTCTATGTGGAATCAAATTTCTGAATAGTCTTATGTTTAAAAAAATAAAAATAAAAAGTTGCTGTCCAGTCGATTTCAACTCATGGCAATCCCATGTGTGTCAGAGTAGAACTGTGCTCCATAGGTTCTCAATGGCTAATTTTAAATCATCAGGACTTTCTTCCCAGGCACCTCTGGGTGGCCTAGAACCTCTAACCTTTTGGTTAACAGCCATTGCACCACCCATGAACTTCATCCTTATGTTAATAGAGCCTTATTGTGAAATTGGGGTTGACTGCTTTAACCCAAAGTTTCTCAAACTAGACATTTTGGCTCTATTCTGGTGGAGCCAAGAGGACTATGAGAATTTGTTTTTAATTCTGGGTTATAGTAAGTACAGTTTAAAAGAAAAAACTTCTCATTTGAAGTATTATTTTGAAATTCTGCAATTATTGAATAAAATAAAACTTTAGTTTTTTTAAGTCAGTGTTTCTCAAACTAGGGACCACAGATATATTCTCGAGGAGTTTGGAAGGACACTGTGTTCTGCTTTAAGAGTGAATCTGGCATTTCCCAGCTTGAGGATGCTGACTGCTCAGTGTCCCATAGAACACACTCTCCTGGCCTCTCTTTTTCTTACGCCTTGTCTTTCCTTCATGACTCTGGGTTCCAAGATTATATTTGCACTAGCCCCAGGTGGCACAAACATTTTACACTTGACTACTAACCAGAAGGTTGGCTGTTTGAACCCACCCAGTGGCGCCATGGAACAAAGGACTGGCGACCAGCTTAGGTAAAGATTATAGCTGAGAAAACCTTATGAAGCAGTTCTACTCTGTAACACATGGGGTCAGTATGAGTCGGAATTGACCCAATGACAAGGGGTTTTTTTTGTTGTTGTTTTGGTTTCTGTGCATCAAGGAGGAACCCAGGAGACCCAACTTTGACTCAGTCAAAAAGCACACATGCATTTTGGAGAATCAAAATTCTCACTGATGCGCTGTCCCCATTCAGCCCTATACACTTCACAATTACCCTCATTCTCCCCACGCTGCAATTGCTTGGCTCCTTGGAGCATGACACACGTGTAACATCTGGGGATTATGTGCAATTCCTTGGCTCATCTGCTGGGTTATCAGGAGCCACACAGGGTATCCCAGATGTTCAGGTAAGAAACAGATTTTGTACTTCCTCCTAAGTTGCCTGCCTAATGGGGTTCAATCTTGTACCAACCTTCTTCCTTCACAGCATTCAATTTCACAAGTCCTTTTTAAAAGGCTTGCCTTTCCTGCCTTCGGTAAATAGGGTGTCATCATTTTAAAGACCTGCCAGTCCAAGGCTGGGCATAGTGCTTGTGTCCTTATGCTTTTTGTCATGCACTTCTATGAATCATTATAATCAGCACACAGAAGGCCACCATATCATTGGCATCTCTGAGCTTTTCTCTTTATGGGCAATAAAGGAAACACACACACACACACACACACACACACACACACACACACACACACGCACACAAAAAAAATAGCTGCTAGGAGAAATTTAAGTATTCCATCATAAACATTCTCAGGATGATTACAATGGATTAAATTACAAGAGAAAATGCATTTACTTAATCTCTCCCCTAGTTAAAAAAATATCCCTAGTTTTAAGTAAAGTGTTTGTTTTTTAAAAAATATATTTTCATTGTAATCAGTAAGGGAGAGGCTTATTTGGTCCTCGGTGATATGATACAACATCTGCAAAGTAATTAAAAGTTACCAGCCAGAATTTTTTCATGATTAAGATCTTTAAGAAGCCAGACCAGTCTTTTCTCATGGCTGCCGCTATGGGATTCGTGACAAACTACCTCATTTCATGGTCCATGGTGGCATTATTCTCTTTCCGTTCCCAGATCCTTGAAGATGTGGTTGACGCCTCTTGGCCAAAAAGGGTCAAATGAAGAAATTAACTTAGCAGAGGTTTACTATACCTTTCCAAGTGAGCTGGGGTAACAGTCAAAACGAGACTGGCAGGCGACCAAAATGTTCATGACGTAGAACAGGGGCACACTCCTGCTCTTCATGGGTTATTCTAACACTAATAGAACTCAAATTGCCCCGAGCTCTACAATCCTGCCTCACAAATAAGGATTCATTAACATCACCTCTCTAATTTCATGGCTTGCCCCAGCTGCAATGCTCACTCCCTACTCTCACTCCAAATGTTTGTAGAAAATTCCAGGGGTGTCTCACACGTTCAAGTTTAGTCCCTCCAGATCCTTCAATATGGTCTCCTCATTGAAGCTTGATGCCTACAGAATCCACTCAAGGGGAATCCTGCAGCACTTCCACTACGGCCAGCGTCCATGCCAGGGCTGTGATCTCCTGCCCCCAACCTGTACTCTTTAGTGACCACATTACTGACGTCCTGCTGTGGTTACACGGTGAAGGAGAGAATGCCACACCCCCTACGCTGTGGAACTTTGTCACCAGGGACCCACAGCAGCAGGACTGCATCCCACATTCCTTTGAGAAAACAGGACTTCATTTTTTTTTTTTTTTTTTTTTGCCTATAGCCCCTCTCCCCATAACTGAGGTCTTGCCCTAGGGCTGGGCTG
Organism: Trichechus manatus latirostris; assembly: GCF_000243295.1. Classification (NCBI taxonomy): domain Eukaryota; kingdom Metazoa; phylum Chordata; class Mammalia; order Sirenia; family Trichechidae; genus Trichechus; species Trichechus manatus. The sequence continues at coordinate 12,358,541 of NW_004443947.1, read as the reverse complement.
TGGAATAAACCCCATAATGTTCTTTCATTTCTTCTCTTCCTCTCACCCTCAGACACCTTCCGGAGACCCGGGAGTGAAAAACCCATTGTTATCAAGTCGATTCCAATTCATAGCAACCCTATAGGACAGAGTAGAACTGCTCCATAGGGTGTCCAAGGAGCGGCTGGTAGATTCGAACTGCCGACCTTTTGGTTAGCAGCTGAGCTCTTAACCACTGCGCCACCAGGACTCCGGGGGTGATAGCAGATGCTTACAATTTCATCCAACACAGCCAGTGTCTGAACCCCAGCTTAGACACAATCAGGACTCCTGTGTTTAGACAATCAGCTCTGTAAGAAAATCTCTTTGTTCCTCCTCATGTAGGTTAAAGGCTGCCTTCATTTTCAGCCAGCTCAGCTGCAAAAGAAAGAGTCCCTGTGATCTCCCACCTTCGTAGTAATCGTGTAACAGGAGAAATGGAGAGGGAACTGCTTACCTATATCCTAGACTCCACTTCCAAGCAGTTTCTGGCATGGCTTCCTCTAGTCAAGCACCTGGCTCAAACTGTACATCACAAAAGCTACATCCTGGCAGACCCAAGAGAAGAGAGGGGTTAACTGACATTCTAGAGACAGAAAACCAAAAACCAGTTGCTACGGAGTTGGTACAAGGCAACCCCTTGTGTTTCAGAGTAGAACTATGCTCCATAAGGTTTTCAATGGCTGGTGTTCCGGAAGTAAATCAGCAGGGCTTTCTTTCGAGGTGCGTCTGGATAGACCCAAACCTCCAACCTTTCAGTTAGCAGTTGAGAGCCTTAAAGATCTGCACCATCCCCACATAAGTGTTTGCTGTCCAGGAGGAATTAAAAGAGCTGAGAGTCCTGGACCACAAATTCTGAGTTTAGCCACGACAGCAACTTCGCAATGAAGTCGGTTAGATCTTGCCCCGAAGGGTCATCTGTCTAAAGCTGTAAGCAGAGTGATTGGCTCTGATAAGTGTGAATTGCATTTCTTTACGTTTTTAAAATTATGCTTGAACTTCAAGAGAGATTGCCAGACAGCCTTGTCTCGTTTTCTAAAAACAAATGCCAGGGGGTGAGGAGCCCCAAAGATTATAAAATAACCACCTCACAAGCACAGAGGAAACATTTGGACCTGATTTTATTCCAACAAGTTAGTAAGTGTCGATCACTGATCACGATGCTGCGTCTGAGACTTACCCTCCCTAATGACAGGAAGCGCAAAGCGGTGGCTTCGGCTTTGCAGAGAGCACCCTGGCAACAGGGCAATGGGATTGTTTCTCTCCATTCCATTTGGTGTGTGCGCACAGGAAGCCTAAATGTCACTGATGATTGCAATTCCCATGAATAGGGAGAGACAGTGAAGATATTGGAGGAGGTGAGAGAAACTAGTTCTTTGCAATTAATCGAGGGACTACAGGCAAGTCAGGCTGGGTCCCTTAAGTATGTTGCTATCCACTTCTCACTCTACTTTGAATATGAACTGATTTAACTTTTTATTTCCATTTGATAGAGCCAAGAAAGGTCTGTATCCATTCACTTACAGACCTACTCTCTGGGGCTCTCATACAGGAAATGTTACATATCAAGGAGAAGCCAGCACAGAAAATAGTATACTCAGAATTAAGCAGTTTGGAACACATAACATACATCAATACCCACTGTAAACTCTCAATGTCTCCCAAATTGTTTCTAAAATGCAAAATCTTCCTTTTTGCTAACTTCTAACTATTAACACCATTGTTATAGTAGTTATTGTGCATTCAGAGGCAGGCCCAGCATGCAAGTGAGTAGCAAAGGGATTACACACATGGGCTTTGAAACCCAACAGGCTTGGCTTCGAATCCAGCCTCCATCACTTACAAGTTGGGTGACTTTTGACAAGTTATTATCTTCAATGCCGTTGTTGTTCTGAGTTGCCATCAAATTGGCTCTGACTCATGGCGAGTCCTGTGCCGTGTCCATGAACTTCGATATGTATGAGCCCAGAAGCAGAGGTCAGGGGAGCTAAACCTCCTATGTTACCTCAGCTCTTCCGTGCCTCTCCTCCTATCTCACTCTTCTGGTAGTTGCTTATGGGGACACCTGGCTTCCATTCCTTCAAGAAGGGAGAACACAGGGAGCGAGATACTGAAATGGTCCAGTTAGCATCCTGCTGCCAGCTCCAGGAACCAACCAAAACCCATTACCATCAAGTCAATTCTGACTCATGGCAACCGCATGAGTTACAGAGTAGAACTGCACTCCATCAGGTTTTCTTGGCTGTAATGTTTACAGAAGCAGATCCCCAGACCTTTCTTCCGAAGCATCGCTGGGTGGGTTCGAACTGCCAACCTTTAGGTTAGTAGACCAGGGCAAACCATTTGTGCTACCCAGGTATCTTAGCTCCAGGAATAGGGATGTTGTAAACTTAGGAAATACACATATGTCTCATCTGTGCCATGTCTGGGCTCCACACCTCCTCTTACTGGTTCCAGCTGAGCAATGACAGCTATGTTCACTCACTCGAGAAACATTTATTGAGCACCTAGTGTGTACCAGCACTGTGCCAGCCCCCTCTGTGTGAGTATTGCTGGGGCAGCAGGGACAACATAGAAGTGGTTTGCAGTGGGACAGGTCTGAGGAACTGTCGACCTCAACTGCCTTTTTACCCACATGAAGTGTTGCTGTTTTCTACCACATAACACCCTTCCTGGTGTTTCTGCCATAATTTTTGGTTAATTTTCCAACATCGTGCCTTGCTCCAGCTTCCCAAGGAGATCGGCGTAAGGATGGGAGACTTTAACTTCAAATAGTAGTTTATATTCATTTGTCACACAGTGTAATTACATAAAAGAAAGCAGTCAGGTATCAAACTGTGTGGATACACACAAATGACTCCCTCATAAGTGTTAATATTTCCTACAACAGAGGAAATTTAGCTAAATCAAATAAAGATGGCAACTCATTAAAATTTGATTTTCCTTCCTATCCATTTTTATCTTTTAATCTCCCCTTTATGGTACAACTTGTTCTGTTAAATAGCATGCATTAATTAAATCTCATCTTCTCTTAGCTATATCTATATTTTTATTTATTACAAAAACATTCAGATGCTTATAATCTAATTTAGTTGGATTACTGCTTGGACATCTCTAAGTAAGGAAACCTGAAGCTTTTAAAGTGGAATTACTGGCAAGGGGAGGGAGTGGGAAAAACCAAGTTCTCTTCTCATTTTCTGCTGGCAGGTGGTGTTGGAAAGGCTTTTCCTTTGTAAGAGGAGTTCGCCTAGATTTGGATAATGAGGGTACTATGAATTCAGACAGGAGCCTTGGTGGCACAGTGGTTAAATGTTTAGCTTCTAATGGAAAAGCCGGAGGTTTGAACTCACCAGTGGCTCCGCAGGAGAAAAGACCTGGCAAACTTCTCCTGTAAAGATTAAAAACAAAAACCAAACCTGTTGCTGTTGAGTCGATTCCAACCCATAGCGACCCTATAGGACCGAGTAGAACTGCCCCATAGGGTTCCCAAGGAGCAACTGGTGGATTTCAACTGTGGAGCTTTTTGGCTAGCAGCTGTAGCTCTTAACCAATGTACCGCCAGGGCTCCCCTGTAAAGATTACAGCCTTGGAAACCCTGTGGGGCAGTTCTACTCTGTTCTGTAGGGTTGCTATGAGTCAGAATCAACTCGGCAGCACACAACAAAACAACATGAATTCAGGATCTTTGTTGATTTAGGGAAAGGGGAGGGAGGGCAGAATCTACAGAAAGAGTTGTAAAGTCAGATACCCCTACATGAGTGAGGCAAGAACAACGTGAGCGAGTGCATTAGATCAGGTATAAGGCAAGAGGAAGTGGTAGCAAATTGGAAACTGAGCGTCCCATCTACAAAGGGCAAACACGACTCAGCTCTAGCTGAACATTGCCGTGTAGAAATGTAACTTTAATCTCGCCAAAATCTCCAATATTCCAATAGAAGGCAGAAATCAGGATTGTTAAGCATACTCTCTGTTATGGATTGAATTGTGTCCCCAAAAAATATGTGTTGGAATCCTAAACCCTGTATGTGTAGATGTAATCCCATTTGGAAATAGGGTTTTCTTTGTTATGTTAATGAGGCCATATCAGGGTAGGGTGTGTCTTAAACCGAATCACCTTCGATATATAAAAAGAGCAGATTAGGCACAAAAACAAGCAAGCATTAATGGAGGAAAGATAGATGCCACGTGGAAATTGCCAAGAACTGAGGAACTCCAAGCCTAGAGAAGCTGAGACAAGGATTTCCCCCAGAGCAGTCAGAGAGAGAGCCTTCCCCTAGAGCCAGTGCCCTGAATTCAGACATCTAGCATCCTAAACTGTGAGAAAACATATTTCTGTATCTTAAAGACACCCACTTCCTATATTTTTGTTACAGCAGCACTAAGGACTAAGACATTCAACCAGTTTTCAAATGTTGGCAAGCGATTCAAAATGCCTTAAAACACCCTACAAGCCATTGAAACAAGACTGGAATCAGAGGTTTAACTAGTACACGGCAGGTGAGGCAGATATCGCACTGGCCCTGGGCATGTGGCGCCACTGAGCAGTTTCTATTAACCTCATATGGCCAGTGGTGTATCTGTGAAAAATGGCGCCCACGGCAAGCACTGAAATTGCACCCCTGTCCGAACATCTGACACCTTTCTTTTAGATAACTTTACCCGTAATAACAGCTCAAAAATTCAAGTCAAGCTCATTGATCTTTTCATTAACACATTACCGTGCTGAAGGAAGGACATTGGGCCTTACCAGGTTAATAGAAACTGCTCAGTGGCGCAGTGCACCCAGGGCCAGTGAAATACCCTAGATACTCACGCACCATTTATTTGCAGCCACTTGACACTCATCCTCCAGTGCAAGATTAGCATGGAAATATCATTTGGCTGGATTGAGACTGGGATAGCTTTGGCTTCTTCTGTTTTTATGCCCCAACTCTCCTTGGTGACTGGTTTAAGCTGGTGGGAGTCTCATTACCATGGTATAATGATGATACTTTGCACTTACATGGTGAATTTTCTCCAAGGAGCTCAAAAGATTTTGTGTTGCCTCAGTAAACCTCACAGCAAGCCTGTGAGGCAGGCAGGTAGCTATTGCCCTAAACAATGAGCAGCAACGGAGAGTATTTTACACAAGGCAGTTAGGGGTTGACTCATTGGTTTAATTCCAAGGTGCACACAATTGCCAAATATAGCATTCAAGAAGCATGGGCAGGGTTTCCCAGTACCGCCTCCTCTGCCCCCCTTCTTGGCTTCTTATCTTCCTTCCATCTGCTCCAGCTGACAGCAAAGCCCTAAATCTCAACCATAAATACAAGCCCACCAAGCCAGTGACTAATTCCTGTTGTGCGTGTGAGTGTGTGCATGTCTGTGTGTGCATGCATGTGTGTGCCCCCATCTGACTTCCTGGCAGGCCCAGCATGGTACATCTGCACCCATTACAACATGTCTCTGCATTGGTCATTGGTCTAATACCATGTTCTGAAACACCACTGTTGCAAATGTTCAGGACCTAGAAACTCTGAATGGGTATCCTCAGGATGCCGGATACCTGCATCTTACTAACAGTGCTTAATAATTCGTGCAACTTGGGGCCCCTATGTCCCTTTCTCTTCCCTAGACTGGTGGAATTGCAGCTGTGAAGAAGTCTTTCCCATAAAGAGTTGTCATGTACACCCTCTCTCTGGCTACAATGGATTAACAGGAGTGGCCATGGAAAACAGCCACATTGAAGGCTGGAGTAGTGCAGTGGAGGGCCAGAAACAAGGGTCCTCTCTGAGTTGTCTTGGGTGGAACGCCCAAGAAAGTCAGTCTGACCCAGAAGTGACTGGAGCTCTTAGCTTGGTCACAGTGCTTTGCTGCGCTGTCCGCCTGCCCAGTCCCTTCCCTTCTGCTTCGTGGCCAGGTTCACACTATCCCTGCTCTACTCAGGGCAATTCCTTGGGCTTTGCAGGCATGTCCCAGAGAAAAGACTCCAGTCCTGCAGTGTAAACCTGTTGATCTTTTTCCCAGGACAGCACAGCAGAAGTATCCCGTGTTTTCTAGATTACTTTGCTATCCCTTCCAAATTGTCTCATATGGGGTTTCTGATTCCTGGGAACAGTTCCCAGCGTGATATTCTAGTAGAATCATTCACATCCTCTGCATGCGGGCATGACATAAACATCCTTCAGAGGCAGATTCAAACCCAGAGAACCACCTGGCCGTTTTAAATGCATGCATTGGGGAGGTAACTAGACCCATTGACATTGGAGCTACAGAGGCTGACATAGCCACCAGCTTCCCATCTGATCCTGTGAGTCAGGACACTCTTCTTTTAGAGTCAAAGGAATCTGCCTTTTCCAGGGATGAACATTTTAAAGATCCCACAGAAAAGCACTGGAAATCCCTCCTCGATCTCATCAGAACCGGGAATTGACTGAGCATTCAGAATCCAGCAAGATGTTTTAGCTCTTCCCAGTAGATCAAAATCAATACTGAATATTTAAAAGGTACGTAGATTTTTAAAAGCCATTTCTTTACGTAATGAGCAGATAAAGAAATGACTTTTTTGCTGCCTTGGAAGAAATCAACTTTTGCTTTCCACTTTGCTGTTCAGAGTGGAAGCTGTGCCCACTTTCAAAGGTCAACCAAGGCTCCTCTTTATCTTCATTCATCATACCTATCAAAGTATCAGACAGATCAATCATAATTTGTATTTCTCGCACACAGACACAAACGTGCCTTCTTGGGAGTTAAAGGGGCACAAAATTGAAGACATCTCTGTCATAATAGCCTCAGGGTGACAGTCTAGAAATTCAGAAACATCAGGGAAACCACATGCATCTTCGGTGCTGCCAAGTCCAGTAATGCCAACAGAGACAAATGTTGCACAGCGCGCAGACAGCCCTGAGAGAGAATGTCAGCGCCAGTGACCCTCGCAGCAGGTCTGCAGCAGATTCGAGCCCACCGGGCTGAGCTGGCCTTCCAGTTAACTTGACTTCTCAAATAAGATGGTGAAACTCAGGGGGACCCACTCGTCATCAGGGAGTTTGGCCACCAGAGATTTCAGTTCCAGCCCTGCCCAGGGTTCGGCAAAAGTTGAGGTGAAAACCCCGTGTGGGCTAAGCTCATGGCCAGACCCACAGGTCATTCTAAGTCATGTCTGTCTTACTGATCTCAGTGTACTGGGTTGGCTTTTTCTTGACATTTAAATTTCTGCTTCCATCACCAGAGAGATTGGGTTACGCTAAGTAATGTAACTTTAAAATATTTTCTGAGCAGTAAAAGCAAATGATTGCAGTGTTATAAAATCATGTCTTTTAGGAGACGTTAAAATGGTACTGATACTGATCGCAGTGAGGTAAAAAGCCATGAGCCAAGACTTTGAGGGGAAGGAGGCAGAGGGCCTGAAAACAGCATGAGGCAGATACATTAAAAAAAAGTTAAAGCCAAGCCAAGAATAGCTTCAGAAGCTGGAAATGCGCATTGCTGAGGGTTTTCCTTTTAATTTGCTTTTCCTCCCACACTGTGGCCTTACCCCATTCTATTATAACCTTGACAATGCCTCCCAAGAAAGGTGGTATCTGCAGAGCCTGTTCCTTTTGTTTGGCCAACCCTGGCACCCAGCAGCAAAGCATACTATGCAGAAAAGACCCTAAATCATACCCTGTCTTGCAGCCTGGCATATAGCAGGTGCTCAATATGTGCTGGCTGGATTGACTTTCCATGGGTCTGACCCTCCCAAGTCATTTAAGAGAGAGAAAAAGAGAAACCACGTTGTATCTGAGGAGAAGAGTTGGGGAGGGATAGGGGGACATTGCTGTGAGTCAACTTCAAAAATACTGTGCTTTGTAGCTGCCGATGTAGTCCATTTGTTGGAAGTAGAGAGCTGGATTCAAGAAAGGAATAGCGAAGGGTATCACCTAGTAGATACAGGTATCTCCTGAGTCGTGGACTGTGCAGACTTGAACAAGGGATCTGTTTGCCCCTGATCTAGCGCAGGTATTAGCAATGGGGGTAGTACTACCACACACACACACGCCCCCCCAAGAAAACTGAAAACAAACCCATGGCTGTCGAGTTTATTCCAATTCATGGCGACCCCATGTGTTTCAGAGTAGACCTGATGTCCACAGGCTTTTCAATGGCTGTGGTCTTTCAAAAGTAGATTACCAAGCCTTTCTTTCGAGGTACATCTGGGTGGATTCAAACCACTAATGTTTTTGTTAATAGCCCAGTGCTTAACCGTTTGTGCCACCCATGGACTTCATATTATCCCCAGTGGAGTGAAAAGTGGTTCTTGGGGAGCCCTGGCAGCGCAGTGGTTAAGAGTTTGGCTGCTAACAAAAAGGCCAGCAGTTCGAATTTACCAGCAGCTCCTTGAAACCCCATGAGGCAATTCTACTGCATCCTATCAGTCTGAATTGACTTGACAGCAACGGGTTTGAGTTTTTTTTTTTGGTTTTGGGGAGTATGTGTGAAACTTTAGTCTTTGTATGTATAAAATGCAGATACATATGTACAATATATAAACAGACATACACTATATCTGTGGCATTAAAATTTCATGGGATGGGGTCAGTTAGGGAAAAAAGTCTAAAGGCTCAGGAGGGGGAGGGGTAGTCATGTTACACAGCATATAAACAGCCTGAAAGGAAAAAAAAAAAAAAAAAAGTTGAGAAACATTGCTCTAGTGGAAGAGTGATAGATTAATTTGGTCCTATAACTTCAATAGAAGCCGCCTCAGATATCTTGACTGAAGACACACTATTGCTTAGGGAAGTTTCTGCTACCTCATTTTTCTGTCTTTATCACCCCCTGCCTGCTGACTCTGTTTTACACCAAATCAATGTTACCTGAATAGGCTCCGTGCCCTGGAGCAGTTGAGCCAATGAAACGTACTCCAAGTCAGAAAGAGTTGGAAAGTTTTATTTTAGGAGGTGTCCACCACCGGGAATCTGACAGCAACACAGCCTGTCTCTATGGAATCCCAAAAGACATTTTTACATTAGAGCTTATATATGATATTTACAAAGGTTAGAAGTGTCGTTATTCATTACAAGGTAATTACAAGAGACTCTTTATCATACTAAAGAGTTAGATGCCCAACATTTCTTTATCAGGCTAAAGATATACATATCTGACATCTGGGCTCTGATCTTCCTGTGGGGAGCCGTAAGCCACAGGTGGCCGGACAGAGCAAAACAAGGTCATTAACGAAGGTATGTGAAAAGGAGAAGGCAAAGAAAGAAGAAAAAAAAATTACAGGTTTATCATGGCGTTAGCTATGTCAAGCTCTCAGTCGCCCATTTCGAGAAGGAGAAAATATACTGGGGAGTATTAGGGTCACATCAGTTTGGGCTGAAACAACCAGTCAGTCCAAATGACTGAGTTTGTATATGTTGTTAAGTCACTGGCTTGACTGAGTTCCCTTTTCAGATAAAAGCAGCTAACGATTATTGAATACGTATCCCGGAACTTGCTGAATTCTTTGACGTGCCTTCTCTCATTTAATCCTCATATCAATTTTGGGAGATGGATACTATTATCGTCACCATTTTTACAGCTGAGAAAACTAGCTCAGAGGTTAAGTACTTGGTGAAAGGCTAACCTATCTGTGAGAGGTGGAGGTGAGCTCTAAATCCAGGTTTCCTTGACCAGAAACCAGGCTTGCCTGTTGCACTATTTTGATCACCTGCTTTATCCCCAGGTAGTTGCTGCAAGAGAGTTCCTTTGGAGCCCAGCATTGACCTCAGAGTATATGGGGCACCAGGGAGCCACCCCCACCTGTTGGTAAATCACCGCCGGTGGCAAGGTTTTCTTGGTGATGGAGGACGAACCTCCTGTTAGAAGGCTTTTGGTGTTGAAGCTTGCCTGTACCCTCCAGGCCAAAGAGTGCACTAGGTAATCTCACACTCTGAAAATGACTCATTGCTCCTCAGCCTTGGCATAATTAGCCAACTTCCCCAAATTTAAGTTGACTCTCTATCAGAGTTCACATTTCCACCAACTTTTCATTAAATTAATTATTCAAAACAATTCAGAGTTAGCGTTCTCACAGCAACTGTAACTCTGCCATGACTATATTAAGGCGTAAATTGAACAGCATGTTTTGCAATAAAGTTAATTTTATATTCACCAGAGAACTGAGTTATAGTTGCTGTGGGAACCATCATTTCGAATCTCTTGACTTTGGTGCATTTAAATTCTCAACTACAGCGTTGCACACCGTGGCATATTTTGCATGGACTTTTAATTTGCTTCACACCATGGCCTGGCTACCCTGAACTTGGAAGTCCTGTCAGAAACTAGCCCAGCATGCTTCTCGTTTTCCCAGTTGTCTTATCCTGGTACCTATGTATGATACTTTACAGAGAAGCAGCCAAGAAACCAAAATCATTCCCATTTTATCTTGAAATGGTTTTGAGGAGGTGACTTTCCTTAGAAGTACAGTCAGAGAGAAGCACCAAGTCTCGGCGAATGACAAGCAAAGCAGGTTATGCCATTGCGTTTGTGTGGAGCCAGGATTCTCCTCCAAGAGTATTTTTGGATCTGCACTGTGTTATTCAGTACACACGGGGTGACCTCTGAAAGCTCCAAGTCCTCGTATGTGCCATTAATCATGCAGGCAAGCACGGTCATACATCAAAACTTATTGGAGCTCCAGAAAAGCTAAGCAACATTTCCCAGAGTCACATAAAACCCAAGCATCTCTAAATCAAGACGCATTGCGGGCGTCTCTAGAAGGTACGTTCAGCAGAACTGCAATAGAACTAACTCAGGCTCCATCCTCATGGTACGGAATTGGTAATGTGTGCCCAGGTAAAGAGAGAGGCTTATTTGGGAGGGATAGCAGAGGTCGATGAAAGTCGAGATGGTTAGAGATGTGAGCGTTGCCTCTACAAGGATTATCGATCTTTGCAGCTTTATTGGAAAAATCATTCATGCTTTCTGCCTCCAGGGGATTGCCCTGCTGCAATGTGGGAGTGTGTATGTGTGGAAACTCTGCAGGTTAGCAGCTGAGTAGCAGCTCCCGTTCACTATTCAATTATCCATTTAGCTAGAAGGTGACTTAGCAGAAACAGACTGCTGTTTTGCATGTTTAAAATGTGTTTGAAAGGAGGGATTTTTGTTTCTCTGTAAATGAGAGGATTTGGAAGGGGAAGCTCTCGCCTTCCTAAGGGCACGCTCGTTATGCAAAACTGAAGAACAGCACCTAACAATAGCATGCGGCATATTGTTGGAATTCTGACTGCCATCCGACATTCCTTCAGAAGACAAAAGTCTCCTTGTCTCTCATACTGTGCCACAAATAAATGTACTTGCTAATCGAGACCATTGCAAAATGTGTAGATAAAAAACCCTCTAGTGACCAGAGATCCTAAGCCCCATGATCAGCTAAAAAAAAAAAGAAAAATTTAAGAAAAGGACTAGAACACTACATACCAATAGAGTTTCAAAGATCAGTGTAAGTTCATGTAGATTCAGAATTACCTGGACCACATGGATGGGAAAAGGTGAACGAGAGATGAGGTGGGAATGATGACTAAGGGAGGGAGCGGGAGGCGGCATGCAGGCCAGGGAAAAGAAGAGGGTGAAGGAACAGGAAGAGAGACTGAAATATTTTCATTGTTTCTATAGGAGGTAGAATGTAGCATAAAACTGGATAAGATATGGGCTACTATATGGCATTGGTGGTTCCATGGTAGAATTCTTGCCTTCCATGCAGGAGAGCAGGTTGGATTCCTGACCAATGTACCTCATGTGCAGCCACCACCCATCTGTCAATGGCTTGTGTGTTGCTATGATGCTAAACAGGTTTCAGCAGAGCTTCTAGACTAAGACAACCTAGGAGGAAAGACCTGGCAATCTACTTCTGAAAATCAGCCAATGAAAACTCTATGGATCACAATGGTCCAATCCACAACTGATCATGGGGATGGTGTAGGACCAGGCAGCAGTTTGTTCCGCTGTGCGTGGGGATGCCCTGAGTTGGGGGGCTGACTCAACAGCAGCTAACAACATATATATAGAATAATTCCATACCTATAATATATATATAGTACATACATACAAACATACATATGTGTGTGTATATATTTTAAGGCTCTCTGGCAGTGCAATGGTTAAGCACTTGGCTGCTAACTGAAAGGTCAGCAGTTTGAACCCACTAGCAGCGCTGCAGGAGGAAAGAACTGGCGATCTGCTCCTGTAAAGATTACTGCTTAGGAAACCCTATGGGGCAGTTCTACTCTGTCCTATAGGATCGCTATGTGTTGGAATCGACTTAATGGCACACAACAAGAACAGCAATGTATATTTAAGTGTGTTTGAGTGCCACGATTCATATTTAGCCTAGAGGGTTAAAGAAAATGCAGAGATTAAAAGACCAGGAGTAATAAGGTGGGAGGCTGCTTGGGAGTAGTCCAAGGAGGCTCTGTTGTCAAGAAGTGCAAGATGAAGCTGACTGAATAAATGCAGCCCCTTGGTCTGCAGTCACTACTTTAAGAAACTCAGGGGTTTGATTGCTGGAGTTGTTCCATATAAGATGGTCGTCCTCAACCCTGTGGGCAGAGTTTCTGTGAGCTCGCGGTTCTCTACTGCCCTCTGATCTTCACTGTCAGTATCCTTCTGCAGCATGATGCTCCTGGGCCGCCCTCCCCCTTCCTCCCACATGTTGTCTTTAATGTGGAATGAACTTGGAGAGAGGGCAGAACCACCGCCAAATCCAGCCTCCTCAACCTCATTTGTTCCCTGATTCCCAGCTGAGGAGCTTAATTTGTTTTCATCAACAGGAGCTGATTTTACTGACAGTGTATTTTATCCTCTGCTTAGTGTCTCAAATGGCTTTGCTTTCAGAGGAATGTGTAGTGTGTAGGAAAACATAAACACGTATAGAACTCGCCATACCATAACAGCAGGACACACCTGTACTCTGTCCAAGCGCCTGCCCGTTTCTGAGATCATCCAGTGGCCTCCTGGCCAACCTCTCCCATTCTGCCCTTGCCCTGTCCCCAGCTTATTCTCCACCCAGCAGCCAAAGGGATCCTTTAAAAATGCAACTCAGATCAGGTCACTCCCTGCTCAAAACCCCACAATGGCTCCTTTTTCATTAAGATTAAAGCTAAAATCCTTACAATGTAGTCAGAGGCCCTGTTTGATGGCCCGACCCTAACTCTCAGTCCCCACCTTCTCCCTTTGCCACTCACTGTGTTCTGGCCATGCTGGACACCTCACTGTCCCTCCAACACCCCAAGCACTCTTGTACCTCAGGGCCTTTGTACCTACAGTTCCTTCTGCTAGACTACTGTCCCCGGAAATTGGCATGACTTGCTTCCTCCCTTGCTTTAGGTTTTCACTCTGCATCACCTTATCAGCGAGGGCTTCCCTGAACCCTTACATAATACAACAAGGCCCTCCATACCACCTCTACTGCAATCTCCCTCTCCCTGTTTTATTTTCCCCACAGCAATTGTTACCATCTGACATATGATATTAATTTTTTATTTGTTTATTATTGGTCTCCCCCTACTAGAATGTAAGATCCTTGAGAACATGCTTTGTGTCTTTTGTTTACCACTGTATGCCCTGTGCTTAGAAAGTACCTGGCACACACTAGATGCTCAATAAATATTTACTGAATAAATGAAAGAATAAACTCATGGTCTACTCCAGAAATTGGTGCACTGGAATAACTCAGGAAATGTTTGATTTGGGATTGATATTTCTCCCCTGAGGCCCTGGGTGGCACAGATGGTTAAGCACTCAACTACTAGCCAAAAGGTTGGCAGTTTGAACCCACCCAGAGGTGCCATGGGAGATAGCCCTGGTGACCTGCTTCTGAAAGGTCACAGTCTTGAAAACCCATTCTACTCTGCACACACAGGGTCACCATGAGTCAGAATTGACTCAACGGCAACTAACGCCACCAACAACAAATTTTTCCCCTAGAGGTTCCTTCATCCTTCAATGCCTACACACCCTAGACCCATCAAGGACCAGGGGTAGAGCAGGAAGAATAGGCCAGCACTCTCGGCTGGGGACCGTCACACCACTCGGGCAGGACATCATGGGGTGGCTTTACCTGGCAGGATCAACACGGTGTGGTTCTCAGCTTCAGAAACTCTATTTTGTTCATGTTAACAGAGAGTGAATCAGGCTCTCGACAGACCCCCCTCACACTACCAAAATTCACATATAAGCCCAAAATGTCAGATAAATCCATTAATCCACAGTGGAGAAAATCCATACCTCCTGCTCAGTATATTCTCTCCCTGAACGTAAACACATATGGGAAATATAGCTAAAATCAGAAGTTGCTTGGGGAGCAAGGAATCAAAGCAAGGAGTATCGTATCCCAAGGCCACCTTCTCCCTGTGGAATCCTACCTGTCTGGAAGGGACCAAAGTGCCTGAGCTCAGACATCAACAGGCCTCGGTTCAAACCCTTGTCAACAAGTTAATTAACTTCTCTGAACTTCAGAGTTTTCAACTGCAAATGATGGTAGTAATACACGGTACCTAATTCTCATGGTCCTTGAAATGGTTCAATGAAATAATCAGGTGGGTAAAGTGCAAAGCACCTGGTATGCACTCATGAAGGGCGGGTGTTGCCACTTCACTCCCCTCAGCTGAGCAGGGCATGCTTGCTTCTGAATTGACCCCCGACTCTAGATCCTTGGGCTCCCTTTCCAGATCCCAGGAAGACCACCCCTCTCTGTGAACATGCTTTTTCTGAGCCTTGTTGAGATTTCTGAACGTTGGAGTCCTTTATGTTTTCACCTCAGATGCCTCTTGTGTTCTTAAGGGGAATTCTGTAGACAACTTGTCTCAGCCATTATGGGGGGATCTTACTTGTGTAACTCAGGAAATTACCTCATTTTTCTCATTTCCGTTTAAATCTTTGGAGGGCACCTTCCTGAAGCCTTTGCTATACAGACTATACATACAATCCTGTTTTTCTTTTAACTGATTCTGCTTTACTTTTGGAAGCAGTTTTAGGTTTTCAGAAAAGTTGTGCAGAAAGTACCAAGAGTTACCATCTGCCCCCTCTCTCCCCTCTGCACAGTTTCTCCTATTATTAATGTGTTGCATTCATGTGGTGCATTTGTTGCAATTGATAAACCAATATTGAAAAATTATTATTAACTAAAATCCATAGTTCATGATGGGTTCACTCTTTGTGTTGTACAGTCCTGTGATTTTTGGCAAATGCATAATGCCATGTGCCCACCATTGCAGTATCCCACAGAATAGTTTCATGGCCCTAAAAACATCCTGCGCTCTACCTCCTCATCTAGCCGGCCCCACCCCTTGAGCCCCTGATCCTTACCAATTCTGTTTTAAATAATAGCGTACAGCCCCTCTGAGTCATCAATTCAAGCATGAACCAAAGGCTTTCCTAAGCCACACAGACCTTTCTGCTACCATTTGAGGATTCTTTTTCTAATTATTACTATCAGTTCTCGAACATTTATTATGTGCCATGCATCATGCTAGGCGTGCAATATATATTCTCTAATTTAAGTCGCAACAACCCTCAGAGATAGGTACTTTTATTGCTTCAGTTTTATTGATGAAGAAACTAAAGAATAAAGAGGTTATAATTTTTACTCAGATCACACAGCCAAGGGGTGGAGCTGAGGCTCGAACCCAGGCAGCCTGGCTTCTGAGTCCACTGCTTTCACCACTATAAGTATTACCTCATAGTTACTGAGCTGACCTGGCATTCTGGCCTATGGAAGCAGTGGAATTTGTTGGAAGGCCCAACATCCTCAAACAAGTGACTTAGTATACAAGTCTGTGTACTCTCCTTTGTCCTTGTGGGCTGTCACGTCTGTCTCCACCTCCTGCCTCCATGACAGCCAATAATAGAGCCAGTCATCACACCCTGTCCTCCATGATGACAACCATCCCAGGTTGCTGGGACTGAAGATACAGGGCTTTCACTGCTAAAACAAGAGCGGTCCCAGGCACACCAGGACGGTTGATCTCCTTAAGAGCAGGGACTATGGAGCCCATCTGTCTCATGTCAAGTTCTGGCATCGCCACTAATGGGCTTGGCAAACTTGGGCAAGTCATTTATCTTCTCTGTGCCTCCATTTCCTCATCTGTAAAATGGGAATAATAACCATGCCTACACTAGCAGGTTATTGTGAGGATTAAATGAGCAAATGTAAGAAAAGTAAATGGAAGAGTGCCAGGCACACAGTAGTGTCTATAGATATGAGACTTTGCTATTGTGGTGGTTGTTATATAAAAAGCTTTCTAAAAGCTAGTTTCATTTCTTGGGCAGGCTCACTGTCTAGATCTATTAACATCTATATGAGAAAAATTCAGCAATTTCCTTACATTTTTTTAAGTTGTGCTGGGAACAACAACAGGGGGAAAAAAAGGCAATTTATTATTGGCCTGATTTTACTCTAGTTAAAAGAGAGCCGTCAGCCCTGCAGTAAGTAACAAAGTCCATGCCCACAGGCCTCCAAGGTGTTATTTGAATTTTTATGACCTTCCTATGGCTATATGGATGCTCAGTGGGTGTAGAAATTGGGTGGTTAAAAATAACAAATAAGAAATCAAAGTCGTGCCTTTGTCCCTATTTCCATACTGGTAGGCACCGCGTTTGTTATTTGCTGGACAGCTGTGGGAATAAGCAACACAAAGTACAACAACTTGATTATCCTCCAAGAACCAAATTAAACCATTGGGCGTTCTTGTTATTGTCATCTCTGCCTTTGTGTAATTCTTGTCACCCTCTTAATCTATCCACATGCCTTCTCTTCTACCTCACAGGGTGCTGTGTCCTGTCTCTTTCAGTCAAAAGGTATCAGCTTCTTAAAAGTTCAAAGACATGGATATACTCTGGCACCCACACACAGCCCCAGTCATCAGCCTGATGTTGGACCCTGTGCCGCGGCCAGCTGTTTCTTTGGCTTGGGGAACTGTCATCTTTCCAGGGGCTTGGGGTGTGGCCTGCAGGAAGCCTGTCCTTGTACTCGGCCGCTGAATCAAGAACACAGTGAAGCAGCAAAGAAACACAGCACAGTTTATTTATGTACTCATTCAACAAATATTTTTAATGCTAGGCACTGGGGTAAGCCTTGGGAAAACAGCCATAAATAGGAGAGCCAGGGATTTTACACTTTAGAGGCTTAGAGACTTCCAGAAAGATGGCATTGAACCACTGGTTCTCAACCTCAGCCGCTCATAGGAACGGCCTGGGCCACTCAAAAAAAATACTGATGCCTGGGTCTCATCCTCAGAGATTCGGATTTAATTAGGGTGCAGCCAAGCATCAGGATTTCACGATTTTTCAGGGCTCCCCAGGTGACTCTAATGTGCAGCCAACTGAGACCCACTGCTTTAAACAAAAGGAGGCCTGGTGGTGCAATGGTTAAGCACTTGGCTGCTAACCAAACGTCAGCAGTTTGAACCTACCAGCCACTCTGCAGGAAAAAGATGTGGCAGTCTGCTTCTGTAGAGATTACAGCCTTGGAAATGCTATGGAGCAGTTCTACTCTGTCCTATAGGGTCACTATGAGTCAATAGCAATGGGTTTGGGGTTTGGCTTTAAACAAAGGGTTAATTGCAATGAGTCCCTTAGGAGGGGAAGTGGATGGTGCTATGAAAGCATGGGATAGGGGAGAAGCCCTGAGCTGGAAGTCAGCAAAGTCTTCCCTGAAGAAGTGCCAGCTAAGCCATGGAGGAGTATCTTTAGCCATAGTGAGTGCAGGGAGGGAGAAGGGTCTGCGGAGGCCCAGAAGGAGGAGCCAGGCTATGTTCTAGAACCGAAAGCAGGGCAGGGTGGCTGAAATCACAGAGGGGAGGCAGAAGTGACATGAGATGAGAAGGGAGACACTGGGAAGGCCAGACAATGCAGGGCCTGTAGGCTCTTCTAGGGGTTTAAGACGTAATCGTAAAGTATGATCCTCATCCTTGAGCATGCACCAGAATCTCGTGGAGGCGTCCGTAAACCACGGATCACTAGGCTCCACTTGCAGGGGTTGTGACTCAGTAGGCCTGGGGTGGTGCCTGAGAATTTGCCTTTCTAACAAGAAGGCAAGGGATGCTGATAGTGCTTGTCAGGGGACCACACTTTGACAAGCGGTGCTCTAACTGAAATGAGAGAAACTCCTAGTGGGCTTTTAGCAGGGGCCTGGCACAAGCTGGAGTGATAATCACTCCATAAAAAACTCACCATGCCATCCTTCCTCCTTTGATCAGAGAAAGTGGAATAAAGAAAAGGAATGCTCCAAGGGGAAAAAGGCAGAGTCCCCCAAGGAAAGTACGGGTTGTGTGGGGAGATGTAAAAAGACCCCTATGCTGCTGGGTGATAATGATTCTGTTTGAAATTCACTAAGTAACTGGCATGGGGTTTCCCTCCCAAACAGAGTTTTTCCTGGTTAACCAGTTGCCCTTGAGTCCGTTTCAACTCCTGGCTACCCTGTGTGTGGCACAATAGAACTGTACTCCACAGGATTTTCATTGGCTGTGATCTTTCAGTAGTGGATCGCCAGGCCTTTCTTCCAAGTTCCTCTAGATGGACTGCTTAACAGCTGAGCATGTTGACCGTTTGCGCTACCCAGGGACTCCTATTTCTGGTTACTGTTTCCTGAGCTCTTAGTTTCCTCTCTCAACAATCTTCTACTTTTAAAAGAATGTATTAATAAGAGCTTAAAATACCAAAGAGGGAAAAAAGAGATGTATCTCCATTTCTCCTTTTCCTCGATCATGGAAGGATTATTTGTGTTTTCCAAGGCTCACCATTTTTTCTGGGGCCAGGCTGAGCCTGCTGCCTTCCTTTTCCGGCACAGTCAGAAATGATACTGACCAGTGAGAATCCAGGGGCATCCAGGAAACTTGCCACATAGACAGCTGGTTCCAAATTTACATCACCTCTTGGAGGCTCTGCTGTTTCTGGGGCTGCTAGGGGAGTATGTGAGGGGGGAGGTGGTTTGTGCCTTATGAGCAAAAGACCATTGCCCCCACCCCACCATCCTTCCACCCCTCCATCCCCCCAACCCATGCTCACCGCTACACAAACCTACACGGAAGCTGTCAAAACAAAGAGAAACATCTGCCTCTGGATTTTCCATGTCTTTTCTAACAAAACGGGCAGCTGTTCAAGTGTAAGTTCATGGCTGAGTGTCCATGCCAATTTGTGCCTGGAAACCAAGTCCCCACACAGCTCCCTCCTATACACGTGGCTGAGCAAGAGGGGCAAACCCTGTGTTTTCCAGAGCCCAGGATGCTTCTTTGGCAGCCAGTCTTCTAAAATTAGTTGGAGGTTTTCCCCAGAGGGCCTCTGAAGCATCAGATTAATTTTCTGAGCGTTTGCCACTGCTATTTAGTATAAATGGCTACTGAACCCCTGGCTATCCCAGATCCCCAACACCTTGGCTGTTTTCAACTATCAGGAGCTCTTGTATGCAGTGGTAGACTCTCTTAAATATTTCCAGAATGTGTGCTTAATTCCAACAACGCACAGCTCCTGGAAAACAGTGGTATTTAAAATAGTTTGGGGGTGGAGGTGGTCTTCCCTAATTAACATTCAAAAGTACAATTCTTCCAAAGAGAAAAAGCCACCATTATTCTACCTTCAACTCTCCTGCCCATAGCTTCAGTGGGTTTTCCCCTCACTCAGCAGAACCAGCCTGGCCTTTGTGCATTCTTGGGCGGTGGCCATAGGGTGAGAAAGGATTTCCTAGGACGTGATGCCGTCACTCAGTGAGGACACCCTAGTTGTTGTTGTGTGCCGTCGAGTTGATTCCAACTCATAGTGACCTATAGGACAGAGTAGAACTGCCTCACAGGGTTTCTAAGGTTGTAATCTTTACAGGAGCAGACTGCCACATCTTTCTTCCGGGAACAACTGGTGGATTTAAACCTCTGACCTTTCAGTTAGCAGCTGAGGGCTTAACCATGGCACCACCAGGGCTCCAGGAACCCCAATTACTTGGCTCTAAGTAGGAGAGTAAAAACCAATTGTTGTTCAGTCAACCCTGACTCATGGCAACTCAGAGTAGAACTCTGCTCCATAGTGTGTTCAATGGCTAATTTTTCAGAAGTAGATTGTCAGGCCTTTCTTCTGAAGTGGACTTGAACCTCCAATCTTTCAGTTGACAGCAGAGCTCGTTAACAATTTGCATCACCCAGGGACTAAGTAGGATACTAATCCCATCCTATTTAGTTAATTAATGCTAGGCACCGGGGCGGGCATTGAGAAAACAGCCACAAGCAAGAGAGCCAGGGATTTTATACTCTGGAAGCTTACAGGCCCCCAGGAAGACAGATTGAACCACTGGTTCTCAGCCTGAGCTGCTCATAAGAATCATCAGGGCTGCTCAAAAAAAAAAAAGAAAGAAATACTGATGCCTGGGTCTCATCTTCAGAGATTCAGATTTAATTGGCGTACAGCCAAGCATCAGGATTTCAGAATTTTTCAGGGCTCCCCAGGTGACTCTAATGTGCAGCCAATTGAGACCCACTGCTTCAAACAAAGGGTTAATTACAATGAGTCCTCTAGGAGGGGAAGTGCATGCTGCTATGAAAGCATGGAATGGGGGAGAAGCCCTGAGCTGGAGGTCAGCAAAGTCTTCCCTGAAGAAGTGCCAGCTAAGCCAAGGAGGAGTGTCTTTAGCCATAGTGAGTGCAGGGAGGGAGAGGGGTCTGTGGAGGACCAGGCTATGTTCTAGAACTGAAAGCAGGGCAGGATGGCTGAAACCCACAGAGGGGAGGCAGACGTGACATGAGATGAGAAGGGAGACTCTGGCAGGGACAGACAATGCAAGGCCTCGTAGGCCCTTCTAGAGGGTTAGGACTTAATCCTGAAGCAGTGCTTCTCCCTGAAGGCCACACACCCTGATCACCTTTTTCCTGATCTGGGAATGAGGCAAAGAGAAATGGTTTACACTTCAGGCCATCTCCTTAAGAGAAAGCCTCCCGCTAATTATAATATTTGTAATAACAATAATTATATCAACACTACCAACAGTGCTACTATCTACTGTGCACTTACAAAGTGCCAACTCTGTGCTAAAATCTTTGCCTTTATTATTTCATCTATACCTCTGGTATCTGCATAAAGTAGGTGGG
>NW_004443947.1:12335548-12336363 GCF_000243295.1 Trichechus manatus latirostris | reverse complement strand
TTTTTTTTTTTTTAATGTTCAGTGGTTGGAATTCAATGTGTAGAAAAGTCTTGGAAATTATTACATTTCAATACTGCCAAAGGCATTGGAGATGCTGATTTCAGTCAAGTGTTATTCTTTCATTCATTCCCCAACTCTTTATTGAATATTGGCAATCTAAGAGTGAACAAGATAGACTTGATCCCTGCCCCAACAGGTGTACAACATAACAGGTGTGCCTGGGGCAGCTGTTCAGTTGTACACTTCACAATTCTTGGAGACACCATTCAAATTGTAGTTAATGATGATGTGCACATTTATCACAACAATTTTGTGGCATGTGAGAGTAAAGCATCTTAAGGAAGGGCTGCTACACAAGCTAGCAGGCATTGAGGTGGTTCCAGAAAGTTGTGAGATATGTGTGGTAAGTATCATAATAAGGAAAGGATAAAGGCGCCATGACAGGTGAAGCTAGTCTGAGCTTGGGGACTCTGGTAGACTTCCTAGAGAAGGGGACTTCTGATTGGAGATCTGAAGGATGGATTGCAGTTAGGCAATGAAGAAACAGAGAGGAAAAACACTGGGTAAAGACTGAATGGTTTCAGTCTGACCTGAAGTAGTATTGAGATTGGCTGACGTGATTGGAGCCTGTTCAGGTAAGGCCTGTAAGCCAGGTTAAGGACTTCAGACTTTACCCTGGGGTCAATGGAAAGCTATTGAAGCATTGTATGCAGTGTCTAAAAGAGAGAGAATAGACGATGGGGCAAGACTGGAGGCAGGGCGACCAGTTAGGAGACTATTACAAGAGTCCAGGCTGGAGATGAGGATGGCTTGGA
>NW_004443947.1:12332465-12333906 GCF_000243295.1 Trichechus manatus latirostris | reverse complement strand
CACATCTTTCTCCCACAGAGCTGCTGGTGGGTTTGAACTGCTGACCTTTCAGTAGGCAGACAAGCACTTAACCACTGCACCACTAGTGCTCCTTCCCTGGAAAAACACGGGGGACAAAATTTCCCCAGTTGAGAATCACTGGTCCAGGATCATGATAGAATCTGAAGCCTCCAGGTAGCTGGATAAACAAAGAACCAAACAGGTATGGCTTAAGTCGTTTTGTATCAGCGGTCTTGGAGGTAAGCACTCCAGGAAGTCAGCAGTGCTAGCCTGAAATCCGGAAGACTCCCTATAGGAGACCTCCTGGGTCCCCAAGTGTGAGTCTATAAACCCAGTCCAACTTCAGTTATAGGTTCCTCTCCAGAGAAAAGCCGCCACCTTATACCCATTTGCCCTCCAGACTAATTACTTCCTACGTTTTGTTTTTCCTTAAGCAGAAGCTGGCTTTGCACTTTACAAACACCACGAATCACCTCCTCAGAAGGCCACCAGCAGAATGAACTTGTGCTGGGGGTGGATTGGGGTTGCCTAGCAACACCATGCACCTACCGAGTCTGCTTTCTTCCTCTTCAAGCTAAAAGCAAAGTCCTGTCCGTTAATTCCCAGCTACCCTGAAACTTCTCAAAGATTTGCCAGCTTCCCACTGTTCGTGTTTTCATCTTCCTCATATGATGTGGAGAAAACCCGCTACTGTGGTCTGTTTATCTCACTTCAGTTGGTCAGGGTGAAAAAAAAAAAAAAAAATCAAGAGAGAAAGAGAAGGGAAAAAAGGCTCATTCAATCTAGAACATACATATTTTGAGCGCGTTTCTCCGACAGGAGTGCTCGTGCTATTTGCAAATTTAAATTTTATGTCATAGACATGGGTTTCCTACACAATGAGGTTCCTGCTGAGACTTTGGGCATGATTTTACTCAAACATGAGGCCTCAAAGTAGCTAAATAACAAAGCACGTATAATAGATGCCCTGCTGCGCAAATATTGGTTGGTCTGTCATTTAGTATATTCTCTGTGATCCATCCCCCAAAACTTTACTGGTAGAAATTGTAAAGCTGGAGGTGACTAGAGGTTGGAGATATTTTCTTTTCCTTGAGAACCTGTGAAATGTCCCTTGGGTTTTTCCTACTGAGTTCCATTTTGCTCCTACAGAAATATTTGTGGCATTTCCCTGAAACTGGGGATGACTTCCCCTCCAAGCACTCTCTCACAGTATGAGCAAAGGGTACATCGCTGGTTTTCCAAGCAAGGCCACAGGCACCACATTAGTAAGCAAAGGAATGAAAATGTGAGCCTGGGATTGATGAGGATAGTTGTGGAGACCCAGTGAGCCTTTCTGGAGGTGTGCAAACGCTGCTACTTCATTTGCATCCAGAATTTAGGGTTAGGCTGTGCAGTAAAAGAAAATGGATCCTCTAGTAACAGTCTCCTTGTTTTCTCTCTC
>NW_004443947.1:12305128-12331364 GCF_000243295.1 Trichechus manatus latirostris | reverse complement strand
GCCATGGAGTTGACTACAACTCATGACACCCCTGTACATGGCAGTGTAGAGCTGTGCACCACAGTACTTTTAAAAGATGATTTTTCGGAAGTAGAGCACTAGGCGTTTTTCCAAGGCACCTGTGGGCTGGGTTCAAATCACCAGTCTTTCAGTTAGCAGCCAAGCGTTTAACCATTTGCTCCAGCAGGGACTCCCATCTCTCTTTAATGACCCCTCTTGCTCTCTCCCTCACCCAGCTCCCTTTGCCCAAGTTCCAGTCAGGAGAGTGATGGCTGCAGTTCTTTCGGTGCTAGAAAAATTAGGGAATTAGATAGGCTGCTGATTTCACCTCCCCCCTTCCAAAAAAGAAACAAGAACTGAAACCATAAAGTGAAAATCACCCGTCCCCCATGCCCCACCCCTACACTCTATACACTCCTCTATCTTTTCCCAGTTCAGGACGCTCGGTATCCACTCCTTCCACAGCCTTCAGATCCTGCAGTATTTTTAAATTTTATTATAATGAGGTTGAATGATAAGTGGCCAACATTTTGTAGTGCCCCTTAAACTAAATGTTATAAGAATGTGAAAACAGCTCAGCACGACTACTGATTTCTCAAGTATGAGGAGCTTATGGTAATTATATGTAACTATATATTTAAAATTCCTGAAACTTGAAGGTACTTTGTCTCTGCCCTAGACTGATAGGGAATTTTCTGTCTTCTGCAGAGGACATTTCTGAAAGAAAGGGAGAGAGGGAGGGAAGGCAGGAGAGAGGAAATGATGGAAGGGAGGGAGGGAAGGAGGAAGGAAGGAGAGAGAGAGAGAGGAAGAAAGAAAGAGAGAGGAAAAGAAAGAAAGAAAGGCAGAGAAAGATTTATTATTTTAGGTAGCATCAATCCTGAGCTACTAGCTAAAAATAACAGCTTAGTTCATTACACTGTAAGCACAGAGCTGGTCTAGTTTTCTGGGATGTGCACTGAACTCCCCACGTTGAGAAAGTTGCCTCAGACTCCTCCATACAGGTCAGTGTCATTGGGCATCCCCTGCATCTGTGACCCTACTGCGTCTTGCAACTGCATGTGTTGCCTGCTCCCCTGACTCTCTCAAAGGCAGGCACGAGCCCCAATCTGAGGCTGGCCCAGTGGCTGCCCTGCGGCCTTGCTCCCCTCTGCATGGCTCCCCTGCATCCCCAGCGTGGCCTCACGTCCCTTCTTCTCATCCTCTCCGTTTCTCCAACCAGATGGCTGCCCTGATTTGTGCAACGGCAACGGGAGATGCACACTGGGTCAGAACAGCTGGCAGTGTGTCTGCCAGACCGGCTGGAGAGGGCCCGGATGCAACGTTGCCATGGAAACCTCCTGTGCTGATAACAAGGATAATGAGGGAGGTGAGCAAGTGTCTTCTAATTCCCAGCCCCTCAAGAACAGAGGGTTGTATATACTTTCGTCATGAGTCATGTCATTTTTCTCCTGAAAGACCTCCCCTATACTATTGTCAAACATTGTTGTAACATTTCCTTTGCAGCAAATTCGGAGGATGGATGTCATTGGGCCAGTGAGGCTCCTGGAGATGGGGGCTGGAGGCACTGGGGTTTAGTGCTGGCTTTGGACTCTCAAGTCTACAACACCACAAAAGGGTGGCTGGGCCCTGGCTCTGCCTTCAGGGTAACTGTTCCTGCCAGACCTTTCAGGGTTGGGAGTTACAAACAAATCAGTGATGATGAGGATGATGATGACGATATGAGCCTCACACTGTGCTAAGCTTCGTAAGTAATCCATCCCTTCCTCCTTACAGCCCTTTGAGATGTTACTTTACAGCCTCTGAGATGAGGAAACTGAGGCCTACTGACCAACCAGTTGCTGTCAAGTCAGCTCCGACTCACGGTGACCCCATGTGTGTCAGGGTAGAGCTGTGCTCTGTAGGTTTTTCAGTGGCTGATTTTTCAGAAGTAGATTGCCAGGCTTTTCTTTCGAAGCACCTCTGGGTGGACTCGAACCTCCAGCCTTTCAATTAGCAAGCCAGTGCATTAACTGTTTACACCACCCAGGGACTCCATAACTGAGGCCTCCCAAAAACCCACTGCCGTTGAGTCGATTCCGACTCATAACGACCCTGCAGGACAGGGTAGATCTGCCCCCATAGGGTTTCTGAGGCCATAAATCTTTACGGAAGCAGACTGCCACATCTTTCTCCCACAAAGTGGCTGATGGGTTCAAACCATTGACCTTTCGGTTAGCAGCCAAGCACTTAACCACTGTGCCACCAGGGCTTCTTCAGCTGAGGCTTAGAGAGTGCTAAGTAACTTTGTAAAGATAATGCAAGCACTGTTAGTAGAATTGGGACCTGGACCCAGCCCTCACTCAAAGTCCATATGCTAAACCAGTGGTCATCAAACTACGCCCTACAGGCCAACTGCAGCCCACTGGCACCTCAAGTGAACAGTGGTTCTTCCATTTTTTATGTTTGGGAAAA
Source organism: Trichechus manatus latirostris (assembly GCF_000243295.1). NCBI lineage: Eukaryota > Metazoa > Chordata > Mammalia > Sirenia > Trichechidae > Trichechus > Trichechus manatus. Next base: position 12,328,910 of record NW_004443947.1, on the reverse strand, counting down.
AAACAATCTAAAGAATAATACATCATGACACGTGAAAATTATATAAAATTCAAATTTCAGTGTCCATAAATAAAGTTGTCTTAGAACATAGCCACACCCATTAATTTATGTTTTGTTTATGGCTGATTTCACCAACAGTAGCAGAGGTGGGTACTGTATTTTTACGCAAATAACGTGCACATTATATGTTCTTTTGCCAACCTTGCAACTCCCTCATGCATTATTTTCCTAGGCACCCTATGCATGTTATATGTGTGGGCGTGTTATTTACGTGGGCACGTTATTTACAAAAAATACAGTAGTCACAGCAGAGATCTCATGGCCCAAACCAAACAAAACCAAACCCTGTAACTGTCGAGTTGATTCTGACTCATAGCAACCCAATAGGACAGAGTAGAACTGCCCCATTGGGTTTCCAAAGTGGAAATCTTTATAGAAGCGGACTGCCACATCTTTCTCCCACAGAGTGGCTGGTGGGTTTAAACCTTCGATCTTTTGGATAGCAGCTGAGTGCTTAACCACTGCACTACCAGGGCTCCTCCCATATGGCCCACAAAGCCTAAAATATTAATATCTGGTCCTTTACTGAAAAAGCCACCCCTGTCCTAAATGCCTGAGCTGAATTTCCCATGTGACTTCCTGATTTAGTGCTAAGGATTCTGGGGCCACATGGAGTTGCATTAGCACATGGGCCTCCTGATTTCCTAAGAATATCATGTGATGTTCCACAAACATTAGTACAGGTGTGTGAACTACCCCCTTAATAACTAATCATAATTTACTCAGGGCAGAAGTTGTTTCAGGGTGTGAGAACCTGAGTCTAATTATTTAACAAAAATGTGTATAGCGCCTGCTATGTGGCAGTCACTGTGCTAACCAGTTGCCATCGAGTCAGTTTTGACTCGTGGTGACCCCATGTGTATCAGAGTAGAACTGTGTTCCATAGGGTTTTCAGTGGCTGATTTTTCAGAAGTAGATTGCCAGGCCTTTCTTCCAGGGTGCCTCTAGATGAACTGGAACCTCCAGCCTTTCAGTTAGCAGCTGAGACACTCACTAAACTCTAGCAATAGTAGTGACTGTGTCAGAGCCAGTCACTGCCCACCAGCTCCAGCTGGTTGGCTTCAGTGGGGTCCAAAGTGGGCTGTAATCCGTTGGGCGTGACAGACGAAAGAACTAGATACTCTTTTTATTTTTCTTCATCCTCTTCTATTTTTGTTTTGCAATGTTCACTATAAATTATTGCAGTTGTACATTTACATAACATATAAGTAAACCAGAAACCAAACCAAACCAAACCCCTTGCCGTCAAGTCTATTCTGACTCATAGCAACCCTATAGGACAGAGTAGAACTGCCCCATAGGGTTTCCAGGGAGCAGCTGGTGGATTCAAACTGCTGACCTTTTGTTAGCAGCCTGAGCTCTTAACCACTGCACCACCAGGGCGCTGTATAAGTAAACAAATGTGCATAAATCTATAGACGTACACATTCAAAAAAGTTGAGAGACCAAATTTAATTTGCACTGCTCCCATTCATTCATTTTCTCTTTCCTGAAACAGAACCAAAATAGAAACCACTTTAATTCATTTTTGAACGAGGTAAGGCATAACTACGTAATGCATTTTTTTAGAGAGAGAGTCAAAATCCCACTACTTTTCCTGGTAAGGCTCACTTTTTCTGCTCTGGGTCCCTGGTGGCTTCACCAAGCACAGCAGTTGCTTACAAATCAGCTTCTTCCTCTTCCAGAGAGGAGCTGCCATCCTGGCTCCCTTCCCTGTTCCCAGTGTCAACAGTTGAACGAGTAGCAAATTGCTGGAATGCTGCACACAGGGAGGGAGGGCACTCTGAGGGACCGAGTCTCCCAAACGTGCCCTGTGCCACCCACACCCCTCTCCACCAGTCCCACCCTCGATCCCAGTCCCATGAGCCAAAAAGTGAATTCCTAAGGTGGCAGAGCTGGAGGAGGCGCGGTAGGCGCTGCAGGAACCCTGGGGCCTGATGACTGCCGAGCGGGCACAATGCTGGGTCCCTGCTGGTGGCAGAGGCAAAGCGTCAGAAAGGCAGGGCACAAAAGCAAATGAGGCAGTGATGATGCTAAAGACAATAATGGCCTTGTTATGGGAACTATTAAAGTGAACCTCCCAAGGAAGTAATTAACCACTAAGAAAAAAAGACTCCGCACAGTGTTTATAAAAAGAAACTCCCAGTTAATTCAGAGTTGCTTATGTCAGGTGAGAGAGGTAGACACCGAATCTCTGTCACCTGGCGTAAGCAGTTCGCAATTAACTGAGTTCTTTTTTTGGAGGTGATTCCTCCTTGCAGAGTATTCTTTTTATGGTTAATTACTTCCCTAGGAGGTGTGCTAAGCACTTTGCTGTTTATTGATAAATATGAAAGTGGCTGCTCATCAACTCCAGATCCAATCGTGCAGCCAGGGACTCATTACCCAATAGACACGGTGCTTACCTTGCTTACCAGATCGTCTGTAGTGACCAATTTCACATTTTTTTCACCACATCCAAGATTCTCCTTCTAGGTATGGCTGGCATCTGCGTCTGTCTCTCTCCCAACCCCACAGCACCTTCCTGCACAATCAAAGCCTCTTTTCAAATTTACAGTCCCCGACGGGGATGGATGAGCCAGTGTAAGCAAAGTAAACGAGCTTACTAATCATGTGAAATTGTTCACTACAGATTAGTAAGTAAGCACAAGCAAGCCCATGCTTACCTTGCTTATTGGATAATCCGTCCCTGCCTGCAGCACACTAATTAGATCACTTTTTGGTTTGTTTTTTTTTTTGTAGGGGTGGGGGTTCTGCCCTAGGCTCTGCCCTGCTTTGTGAATTCTCCAAAAGGGCGATGTGGATTTGTAAACCTGGCTGTGGGATGGAGAAGGCAGCCAGGCAGAACGTGCATGAAGGCCCGGGGAGCAGCTGCAATGAACACCTTTGTTATAAATCTCATGATTGGTGAAAATAATAGAGCACTCTTCCAAACTGGGCTGGAAAAGGCAAATCATTTTTCCATCTAGGAACATTCTACTTAAAAATAAAAAAATAAAAACTCAATTTAAAGTGATTTTTTTTTTAATCTTAAACTGATATACATACAAATTCAGATATAGATATGTGAAGCTCTTAACAACCCTTTTCAATACGGGTTCCTGCATGAAAGAATGGAGCCCTGGTGCTTTAGGGCGACTGGTGGTTCTGAAAAGTTGACTTGCAGCAAAATGACCTGGAGACTTGAGAAAACACAGATTGCTGAGCCCAACCCCTAGAGTTTCTGGTTCAGAAAGTCTGGGGTAGAATGCACAAATCTGTATTTTTAGTAAATTTCCCCACCACTTGTCTGTCAGTTTGCCATACTCTGGTGGCTTGAATGTTGCTATGATGCTAGAAGCTATGCCACCAGTATTTCAAATACCATCAGGTTTCCATAGAGCTTTCAGACTAAGACAGACTAGGAAGAAAGGCCTGGTGATCTCCTTCCAAAAATTGTTTGTTGCCATCCAGTTGGTGACCTTACATATAACAGAACAAAACTTTGCCAGGTCGTGTACCATCTCCATGATCATTTATATGTTTGAGCCCATTGTTGAGGCTGTTGTGTCAAACCATGCTACTGAGGATTTCGCTTGTTTTCATTGACGCTCTACCAAACATGATGTCCTTTTCTAGTGATTGATCTTTCTTGATGATGTATCCAAAGTCAACAAAACAAAATCTCGCCATTCTTCCTTCTAAGGAGCATTCCAGTTGTATCTCTTCTAAGACTGATTTGTTTGTTCTTCTAGCAGTCCATGGTCAATATTCCGAGTATTAGCCTATGAAAACCCTATGGATCACAACAGCATATTGTCCAATATAGTGCTGAAAGATGAGTCCTCTAAATTGGAAGGCAATCAAAATGCACAGAGCCACTGCAATGGACTCAGACATACCAACAATCATGAAGATGGCACAGAACTGAGCAATGTTTTGTTCTGTTATACAAGAGGTCATCAGGAGTCAAAGCTGACTCGATGGCAGCTAACGACAGTAAATTCCCAGGTGATGCTGATGCTGGGACTACTCTTTGAGAACCATTGTCCTAAGGCATCTATTATACGTAATGAATTAACTTCTCTCCTATGTATCTAGAATGGTACTAGCTAAGTACCTTCCTAGGGAGAATTGGGAGCCCTGGTGGCATAGTGGTTAAGAGCTCAGGCTGCTAACCAAAAGGTTGGTGGTTCAAATCCACCAGCCACTCCTTGGAAACTCTTATGGGGCAGTTCTACTCTGCCATATAGGGTGACTATGTGTCAGAATCGACTCAAGGGCACACAACAACAGGGAGAATTGAGAAAATTGTCACTGAAATATTTTGTGTTCTGCAATGTTCAGATGAGAAACCCTGTTGGAAAACACTACTTTAGAATATCCCACAAAAACAACGTATGCTGACTCCCTACCTTCTTACTCCTATCGCCTTCAAAGTCTCCCAACACCCCCAGCTGTGTGACCACTAACACAACCTCAGGGAGCAATGTCTGATTCTGAAGGGACAAGTTTTACCTGCCATTGCCCCTATAAAGAAGTGGAAACTGTTCAGACAGACATGCCAGCAAGCAGACTGTCTTTTTAATGGCAAGAGATCTTCACTTGAACTGCTCACCCCAATTTGAAAAAGAAGAGACTCAAATATTTTTGCTTACAGAAGACAAATACCAGCTCATTAAAGTCTGAGAATACACACAACATGTGCACCAAGTGACAGGCAGATAATATTTAATTATCACCACCAAGGCAGAGGTGTGAGATTTAGTTCATCACAGCCAGGGGTAGGAGAAAGAGTGTAGATTTCCTCTAAAAGTGGTAACCACAAGGTGGGAAGGCGCTGTTAGACCGTCTGGCCTGGAAATACAGTCTTTACTCCTTCTCACACTCCTCATCACCCAGAACTTACAGTCAAGCAGGAAGCCCAGGTCTCCAGCCACAAAATCTCGACTCCCATTCCTTGCAAGCCAGCATGTCTGAAGGTCCCATGGAATCCTATCAGATGCTCTCTCCAGCCTAACTTTGCAATGGAGTCTATTCCAACTCATGGCGACCCCATGTGTGTCAGAGTAGAACTGTGCTCCATAGGGTTTTCAGTGGCTGATTTTTCAGAAGTAGATCACCAGGTCTTTCTTCTGAGGTGCCTCTGAGTGGATTCGAACCTCCAACCTTTCTGTTAGCAGTTGAGTGTGTTAACCATTTGTACCACCTCTCCAGCCTAGAGCATCGGTAATAGAGTAGACGGGGAAGGCAAAGTCATACCACACTGGCCTTGAGATATGGGAGGTAGGATGATGTCCTTCCTGCATTGAGATGATCCTTGAGTGACCATTACATCACGTCCTTCCTTACTACACTAGGGGATCTGCATTTATTTCCCCTCTGTTCTGTTTTATACAGCACTGAAAGCTAGGCCTTTTTTCCCCCTTCAAATTTCATTTATTTTGTTGTTGTTGTTGGGAATATGCACAGCAAAACATACACTAATTCCACAGTTTCTACATGTACCATTTAGTGGCATTGATTACATTCTTTGAGTTGTACAAACATTCTCGCCCTCCTTTTCTGAGGTGTTCCTCTCCCTTTAACATAAACTCACTGCCCCCTAAGGTTCCCATCCAGTCTTTCAGTTGTTGTCAATTTGATCCCATATAGCTAGCTCTTAAAAGAACATAATGCTCAGACCAAAAACTAAACCCACAGCCGTCGAGTCAATTCTGACATAGCAACCCCATAAGGTTTCTAAGACTGTAAATCTCTACGAAAGCAGACTGCCACATCTTTCTCCTGCAGAGCTGCTGGTGGTTTCAAACCGCAAACCTTTTCATTAGCAGTCAGTTGCTTTAACCACTGTGCCACCAGGGCTGCTTATAATGCTCAAGGCAGACATTTTTTGCTAGTTAAGCTAAGATATTGTTTGGTTTTAAGAAGACTTCAGGGGATATTTTTGGTTCAAGGTTCAAAGATTATCTCAGAGCAGTAGTTTCATGGGGTTCATCTACCCTCCATAGCTCCAGAAAGTCTAGAGTCCATGAGAATTTGAAATTTTGTTTTGCGTTTTTCCCCTTTTTATCAGGATTCTTCTATGGAACCTTTGATCAAAACGTTCAGTAACGGCAGCTGGGCACCATCCAGTTCTTGTGGTCTCATGGCAAATGAGGCAGTTGTTCATGGAGGCAGTTAGCCACACATTCCATATCCTCCTCCTGTTCCTGACTCTCCTTCTTCCTCTGTTGTTCCAGGTGAACAGAGATCAGTTGTTAGACTTTGGATGGCTGCTTGCAAGGAAAGCTAGCCTTTTGATATGATCTGTATTTGCTCCTTTTCCTGTCACTTCCCTGGTTTCTGAATAGGTGATACTGTAACATCATAATGGTGAAGAACCTGGGCATACGAGTCAGGCTTCGTGTCCCAGCTCTACAAGTCACTTTACTTTGCAAAGTCTCAATTTTCTGCAAAATAAGCATGAAAATGCCAACTCCATTAGCTATCATGACTTTAAGTAAGAAAATGCATGGAATACATTTCACTAGGTACCTGGTCCATAGAACACACTCACATATTGGCTGCTGCTAGCATTAACAGTATTAATGTTGTTATAATTTTATAGAATTGAGAGTGAATCCATAATATTGGAGCCCCACCAGTAATTTTCTCACTGTACATAACCACCAAAGTTTTAACCAGTGCTTGCCGATCTTCAACATTGCAAAATCCCACTGGAGAACGTGTTTAAAATTCTGATTTCTAGGCCCCTACCTTTGAGATTCTGATTTATTAAGTCTGGTGTGCAACCCAGGAATATGTATTTTTTAGCCAGCACCCCAGAGGATTTTGATGCAAGTTGTCTGCGGACTGCGTTTTGAGAAAAACTTGTTTAAATAATGGTTTCCCCTGGTTGAGCTAACACAGCCCAATGTAAGAGACCAGATATATTATCATACCTAGGCTCCAAACCTATATCCCTACAATTCCCAAGACACAAGAGGAGTAAAGTGGGGAGAGAAAAATTTTACTTCAAGATAAAATAAGTAAAAAATTAACACCTTTTCATTTTTACTTCCTGAGTAAATAACTTCAATGTGTTTTACAAGTGCTCTTCATTGCTACTTTGTGAGGTGACTGATGTTTCACAATTTAAAAAGCCTTTAACTGTGTGTCATTAGAGTGTGAATTCATCCATCCATCCATCCATTAGTTCATTCATTCACAGTTTAACAAACATTCTTTGAGGATCCACTAAATGTTAGGTGCTGGAAATAGGCCTTTGGAAATACCAAGATAAATATGACATGTTCCCACGAAGAGCTCACATTCCATCTGAAAAGATAAGAAGTATAAACAAGTTATGGTTATTATTACAAACAGTGTGAGGGGTGACAGGGTGGAATGCTTTAGTTCAGTAGGAGCATAGAGTAAGGACTGTCACGGAGCGTGGGTGTCGGCTGCAGGAAAGGAGTGAAAGCCCATCACAATTTGAAGGCCAGCATCTTCAGTCTGTCTCCCTGGAGAGTCTTCAAAGCCATCTGTGTGTGATCAGCTTCATCTGGTGGGGGCTCTTCAATCCACCAGTAGCATCCTCATTTCCCTCCCTAAGTTAAAGACTCCACTCAGACTTCACTGCAGACAGTATTCCCCGCCCTACCTCTATCTGCAAGGCTTGGTTCCTTGTTTTGCTCCAAAAGAGGTTGCCTTGGGTTAAGAGATGTAAGGATGCTGGCCTGAGCTCCAGCCCCGCCAGCAGAGGCACTCCAGCCAGGTCTAAATGAGGAGAAATAACACTGGAGTCTGTCCAAAGCACTTGGAACAGAGGAAGCCCACCCCTCGCCCACTGCCTCCTCCCCCTCCCTCCCTCCCCATCCCATAACCATCCAAATTGGTTTGACATGATTCAGGGATGCTATTCTGGCATTTATCTCACTTGTTAATTAATAACTCACCTTGTCTGTGCATCTCGCAGAGCCAAGCCAGGGACTTCAGGGACTCTGGAAGAGTTGTGGTTCCCAAGTCCAAATAGTCTGGCTCCTTCATCCAATAAGAGATAAAGATGGTGAGCCCATTGTAAATGCCTTGATTAAAGTGCGGAAATCACATTGATGGGTTCGTTGGGTGGCGGACAGCTTAAAAATGTGACATTGCTCCATTAATTGGGTTGGATGAGGATTCCCCTTGCAGTCCAAAGACCTCGTGGCAAATGTAGCTGGATCCGTAAACAGAGTCCCCAATTAGCTCCCAGAGAGGAACGCAATATATCTAATGCTTAGGAGGAGAGCTTGGCCTTGAGGCCACTGCCAGCTGGCTAGGCGCTGAGTCTCTTTTCTTTGAGAGGGAAGCAGAACTAGACCCAGGTGAAATCCTAAAGGATCACATGGCAGCAGGGGCCTGAAATTATTCTGGATCTTCCAGTTGAAATAAGATCTTTTATGCACAAATCTTCTGATTAGGAAACTAAAGGTTGGGTTTTAGTTTTCTTTTATAGTATACCAAAAAAAAAAACAAAAACAAAACGAAACCCTTTGCCGTTGAGTTGATTCTGACTCATAGCAACCCTATAGGACAGAGTAGAACTGCCCCATAGGGTTTCCAAGGAGCAGCGGGTGGATTCAAACTGCTGACCTTTTGGTTAGTAGCCAGTCTCTTAACCACTGCGTCACCAGGGCTCCTTTATAATACAGAGATTTTCTTTTTTAAAGGCAAGGATAGAATCCATTCTCCATTACATATAAAAATTACGATCAGTGAGGTTTCTGAGAGCTTACATACACTAAGCACTGTGCTGAGCTTTGTGTGCACCTGTTGTTGTTGTTGTTAGCTGTTGTCAAGTGGGCCCCCAACTCCTGGCAACCCCATGTACAACAGATCAAAATGCTGCCTGGTCCTGCACCATCCTCATGATTAGTTGTGGATCGGACACAACCTACATTGTGATCCATAGGGTTTTCATTGGCTAATTTCCAGAAGTGGATCGCTAAGCCTTTCTTCCTAGTCCATCTTAGTCTGGAAGCTCTGCTGAAACCTGTTTGGCATCATAACAACATGCAAGTCTCCACGACAGATGGGTGGCAGCTACACATGAGGTGCATTGGGAATCAAACCTAGGTCTCCCGCATGGAAGGCAAGGCATCTACCACGGAGCCACCAGTGTTGAAATAGCCTCCCAATGGGTATCTCTTCAGCTGCTCTTGCCTTGGTTGCTCTCTGTCTGCTCCACATAGCAGCCAGATGGTTGTTTTAAATTATAGATCAGATCATGCCATGCCCTTAAAGGGATTACCATTATGGTTAGAATCTAAATTCAGTGTTTCACCTTGGCCTAAAGGAGCTGCCTCTTGCCTCCTCTTGGGTACGCTTCCTACCACCCTCCCCAGCACCTCTGCTCCATCCTCTCTGGCCAGCATTCTGATCCTCACACATGCTAAATGTAGTCCTACCCCAGGGCCTTTGCTGAGCCAGGGCCAGAAATGCTCTAATCCAGGTATTATGCATTACTGGCTCCTTCTAGCCACTCAGTTCTTAGCTCAAATGCCACCTCCTCAGAGAGGCCTGTGTTGGCGCTATAAAATCCTCCTCTGTCTCTCTGCCATCATCAGACCCTTTGGTGTTTCTTTTACAGCACATGCCCCATTCTGAAATTATCCCATTTATATCTTTCTTGTATAGTCTATCTCTTCACATTGGAATATAAGGTCTGTGAGTCTGTCCTGCCATATTATTTCCGTTTACAGGTAAGAACACTAAGGCTCAAAAAGGTTAAGATTTAAAACAGGCCTTTCAGCTAACCACTGTGAAATACTTTTTTACGACATTGAAGCCATTTTCTCGATTCTTCTAAAACACAAATAAAATTTGGAAAATGTTTCTGAAGAAGATTCGAATAGGTACAGAATCTGTACTGGTAAAGAGGCTCCAGGAAAGATCTCCTCAACACTAAAATTTTTCCATCGAAAACCTGTTCCCAGTAAATTAATTTGACCATTGAATTTGTTTAAAAAAATAAAAACTTGCTTAAAGTTCATGAGTTTACCCAACGTGGCACCTTCAGTCTTACCCTTTTTCTAATCAGTTGTGTAGTAGTTTAAATGATTATTAAGTATCTCTTAAGGGATTATATTTTTTCCCTGATTAGATGACAAATAAGATATTCATCATGAAATCGTGATTAAAATGCATCATCTGGAAAAAAATAATAATTGAAATCACTGTGGACTTCTTTTAAGGAATTAAGTCTCTTTGACACAGTTTAACTAGTGGCAAAGCAGTAACACATGGGGTCTCCATGGGTTGGAACTGACTCACTACTGGCTTTACAAGAGGTAACATTTAAATTACGTAGGATTCCTGTCTTTTTGCCAATGTCCTTTTCGAGACTGCAGCAAGTAAGCTCTTCGTTTCTGTCCCCAGTGTTCGGACAAAGGTTCAAGGCCCCTGGTGCCAATATTAGCTCTGTTGCTTCTACAATCTTCCCCTCAGTCCAGACCAGTGGTTCTTAACCAGGGTGACTTTACTTCCCAGGAACATCTGTGTGATCAGCACGAGGATTATCTGGTGACTTCTGGGGACATTTTTGGTTGTCACAATTGGAGGAGGGGGGGTTGCTACTGCCATCTAGTGGTTAGAGGCCAGGGATGCTGCTAAACACCCTACAATGCCCAGGACAGCCCCACACAAAGAACTGTCCCGCCCAAAATGTCACTAGTGCCAAGGTGGAGAAATCTGGTACATATATTAACATCTCCCAGGAACACATTTGTAGGGTTCAGATGTTCCCAGAATAGGGAGCAGGGAGTGTATTCAACCTACGTCAATTAAAAAAAAAAAAAAAAAAAAACCTGTTGCCATTGAGTCGATTCCGACTGATAGTGACCCTATAGGACAGAGTAGTACTGCCCTATAGGGTTTTCAAGGAGTGGCTGGTAGATCTGAACTGACAACTTTTGGTTAGCAGCCATGCTCGTAATCACTGCACCACCAGGGTCCCTACCAGGGGCCAGGCCCAGTTAAATCCTAACCCTTTTGTGCCGAATTATTTTTTTTTAATACATGTCCCCTTCAGACAGCACTAGCATCCCAAGATGGGACATTAGCAACCCAAGAACCTCAAGATGCAAAGAAGGGAGGTGGGACTTGTGTTTCCCAGTGATCAGACGGCAGCACGTACTATGAGTGGGGGACTGTCAGCTCCTGAAACTCGAAAAGCACAAAATTTAACTGGGCCTTGTGTGTCTCCATAGTCTCCTAATGGGACATGTATAAAAAAATAATTCGGCCATGAAAGGGTTAACAACCGCAGCGCCTCAGACACATGAATTCTGCAGCCTTCTGAAAAATAGCATTGGTGTTAGCGTTTTCCCCCACGTTTGGATTTGGAATGCATTTTTGCCACAAAGTGCTTATGCACTGGAATGCCAGGGGGCCAAGCAGGGGAAAGTGGAGCAGTTGGACTTTAAATAGCTAGGCGTTCTCCGCGGCACAGCAAGAGCAGCTGCCCGTGGCCTGTGCTCTTTTCTTTGACTTTCCGTCTTCTCAGCCAAGAGCTCTGGGGAATTGGAGAGGGGCCAGCACTGTGTGGCCGAGTGTGAATCACAGAAAACTGCAAGGTGTGCCCCAGACCATGATGCCCAATGCTTCCTGTTCTCCCCACTCAGAGCAAAGTCCGAACCTTTCCAAGGTAATCCCTTCCCTTTTGCTATCTGCAAGGCATGTGGTCATTGATAAGCCCCCCGCAATTTCCTGGGTCTCTGGGGCTACAGGCACTGAGAAACACTACCTCTTTCACTTATGGGAATTGCAGAGTTCTGGAATGTCAGACTCACAAAGGCTCAAATATAGAGTCCCCAGTAGCTACCCAGCCCAGAGAGGGAAAGTGACTTCTTCAAGGCCAGCCAGCAGCACAGAGGAAGATCTGGGACTGGAGACCTGGTTTCCTGTCTCTAAATTCAGTGCACATTCCTCCATGGCACGCTGCCACCAAAGGGTCCAGTCACCCTCAGGAGAATGGGCTTCTGGCATTACTGTTTTGTATGAGCCAATATCTATCTCAGACCGAGGGCCTGGACTGGATGAGCTGAGTGAGGCAACCAGGGCACACAACCCGAAGCGTGAGCACCTCCTTAAAATTTACACCCTAGGTGCCCACTCATCTCACCCTAGTCCCAGCCCTGCTCAGACCTCTCATCATTGATGGTAATGGTAATAAACACCTTCCCCCAAATAAGCCAAACTCCTGGACAGAGCCCCACAAAAATCATTTATTCATTCAACAAATATATACTGAGCCTCTACTAAACGCCACAGCATGTGAATGAATGAATAAGACTGAGACACTGTCCACAAAGAATCCACTGTCTGGTGGCAGGTAAAATATACTTTAAACCAGTCATTACAAGGCCGTATATTTAAGGGTCCATAATAGAAGTAAGCCAAGGGGCTATTGCAACCCAGAGGAGGGACATCAAAGACTTTGGGAATAGATTAAGCTTGAATTTGAAAGATATACCCATTGCCGTCTAGTCGATTCCAACTCATAGCGACCCTATAGGACAGAATAGAACTGCCCTGTAGGGTTTCCAAGGCTGTAACCTTTACAGAAGCAGACTGCCACATCTTTCTCCCAGGGAGCCACTGGTGGGTTCAAACCCCCTACCTTTCAGTGAGCAGCCGAACACTTAACCACGGTGCCACCAGGGCACCTTTTAAAAGATACAGAGGAATTAAATAAGGAAAGAAGGAAGGGCATTGTGGGCAAAGGGAACCGCAAACACAAAGGCATAGAGGCAAGAAACAGCACTGCATGTTTGAGGTCCTGTAAGAAGGTTGATAGGGCTACAGCCGAGAGTCCATGTGGAGGGTGGAGGGGGACGAGGTTGGGGATGTGGGTCTGGGAGAGACTGAGACCAGTCCCGCATGCAGTGCTGGGCAGAATGCAATTTACCCCAAGTGTTTGCTTTTGCCTCCCTCCACTTAGCACCTCAGTCTACAAAACTGTAACCACACCTTCTCCCTCGCACAGAAGACTCACACATCTCTTCAGTTGTTACTAAACACACAGGCTCACAGCAGAGAAAAAGTCTGGCCTTTCTTTGTGTTTGTTCTATTGTATGTGTGCATTCCTTCACTTTTGTGGGAGGAGACAGCCTGGCAGGGCGGTAAAGAGGCTTTGGGGTCAGAGAGCTCAAGGTTCGTGTCCCAGCTCCTCCACTCACTCACAGTATTAGCTTAAACAAGTCACTCTACTTCTCTGAGTCTCAGTTTCTTCCTTTGTAAAATGGGGCCAATGTTAGTTCCTAGTTCACAGGATGGTATGAGGCTTAGGTGGGTCAATACATGCCAAACACTTAGTACTTAGCCCAGTGTTTCTCACATGTCAGTGGGCATCAGAGTCACCTGGAAGGCTTAACACACAGCTCCCTGGACCCAACCTCCAGAGTTTCTGATTCAGTAGGTCTGGGGTGGGGCCCAAGAATATGCATTCCTAACAAGGGCCCAGATGATGCTGACATGTGGAGAAGCACTGACTTAACAGAGTACTTGTCATTTTGAGGGGAGCTCAAGCCCTGGTGGCACAGTGGTTAAGTGCTACGGCTGTTAACTAAAAGGTCAGCAGTTTGAATCCACCAGCTGCTCCTTGGAAACCATATGGAGCGGTTCTACTCTGTTATGTAGGGTCACTATGAGTCAAATTTGACCCGACGGCAACGGTTTTTTGTTTTTTTTTTTTTTTTCCAAATACTAGCAGAGAGTGACTCCTCCAAGCAAGGCAGCCCTGGATCACTCATTGTGGAGAGACTGCCAGGAAGCTCTGCATTCTGAGGCAGTGGCGACTCGATTGGCTTATGGACCCTAGGGACATCCCTGGGCTCACTGAGATCCTGCCACAGAGGCATGGCAGGGAGGGAGGGCTCCGGGCTCCAGCTTTCTGGGATCCATGCTCCTCTTGCAAGAGGGTTAGAGTAAGGGCAGCTGTGGAAAGAGCATGCTGGGAGAGGGCAGGTGGTAGTGACACTCAGCTGCTTCCCCCATCCTCCTTAGGACAGTGGTTGCCTCCGGCCAACTGTTGATGCCATGCCCCTTACTGCTGGGGCCCACAGGCTTTGGAGTCAAGTGGACCTGAGTATAAATTCTGGCTCTGCTTCTTTCTGGCTGTGCTTCCTTGAGCAAGGAAACTAACCCCTCTGACCCTCAGTTCCCTCATCTGTAAACTGGGTACAATGATACCAACCTCACAGGCTGTTGTGAGGTTTACTAGAAAGTTCATGTAATGTGCCTTGATGACACATTAGTTAAATGACAGCTCTAAGTACTAGTATCTGCATGTGTAATGTGACTTCAGAGATTCTGATCAAAAGCTTCCTTCGTTGTATCTAATAATGCCTAAAACTTCAAAATCAGACATCCATCCCTTGGTTCCCTGTTATAACACATACCCCTCAGCCCCACCGGCACTGGCCCTAGAATGAGTGATAGTCTTTCTCAGAGCTCCCAAACCAGTGGCCCTCAAGCTGTGGGGCTCTCTGATATGCTCTGTTTGACCTGCATAGGGTTACCAAAATCTTTGAACTACTTGCTGATGTTTAAAAATAGATGATTCCATTTTATCAACAAAGAAATGCAGGGGCTAGAGGTTAGCTTGCCCAAAGTCAAACAGTGGAAGAGCTGAAGTTCAAGCCCATTCCTCCTGCTTTTAAACAACTTGTTCATTATTCTTGTCTCAGACCCTTTTTCTGAAAGTAGCTTTACATCAAGTTTCCCAGAGAGTTTGGATTCCCTGGATACAAACAGTTAAGGCCCTTAGCTGCTAACCAAAATGTTGGAGGTCTGAGTCTACCCAGAGGCACCTGAGAAGAAAGGCCTGGTGGTCTACTTCTGAAAAATCAACCACTGAAAACCCTAAGGAGTACAGTTCTACTCTGACACACATGGGGTTGCCATGAGTTGGTACTGATTCTATGACAACTGGGTTTTTTTACTACATGCTAAGTGCTTTTGCATATTTTGTATATTATGCATAGTTTGCATGGCATTGCAACATCCCTGTTAAAGTAGTACAGTATTGTTTCCATTTTACAGATGAGAAAACAGAGGCTCAGAGAAGTAAAGTAACTAGCCTAAGGCCACACACCAATATGTCACAGACCTAGGGCTAGACATAAGTCATCTGCCCCCAGATCCTGTGACCATAATTAGCAATACAATACTGGCTCCTAGTACCTGTTCACAGAGTGGATGTGAAGATTAAGTGTAAAAAGCTCCAGAGAGGGCTTAGCACAGTGCTAGCACATGGCAATGGCTTGACACATTTTAGGAATTAGCACTTCTGATTTCTCTAATACCATAGGAATCCTGTATGGAAGCTGAGTCTAGTCCTTTCTCCCAGTTGGCAGTACGCGGTATTTCTTTATGCGACAGGAGGAGAGGCATCACACCCCCTGTTGATTCTCTCAGCTCTGGGGCCAATCCTCCGACCTTCCCCTCCAGGGACACAGTCTCTCCTTAGGCAGAAAGTGACTGTTCCGGCTTGTTGCTCGAGGTGTCGGTGGTGACAGCCCCTTCTCTGTCTGAGGAGCCCAGCAGGTCACTGTCTGGCTCCCCGCCAGGCCAGCACCCCCCTGCAGGGCCTGCGCTGCACTGGCCATCCATCCGTTGGCTCCATCTGTCTGACCTGTCGGTGGACTCTTTGGAGTGGAGGTTGATGAGGGAGCCGGGGGTAGGTGCAGGCTGGGGCGAAAGGCGAGAAACAGCAGGCAGAGGGCAAGCATTTGGGGAACTCAGAGGCCGCGATCAGACGTTGTGCTCTCTGTTGCCACTGGCTTTTGTAACAGAAAAGCGGGGAGACAGCCGCAGCCAGGACAGAAATCCCCCAGGTACAGAAAACATGGCTCTGGGCTAACAAGGCTGAGGCTGTGCTGAGAGGCCTGTCAGGGGCTGTCCAAGGTGGGAAAATTCTGATCAACGGAGAGCATTCCCAGAGGCTCTGTCTAGGGGTGAGGAGACTCAACTATGGCAGCAGAGTGGGAGGGAGAGAGAGAAAGGAAGAAGGAGTGAGAGAAAAAAACAACTAGAAAATGAAGACGTTTCTGAAGCCTCAGCACTTCTTCCTCTAAGTCCTGCGACATTCCCAGGGTACCTTTTCGTCACAAAGATTACTCGTAACCTCCTATGAAGAACTGAGAGTAGAAGTCAAGAGCATGGGTTTTGGAGGTGGGCAGTTTATCTCATCTCCTGTAGAATGACATCCAGCTTGCTATGATCGCTGGCTTTGTGACTTTGGGCAAGGCCCTTAACCTCTCTGAGTTTCAGTTTCTCCATCTGTAGAATGGAGATGATAGAACCCACCTCAAAGGACCTTAAGCGGCTAGCTGAGGTACAGCCCTGTTGTAATCCAGTCAGAAGTGCCAGGTGCCTGGAGTTATTTGCTGGGGCAGAGGGTCTACTAAAAACATTCTGTACCCCAGTTTTCAAAAAATGGAATCACCCTACAGTATCTACTTAAATTAAACTCATCTGTTGAACTTAGTCGGGCCTTAGATAAGGAGCTTGGCAAGGGTGCACTAAGCATGTCCTGGGGGAGGGTATTCCAGACTCCTGTGTGTAAGACACTCAGTGGTTAACAGCAATGTGACCTTACATGGAAGTATCATGTAGGATTTGGTTTCAGAGTGAGGCAGACTGGTTCAAAACCCAGCCCCATCCCTTAAAGCTGTGTGGTTTTAGTCAAGTTATTGAATCCCTTGAAGCTTCCCATTCCGCATCTATAAAATGACCATGTTAATAATGCCTGTGATTTTGGTCGTGATTTAATGCATGTATCACACTTGGCACAGAGCCTGGCACCTAGTGAGTGCCTCATAAATGCCAGATATTAGCTCTCATGAGACACAGCTGCCATTAATGCTTCATTGTCCTGCTTACCTAGGATGTTGTCCCCTAGCAAAAGGTCCCCACACTGAGATGCATTAGCTTTGGGCAGCACTGAGTCCTCCATCAGGACAGCTCCTGGGAGCTGATGTGCTAGTCGTGATGGTGTGGTTTGTGTTGGGCTTGATCACCAAAGGCCTGCATTTTATCGGGTCCATCAATCATAAGGGCTTTATGAGGATGGGGCCTCTAATTGTGACTGTTGAGTAGATGGAAGTTTGGCTGATCCTTCCAAGGACAGAGCGTCCAAACCTAGAACGCTAGGTGCTCATGAAGTGCTTCCCAATTGTATTGCATTGGATGCTATCACAGTGAGATGCTCTGAGCCAAAAGGGCCCCATGGTCAGGAAGGGCTGCACACACCACTGCAATATGAAAGATTCAGTATGCATATTCACATATAAAAGGCTCTGAGAAGTCCTGCTGTAAAGAACCCAGTTTAACTTTGTTCAACCTACAATCTTCCAGATTGTGTTTGACCACAGATCCTCCACTTCTACCTCCACTTTTATGTCTCAGGGAACCCTGATCAACATTCCAAAGAGACACAGCCTGGAAAAGCTGCTTTGGTCCCCCAGGGACAGATATACTGCTGTGGATATTTGAAGGGTGTTTTCAATCATTCAGAGGAGAGCATCTCAAGCTTTAGTGAACAGAAGAATCATCTGGGAGTCTTGTTAAAATGCAGATTCCCAGTCTCCACGCTCAAGAATTCAGTAGGTCTGTGGTGATGGCAGATATCTATGTTTTTGCATCACTCAGGTGACTCCAGGGCAGGTGGTCATCGAGCGCAATTTAAGCGCCACTGATTTGGAGCCTTGCTGTGAAGGTGCGATGTTGGGAAGAGCAACATCAGCCTCACCTGAGGGCTTGTAAGAAATGCAATATCTTGGGTCCCACCCCAGACGGGAATCAGAATCTGTATTTTAACAAGATCACCTTGTGATTCCAGTGCAGATTAGAATTTGAGAAGCCTAAAAAAAAAAAAAAAAAAAATTTGCCTTTGAATTAGTTCCCGTTCATGGCAACCCCATGGGTGCCCAGTAGAACTGCTCCATAGGGTTTTGAAGGCTGTGACCTTTCCAAAGCGGATTTCTAGGGCTTTCTTCTAAGGCATCTCTGGGTGGGTTCCAACCACCAACCTTTCGGTGAACTGTTGAGTGATTAACCATTTGGACCACCCAGGGACTCCAGAATTTGAAAAACATTGGTTTAAAGGTTTTTTTGTTGTTGTTGATAGTGTTTGTTTTTTGTTTGTTTTGTTTTGGGTAAAAAATCATTCCAGGGGAAAAAAAACCTTGGACAAAAAATACAACCTTGTTGTCAAATCAAACTTCCCCAATGGCTTCAAGTCATATTAAACAGAAGTCTTACCTGAATCCTATCGGTGCTGTCAGTAACAGTGCCTTGATTTTCCTAAGCAGCCTTTGTTTACTTTCCCACGTCCATCATGAAGAGCAGGAGAGCCAGCAAAGTAGCTTTCAGTGGTGCCTCCACTCTGCCAGCTCTCTGTTTGAACATGATTGATCTTCCATTGCTAAGTCATAAGAAAAGCCGAAAGGTGCTTTGGGGCAAGAATCTCTGGCCTTGGAACTCAGAGACTGACAAAAAGAATTGGCAAGAAGGAAGCAAGAGGAAAACTTCCAACAGGTCTTCTGTAAGGAGCACAAATACAGTTTTACTTCTTGCAATATTTAAGAATGGCAGCTGCTCCGTGGAGGGGGTGGTGGGACGCCTGCGGAACGATGGTCCATCAGGCAGCCAGGGTATTAATGGCAGGTGAAACCTTCCGAATGAGCACCCTGTCAGCCAATCTATTGCTTTAAAAGGTTGGCAATGCAGGAGACCTAACAAAGGCAATGAAGAACTAATCTCATATTGCCAGGTTAAATCAAGTCAGCCTTGCCCGTTTTTTTCACTTCTTAGTTACATCGAGCCAGAATACTTTCAATTATCCCTCACTTCCAACTTGTCAGCAGGCATTGGGTAAAATGCAAATGGAACAGTGTCTTTCCCTGGTGGAGAGCAGGAAATATCATGAAGAATAGCCACTATCTGTTGAGCTGGTCCTCCATACTGAGTGCTGTACATGCGTCCTCTCAGTTCGTATGCATTGTATCATAGCATCTCTGTGCACTTGGGCAAAGTAGGTGCTAGGAAATCTACTCTATAGGCTGAAAAACTGAGCCACAGGCATTCAGTCATTTGCCCAAAGTTACGTAGCTAATAAATGGTAGACCAGGTTTTGGAACCAGACCATTCTGACTTTAAAGCTCCTACTCTTTCGCTGTTTTTCTAACTGGGCCAAGAGGGCAATGGCATCCTAAGACTTGAGCAAGTGGGGGTGGGGCAAGGCTTTCATCTCATGGGGTCTTGAGCTTTGGGGCACCTTCCTTGAAATTTTCTAAGGGCTACTCCAGTGGCAGCGGCTGGCCAGGGCCAGCAATGCTATCTGAGAAGGGCACCCCAGCCCAGACAACTAGGACCCCTGTGAGCCCTAGTCCCTGTTTCTCCCCTTCAAGGTGCTTTCTAACCCTTTAACATCCCCATCTCCATGTATGTGGGGTCAACCAAATGCCCTGAGTTGTTCTGAGATTTGCATCTATGGAGTTATTCCAGGGCCCAATGGCCAGTCCCAGTTCTAGAAAGTTGACCTGGTGAGCAGATTGTTCCCACTAGCCAGAAAGGTATTTCTTCGGCAAGATCATGTGAGATCGGGCTGCTAGAATGGTGCTGACTTGCTGATCTGGGGTGACTCAAATTGTTTATATAGACAAGGGTCTAGCAAAAAAAAAAATACTTGCCCAGGATCCCACACCCCTTAGGCATAGCCCTACAAGAGTCCATCTTAAAATAACTCTCAAGGCAAAGCCAATTCCATGGTTGCCAACTTTGTCTTTACACAAGAACCATTTTATGTCTCTGATTTTCATGAGACTTTGGCCCTTGCCAGCCAGCACCTGTGTCTCCAGAACCCTCTGCTCCTTCATTTCCATTCCAAAGAGCCAACAGCCCCAGGTTTCTTCCTTCTTGCCCCAACTTGTTACCTCCCTTCACTTCATTGCTTTATTAATTTTACATCTCTCCATCATTCACTGATCTCAGAATGGCCCTAGGATTTATTGGGTTTGCCACCTGGATTTCCTGTACTTTTTTTGGGGAAGTAGGAATTTGGCAAGTAGCTACTAGCTCTGTGCAGCTAAACAAACCTAGACAGTGCCAAGAAGACTCAAAATAAGGAAAGGAGAAGTGATGGAGAGTCACTAGGTGCTCGCAACTGTTCTAAGTACTTTACGTAGATTATCTCAGCACTCCTCCCAACATTTCCATAAGGTATCATCATCATCATCCTCCTGCCCACTTTGTAGATGAGCAAACTAAAGCACAAAGAGGTTGAAATCTTGCCTAAGGTCAATCTCTTAGCAAGTGCATAAGGCATATAATCTTAAAGGTACAGCTTGGTGAATTTTCATATATGGCTATACCTGTACATGGGGCCCTGGTGGCTCAGTGGTTAACAGCTCGGCTGCTAACTGAAAGGTCAGCAGTTTGAACCTACCAGCCGCTCCTTGGAAACCCTATGGGGCAGTTTTCCTCTGTCCTACAGGCTTGCTATGAGCTGGAATCAGCTCGACAGCAATGGGTTTGGTTTTTTGGTTTATACCTATACAGCTACTGGAGTCCTGGATGGTGCAAACGATTAACACATTCAGCTAACTGAAAGGTTAGAGGTTCGAGTCCACCCAAAGCCACCTTGGAAGACAGTCCTGGTGATCTACTTCCACAAAGTAAGCCACTGAAAACCCAATGGAGCACAGCTCTACTCTGACAGACATGGGGTCACCATGAGTCAGAGTCAACAGCAACTGGTTTGGATTTTGGTTTGGTATAGCTACTACCCAGGTGAAGATGTAGAAAATTCCCAGCACCCCAGAAAGTGCCCTTTGCCAACCAATACTTCCCCATAGAGGTAACTACAAATTCTGACTTTCTATCGTAATTGATTAACTCTTCCTTTTTCTTGAACATTCTATACATAGAATAGTATGTACTCCTCAAAGTCCAGGTTTTTAACCAATCCACTGTGCGGTCTCCTGGCCCAGTGAGTGGGAAAGGTAGGTTTTCTGGCTGTTGGTGCCTCTGATTGCACCATGCTCTGGAAACAGCTGGGCTCATTTTTAAAATCTGAGCTGCTGACCACTTCCCAAAAAGGCACCAAGTGTATTCACTAGCAGAGTTTTCTAATGCACCTGAAATGAATTGTTGGGGCCCATTTGTGCTGCCCTATCACAAAAGAAACTGAGAAAAGTAAATTTAGGTGTTTCTCTGAAGCCTTCAATACCCAAGAAAGCTGGAAAGTCCATGCAGTTTAGACAGGGAGTCTTGGGTGCCAAGCTACAGTGAACAAAAGGTAGAAAGAATAGAATAAAATGCTTCCTTCTGGATTCTCTGAGAGGCCCAGTTTACCAAGATCAAACAGGAAAATAGATGAAAAAGCATCTTCTTATTCTAGGAGCCATTCCTTATAAGAGTGAGGCAAAAACTCGAGCAGCCTCCCCGGGCAGAAAAGATGTGTATGTTTCAGCACCTCTGAATTTCACTCAGTGATGGGGATAAATGAGATGATATATGTAATATCGGCCTGTCATAGAGTATGTCTTCAAGGAACTGTAGGTATTACTACAACCAGAAACTCCCTGAAGTTTTCAACGTTTTCAGTTTATAAAAACTGGACATGAAATTGACATCCACTTATATTTAGAGTCGTTCACTGATAGGAGCTATGGGTTGGTTGAATCTTGGCAAGAGTGCTATCTGTGTTTCTGAATAGTGATAGGTTAATAATAATTGATAGTAAATAATGAACACTATAAACTGAGCAGAATTTACATGTATTTTTTATTTAAATCCTCATGTTTGCTGTGGCTTTTGCAGCCATCCGTTTACCCTGCATATAGCTTTACTAGTAAGTGTTCAGTTAAGGCTTCGAGGTTAAATATCTTGACTTATTTAACAAAAATCCAAACCCATTGCCATCGAGCCAATTCTGACTCATGGCAACCCCCTGTATTACAGAGCAGAACTGCTCCATAGAGTTTTGTTGGCTGTAATCTTTAAGGAAGCATATCACCAGGCCTTCCTTCCACAGCTCCACAGGGTGTGTTCAGACTGCCAACCTTTAGGTTAGTTGTGGTTGTTAGTTGCCATGAACTTAACTCATAGCAACCCCATGTGTGCAGAGTAGAACTGTTGCTCCACAGGGTTTTCAAGGCTGTGACCTTTTCAGAAGCTGAACAGCAAGACTTACTTCTGAGTCGCCTTTGGGTGGGTTTGAACCGCCAGTCTTTCAGTTAGTTGGTAGTCAGGTGCTTAACATTTGCGCCACCCAGGAACCATGTTGACTATTTCATAGCTCCTCAAAAAGTCTAGCTGATCAAACTAAGACGGTACTGGAAACAGCTGACACAAATCTATAGGTAAGTGCCACCTTGCACCGATGGTAAAACAACCAAATGGGGGTTTGAATCCCACAGGTAGATAGTGTGGTCCTCAGCAGCCTATGTTGCCAGAGACGAATTCCCAGGCATCGTGTTTCTCATGCTCATTCCTTTCCAGATGCTCATTTCAACCAGTCAGATTCTTTCCCAGCTGTAGGGGTTGACAGGTCCTCAGAAGTGATCCAATCTCCCTGATGCCCACACTTCCATGGTTATTGATGAGTGTCACTGCCCTGCCTTCAGATTCCCTTTGGGAATATCTCCTCCTTCCTACAACGAAGAAGACAAAGGGTGATGCACTCACTGTTTTCCTGCTTTTTATCCATCACCGCCTCTTAGCCACTTGGATAACTTACTCAGCTTCTCTGAGCCTCAGTTTCCTCCTCTGTAGGAGGGATAGATTAATGATGATAATACACAGTTTACTGAGTTCCCACTGTACCAGGACACCATATGGTAGACTGGGAAAAGCATGGGCTTTGAAGAATACAGACTTTTCCACTTATAGGATGTTCAAGAACAGGCATATTAGTCAATTATAAAAGAAAGTCAGAAATTGTAGTTACCTCCTTGGAGAGCAATTGGCTGGGAAAGGGCACAAGGAAACTTTCTAGGGTAGTGGAAATGTTCTAGATTTTCATCTGGGTAGTGGGTATAAAGGTATATTCATATATGAAAATTCACCAAGCTGTACGTTTACGATTATGTGCTTTCTGTACTTTATGTTCCAAATACTTTACATTTATTAACTGCTTTAATCCTCCCAACTGTACTTTCTAACGTTTTCATCTTCATCATCATCATCATCATCATCATCTCTATTTTGTAGATGAGGGAACTAAGGCACGGAACAATAAATTGCTACAGGTCAACAGCTAGGTAGTGGCTGATCTGAAATTCAAACCTAGACATCCTTTTAAGGTGGCCAGAGCCTGCAGCTTAACAGTTACATTATTCTGCTTTGTAGGATTGTCGTGATGATTTAAATCCAGAAAATAAATGAAAATCCTGCTCAATCTACAGCATCTATTATTAACTATTACTAACCTATCACTATTTGGAAACACAGGCAGCATTCTCACCAAGATTCAACCAACCCATAGCCCATACCAGTGAATGATTCTAAATATAAGTGGTTATTAATTTCACTTATTTTCATGTCCTTGTTTTACCAGTTGAGAACTCCAAGGAGTTTCTGGTTATAATAATACCTACAGTTCATTGAACATATTCTCTAGTACAGACTGATATCACCTCATTTATCTCCGTCACGTCGTCGTCGTTGTTGTTGTATGCTGTCGAGGTGATTTTGACACATAGTGACCCTATAT
>NW_004443947.1:12261580-12304473 GCF_000243295.1 Trichechus manatus latirostris | reverse complement strand
AGTCAGAATTGGGAGCTTTTCGAGAACTCCACAGACCTCTCCCGCCACCCTTACCCCTCTCGCCAGGAAAAAGCCAACCAAACAAACAAATAAGCAGGTAGATCAATAAAAAAAGAAATCCTCCAATGTCAGAGAAGGGCTGGGCGGCTTTCCTACCACCGTTGAACAGAGCCGTCTGCAGCCTCTCAGGTCCTGAACCGGCAATTCAGAACAGTTTGATTGCCTGCTTGATTGTTTGCGAGATAACTGCAAGATTGTCAGTGACAGGGTAATTTACTGAAGATTGCAATGTCAGACTCCATCCAAGGGGCTTGCTGGCATAAAGATGCGATTCTCATGACTGACAGGCCACTGCGAGATTGGACTGCCAATTTAAAGTTCACAGTGTCGTTGGATAGTGTTCAGAGGCAGCAGCCCATAATCATGCAGCATGATGAGGTCATTACAGACATAACATATGCTCATACTTTATAACCGATAGAACCCCAAATGCAAAATCCAGGGAAAAGGTAAATGTAAATATGGAAGAGGAAACAAAGGAAATCATTTATCTTTTTTTTTTTTTTTTGCTTTTGTCTTCTGCTATCGCTGATGTGTTATTAGGACATCTCCTGCCAGACAGACCCTTGAATAAAGGGCCTGGAATCAACAAAACAGTGGAGCAATTTGAGGTTCACAGTTTAGAAGTAGTCACAAACCCGAAAAGAGTGGCAGACTGAGGGAGGAGGGGAAGGAAGATGTCCGATGCTTAACAGGAAAACTCTCTTAAGTTATTATTGGGGCCCGATGTAGTCCTCAAGCTGGTTATATGGAGTGGGTGGAAAGTGGTTTGGGGTGGGGAGGGAGCCATTCCCAGCTTCAGGAGGGAAAGGCCACCAGAGATGGATGGAGCTCCTAATGCGAAGAGGCTACGACCTTAAAGAAATCTATAGTGCTAACAACAGTGGGTTTCTTCTCACCTGAGAAGTTTCTGTGGCTGCTGAATAGAGCTCTGCCAACATATCTCAGCAGGTTATTTTTAAATCCGAAGCAGGCATTCAGTTGTAGATTCCTTCTGTCTAGTGAAGGCAGTCCATGGAAGGTGATGTTAAAGGCAGAATGCTATGCTTTTTTTTCTTTTCTTTCATTCTGCCAAGGGCCCTTGGATCCATTGGACAATCTGAACATGCATCTGAAATGGTGCCTCCGTATTATCCTACTGCTGAGAAACAATTGTCCAGCACTGTTTCTTGGATCTGAGGTTTGCTGGGCACTGGGGAGTATCCAATTCAACCAGCTCGTCAAGCTGAGATGTTCGCAGCCTTGATTTCAAAAGTCTCTAAATGTAAAGCGTGCGTCCTCGCTCATGCTCCTGTGTCTGCATTTCTAGGAAATTTTGTAAATCTAAATGTGTTATGAGACACACAAGCAACATTTGCCCATGTGGAAAATGAGAGGCTAGTTTTCGTAATTTAAAGCCAGGCAAAACATGCAACCTCCTAATTTGTTTGTTTGCTAAAAAGAAAGTAATGCATTAAAATAATTGTACATTAATTGCTAAATTACAGTGGAACTTTGGTGAAATTACATATTTCAATTTCATTAGTGGAACCAAATGAAAGGGTAAAGCCAAAAAATTACATTGTAATATGTTTAAAGCACATAGGCAGGGCTCTGATTCAGGGTTCCAGTACATGTGTTTGTCAAGCTACTGCCTGGAGTTTGAGTGCCAGTGTCTGTAATGCTAATTATGGCCAAAAAAAAAAAAAAAAAAGCCTTGCTATCAAATCTGGGAGATACAAGCAAGTTATTCTCCAAGCTCCTCCACTGTGTGCTCAAACAATTCCTAGCAGTGAATGAGCATTAGCCAACCAATTCATTCTAATAGGAAATTCCAAGGAGTCGGCCCTGTCCTAGCATTCCCATTCTCAGCCCTTACAGACATGTGAAGAATGGGAAACAGTCATTTAATAATTCAACAATTATTTGTTGATTGCCCAATTCCATGTTTGGCACTAAACTAGGCATCAGTATAGAAATGAATAAGACATTGTTCTTCCTACTCAAAAAGCTCATTTTCCAGACACGAAGGCAAGCATAAAGAGATCATTAATTCCAATACAAGGAACTTAGCATTAACAACAATTTCTAAAATTTGTTATGCATTAGAATCACCTGAGAAGCGTGTTGAAAATGAAGATTCCATGACCTGCCCCTGGAAACTCTCTCTGAGGTAGAGGTCAAGGGTGGGCCCTTGATTCTCCCCACAGGAATCTGATGCAAAACCATTCTTTGAGAGCCTCTGATTCAGGGATGTACAGAACAGGAATACCTAACCTAACCAGAAGGCTTCCTGGTGGAGGAGGCCACATTAGACATGAGTCATGTCTGTTTCCCCCACTACATTGTCAGCTCCTGAAGGGCAGACACCACGGTTCTCTGCTCACTATTTGACTTCCAGCACATGCATGGCACTCCATAAATAATTGTTGAATGATCGATGAATGGATAGGAATCAGCTCAGGAACAGGGATCAGAGGCAGAAATCTATGCACGTAAATCAGGGTGTTCAAAGGCCTGGGGGCATGTGAGCAGGTAGAACCATAAGCAGTTGGATGGACTGATGGTTTAACGTCTGGGTGCCCAAGCCAAAGGGAGTTCTCCACATTTCTTAGAAAATATGAAACTTGCTGTCTCTGGTTCTACAACAGGTCAGAAGTTTCCTCCCTGGCTCAGAAGGAGCAGGGATGAAATGATTTTCTCCATTAAAGCAAGAATTAAGGAATCCCATGAATTTTGATTACTTATGCACCCATTAGAACAGGCCCCTGAGAAACGGTGAAGGGATAGTCTTCTTTGTGCTGTGTGGTTTAAAAGCAAAGTTTGTTTTTTAAAACACAAAAATAATACTAGCTCATTGTAGATATATTCGAAAGTCTGAAAAATGATAATAAAGAAAATAAAGATCTCACACTAATCTACTATCCCAAAAAAAGCAAGACCAAACCCGTTGCCATCTAGTCAGTTCCAACTCATAGCAACCCTATAGAATGGAGTAGAACTGCCCCATAGGGTTTCCAGGAAGCAGCTGGTGGATTCAAACTGCCGACCTTTTGGTTAGCAGCCGTAGCTCTTAACCACTGCTCCACCAGGGCTCCGATCTACTACCTGGGAGTAACCATTTGTCAACATTCTCAATGATTTCCTTTCAGTTCCCCTACCACCATGGGTACATATTATAATGATATTCTGCCTGTTGTGTGAAACCTGCCAACAGTGGTCCTTGGGAAGGTTTGGTGCTGTTCATGCCTGTGCTGGTGATGATGGTGTCACCGTATCCAAGCAGCTTTCTACCATGAGACCCACTGACCCAGCTCTGCCTCTGCCCTCAGATGGTCTGGTGGACTGCCTGGACCCCGATTGCTGCCTGCAGTCAGCCTGTCAGAACAGCCCGCTCTGCCGGGGTTCCCGCGACCCCCTAGACATCATCCAGCAGGGCCAGACGGACTTGCCTGTGGTGAAGTCCTTCTATGACCGCATCAAGCTTTTGGCAGGCAAGGACAGCACCCACATCATTCCTGGAGACAACCCCTTCAACAGCAGGTAAGTCTCCTTCTATCTGCAGGCTGTAAGGTCATCTGGGTCCTTCCCTATCAGAGCAGGAAAAGCTGCTCCTGGTTTTTCCAGGGACCCACTTGGCCTGGAAACTTCCCTATGGAGGGAACCCCTACCGAGGCTCACTGGAAGCCCTTCCCTCACTTGGGTGGGGCCGCAGAGCAGAGTCCTGGTCTCTGAGGGTCTGGCCACCTTCAACCCAGAACCTGCTGGGATACTGTTGATTCCCTGATTTTTGGATGATTTTATGAGGTATTATTTTATGTGACATTATTGTTATTATTTTTAAATCCCCCTTGATAATGCCTCTGATAGTGGCTTTTGTTTGATCACTGATAAAACCCTTCATTTGAAAGTGTTTTTGAACGCTATGATTAACTTGATAACATATCATTTATGGCATCTTAAAGTCAACAGGATGCCAGTTGCCAGAATTTATTAAGCATCTATAATTAGCCAGCTACCGTCTGTATGTCAGCATGTCATATTGTGGTGGCTTACATGTTGCTATGATGCTGGAACTTATGCCACCAGTATTTCAAAAACCAGCAGGGTCACGTATGGTGGACAGGTTTCAATGGAGCTTTCAGGCTAAGACAGACTAGGAAGAAGAGCCTGGCAACCTATTTCCAAAAATTAGTCAATGAAAACCCTATAGATCACAACAGAATTTTGTCCAATGTACTGCTCTGACCAGGATCACAACAGAGGGTTCTGGACAGAGCTGGAGAAGGATGTAGAACAAAATTCTAACACGCAAAAAAAGACCAGATTTACTGGCCTGAAAGAGACTGGAGAAACCCCGAAAGTATGGCCCCCTAGACACCCTTTTAGCTCAGTGGTGAAGTCACTTCCGAGGTTCACTGTTCAGCCGGGCATTGGACAGCCCCATAAAACAAAACGGGACTAATGAGGCACAGCAGTCCAGGGACAAGGGCTAGAAGGCAGAAGGGGACAGGAAAGCTAGTGATAAGGAACCCAAGATTGAGTAAGGACAGTGTTGACATGTAGTGGGGTTGTTAACCATTGTCATAGGGCAACATGTATACTGTTTAATGAGAAACTAATTTGTTCTGTAAACCTTCATCTAAAGTGAGAATAGCAGCACAACTGGAAGAACGTAATCAATGTTACTGAATTGTGCATGTAGAAATTTTTGAAATGGTGTATCTTTGGCTATGTATATTTTCACCCAAAAAAAAAAAAAGTCGCCAAGGGAGAGGGTTGACGTGTTGTGGGGTTGTTAACCAATGTCATAAAACAATATGTGTACTGACTAATGAGAAACTATGTGTTATGTAAACCTTCATCTAAAGTACAATGAAAAAAAAAAAAGAATAGTGTCCAATATAGTGCTGGAAAATGAGCCCCCGAGGTTGGAAGGCACTCAAAATATACAGTGGCTGCAACAATGAACTCAAGCATATCGACTGTTGTGAGGATGGCACAGGACTAGCCAATGTTTCGTTCTGTTGTACATTCTGTTGCCTTAAATCGGCAGCAACTCGATGGCAACTAATGACATAATGAGCCAGAGACTTAATGTTGATTATCTCTAACCTCACAGCAACCCCGTCAACTACATCTGCTAATGACCTACTATGTGCAAGGCATTGTGCCACTGCATTTCACCACTAATTCCAAAATGGCTGTAGGGAGTTTCTCCAGAACACTTTCTCTCAGTTCCTAATTTGAGGCTTATGAGTATTCTAGAATCAAATTCTGAATTTATTTTGTAGTCAACTTGACCCCTCCTTTCCTCCTAGGACAAGTTAGAACTGTGCCCCTGGAGAAAAGGGCAAGGGGAAAGTTTGGCTTTGAAACACCCCCTCCATCCCTTTATTCTTTGGAGCAATGTTTCTGATTCTGAGGGCAGAGTGGAGGAACAGGAGAGCCAGAGGTCTTCTTATGATCTGGCTGCATGTCAGTGATCTCCCTCTGAGTCGGTCCAGGTGTAGTTGTCCATGGTGTCTGCTGATGTGACTATCCCTATGTAGGTGGTGGGCGTGGTCTTCTTGGGGGTACCCCACACCATCTCCATGCTCCATTCCATTCTCTCCAGCACCATCTCCATTCTTCACGTGGAAAAATAAGAACTATGGCTGGAGTCTTCTTCAATGCCTTCTAGGAACTAGGAAATTGAGTAGGGTCGTCCTGGCCCCCTTGCTCCCTCTGACAGCCTCCATCATACCATCTTTCTCTCAGTTTCTTTTACCTTACTCAGGCAGATCCAGGAGCAAATCAGGAAGTATGCTGCTTACACAAACTTCTTGGCTTGTAG
The DNA here is from genome assembly GCF_000243295.1 of Trichechus manatus latirostris. NCBI lineage: Eukaryota > Metazoa > Chordata > Mammalia > Sirenia > Trichechidae > Trichechus > Trichechus manatus. Next base: position 12,298,598 of record NW_004443947.1, on the reverse strand, counting down.
AGGGATCTTCACATGATGTCTGTCTTTCCTCGTGTATGTCTGTGTCTATTACACTCTTTTTATAAGACACCGCTCAGAACAGATTAGGTTTAGGACCCACTTTACTCATGTATGACCTCATTAACATAACAAAAGGGAACTCTTATTTCCAAACAGGGTCAGGGCTTAGGTCTTCAGCATAACTTTTGGGGGAACACAATTCAATCCGTAACATTTCACTTCTACTATAAATGCATCCTCCAAAGGCCCATGATCTGTTTCAGTCAGGTTCCTGATTAACATTTCATCATTCCTACCCTTAATCCAATAATTTCCTGATGTTTTCCTTTTCATTGCTTGTTCTTCTCCTGTCCCTTATAATTTAATCTTATCCTCCTCACTAGTAGTTACCACTTCTAAAGGTACGTTGAGCTAGAGCCAAGATGTAGGAGATCAGGCAGGAACCTCAGAACATTTGGTGATCTAAACCAGTCCTGGAGTCCCTGGGTGGTGCAACTGGTTAAGCGCTTGACTACTAACTGAAAGGTTGGCAACTGAAACCCACCCAGAGGCACCTCGGAAGAAAGGCCTGGGAATCTGCTTCAAAAGTTCAAAGCCTTAAAAATACTATGGAGCACAGTCCTACTCTGACATATGTGGGGTCACCATGAGCCATAATTGACTTGACAGCAACTGGTTCATACTGGCCCCAGAGACCCTGGTGAAAGAACCTTCCTTTAGAGAAAGCTGCTTCCGAAGCTTTGAACGTAGCAATAAATACCACCACCCAAATGAGCCTACATTCTCCCATGTGTCGGCATAATTCAGAAACACAAAGTGTTACTCCATGACACAGGTTGAAGTTCAGCAAGTATGTGAATTTGAGTGCATTATCATCTGAAAAATAATAAAGGACAAAGCTAAGAGTAAAAAGGAACTTAATTCAAGACTTCGAAGAAGGCATTTCCCCTGGATAACGGCACACAAAAATAACTAAAATGCCTTGACTACACCACTATAATTTATAGAGCAGATCTCACTATCTAGATAATGTGATAATTGTTACACATCAATAATCATAAATAGAAATGAACTGATAGCATGTTGTAGCTGAATCTTTTCTTCAAATTGACTGCAATGAAGAATTAGAAAAATATAGGGTAGAAATCACAGGCAATCCAACCGGTTTTATTCCTGTGGCACTTCACAGAGTCCTGTACTACAGGAATGATTTAAAGGAAATAAGAGTTGTGCAAAAAAAAAGGGGGGGGGGGAACACTGTGGAATGTATTCTCTATTTTGTTTTCTCATCACGAGCACTATGGACCTTGTGGTCATCAACACACATCGTTGATTTTAAAATACTTTCTGGTAAGGCCTTAAAGAAATCTTGGTCTGAGGAAGATAAGAAAACAGAACTGAACAAAAGGATTATTTTCATAAATTAGTTTTCCACTTTCAAAACACTCTAGCATTGTGGTTGGAACCAGCTAAAAATGGGATTCATTTGTTAGGCAGCCAGTAGCAGACAATTAGAGCTGTCAGTGGAACAGTCTAAACGCTTCTGAGATCATCAAAGGGTTGGAGTTGAACAGTTGGGGTTCTTGGAGACAGCATCCCTCCAGTTTTCAGGACACGCGGGATTACAGAAGTAAGAGCATTCCAGAAATCGAGCAGACTTTGACAAGATCCTGGCAAAGAACAGGTCGGCTTGATTACCTAGTCTAGAAATTGGGAGTATGTCCAGGAACCTTGGAGCCTGACAACCTCTCTGCCTTAGCCAAATTGCCCAGTGCCTGGGAAGGCCAACAAGACAGCTGCAGACCTGTCTGGTGGGCTGGTCTCGGTGCAAAAATGGAGCTTCTCATTAGTCAAGAGAATTCAGGAGAGAGATGAATTTTGAGTAGAATATTGTGGCATCTCCATAGCTTTGTGGGATTTCCCAGAGGTGGCTGGTTGGAGACTGGCATTCATGGGAAAGTTCTAGTTACTGTGATCTGGAGACAGGGGAGCTCTCCCTGACACTGAAATAAAGTTGGAAACCCCCTCTACTCAAGATAGCAGAAATTTGATAGAAATATCTAACCACATGGATTCCAGAATCCATGATATTTCTACCAGAAAAAAAAAAAAAAGATCTCCAATATTCTCTTTTCCACAGGCTCTCATGGATTATAAGAAATTTCACTCTTGTTGTTAGTTACCATTGAGTCAGCTCCAACTGATGGTGACCTTAGGTATAACAGAGCAAAACATTGCTTAGTCCTTTGCCGTCTTCATTTTGCTCTTAGAGAGCAGCAAAACACTACGTGTATCTATACCCCAGCCTCCTAAAAACCTCTGTGTCTTCCCCTCCACCCACTCCTGCATCCCAGCCTAAAAGAGAAGAGTAATGTTGCTCCAAAGCCAAAGAAGGAAACGAGTAGCCAGATGGGAAAGCTCTCACCCGAGTATAATACTCCCTGTGCCAGGCTGAGGCATAAACGTGAGTGATGAGGGACAGCCTGAAACTCAGGCCAAGCAAAAGTCAAACAATGCCAAGAAATGGAGCAAGGCCAAGGGTAGAGGCCAAGCGCAAAGAGGACCTCACGGCCCAGCCATGTGACGGGAAATACTGCCTAGGATTTCACCCCAAAATGTCAACAGTTCTGTTCCTCAGGAAAAGCAAGCCTTGAGACATCGCTTTTGCCCACATCTCTCTGTGAGGTGTGATAGCATGAAGCCAGAAGTTAATGTTGAGTCTTCTTGCCCTGTTATTGTTGCTGTTAGTTGCCGTCAAGTCAACTCTGACTCATGGCGACCCCATGTGTTACAGAGTAGAACTGCTCCAGAGGGTTTTCTTGGCTGTAATCTTAACAGAGGTAGATTATTAGATCTTTAGGCCTTTTCTTCCATGGCACTCCTGGGTGGATTCGAACCTTTAGGTTAGCCGTCAAATACAACCATTTGCACCACCAAGGGACCTTTCTCCTTGTCTTAGGGGACCTGATGAAGGCAGAGGAGCAGTGGCAGCATGAGGGGGGAACTCGACAACCCCTACCGCCTTGTCTCGTGTTCTCCTCTGCTTGGCTCAAAGACTCCTTGTGTTTTTTTCTCAGCTTGGTTTCTCTCATCCGAGGCCAAGTAGTAACTACAGATGGAACTCCCCTGGTTGGTGTGAATGTGTCTTTTGTCAAGTACCCAAAATACGGCTACACCATCACCCGCCAGGATGGCACGTAAGTAGCTTTGTGGGGCTTGTACCTGCTCAGAACCAAGTGTGCATGCGGAGACACGTGGTGCCAGTGGCTTGGAACCATGTGGCTCCCCCTTGTGGACTGGGGTGCCCACTAGGCCAGACCTCTAGTCAGGATCCCCCCAAAGAGACATCTTGCTTTTTGTGTGATATCAAAAAAGGAAAATCAATAGAAGGGCCAACCTATCCAGGGCTGCCAACAGTCTTTACTCTTCTTTTTTTTCATGCCGGATAAATGCTTTTCTGTGTGTGCATGTGTTTGGGGTGGGTTGGATTCTACAAAGAAGGGAAGACAGCACTTGGACACCAAACCTACCCTATTTTAAATTAAAGACAGTGCAAGGAGACAGGAATATATATAACTGAGTATCCTGTGGTAAACACCTTCTGCTTTCATCTGTGGCTTTAGGAGTTGTGTTGTTTTCGCTGTTGTTTTGAGGGAGTGGGATGTAATCAGAGGAGTCTAATTAAATACAGTTACAGTCACCCTGCTGTGTGAAGGAGGCAACCTCTCCCTATTATCTTCTGATTGGAAACATGCACCTGTTCAGCCCCCACCAAGATTGCTTAATCCATTGGGCATGAAGTTGAAAATTAAAGGAAAAGATACGAAAGAGAAGAAAAGAAATCTATGGGAAGGGGAAAAAAGATTACTCACTCTGGGCTGAAAAAAAAAAACACTATCACATTCTATTCCAAATGAAAGAGGGGACTGTTGCTGTAAATCAGATGGGAACATTTTTTCTGTAAAATTGGGGTCTGGAAAATCTTGGTCACATCATGTGGGTGGGGAATGTAATTCTTGTCTTTCACAGGTGAAGAGCTGGGTCTCACTTTCTAATGTCTTAAGGTAGCCTTGCAGGCAGTTTCAAAAACTACCAGCCCACAGTAGCCCTATCCTCATATTCCTACCTCTGAAACCCAAAGAAGGAGTTTAATGATTCACATCCACTCCTCAATATTTATTAAATTTCTAATATCTTAATCGTACATTTCTGTAGCCAGATGTCATTATTTTCAGGCACTAGGACTGTGATTGTGTTGTATGCAGAGTTGCTTTGGCCCCTTGTTAGTCCTTAGAAGCCAGCAGCCTTGAAGAACTAATGTCCTGAAGTCAATGTCAGTAAAGTCCCTGTGAGACAGCGTGAGAGGACATTTCTGAGTCCTTGGCCTGCTCTCTGTCCCTTCCTTATTCTGCCCATCCTGCTCTGCTGCTTCCTGACTAATTCTGGTGCAAATTCACTTCTCAGATTGTCCACCCAACCTCCTGGATCAAAGATCCTTCAGTTTATTCAGGTTTCAAAGCCATGGCAGTCACAGGGTATGTTCTGGAAGGCCTCGTGGAATCCCACAGTCTGTTGTCCACAGACATTCATGATTTGACCCTATTATACAAATCTGCAACAATTTTACTCCAAAACATTTGACTGTCTTCTGTATCCTGTACAAAACTATCCCTGAGGCATGCATGCCCACTAAATAAGTACATAAACAAGCAAACAAACAAACATTTGTACTGTGCATGCTCTGATATTAACCTTAATATTCAAAGGCCCCTTGTTCATTCATCTCAGGTCTACTCATAAACATCAGAATTGTTACCAAAATTGGCGAAGCCAGTGGGTCAGCTGGATTTTCACCCAGTGTCCACTGTGACCCAGGTACTCTGCTTGCTGCTGGGAATTCTGAACGGAGCAAGAGAGACAGCTCTGCTGCCCTCAAGGAGCCGACATTCTAGGGGAGGAGTGAACCTCCATTAACCACCTTCTTTTCTGTTAATTGTGAAAGGGTTACCTTTATTTTACTTTACTGGTAGTACACCTCAGTCCAGCTCTTGAACAAACAGGAGATAGTTTATGACGTATTGTCAACAATATCAAAAACAGAGCAGGGATAATTAGAAGCAACTTTAATGAGTCCCTCCCTGTGTCCTAGAATCATATCACTATAACTATAGTATTTACTGAACGTGCATACTAGGCTAGCACTGTGCTAAGTGCTTTACACCAGGGATCTGCAAACCTTTTCTAAAAAGGACCAGATAGTAAATATTTAGGCTCTGAAGGCCTAAAGAACCTACAGTTTCTGTCACAGCTACCCAGCTCTGCCATTGTAGTACAAAAGCAGCCATAAAGGATACATAAATGAACGAGCATGGCTGTCTTCCAATTAAACTTTATTTACCAAAACAGGTGGTGGGCCGGATTCAGCCAGTGGGCCATAGTTTGCTGACCCCTGCTCTCCACTCACCATGATATTTCATTCTCTCAGTCACACTGTGAAATAGGTATTCTTATTTTACAGATGAAGAGGGTTAGTAATTTGCCCAAAGTCACACAACTAGTTAAGTGGTTGAGTTTGGTTTCCAACCCAGGCTGTCAACCTCCAAAGCCCATGCTCTTCTCCACTGTGCTCTGCCCTTCCACTGCCCTCAGGTGAGGAGCTCAAGCACCCTGCCCTGTCTGAAGGTGAGTTCACCTGCTCAGTGAGCCCATTTGCCCTCTCTCCAGGTTTGACCTGATCGCCAATGGGGGCGCATCCTTGACCCTGCACTTTGAGCGTGCCCCGTTCATGAGCCAGGAGCGCACTGTATGGCTGCCGTGGAATAGCTTTTATGCCATGGACACCCTAGTGATGAAGACCGAGGAGAACTCCATCCCCAGCTGTGACCTCAGTGGCTTCATCCGACCTGATCCAATCATCATCTCCTCTCCCCTGTCTACCTTCTTCAGTGCTGCCCCTGGGCAGAACCCCATCGTGCCTGAGACCCAGGTAGAAATGGCAGATACCATGATGGTACTCTCAGTACTTCCCTGACCCAATCCAACTGGCTGACTTCCTCCTATCACACCTCTCTCCTTGTGTGAGCCAGAACCTAATATTGGGAGCTGAGGGGGAGCAAAAAGCAATGAGCACAATGGAATTTATAACCATTGGAGACTAAACTTTGAATCCCTCCTGGACAGTCTCTGGATGTCTCCAGAGAGTCTTTCAAGATGTTGGCAGTCACTGGAGCTTTTAATAAAATAAAAACAATATACATATGTGCAACCCACCTGCAAATTGCTTTTTATTCCTGTTAGTCACAGAGATACATGAAAAGAGGCGCTTTAATGATCTACATTGGTGTTACAACAGAGGACATATTACATTATTGCCTCCCTGTTGCTTTATACCGATTGTCAGTGGAAGTTGTAGGTTCACATAATTACAGCCTCTCGTGGCCTCCTTGCATGCAGCTAGCAATAAAGCCTGCTGTTCTTATTTACATCTTTTGCCAACAGTGTGGTTTTTAAAAAGAAACACAACAGTGACCAAGAATAATTATTAATCCAAAAATCATAACCTCAACCCCTTCGCTCCACGGTGTAGGACGAAGTTTTGTTGTTGTTGTTGTTGTTGTTTCCCTCAGCCGTGGGAAGTGGTTCTTGTCCCCATAGAGGATGTGACGCGTCAGTGATGGAGGCAGCCTCTGGGTTACTGGAAGCTCGCCAGCCTGGGTGCTTTAGGTGCAGCTTGCCTACCCCGTGTTCCCCCTGCAGGTTCTTCATGAAGAAATTGAACTTCCTGGTTCCAACGTGAAGCTTCGCTACTTGAGCTCCAGAACTGCCGGCTACAAGTCGCTCCTGAAGATCACCATGACCCAGTCTACGGTACCCCTGAACCTCATCAAGGTGCACCTGATGGTAGCTGTGGAGGGGCATCTCTTCCAGAAGTCATTCCAGGCTTCTCCCAACCTGGCCTACACCTTCATCTGGGACAAGACAGATGCTTACGGACAAAGGGTGTATGGACTCTCAGACGCTGTTGGTATGTTTTTGGTTTCAGCCACTCATTGATTGATGGATTTCATCATGCATTGATTCAACAAATATTTATGTAGCTCCTAGTATGTGCCAGAGAGGTATTGGTGGGTCATTGGTAGAATTCTTATCTTCCTTGCAGGAGACACAAATTGAATTCCCAGCCGATGCACCTCATGCACAGCCACTATCCGTCAGTGGAGGCTTGCATGTTGCCATGATGCTGAACAGGTATCACCAGAGCTTCCAGATTAAGATGGACTAGTAATAAAGGCTTGGTGATCTACTTCCAAAAATCACACAATGAAAACCCTATAGATCACAACAGTCCAACCTGCAATCAATCCTGGGGATAGTGCAGACGTGGGCAACGTTTCCTTCTCTTGTGCATGGGGTTGCCATGCGTCAGGGGCCGACTCAATGTCAGCTAACAACAATATGTGCCAAGCAAGCAGTGGCCAACAAGACAGACAAGAGTCCTCCTCTTATAGGCCTCACGTTCTAGTAAGGGATAAAGATAATAAACACAGACTGGTCAAGAAAATATCAAGCAGTGGTAAGTGCTAATATAAAAATAAGTGATATATACTGGGGAGGAGGGACAACTGTGGATGGGCATTCAAGGAAGGCTTCTCAGGGGAATGACATTGATCTGAGGGTTGAATGACAAGAAGGAGCTGTGTGAAAATCAGGAAAAAGGCATTCCAGGCAGGGAGAAGAGTGAGATGTGTTTGAGGAACAGAGAGAAGGCCAGTGTGGCTGGAATATAGTGGGCAAGGAAAATATAAGAGATGATGAGAGAGACGGACAGGGACCAGATCATGTTCCAGAGAGAACGCTTGCAAATGGCACAGAATGCACCACAAGAATCAGAAAATGGAACCCTAAGGGGTTTGAAAGCCACCTGCTAGGTTTCAGGGCTTTATCATTGAGGAAATCACACAGTTTCCCCTATGGTCACCGTAAGAGAGGGAAGAGTTATCAGTCTTTGAAGAGTTGCGAGCTGTGGATTAAAATCAGTTTACATGGTTTTTTGTTTTTTGTTTTTCTTATGGTAAACTGTCTGGAGATTAATTAAAGTCCTGTATTTTCTTCACCAACAGTCATATGATTTTCACTGTGAGGAAAGATAAGTTGCCGAAATAAAAAGCCAGCAAACAAAAATTTTCACTGTAATTGGCAGCCAAATTTCATCAAACACTCCCTTTGTGCAGAGCATTGTGCTAAATCCTTTGTCTTGGGTAACCTCTTAATAACCCTATCTTGTAATCCCACTATGCAGAGGGAGGAGGGAGAGCGTGAACTACCTAAAGTCACACCCCCCGCAGGTCACAACAGCTCGGCCAATGACCCCAAGTTGTCTGTCCCCAGCCTGGGTCCTTCTCCGCTGTGCTGCACTGCCTCCCTAGTAAGTGGAGATAAAAACTTAGTAAAGATAGCAATGGAGCCCTGGTGGCACAGTGGGTAAGCACTCAGCTGCTAACCAAAAGGTCAGCGGTTCAAACCCAGCAGCCGCTCCGTTTGAGAAAGATGTGGCAGTCTGCCTCCATAAAGATTACAGCCTTGGAAACCATATAGGACAGTTACACTCTGTCCTATAGGGTCACTATGAGTCAGAATTGACTCGATGGCAATGAGGTTTTTTAAGATAGTAATATGTTATAGGAATAACTGGTGCATTTAATATAAAACACTGGTTAATCAAAAAAATATTGTATCTGGCTTTAGCCAACATCAAAATGATAGTCAATATCAAAAAGTAGACTGAATATTATAATGTACCCCCATGCACTTCAGCTTCAACAATTATCAACTCATGATGAATCTTGCTTTTTCGGTACCCTCATCTACTCCCATCTCCTGTATTTTTCTGAAGCAAGTTTCAGACATCATATTATTGAGTCCATAATATTTCAGAATGAATCTCTAAAAGACGCTTTTAAACATACAACAATACCATTATCACAACTAAAAAAAAAAAATCCACAATGATTTCTTAATATCATCAAATAGCTCATCATTGTTCAATATTTCAATTCTCATGAATATCGTAAACTATTAATGCTGTATTTGTTTGAATCCAAATCCAAATAAGATCCACCTTTTGCAATTGGTTGATTTTTCCCAGGTTTATTTTTATCTACAAACATCCCCCCAAATCTCTCTCTCTTTTAACTGTTTGCTGGTAGAATTTCCCATAGTCTGATTTTGTTTTTGTTTTCTGAGTGCATAGCTGTGATTGTTGAACCTGTTCCTCTGTCCACTGTATTCCCTATAAATTGGTAGTTGGATCCTGAGGCTTTTTCGCGTTCAGATGTGATTTTCTTTCGGCAAGACGAATTGATAGGAGGTGCTATATTCCTCCATCAGGAGGCAGGCAACGTCAGGTTGTGTATCTTTCAGTGATTTTAATGGTCATTGCCTAGATCCATTAAGTCATTAGGGGTTACAAAAGGATATTTCAATTCTGTGATTCCTTCTTCATTTATTAGCTGGAATACTTTTATACTGAGGTACTCTTTTATGGACTATTTGGTCATTTGAGGTGCAGTTCAAATAGGAAAGAAAGGAGAAATGCTTGATTGTTTTCCTTTATTTGATAGTTTTCTATATAATGAGTTGATTCTCTAGCATCCTCCAATGGAGACCGATTTATTTTTTTTAATATCATTGTAAACTCATAGATTGAAATGAGTCAAATATGTTTCAATCCATTGATGTCACTATTCTTATTAAAGGTCAAATTGTCTCATATGTGGTCCATGGGAGCCTCTTCAAGTTGACGCCTAAATTCCTCTGACATGACCCTAGTAGATTTTGATGGTTTCCATACTGGCTGGTAGGATAAAATGGCCTGAGCTGGCTCTAGCCATTTCTTCAAGGAGTCCTGATTCCTTTTAATGAGAGATAATAAGTCAAAACCACAAGCCAGGCACTAGTGATTCTCTTTGCTACTGGATTAGTAATTGTTTATTGGCATTTTCAGAGGACAAACTAGGAGCTATGTTTTGTTTTTAAATAAAATGCATCTTACATTGCTATCGACACTTCCATATCTCAGGATTTAAAAGAAGCTGTGGAGAATCCCCAAAGGTAGCACAGGTAGTTAAGAGTTTAATGTAGTAGGAAAAACAGTAATAACAATGCATCATATTTCTAGAGCTGCATTCCAATTAAAAATGTGTGGCATCTCAGCATTTGGTCTCATCTATCCTTACCACAGGGCCCTGGGTGGTGCAAATGGTTTGCACTTGACTAATAACTGAAAGGTTGGCGGCAGTTCAGACCCACCCAGCAGCGGAAGAAAGGCCTGACAATCTGCTTCTGTAAAGATTACAGCCAAGAAAACCCTACAGAGCTCAGTTCTACTATGTAACGCACGGAATCGCCATACGTCGGAATCGACTCGATGGCAATGAGTTTGGTTTTGGTTTATCCTTACCACAACTCTCTGAGAAATCGAGGCTTCACAGACTCCATTTTAGATGTGAGGAAAACGGAGCAGGGGGAAGCCTGAGCTGGAAACAGACCTAGCGCTAATCTGGCATCTGCCTCCTCTGTCTCTTTCACTTGTCCACGTGGCAAAATGCAAGAATTTTACAAATAGTTTTTAGATTCTGTTCCGCACTGAATCTCCACATAACTGGCAGGCTGTGCCCCCCATGCCTGCCTTTCTGGCATTCTCTGGGATCTGGAGTGAATATACAAAATTCCTTAACTTATGCAAGCTGTTGCCCCCCCAAATCTTCATGTAAATGAGCCACTAAGTTTCCAAACGCCTTCTCCTAGTGAACGAACATGAATAACGCTAAAGATAAGACATACATGCCGTGAACAACAGGTTGAGAGAAACAGGTACCTGTCCATCCACAGAGGACGCTTTTATTAGGTTTTTCAATGATTCGCCTCCTCCCTCCACATCACTGGGGTCATTTTTGAAAGCCAGTTGTTCATTTGAAAGGTCTTTCCATCCCCACAGAGTACAACTGTGTAAAGTTTCAAGGTTAAGTTCAGCTTGAAATCTGAATTTAATATTGTGAAATCACAAAGAGGAAAGCAATCAGCCTACCTCCTTGATTGAGTTTTTGGAACAGAATTGGTATTACCGTGAGCACATGCATCTTGCTCTTGCTAGAGAGCTCTGGAGCAATCAAGTGAACTCTGACTCCTCTCCCACCCTGCTCACCCCTTTCTATCTTGCAGTGTCTGTCGGGTTTGAGTATGAGACGTGCCCCAGCCTAATTCTCTGGGAGAAAAGGACAGCCCTTCTTCAGGGATTTGAGCTGGAACCTTCCAACCTCGGTGGTTGGTCCCTGGACAAACACCACATCCTCAATGTTAAGAGTGGTATGTGAATACATCTTCTTTCCCAAATACATCCTCATCTTTTCTGGAACCTTCTTTCCAGTATTGACATTTAAGTGGTAGCCCCTTTCTTTCCCTCAGCCATTTTTTTATTAAGTGCCTGAAATATTCATAGGTTTTCCCACCTTCTTGTTTTAAACGTCAAAAAATGTTGAGCCGGTTTCCCCAGAGCATCAGCCTTACTGTACCTCACAATTCTTCTTCATCTAACCCCACAAATGTTATCTTACCCAGTAACATAGCATTTGGGATTTACCCCTCCCATTACTGTTCTATCAGCAGTATTGTGAAGAAATTGGAGAGCTCCCCAAAGGTTGACCTCTCCTAATTATTCTTTTCTCTCTGTCACTGAGCATGAGCCTCCGTAGGCAATAGAAGTTTCCTCCCCAGAGGGCTGCAATAACCACTCCCATTTACCCCTTTCCCCTAGGAATCCTTCACAAGGGCACAGGGGAAAACCAGTTCCTGACCCAGCAGCCCGCCATCATCACCAGCATAATGGGTAATGGCCGCCGCAGGAGCATTTCCTGTCCCAGCTGCAATGGCCTTGCCGAAGGCAACAAGCTGCTGGCCCCGGTAGCTCTGGCTGTTGGAATCGATGGGAGCCTCTTTGTTGGTGACTTCAATTATATCCGACGCATTTTTCCCTCTCGAAACGTGACCAGCATCCTGGAGTTAAGGTAAATAGCCACACAGGCAAGCGTCTTTTGCTCTACTACTCCCTAATCACAGCCGTGCCTCCAACATGCCCAGTCCAGGGATACCCTTACCACCCTGAATTCCCATGAAGGCCCCAGAGAGTTAAGCCTGAAGAAAGCTGAGATTTACTCCCTGGAGAGGAGTGGTCCAAAGGGGTCTTCCAGTGGCTTTATTTGGGGTTTTCCAGAGAATACGCGGTCCACATGGTAGGCTGAGGATCAAACTCTACGCCTGAAATCAAATAAGGATTTGGGAAAATGCTCTGTGTATCTCTAAAACACCACACACATATTTGATAAAATTATTACCAACATCCGCCTTGCAAACAAGGATAAAGGCTTTCAGCCATGGGGTTCAGGGTGGGACCTGGGCAGCCATCGTTTATAAAACCTCTACAGGTGATTCTAATATATACCAGACAGTAAGAGAACCACTGCTTTCAGCTGTTGGCCCATTTCAGTGGTTTTTAAAGTGACACTTACTAAAAATACCAGTTCCTGGACCCCTCTCCCCACTAGAGGTTCTGATTCAGGAAGTCTGGAAAAGAGCCAAGGCCTCTTTTATTTTTTTACAAGCCGTATAGAAGATTCTGACATACCTCAAAGTTTGAGAATCACTAATGTTCATTTCCGAATTCACAAGTTTGTGTTGAGCACTTCTGTGTGTAGCACATAGATTCCCTGGATCTTACTTAGCACATGCGCTAGGGTATGTGTTAGCAAGACTGTGGAAGCCTTGCTAGGTAATTTCTGTACACTCCTGGCCATTGCTTGCTCTAAGTCTGAAATCCAGTCTCCTCTGTACTGGGGAAATATTGGTCCCCAAAAGCTCTTGGGAACTCCTTCTTCCCAGGAAATTTGACTCCAGGCTGTCAAATCCAGGGGTAGGTAGGTAAATACAGGTTGGATAAGGGAGAAAGATTTATTCACCAAATATTTGCTGAATGCATACTATATGCCATGGACTAACTGGCTGGGGGAAAAAGGTGGGGAACAAGCAAAGTTCCAGCTGTTGGGGTGTTCACAGTCTGATGGGGAGCGTCAGACCAAATCATGTTGCTTCATGGAAACTAATTTCAAATGGCACAGAAGGCTTTAAAGCACATCTAACAGAGTAAGAAATAGGGACTATTTGGTGGGTGGGGTAAGGAAGATAACTTAAGATAACATAGTCAGACAGACCTCTCTAACTGGATGACATCTAAGCTGGGACCCAAATGATGAGGTCAACCACATGAAGATCTGGGGAAGACCGTTCTAGGCAGAAAGAAGACTTGTGCCAAAGTCCTAACACCAGGAAATAACCTGGCTTGTTTGAGGAATTGAGAGAAGGCCAATGTGGCTAGAGAGCGGTGAGCTGCAGGGGATTGTTTCGGAGGAGGTGGGAGAGGTAGGCAGGGGACTGATGCTTCAGGATCTTACTGGTTGTATCAAAAAGTTTCAGTTGCATTCCAACGGCAGTGGACAGCCATTGGAGATTGAAGCAGGGAGTGGAGTGGAGTGGAGCTGACATGATCTAATTTGCATTTTTAATGATGACTCTGGCTGTAATGTGGAGAATGGACTGTAGGGACAAGAATGAAATTAGGAAAACCCATAGGGAGGCTGGGTCAATCGTCCAGGATTCAGGTGATGGCAGCTTGGAATAGGATGGCTGAGGGGAAATGGTGAAGTGTTCCAATTAGGATATATTTTTTGAGGTAGATCTGATAGGACTTGCTGATGGATTGGATATAAGGAATGAAAAAAGAGTAGAATTAAGGGTGATGGCTAGGATTTTGGCCTGAGCAGCTGAGTGGATGGGGGTATGTCTTAGTTATCTAGTGCTGCTGTAACAGAAATACCACAGGTGGATGGCTTTAACAAACAGAATTTTATTCTCTCACGGTTTAGGAGGCTAGAAGTACAAATTCATGGTGTCAACTCTAGGGGAAGGCTTTCTGTCTGTTGGTTCTAGGGGAAGGTCCTTGTCATCAATCTTCCCTTGGTCTAGGAGTCTCTCAGCGTAGGGACTCTGGGTCCAAAGGATGCACTGCACTCCTGGCACTTCTTTCTTGGTGTCACGAGGTCTCCATCCTCTCTGCTTGATTGTCTCTTTTATATCTCAAAAGAGATTGACTCAAGATACAACCTAATCCTATAGATTGAGTCCTTCCTCATTAACATAACTTCCTCTAACCCTGCCTCATTGACATCATAGAGGTTAGGATTTACAACACGTAGGATAATCACATCAGATCACAAAATGGTGGACAACCACACAACACAGGGAATCATAGCCGAGCCGAGTTCATATACATTTTTGCGGGGGACACAATTCAATCCATAACAGGGTGCCTTCAGATGCAAACTCGACTGCTAGGGAAATGACTTAGAAGAGGTCAGAAGGTTATGCTTACATTTTAAGTGTCTTTGAGGGCCCTTCTGGGAGAGATGCCAATAACCTGACAACCAGCAACTACTGTTCAGTATCCTTGGGGGCTGAGACTGCAATAGGCATTAAAAAACCAGTTGTTGTCGAGTTGGCACCAAGTTATGAAGACCCCATGTGTGTCAGAGTAGAACTGTGCTCCATGGGTTTTCAGTGACTGATTTTTCAGTAGATTGCCAGGCCTTTCTTCCAAGATGCCGCTGGGTAAACGCAAAACCTCCAACCTTTTGGTTAGCAGCCAAGCCTGTTAACCATTTGCACCACCAAGGACTCCACAACAAACATTACAAACAAATAAACCCGTTGCCGTCGAGTCGATTCCGACTTACAGCAGCCCTATAGGACAGAGTAGAACTGTCCCATAGGGTTTCCAAGGAGCGGCTGGTGGATTTGAACTGCCGACCTTTTGGTTAGCAGCCAAGTTCTTAACCACTGCGCTACCAGGGCTCCACAACAGACATTGGGTGGGGGGTAAAAAGGGAAGGAGAAAACACCAGCTCCACCCCAAGCAGGTTACATCCTCAGTGGTTTACTGAGCTCAGTGGTGACCCAAGTCCTGGGCTATGCTCTGAGAATACCAACGGGGATGAAACACAGCCTCAGAGAGCACCCATTCATGGGTGATAGACGGGCATCCAGCAAGTAAAGGCCGAACAACATGAGTGTTCTGAAAGATCCAGAAACCAACCATCATACAAACACAAAGGGGGAGGCAGTGCTTCATTCTGCCATGGAGTGGAGTAAGAGGGTATGGGAAGGCTTTCCAGAGAAGAACATTCCACTAGAGAAATAGCCAAAACATGAGCAATTTAAAAAAAGATGGAAGAAACTGTATAACCCTTAAGCTGATAAACTGACAATTAGACAACCTTCTTTTCCTATGATAAGTCTCTGCATCTAGGACCCCTTCCCAAGATTTTTTTTTCCCCTTTTTAATCCTAGGAAGGCCTCCTTTTCAGGCATGCTAAGAGCAATGGGGACCATAGGATGATGCAGGAAATGGGATAGATGTATCACTGTGCTTTTCCATGGCCTACAGGGAGAAAAAAGATCAAATGATTTAAACTGATATTTGTAATCCTCCACATCTGGCCCTTACTCCTTTGTCACTGCTCTTCCTGCTGTATCTCATACTCAGAGCCCAGCTGGTGCTTATACATGCCTACCTGTGAACCTTGACTTGTGCCTCTCTCTACTTCTAATGCCTTCCCAACCTAATCTACTTCATCATGTCCGCCTTTACGGTTCAGTTTGAGAGTCCTCGCTTCTAGGAAACCAAAACGCTCCTTATCCTCCTCTGCGTCCCTTAACTCTCTGATTTTCCATTAGAGTTGACAGCACTTACTGCCTTGTTTTCTGCTAATCGCTATGTCAGTCTTCAGGGCCCTAGCGTGTGACCTTCTCTAGAAGAGACACCTTTGCACCTTAGGTGACCAAGACATGTGCTGGAATTAAAGGAGATGCAGACCAGTGTCTTCCGTGGGAATTGGTCCTTGAGTCCATGTCACTCAAGGTGCAGTGGCGACAATATCAACGATATGAGCTCTCAGCCCACTCTCGCTCAGCGTGAGCCACACCATGCCCATGCGGTGACATTGAGTCCAGCTTGAGGGAGTGTAACTCCCAATTTCCCTCGAAAGCCGTGTGATTTTTTTTTTTTCTCCTGTTTTAACCACCTTCAAACTTGTTCTTGCTTTCATCAGCCAGGTACCCAGAGCCGATTAGAAGTTAAGCTTTACAAGAACCCTGGTTTGATTCTTCTTTTTCTTCCCACTACATACCTGAAAACAAAGGGCTGTCAATCCCCTCTCTTCAAAACAGCAAGCAGCAAAGGGAGGCAAGGAGGGAGGAAGAGACCTGTCTTGCTTATGTCTTTTCTCCATTGTGAGTTGGCAGCTGAATTATTCCATTTCGGGAGTAAGTGCCCATCTTTATCTTGCTTACCCACCTCAGAGCTGAGCGTCGCTGTCAGAATCCTATTTCAGTATTCCCATGGTTCTTTCAGAATCCTTCCCTCCTCCTTCAGTTGCCTGTCCAAAACATGTAGGGGCAGACTTCTACACTCTTGAATAACTTCTGATGCTAGAAAGACCCTTCCTCTTGGGTAGAATGGTTATCACCTGTGTGCTACGATTCCACCAGCACTCAGGACATTGTCAACACCCATGCCTCAAAAAAGACTGACGCCCACCTTTAGTAGCTCATTTCATTTCTTATAACTATCACTCTCTCAGATGGTCCTTGGAAAACCCAAGCCCTCTGGAGGAGAGTGTATTTTTTTTCAGTCATTAACGTCTTAGTGTGAATTTTTGTCCCAGAAAAACCTTTCCTCTCTCTACAATTCCCCAATCTGAGGGCATCTTAGGAACTGGACCCCAGTATAAGACAGTGAATGATAACTTCCAGGACAGTGTTTCTCTCTACCTTTTCTTAATTTATCCCCCTTTTGATAAACATAGGAATCTCACACCTTCCTTATTATTTGAAATTCTAACTTTTTAATGTTCCAAACATGAAATTTTCTTATGATATGAAATATGTTTTCTTCTAGCTAAACCACTTCCCCACACTGAGATTCTGGTGGTGCTTTGGAGATGAGTCAAGGGCATCATTACATCGGGGAAGGAAATTGTCCAGCCTGAAATGTGAGGGCTGGATGGGGAGGAGATGTGGGAAAAGGGGGGCCAAGGAAGGAGGGCAACGGCAGCAGAAACTGGATATAAGCACCACCAAAGACAAGCTTTGTTTACTGAGAATTTCAACCAGGACAAACCCTGCTTGATGCCAAGGTAGAATGTTCGGGAGGAAATATGGCTCTAGTTAGAGAATTGGAGCCAAGAAATAAAGGAGCCTGGTGGTGCCATGGTTAAGTACCTGGCTGCTAACCAAAAGGTTGGTGGTTCGAACCCACCCGGAGGCTCTATGAGAGAAAGACCTGGAGATCTGCTCCCATAAAGATTACAGGCTAGAAAACAGTATGGGGCAACTCTGTCACATGGGGTCGCTATGAGTTGAAATTGACTGGACAGCACCTAACAATATAACAGCAACAGTAGATTATGCAAATGCTTGCCCTGCAGGGTGAGGGTATGAGGATGGAGGACAGAAAAGAAAAGACAACAAAGACCCACCCTAGGATAACAAGGACAACCATATCCCCCCCAAATTTTGTACAGTGCTTGGCACTGTTTCCAAAGCCCTTTTACCAAGGACAGATCTATGTTTCATGGGGCCTGAAGTTTATGCAGTTGGGTGGGTGAGGGTGTTCGGGGGTTCGTCTCTAAGAAAAAAATTACAAATAATAAATAAGGAGTGAAAAGGGAATATTTACTTAGGATGAAAAAAGAAACCAAAACAAATTGCAAATTTAAAAAAGCTAACAATTAGCACAAACATCACAAAATCCAAACAAAGAGCATATTTTTTGTTAAGTAACTGCCATCACACTCCTATGAAATTTGTTTTCCTACACTTTGGGGATGCATACGCTTTGATTGTCTTTTACTATGACAATGATTTTGTAATTTCATTATTATACAAATAATAAAAAGTTACTCAGTCTTTCCTCTACTATAAAAAACCTGTTGCCATCTAGTCGATTCAGACTCACAGCAACCCTAGCAGACAGAGTAGAACTGCCCCACAGGGTTTCCGGGGAGCACCTGGTGGATTCAAAATGCCGACCTTTTGGTTAGCAGCTGTAGCTCTTAACCACTGAGCCCCCAGGGTTTCCTTCATTATTATACAAAGAATAAAAAGATGATCAAAATTTGTTTTGGATTATTGATAAATTACAAAACTTTATTTCTGCCTCACGATTTATGATTGGTGATGTGTAAATTGTTAGAGTTGTCAAATTTGGGAAAACCTCTATCAAATTTCTTTTTTTGTATTTCTGGGCAT
Organism: Trichechus manatus latirostris; assembly: GCF_000243295.1. NCBI lineage: Eukaryota > Metazoa > Chordata > Mammalia > Sirenia > Trichechidae > Trichechus > Trichechus manatus. The sequence continues at coordinate 12,280,184 of NW_004443947.1, read as the reverse complement.
TTCAAGTTTTCTTGGGCAGGGAATATCAAAATACTCTTTGAATTGATATTAATTAACCACATTGTCATTGATGTCCTCCTCGTAGTAGTGAAATAGGAATTGCACATTGGGCATTACACTTCTATAATGACAGTAAGAAAATCAGCACAGGAGGCCAGGAACATTCTTGCACACCTTTCCTACGTCAGAAGAGCTAGCAGTAATTTAACTAGTTGCTGAAGTGACTACAAACCACATAAACACTTTCCCCTAAACCTAAACTGAGTGTATCCCCAACTCAGTCTCCTTTTAGTCCAAACCAAAAGTAAATAAATAATAAGAAGAAGACGACCTGTGACCAGTCTAACTCCACCACAGAACAGAGAAGGAGTTGAAGTGGAAAGAGAGCAATGTCAACCAATAGAAGTTAAAACATCTTACTTTTTGCAAGCTCTACAAAAACATATGACCACATGAACCCAGGTTTGGGGTAGTTCTCAGAGCTTTGGAGGGGGCCTATGTAATGAAGTGATGTGAAGCTTAAGCCTCATTCCCTTCATGGCAAATCCACCTGTGCTTCTAACATACATTATCTCAGGGTAGGCATTAACCCCCATTTTACAGAAAAGTACACTGAGGTCCAGGGCAGAGAATAGGCACTGGCTGCACTTTTATGACAGTGAGCAGGAGCAGTTTCATGATTCTGAGCAGAACATGAAGAATTAGAGATAGTCCAAGGCGGTGTCTACCCAACACAAAGCCAGGCAGCCTCATTCCTTCCTTCCGTTATTCAAGAACCCGTTTTCCCAGCCCTTACTCTCTGTTGGGCCCTCTAAGTATCAGCAATACAGAGATGAGTAAATCATGCCCTGCTCACAGGGAAGTGAGGAAGACAAGCACACAAACATAAATCACAAGACAGCATGCCGAGATTCTGCCAGACAAGCTGAGAATGCTAGGAGAGCCTCCTGAAGGCTTCTCACAGGAGCGGTTGAGACTCTGTGGTGTGAAGAGCTAATCCATCTCAATTCTTGGAGTCCGAGATACTACTTTTTCCTCAGAGAGTGTGCCTAAAGGGTTTGTGTTATTGAGGCCATGGCCTGTCCCTTGTAAGTAGGTCACCTGTGCTCTTCCACCATGGACAGCTTTAGCCTAGACTGACTTAATGATGATGTTATTTTGGTTTGCTGCCTACTCTAAGTACCCACCCTGCTAATGGTCCTGGACTGGAGTAGCTGTGACCTCAGCCTTTCTCCAGAGCTCATATCCATACGATCATTTGGACTCTGGGCTCTCCAGTGACTTGACTCCCCACCCTGCCCTTATCCTTCCCCCCACATAGATATTATATTAATCAATTCAGAGCAAACGTTCTTAGGAAAGAAGTAGGTCAGGCCTGCAGACCCAAATCCCATAGTCTTTTCACAAAATCTTGACTAAAAAAAGTAGAATTGATATTGCAATAATTAAGAGCCAAATATGACTACCACTGGTGGCAGATAGCATTTCACTTTCATTAAGCAATATGAAATAGACGCAAGAATTCCCAGCTGCCATCCTGACACACCGTGCTTTGCAGAATGAATCTTAAATTGTACTATGTCACTCAGAGCTCAGGAGTTATCAGCATCATTTAATTAACTTTTTTTTTTTTTTTTGTGAAAACTAACAGGTTGAAATAAAATATAAAAATGTAATCCCTGTGCAAACCCACCACTAATGATAGCCCCCGGCAGAGGCCTGAGATGCACTAAGCAGGAATCAGGGCATTAAACCCTCTTTGTCCCTGCCCTGAAGCCTCCTCTGTCAGGCAAGAGAAGGGAGACAAGGGTCAAGGGCTCCTTCCGCCTTGGCCTAGAAGTGTCCAGAATGGGGAGTAGTTCTTACTTGAGGTCTTAGCATCTCTTCTTCTCCCTAATGTTAGCTTTCAGCCACTTTCCTGTTGAAATTGAAATGTGCTTTTGTTCTTAAAAGAAAAAGCAACAAACTTTTCTCAGATAAGGAATGGTAACTGGAGCCTTTGGCTTGAATTACAAGAGAGTGTTATTAACTATGAATTTGATTTATGAATGCTCCCACAGTACTGAATGTTATCTGTGAAAAACAATGACTATTTGGGGTCCCACCATGTGAACGAGTTGGGGAGAGGGAAAGGTGGCATGGAACAGGGACAAGAAATGTTTCAGACTATCAGGGTTCAACAGAGTCTTCCCCGAACTGCATACAGTTGGAAATGTACACTCTCTTGGGTGATACTGACTCTACCCTGTCATGTACTGATGGCAAATAGGTGGCGCAGGTGACACCGCTCTCCCTTCCATACCCAGGGCAGACATTGCAAATGAGTCACAGCAGTCTTTATTGCTGAGCGTGAATTTGGTTTCAGAATTATTCTACCCACTGCACTCCCAGCAGCCACCCAAGTCAATAGGTGTTGGCTCTCAAGATGTAACCTATTTGCCGTCCCTTCTGTAGCCAGAAGGCCTGTTTTCATCTGTTGCCACTTGTGTCATGTGACAGCCACATTGCTAGACTGGGGAATTCAAGAATTCTCATCCAGATTTCCCAAGAGTCCAGATGACTCCAAAATCGGGAGTGCTTCCAAGTAATTGAGCCAGGAGCTGCCAGTTAGAAGAGGGGAAGAAAAGAAAAGGACTGCCTTTTATGGGTCCCCTTATACAAGAAACGAAAATGTTATGTTTGCTTTCTCATCAATTCTTCAGCTAACTGTTTGTTCTTTTTTTTCCTTCTGTTTTCTTTCTGTAAAGAAATAAAGAGTTTAAACATAGGTAAGACGAAGAACTCTTTCCTGTATAATTTGATATGGTTCGTTTGCTTCCTTGTGTTTGCTTTGTTTTTGTGCTTCTTGGGTAATGTTGTATATCTTTACATACCAAATATGGTAACTTTTTTATGTGCTAATTGTGTGTTGTGGACATGATAAGCTTTAGCAATTATGAAATGCAGTCAAAAAGCAACCAAATAAACTGACAGTAATTAGAATTTCCGGGAGATGCAAGGGCAGGATAATGAACCCTCAGCGAACTTTTATCCCAACTGCTCAGTGCGGTCCATAATTGGGCCAAACAGTTGAGGCAAACTTCTGGCATTTGTAAATGCTGGACTGGGTTCACAAAAGCTTTAATGAACTGGAAACGGGTCAAAAACTCATTTTCAACTCATTAATCATTTTTTCCCTGGGATATATGGTCATTTTAAAAGAAAAAAAAAAAAAAACAAGCTAATTGCCAATCTGCTGGTCAGAATGAATCCAACAGTCAGATGCGTTGGGAATTTCCATGGAGTTAAATCACTTTTGAGTATGATGAAGGGTATAGACTAAGCACTTTAAATCTATGTAGCCTTTGTCATAAGATTGATCCAAGGTTATCATTTAAAACCATGCCAGTACAATTTACACAGAGAGTGTAGCTCACATGTGTATGAGCTATACACTCACACACTGCACTGAAAGGGGTGTGATATGAGCTTTCTGCAAGAAATGGGACCTTATTTTTATTTGGAAGAGGAGAAAAAAACAAAGCAATTGCTTTCAGTACTCTGGGGAATGCTTTTTCTCACGCCTTGAAATGAAAACTGCATGTGGCTTCTTCATGCTATTAGGTCAAAATTCAACAGACAGTGGAGTCAAGTTATTCTAGCCCATCACAGTGGACATATCAGCATGCATAGGAAAAGTCCTCTGGCTTCTTCTTCTCAGGCCCCCCACATTAACTGGTTATAGGCACCCCATTTGAGCCAAATTTAAATTAAAAAAAAAAAAGCAGAAATGTCCTGGAAGGATGCCCACCCCTTCAAGCACACATACCTGACTTGACCTTTGCCATAGTCACAGATGTAGAAGCATGGCTGCCCATCTGACCTGAACTTCTTTCCCAAGAATCTTGCTCAGAGGGAGTATGAGGCCATGGGCAAGAATGGGCTCCCCAACAACAAGTGACCTCACACCCTCAACTGCCTGCTCTTCCACCAGCGTTTTTGAAAAGCCTCCTCAAATCAGGTCCCCTAGAAAGTTCAGAATTAATTATCTTGCTCATAGATAGGCACAGATGAGCAGTGCCCTGATCCTTCTGTTGATCACCCAGCTACTGTTCGTTTAGTGACAAAGTGCAGCATCTAATTAAGAAATGGCATGAATTTTTCCCTTTCTACCCTAATTTGTTTTTCATATATGGATATTTCTAATGACTTAATAGCAAAAAAAAAAAAAAAAAGAAGAAGAAGAAGAAGATGAAAGAAGGAAGGGAAATGGGAAGAAAAGGAAAGGAATCCCAGGTAGTCTACTCTTTGAAACTAGTCATCTAGGCTGGAATTATAGAGAGACCTTGACTTCTAGTTCAATTATGTGTCTTAATAGCAACCTGAGGAGAAGCTGAAATTAAAGATGGTCTCGATTCACAAATTGTTCCTAAAAATAGCTTCTTAGTTCTTTTTCCCTTAAATCAGCAAAGAACACAAATGGTGGTGTTTTAATTAGTAATTTACCAGATAATGTCCACAGAACAAATAGATCCAACACTATCATCACCCTCACCTCCCTTTACCTCTTCCAACCCCTCTCCTCCCATAAATCCAAAGAACAATTGAAAAATAACTGACAGTGACAGGTCCATGCTAATTTATACATGTGGTACCATACACCTAGTCTAATGCCTTAGGACAGGGAGGCATTCACTGCTCATTTCCATAGCCAGTATGGGAATAGCATGTACACACAATCTGCTCCCAACTTCCAACTAGTAACAGACACTGCAAAGGAAAGATCTGTAGGATTCTGAGCCACAAAAGACATTAGAGATGATCGAGTTGGATTTCTTCCTTTACCAAATAAGGAAGCTAACACCCAACACAGCCAAAAGATCGACCTAAAGTCACCATCTGGGTCAGAGTTGAGTTTAGCATTTCCTGTGTCTTAGTCCTCAACTACTTCCACCAATTCTACAAGTCTTACTCTGTTCCAGGACAGCTAGGTCAGAGTTGAGTTTAGAGTCATCTGTGTCTTACTCCCAGGCCATTTCCACCAATTCTGTAAGTCTGCTTTGTCCTAGTTAGCATTGCATAGGACAGCTAGAAGCACAACAGAAGAACAGGTCCCAGTGTCTGAGGCTTATGCCTTCTTTATACATTTTCACACACACAGAGGTATATACTGTGGCTTAGGGCCCTGGTAGATCCTGGCTCATGCTTGTAGCCTCACTATCACCCAAGGTTTGAAAACTGCATCTCCTCTCTCAGTACCTCTGATTCCAGACTTGATATCAGCAAGACATCCACGTTTCCTCACACTAACATGCCAGTTTTATTTATGTGTACACTGAGGTGCAGTAGAGAAGATATGAGGGTGAGGAGTGGGGATGGCTCTGGAGAGCGTGCCATTACAAAGTTAGGAAAACTTCAGGTGGCCCCAGTGCTAATGGTCTATTCCCTTAGAGGCATTGAAGAGGCTTAAGTAGATTAAAAAGAAAACAGTGTCACATGGAAGTGTTCAACACTCCCACTTGAGAACATACAAAACCCAAAGTAGGAAAATAAAGGAGGCTGACACACACATGTAGTTGGCATTGAGTAACTATGCTGTTCATAAAAATAAAAGCACAGTGAGCTCTTTAATACCAGCTAACAAAACACCTATTTTAGCATCGTGGGGAACAATAAATTCTATGGTAGCATGAGGAGCTTAAGTCCAATTAAAAGTAACTAAGAGCCATGATATGTTAAAATGCTAAGTTATGATATTAGATTCTTTCCAGTTCACTAAAGTGGAAAGACACTAGAGAAGGTAAGAGCCTTGCTAGGATTTTTGTCAGCCCTTTAGATTCAGTAGGCCAACTGCACAGCACCTTCTCATTTCTTTTTTGTGCTTCTCCTACTAAAGCAACAACCCAGCTCACAAGTACTACTTGGCAGTGGATCCTGTGTCCGGCTCTCTCTACGTGTCTGACACCAACAGTCGGCGAATCTACCGCATCAAGTCTCTGAGTGGAGCCAAGGACCTGGCTGGGAACTCGGAAGTCGTGGCAGGGACTGGAGAGCAGTGTTTGCCGTTCGATGAAGCCCGCTGCGGGGATGGTGGGAAGGCTGTGGATGCAACCCTGATGAGCCCAAGAGGTAAAGGTCACAAAGGAAGAAACCCACACCCCAAGTTAAGCTTCCACCAGCTGGACTTTCTTCTTATTGGGACAGAATTGAGCCTGGCAGTCCAAACAAAAGTTTCCCTAGAATAATTTAACTCTGATAGATTGCTTTGACATGTGGGTGGATGTTTTTTAAAAAAAAAACTTATTTATTTGAAGTAAACTTTATCACCCACATATGCTGCAAATGAAAAGTGGGATGGACTGTGCCTGGAGATTTCTGACTGCTGCCAGTCACAGAGATGCTGACGGAACTGGTGGCTTCCCAGGCCAGAGTGCCCGCTGTGTGGGCTGCAGACAGAGCAGAGCCCAGTGGGGGGCCTCCGACCACCCCCAGACTCACTTGTTAGATAATGTATGTAAAATCTTAAACAGAGTGCCTGGCATTTTGTAAATGCTCAGTAAATGGTAGCAATTAAGAGTGGGTATAATTTCCAGGAGTTGGAATGGGGGAGTTTCTTGACACCAATGGATCCCTGTTTGAAAAGGACTAAAGATACTTAATGACCAGTCATTTGAGGGTCCAATTCCTGTTAGCACTTTTAGCTACCATGAAAGCAGTGGTACCATGGATGACAGATGCAAAGCCTTGTACCTGGGAACTTGGATGAAAATACAAAATAAATAGAAGTTAATAGAAGTCTGTGTTTTGCCAGCCTCGCCATAACAGGGGAGTGCTAAGGCCCAGTGTGCCCCCAGGGCATTGAAGTACTAAGCTGAGTCTAGGCTTTGTTAGGGAATGGTTCCTGGAGGAAATACTCTGAACCGGGAGTTTGTGACTGCAAGAATCACTGTTTTTCAACCTCATGGTTGCAGTCAGTGGTGAAAGATTTTCCAAGTAATTCCTACCAACAATTTTTAAACAGTGAACTTTGGAAATAACTCTTTTTGAAAGAGAGCAGATGCAAGGTTATTATCTAATAGCACCACTCTTACTCATTTGCAGCCCAAGGTACTTTCTTCAGTTGGAAGGCAGTGGGTGGTAATGCAACCAGCACCCCAGGAATTATGCAGAACCCAGCACAACACCTTTGTGAAAGGCTCTTGCCTAAAGAGGTTGAGAACCACTGCTCTGACTAGTATGTTAATCCAGCCCAGTGGGGTGTCCCCACCTCCACCACCACCACCCCTAGCCCTGCACCTGTCTGAGAAACACACTCACACTGTTTGTCTTGCTCAGGTATTGCAGTAGACAAGAACGGGCTCATGTACTTCGTTGACGCCACCATGATCCGGAAGGTCGACCAGAATGGCATCATCTCCACCCTGCTGGGCTCCAACGACCTCACTGCTGTCCGGCCCCTGAGCTGTGACTCCAGCATGGACGTGGCCCAGGTAGGACTCTCTCTCTTGTTTTTCTCATCAGTAAGCAACACCTGGTTCTTAGCCTAGAGTTCTCACCTGCTTCCAGTTTGGGTTGGAAGTGGAGTGGGAGGGGGAGATACAGCAACAGATCCCAGGTTTGATTGGAGAAGGGCTGAGATGAAGTAGACAGCAAGATGGAATGGTAAATGTTACACATTAGGAGAGAGAGAGAGAGAGAACTCTTTCTCAGAAAAGTGGAGCTGGTGACACACTCCAGCCATGGCAGATTACAGGGTAGGTGTTGCTGTGTAATTACCTCTCTTCTCCATCATTATTGCAGGTTTGAGAATGTTCCATATAGTGTTACATGTCAATCAGAACGTCCCTGTTAATCTGAAATGATTGCATCCTCACTATATAAACCTTTACTTTGTGCAGGAGTAACTAGAGCAGAGCTCTCTACAATATTCCCTAAGTGTGTGTTTGCTCAGGGCTCTTCAGAGAAGAGAGGCTCACTAAAAGTTTCAGCAGGGGAAACCAACGTTTATTATATGGATTCTCAGCCAACCTGGGACATATGTTCACCTTTTCTATAAGAGCATTTTCAACCCTTAGTTAACCTCATAAAATTTCAGTTCAAATTCCACAGCTAACTGTTGACTTGCTACAGAGATTTTTATTCCAGGTTCCACAGAGGAGGCATGTGTTTGGTCCAGTTCATTTTTTTGAAGTGAAGACTCAGGTTGTAGATTCCCGTCTAGCCTGTGCATTGGCTGTCCTTGGGTCAGGACTACCTTCCAAGCCACGTGGCTTCTTTGTGTGAATTAGACAGAGGTGCCCCCTGTAAGCGAACAGAGCCTCCACAGGCCCCTAGCTTGGTGAGCACAGTACAAGCTGGATTACACGGGCCCCTTGTGCAGTACACCACCTATATAACCATATATGACAACTCTGACCTTCTTCCAATCATCTGGGGCTGAGAGGCAGCACCATGGATAGAGCTGGCGGCCTCTAGCCACAGTAGATTATACAGTAGATGTTTGTTATGTAGTCTCTCCGACTCTATCATGCACCCTCAGCATAAGCTATGGGTAAGTGGTTCCATGATTGGCATTTCTAGTACAGTGTGTTACCAAAAGACTAAGTCTCTTTTTCCCAGCTGCGTCAAGCCAATGTAAGTGCCCTACACATTTAAACCTTGGGCGTGTTAGAGGCTATTCTTTAATCTGATGCCATGTCATCCACAGGTTCGCCTGGAGTGGCCAACAGACCTTGCTGTCAACCCAATGGATAACTCCCTGTATGTTCTAGAGAACAATGTCATCCTTCGCATCACTGAGAACCACCAAGTTAGCATCATTGCAGGACGCCCCATGCACTGCCAGGTTCCGGGCATTGATTACTCACTCAGCAAGCTAGCCATTCACTCTGCTCTGGAGTCAGCCAGTGCCATTGCCATTTCTCACACCGGGGTCCTCTATATCACTGAGACAGATGAGAAAAAGATTAACCGTCTACGCCAGGTAACAACCAATGGGGAGATCTGCCTTTTAGCAGGGGCAGCCTCAGACTGCGACTGCAAAAATGATGTCAACTGTAACTGCTACTCCGGAGATGATGCGTATGCGACTGATGCCATCTTGAATTCCCCATCATCCTTAGCTGTAGCTCCAGATGGTACCATCTACATTGCAGACCTTGGAAATATTCGAATCAGGGCAGTCAGCAAGAACAAGCCAATTCTAAATGCCTTCAACCAGTATGAGGCTGCATCCCCCGGGGAACAGGAATTATATGTCTTCAATGCTGAGGGCATCCACCAGTACACTGTGAGCCTAGTGACAGGGGAGTACTTGTATAATTTCACCTACAGTGCTGACAACGATGTCACTGAATTGATTGACAATAATGGGAATTCCCTGAAGATCCGTCGGGACAGCAGTGGCATGCCCCGCCACTTGCTCATGCCTGACAATCAGATCATCACCCTCACTGTGGGCACCAATGGAGGACTCAAGGTCGTGTCCACACAGAACCTGGAGCTTGGCCTCATGACCTATGATGGGAACACTGGCCTCCTAGCCACCAAGAGTGATGAAACAGGATGGACAACTTTCTATGAGTAAGTAGCTTTGTAAAATATATCCCAAGAGCCCTTACCCTGCCCTAGCTCTCATATAGATTGGCTGTCCACATAGCTTTTAAATTTGTGGAATCTTGTTGTCTCCCTAACTTCAAGGTCTACTCATTGCCTCAAGATATTCACGTCCCCTCTCCCTGACTCTTACTCAATTCACTCTACTGGGTCTCCGATATTGAACATCCTCCCTACAAGAGTCTAGAATTCCTGTTGCCTGCTTGCCGTTCAAATTTTAGGATATTGGACACGCACAGCACCTGGGAGATCAAGTGTTGATTAACTTTGCTGATTATTCATGTTTGCCACGGGTGCGGAAATTAGAACCTAAGAGGCAGGATCCCAGTGGGGCTCCTGTAATTTGCCAATAGTCCAGCATCACACTTGATTGCACAGACAGGTAGATAAACTCTGAATTTCCTCCTTAGCAGAAGCAGATCAATACAGATAAAGTGCTAGGTATATTAAAAGATGTGAGAGCTGGTCATATTTCCCCTAACAATTATCTCATACTTAATAGTCCTGCTGTTTTTTTTGCCAAACAGCTGTTTTCCCTAGCTCCTGCAGGCAGCACTTGGTCAAACTGCCCGCTGCTGCAGGTATTAACTGGTGGGATGCTGGTTGCAGGAGGCCACTGAGGCATGATTCCCCCAGTTGCTGGCTGAGACTGTGATGGAATTTACAAGCATCTGGCTCTCCTTGGTGGTGAAGGATCACGTTAACTCCTCTGTACTTGGAGCTCTTGCTTGCCTTCTGTCTAGACGTTGCTGCTAGCTGAGAATTTAGTAATTTAAGAAGGGGTTGACGTAGAGAAAGGGGGACGAGAGAGAACAGAAGACTTCACTGTTGATCACTCCTAAGTCCAGGAATGTTCACTTCCTGTTTATATGCCAAAGGCTTGGGAGAATGCAAAAGGAAGCTATTGCCACCTGCTGGATACTCCCGGCTTTGCAGAGTTGCTTTCCCTTGTTCTGGCTTCCTTCTTTGGTCAAAGCTCAATCTTTGGACTTTTGAAGCACCCTAACATCCTTCAGGGCACTGGGACTTGGTCATACTTTACCAGCCAATGACTCTGCCCCGATGACTCCCTTTGATTCTCATACTTAGCTCTCACAATAAGTTAGGTTAAAGCTATACTTTGACCCAAACGCCTCATAGATTTTCATCTTCCCTCTTAGTAGTTTCACCCAAAGACTCAGTGCACTTCACAGATAATATGTTGACTCACGTGACTGAGGAAACAAATTGTCAGTCTCAGGGAGGCCAGTCTGAATTAGACCTGACTTCGACTGCAGCGAGTCCCTGAGTCATGCAGACAGTTAACAAGCTCAGCTGCTAATTGAAAGGTAGAAGGTTTGAGCCCACCCAGAGGCACCTCAGAAGAAAGTCCTAGTGATCTACTTCCAAAAAATCAGCCATTGAAAACCCGATGGAGCGCAGTTCTACTCTGATACACATGGTGCTGCCAGAAGGCACAGCTGACCATGGCAGCTGGTTTGGTTTTTTGGTTTAGACTATAGTGAAAGAGGAAACACTGGTGGTATAGTGGTTAAGAGCTACATCTGCCCTGGAGTAAAGGAGAATGAAGAACACCAAAGACACAAGGAAAGTATTAGCCCAAGAGACAGAAAGGGCCACATAAACCAGACTTCATCAGCCTGAGACCAGAAGAACTAGATGGTGCCCAGCTACCACCAATGACCGCCCCGACAGGAAACACTACAGAGAGTCCCAGATGGAGCAGGAGAAAGGTGGGGTGCAGAACCCAAGTTCTAGTAAAAAGACCAGACTTATTGGTCTGACTGAGACTGGAGGAACCCCAGAAGCATGGCCCCTGGATTCTCTATCAGCCCAGAACTAAAACAATTTCCGAGGCCAACTCTTCAGACAGAGATTGGACTGGACTGTGGGATATAAAGTGATACTCGTGAGGAGTGTGCCTCTTAGCTCAAGTAGATACAAGAGACTAAACAGGCAGCTTCTGTCTGGAGGTGAGATGGGAAGGCAGAGAGGGTTAGGAGCTGGTTGAATGGACATGGGGAATCAAGGACGGAAAGGAGGAGTGTGCTGTCACAGTATGGGGAGAGCAATTAGAGTCACATAACAAGATGTGTGTAAATTTTTGTACGGGAAAAAATGAAAAAAAGAGCTACATCTGCTAACCAAAAGGTCGGCATTTTGAATCCACCAGGTGCTCCCTGGAAACTCTATGGGGCAGTTCTACTCAGTACCGTAGGGTTGCTATGAGTCGGAATCGACTCGACGGCAACAGATTTGGTTTTTGGTTTATAGTGAAAGAAACTCAGGTTTGGGTATATCCACACACGTGAACTCTTAACTGAGAGAGTATTTTCCATGAGGTGTCCTTAGTTTAATGAATGCATAGACATGATTCATAATTTTTAAAAGTTTGTTCAGAAGTTACATGGAAATTGCATAATGTTTTTTTCTCTCTTGATTCAATGATCTGCTATATATATGTATACATGTATGTGTATATATATATATACATACACACACAAGTATCTATGGTAAATCTAATAATGACAAATTCTCCATTGTGAAGGTTCTAATTTATAAGGTCTTCTTTTACCTCCTAAAAAAATGATAAATTCTTTTTACTCTATGGCGTTTTTTAAACATGGTCAGCAAATTTGCAGTTTAACAATCAGACACAAACAGCACTTTCTGTTGGGACTGTGACATCAAAACCAACTCTGGGTATATTACCACCAGTTGCACACCTCAATTAATTACCACACAAGAGGTGACATCCAACCCCAGCAACTTCTCTCTCACTGAGGCTTGGCAAGGCTACAGAAAAACTGCAGGCTTCAGGGGCAGGTTTATCATAGTCTTGTCCTCTGATTGCCTCTCTCATGGGGTGAAGTGGAGAAGACAAGGGTCTGACCTCCGTAGTAACCCAGCCTGAGTTGGGAAATGGTTACTGATTTAGTTCATTCCAGGTATAAAATCAGTAACCAGTGGGAAACCCCATGTGTGTCAGAGTAGAACTGTGCTCTATAGGGTTTTCAGTGACTGATTTTTCAGAAGTAGATCACCAGGCCTTTCTTCTGAGGTATCTTTGGTTGACTCGAACCTCCAACCTTTTGCTTAGCAGCTGAGCACGTTAACCATTTGCACCACCCAGGGACTCCCTGCGTACATAACCTTAGCCAAAACTTTAGAGAAAAGAGAGTAATGACCCAAAGCACATAAAGACTCAAGGCTATTAGGAAACACCCGACTTTCAAGGAGAGCTTAAGGTGGGAGATTCTTCTCTTCCCACCCTGTTGCATGAGCCAGAGTGCAAATCCTCCCATCAACAGAAAGAGTAGAAATGCCTTCCCTCTGCATAGCACTTTCTAGAGAGAGGAGACTTATCTGCTCAGCTCTCACCTGAGACAGAGTCTATGTTTTTATTCTTGGTTATTTTTGTCCTCCCTTTCTAGCATGTACACACCATGAGAGCAAGGATTTGTGTCTGTTTTGTTCCTAGCCAGATCCCTAGTGCTTTGAACAGTGCCTGACACATAATAGGCACGCAATGAGTACTGGTTGAATAAATGAGTCAGAGGCAGCCTCCAGCCCTACTTCTGCCAAGGCTTGTCCAGTTCCATTGTGTTGGCTTCCATTCCATTGCTGGAACTCGTAGCTCCTTGCTCCTTAGGGCAGATGTATTTGCAAGGAAACTTGAATATGCAAATACTCACTCCATTGGAGAAGTTAGCAGAGCTGTAGGCAGCTAGATCTTCTTTGAAAGTTAAAGAGAACAAGTTTTTCTCCCTGTGGCCCCTGAGATTCTGGTCCCAACTCCAATTCTCTGTTCCCTGAAGGTAGAAACTACTTCTACTCCTACTCCTTCTCTCATAAGGAAGCAGGGCAGCCTGAACGTTGTAGGTATCCAGGAGATACAGTGGAATTGAATTAAATCCTTCCCTGGGTCCTAGAGAAGGATGCTCCTCCACACAGTCCCTAGTGGCAGCAGGAGGTAGGGACATTGTCAGCTTCTGAGTACTGGTGGCATAGTGGTTAAGAGTTTGGATGCTAACCAAAAGGTCGGCAGTTTGGATCCACCTGGTGCTCCTTGGAAACCATATGGGGCAGTTCTACTCTGTCCTACAGGGTCGCTATGAGTCGGAATTGACTTGACAATGGGTTTGGTTTTTGATTTTTATGCTAGACACTCTATACCCAAACACTTAGAATTACTTCCTTTTCTTATCTTCAAATACCTTTTTTCTGACTACAAGATATGAGAGTAAAGCATATTGATCACAAATAATTTCTTAAATTTGGAAATATACAAAAAAGAACACAAAGGTGAGAAAAATTCCCACACAAAACAACCACCGTTAACATTTGCTGTTGTTAGTTACTATTGAGTTGGCGCTGACTCATGGTGACCCCATGTGTAACAGAATGGAATGTTCCGCACCATCTTCACAATCATCGGTGTACTCAATCAAGTCCATTGTTGCAGCCATTGTGTGTTTTCAGTGCCTTCCAATCTAGGGGACTCATCTTCCAGCACTGTATCAGACAATATTCTATTGTAATCCAGAGGGTCTTCCTTGACTGATATTTAGAAGTAGATCACCAGGCCTTCCTTCCTAGTCTATCTTAGTCTGGAAGCTCTGCTGAAACCTGTCCACCATGGGTGACCCTGCTGGTTTTTGAAATACTGGTGGTATAGCTTCCAGCATCACAGCAACAGCAAAACCACCATAGCATGACAAATTAACAGATGAATGGTAGCCATTAACATTTAGATGTCTGTATTTTCAGGTAATTTCTTCTACATACAGATATTCATATTTTTTACCCCCCAAAAATGAAAGTATTTTATTTTATCAGTGGAGTATATTTTGTATTCGGCCCTTTCCCCTTAACAATATGCACATTTTCCATGCCAACAAATAGAAAACTATGTCATCAATTTTGGTGGCTTCATAGCTTTTGTGCTATATAAATAGACCATCAGTTATTTAATGAATCTTCAATCAGTAAACATTTAGGTTGTTCTAATTTGTCACGATTGTAAATAGCATCTTTGTATCCCTGTCTGAGAGGCAGTATCTTTAGCAGATAAGAAAGCACAAGGGAGCCCCTCTCTGCAGCTTCAACTTGGGGGGCCTGACTAAGTCTCCATCGCTGGTTATAGTGGTTACAATATCAGAGCTCTCCAAGGGGAAGTATTATCTGTCCTGCCCACTGCTTAGTGCCTTGGTAAGTGATGCGGACTAGGACAAAATGCTGGGACATCAAGCTCTCAGTTCCCCCACCTCCCATCACCACCTTTACCCTGCCTTTCCCCAAACATCACTGTGGCTCCACACTCAGACTCCAAACATCTGCAGAGCTTTGCTGTTTCTGTTTCTCCCCTAAAGCAAAATTCCACAGATCACTCCAAGTCTGAGCCAGGTAGGTCTGCGTTCATTCATTCAAAAACCATTCACCAACCACCCTCCATGTTTGACGTTGCAGTCTGGGCGCTAAGCACACACACAGTCACATAAGCCAGTGTTCTTTCCACTGTTCACAGGCCCTCCCCATAGCGACCGTCCTTGGAGGTCCTCCTACCTCCAGATGCTGCACAAGCTCCAGTCTCCATCACTCACAGCCTACCAACTTTGTCCCTCTTCCCAGTCCAGAGAGTCACACCCAGAGGTGGCACTGTTTTTCCTTCTTTTTAACCCTCCAAGCAAAATGCCTCATTGCCCCACCTTTCTCCCTTCATCCCTTCTCCAGAAACCAAGCTTGTCTGGGAGAGCTCAAAGGCCTCAACACTCCGACCTTGGAAATGGTCTGGTTTCCTTTCCTGGGGCATAATGAGGTCCCAGCTTTCAAAGTACAATGGATCTTCCAGGGAGGAGAACCAGTCTCCCCACTGATACAACAAGGCTTCTTGCGAAAGGAGGCGGGAAAAAAACCAAAACCCATCAGTTGGGAAAAGAGTAAAGATGACACACATCCATGAAAGAAAAAACCACTTCACTGTTAAGTGGATTCCAACTCATGGCAGCCCATGTGTGTCGGAGTAAAACTGTGCTCCATAAGGTTTTCAGTGACTGATTTTCCACGTTGATCACTAGGCCTTTCTTCCAAGGTGCCGCTGGGTAGACTCCAGCTTCTAACCTTTCACTTAGTAGCCACGTTAACCGTTTGTACTACCCAGGAATTCCTCCATAACATAAACCCACACCAAACCCACTGCCATCGAGTCAATTCCGACTCATAGTGACCCTGTAGGACAGAGTAGAACTGCCTTGTCAAGTTTCTAAGGAGCAGCTGGTGGATTTGAACTGCTGACCTTTCGGTTAGCAGCTGAGTTCTTTAACCACTGTACCACCAGGGCTCCCCACAAATAAGGAGGACCCAATTTCAGGCCATCTGCAAGCAGCAAGGCAATGATCACTGGTGTACTCAGACTTGGGTGCTGGGGACAACTGAGGTCAAGTGAGTCGTCAGGGAAAACTGTCCAAGGAGGCTGCTTGGGTTGCTGAGTGTGGTTGGTTTGGGACTATAGGACAGAGCACAGGTTACCTGGTAACAGGTCCGCTATGCTCGAGCCAAGGCATAGAGGGGACATTTGGTCAAGCCTGACTGTCCAGAGGGCTACCAGGGGACAAGTAGGATAAAGTTGTACCAATGTGGAGGACCAGGACATGAATGGTCCAAAATGCCAGATTTGTATTTGATGGAGAAGCCAATGGGAAAATAGTACGGTTTGTTCAGCAGAGAAGTGCCATAATGAAAATGATATTGTAGGAAGATTAATTTGGCGACTTTGTGGAACACATAAATAAAAGAGCAAGAGATGCTTGCAAGCTGCTATTCTCTTTAACTTGGGAAAGCATAATTAAGTACAGTCTCAGCCTGAGACCAAGCAAAATGTCTTCACTGAGCTGAAGTCAGTTATTGCGAGGGGCAGTAGAAGGCATCACCACCATTTCTCAGGGCAGTGTGATGAAGGGCACCCCTCAGTGTGATGCGCCACCCAGCCACTCCAACTCCCAGTCTCCCTCTGGCCCCACGAGTCTGCCTCTTGTATGGTTCTGAGTGTTGTGAATGCTTCCATCTGGTGTGTCTGTCCTCCAGCTATGACCACGAGGGCCGCCTGACCAATGTGACACGCCCCACGGGAGTGGTGACCAGTCTGCACCGGGAAATGGAGAAATCCATCACTATTGACATTGAGAACTCCAACCGCGATGACGACGTCACTGTCATCACCAACCTCTCTTCTGTGGAGGCTTCCTACACTGTGGTACAAGGTAAGCCCACTGCCACATCCCACCTTGCTCCCAGACCCAGAACCCAGTCAAGCCCAGAAGAGTGAGTTATTTGGCCTGCAGGACTTGCCCTCAGCTTTCTGCTATAATCAAATGTCCATAGCAAACAAACTCTACAAGAGATCAATCTTGTAGAAAGTAACTTAATCAGGAGGCCATCATCTACACCAGACCAAAGTCTAGATATTGGAAATGTCCACGTACTTACCTGAAAATGTCAGTTTTTATTCCTACTCACTCTCTTCCCACCTCCTACCCCTTCACCACCACCATGCCCCACCCACCCAACACACATGGGTAAATTATCTCCTCAAAGGCCTTTTATTCTCTTGGGCCCACCACTAGAATTTTTGTCCCATTCTGCTCCTCTCTTTTAAGTGGTTGTTTGTTGAGGTGGTTACCCTGGGATTAGAGACCTTTAGCAATCTCTCCGCAAGACTCAGATCCCAACCATTTCTAGACTACCGCCATAGTTATTGTTGCTGTTAGACATGACATGCTGTCCAGGACAAGCACAGGGGCTGTCAAGAAAAGGAACTGTGCAGATTAATTTTTCTTTTAATTAAGATATAATGTCGGTGGGCTTGCTCATTTTCAGAGGCTAAAAGTGTCTTCTCAGTAGATAAATGGTGACATTTCTGGACTATTATCCTCCGACAGAGCCTGTTTCAATAACTCTATTTCAGCTCTGCCAAATGATTAATGATGTAGATTCTGTCCTTCTGCGTGATGGCGGGATCACAGGAGTGACAGGTATATACTTTCTCACTCCCCCAAAAGCCAACGTCTCCAAGGCCAGCCCAGCCTGGCTCCATTGCCCAGATAATCAGAAATCAACATATCTGTAAAAGGAGTCTCAGACTCACATTTTCTTCCTGTAACTTTTCGATAAGGGAAAAGGTCAGAAGTCTGATTGACTAGTGTAGATCCATTCGGAAAGATACCCACACATTATTAGCACCCACTGGCTCAGTCTACCTCACGCTATTTAAGTCTCTTCAAAATTCTTCTGAGTGGAGGTGGCATCATGGGATAGTCAGCAGCAAAAGCATGAGGGGAGGGAAGGTTGCTTTCTCTCTGGATTTTCTGGAAGAATCCTGGACTTGATTTTCAGTGGCTCTGACCTGTGGCTAGACCGTGAACCACAGGTTAGTTGGTAAGCAGAAAGAAAAAAAAATTAAGTAGTTTTCCTTTCATTTATTTATTTATTTTCTATTTAAGCTAAAATACATATGTTAAAGATCAGGAATGTGATTGACACAAATTCTGTAGGCAAACAGCACCTTTAAATGTTTAAATTTACTATTAATAGTCTTCAATGAGTAAAAGAAAAATACCATGGCATAATTATTTCTGGAGTGCCACATATTAATAACGTTTTTCTTTACATGGATCAGTAGCATCTCTGCTACTCACCTTAACATTGGCTGTGTGCTAATTGAAGGCAGCCTTAGACTGACAGCTGCAAAGTACCATGGAAACCTATAAAAATCGGGGCTCTGTTCTCTTATGACTAATAGAGTGGATAATTTATTTCCCTGTCCCCACCCCACTTACGTTTCTCCAGATCAAGTGCGGAACAGCTATCAGCTCTGTAATAATGGGACCCTGAGGGTGATGTATGCCAATGGGATGGGCGTCAGCTTCCACAGTGAGCCCCATGTCCTGGCGGGCACCATCACCCCCACCATTGGGCGCTGCAACATCTCCCTACCCATGGAGAATGGCCTAAA
>NW_004443947.1:12253462-12261096 GCF_000243295.1 Trichechus manatus latirostris | reverse complement strand
GAGACAGGACTCAGGGTCTGATGGGATCCCAGAGGGTCAGCTATCGGTCAGCCTGAGAGGGTCAGAGGAGACTTCCTAAGAGGAAGTAACAACCAAAGGCAGCAGGAAGTTCGAACCAACCACAACTCCTCCAGACAGGCAACTTGATCCCAAGTTACATCCTTTAAGAACTAATATATAACATTTATTGAGCATTTTTATGATGCAAGCACTATGTTAAATGCTTTAGAAAAACAGTTGCCATTGAGTCAAATGTGACTCATGGTGATCCCATGTGCATCAGAGTAGAACTGTGCTCCACGAGGTTTTCAGTGACTGATCTTTCAGAAGTAGATCGCCAAGGCTTTCTTCCAGAGCACATCTAGGTGGACTTGAACCTCTAACCTTTCAGTCAGCAACTGAGCAGGTTAACCGTTTGTACCACTCAGGTACTCCTTAAATGCTTTACTTATTTTAATCTTTTCAACAGGCCCATGGGGGTAGTTATTATTACTGCATTGTCAGATGATGAAACGCAGGTTCAGAGAAACTAAATAGCCTTTCCAAGGGCAGGATGGCTAGAAAGAACAAAGCAGGACTCAGCCCACTTCTGTCTTTCTGTCTGGCTCCCATATCAGTATTCTTAATTGCCATATCACACAGCTTCCTATTTAGTTCCACAGTTATCTAGATGATCCTAGTGTTAGTGGGTCCTGGCAACTGGTATTTTAAAGCATTTAACATAGTGCTTACCTCATAAAAGTGCTCAATAAATACTATATATTAGTTTTTAAAAGATGTAACTTGGGATCAAGTTGCCTGTCTGGGGGAGCTGAGGTTGGTTCAAACTTCCTGTCGCATTTGGTTGTTACTTCCTCTTGGGAAGTCTTCTGGGCAGGTGTCTGGCACTAAAAAAGGGACCAATTCCTACCACCATACTAACCCTTTTCCCAGAGAAAAATCTCAGTCTTCCACAAATTCAGCACATATTTCTTGAACACCTACTATGGGCCAGGTGCTGTGCTATGCTCTGGAAATACAAGGTACACAAAGCAACGTCCTTCTAGTGCAGCTTACGTTCTGCAGAGCGTGGGAGTGACGGGTGAGGGTTGGGGGAAGAGAAGGGCAGGCAGTAAGTAAAGTAATAAATATCTAAAATAATTACAGATTGAGATAAGCACTAAGAAGACATTAAACAATATAACACAGCGGAATTTAACACATGCTTTGGAATCCCTGAGGTTGGGAGGCTCGGCTTTGGCAAAACTTGGGTCGTAACTTTTGCCACGTTATTGGGTTGCAATCCAGCCAACCCAGGTGACGTCCCTGCAGAGCTGGGCCACTCCATATTAAGATTCTGCCTTTGTCTGGCTGGAGTTTAATTCTCCACATTAGGTTATCAGCAGTCTCCCATGTTTTTCTTCCTCTCCTGGTATCTGCAAAGTTGCAAGTGGCGGTATCTTCCTAAAGACAAAAATGGAATGAGATTAGTAGCTAAATCCTTAATGACTGGGTTTCAGGGCTGTGTAATTGATTTTTGATACGTGACACTGTAGAACTTGATTATAAGTAGTAATCATTCCTTTTCTCTGATAAATCAGTTATGCATTTTGACTAAGTTTTCAAAATAAAGATAAATGTGGCCCTGAAATAAAATGGCTATAATCCCAACTCTGAATATTAAAAATCTTAATAATGGTACTTGTGGTAATTAGCAGAAGTTAGGCACGCAAGTCTTATAACTGAATTTCTGCCAGGGTTAGATTTGCTGGCATCATGTTTATGCAAATCAAAACACAGCTTTATCTATCAACACCTCAACATTTAATTGTCTGGTGTTAGTTCCTGTAACAATAATCACATATCCATTTAGCTCTCTTAAATGAAAATCACTATGAGATTATAACAGGTTGAGTGGACTGAAAATGTAATTTGAAAATGAGAGAGAAAGCCTGGAATTTATTTGCATCTCATTTATTTTAATTCAGTTCGTAAACTGGTTAGTGAATGAAATAAGAGCAACTCCTGGAAACTGCAGGGGAACAGTTGGAAGAGGGTGTAAAGGAAAGGTGGGGTGTGATATGGATTACGAGAACTGGGGAATGGCCTTTTCCTCAGATGCTTCATGAGCCTGTGGCAGGAAAGTTTGCAGCTGCTAAATTTTAAAGACCAGAGTCCATGGGTGGTGCAAATCGTTAATGCACTGGCTGCTAACCAAAAGGCTGGCGGTTCAAACCTACCCGGAGGCATCTCCACAGAAGGACCTGGTCACCGACTTCCTAAAAATCAGCCATTGAAAATCTGATGGAAAACAGTTCTACTTTGAACCACAGGGGGTTGCCATGAGTTGGAGTCGACTCTATGGTATCTGGTTTTGGGTTTTTTTTTGGAAACCAAAGACATTTGCTGCCTACCCCCAAGGCAAACAGGCTGTCTCACCCAATGAGAATATAGGTTCCTCTCTCCCAACTCCTAGTCCTGTTATTTCTTTTCAGTCCTGCTCCATTATCAAATGAGGCACTGAAATTTTTTATTCATTTGAAAGATGTTTACTAAGTGTCAATTATATGTCAATACCATGGATCGAATGGGTTATAGAAATGTAAAGAAAATCCAGCCCTGGTCATCAAGGAGCTTACAGTCTAGTGGAGAAAACTATGTAAGCAGTGTGATGTAAGCTCTAATAGAGGCCATACGATAGGGAAAGGAATACCTAATTGCATGAATCAGGAGAGTATAGACTAAGCTGGGTAACAAATAAACTCTCAAATAAATAAATTTCAGGGTAACAAGTAAATTTCAGGGACTTAACCCATCACAGTCCAGTTGAGTCAGGCAACTCTACTTAGCTCATTGCAATTCCTCTGTCTTTCGATCCTGCCACCTTAAACCCATGGCCTCCAAAGTTGTGGAAGGGGAAGAAGGCACGATGATTGAAGCGGACTTAAGGAGCAGGAAGTGGCATGCTTCACTTCCACAGACATTGGCCAGAACCCAGTCATGTGGCCTCAACTTAACTGCAAGGGAGTCTGGGAAATGTCTTACTGAGGGCTTAAGAAGAGGAAAATGAAAGGAGAGTTGGTGAACACACAGTAGTTTCTGCCACTCTGACCAGGTCTGAGAGTTGATAAGGGATCAGAAAGAGCTTCACAAGGGAGCTAGCATCAAACTGAGTTCTGAGGGACTATAGGCATTAGCCAGGCAAAGATATGGGGGAGGGGTTATCAGACTGAGAGAGTCACCTGTGAAAAAGAGAATGGCATTTTGGTTCAGTGGTAGAATTATTGCTTGCCATTCGGGAGACCCAGGTTTGATTCCTGGGCAATACACCTCATGTGTAGCCACCACCTGTCGGTCAGTGGAGACTTGTGTGTTGCTATGATGCTGAACAGATTCCAGTGGAGCTGCCAAACTAAGACAGACTAGAAAGTAAGGCCTGGCAATCTACTTCTAAAAATCAGCCAATGAAAACCCTATGGATCACAACAGTCCAGTCTGCAACCAATCATGGTAATGGCACAGAACCTGGCAGCATTTTGTTCTGTTGTGCGTGGGGTCGCCATGAGCCAAGTGCTGACTCAGTGGCAGCTCACAACAACAATTTGCAGATAACTTTAAGAAACTCAACTTGGCTACAGAGAAGAGGGGTGTGCTGCTGTGTGGTGCCGAAAAAGATGAGCCTGGGTGAGTTGGCCAGGGACAGCTCATGGAAGGGAATATTCTGCTAGGCTGGCATTTATCCTGAGGGCAATGGGGAGCCATTCAGGGGCTTAATTAGCAGAGTGATGTGTTGGGATGTGTAGCATTAGAAAGCTCTCTCAGGCTGCGAAGAAGATAGATTAGATGGGACAAGATAGGAGGAGAGGGACAGCAAGTAGGCTATTGCAGGATCCCAAACAAGAAACCCAGTTGCTAG
The DNA here is from genome assembly GCF_000243295.1 of Trichechus manatus latirostris. NCBI lineage: Eukaryota > Metazoa > Chordata > Mammalia > Sirenia > Trichechidae > Trichechus > Trichechus manatus. Next base: position 12,257,201 of record NW_004443947.1, on the reverse strand, counting down.
CAGGGAAGAGAGAAAGTAGGGGGAGGAAGAGATGTGAGAGATATTTAGCATGTTTAATTAACAGGATCTGGCAACTAGGAGGGTTGCTAAATCATCCTCAACTTTTGAGGGTCCCTTCCCGTGATCATATAGACCAGGGAGGCTGGCCGGCCATCCAACTTTGTGGGCTGGCATGTGGGCTGTGTGATGAGAGGCTGGGAGCTGAAACCCAAGACAGAAATGTGAGATTCTGGCAGCCCCAACTCTGCCTCTTGGAATGAGAAAGAAATCGACTGAATGTTAAAATGCAACCATTAAACTAGCACCATGTAATTGTTGCTCCTGCATGGATAGCAGGGAATTTGGAGAGAATCTGTGGTGCAACAACTGAGGGTATCATGTGTTGAAGCAAATGGCCTGACCTTTCCCAGGGGCTGGCAGGCTGCTGAGAGTCTGGCTGGTTGAGTGGTGTGGGGCCCAAGGCTTCTGAGCAGCACTCGGATTCAGAGGAGACCAACAATCCCAGTGAAGCCAGCATGATTAAAACAGAGCCCAGTGAAACTCTATCCCCCTTCTTCCCACAATCCCCGAGTAAGAGACATCCCTTCAGCTGAGGAAAGCATCAGCAGCTATTGCTTATAGGCTGGTGAAATGCAAGATGGCAGGTGGATGGACCATGACCACACCCTTCTACCAAAAGCTTCATGAGGCTTGGCAAAATTTGTAGTGTTTGTCCTTACGTTCCTGTCCAAACTCAGTGTGGGGAAGATTTTCACTATGCTTTCCAAGGACTTCTCAAGGAATCACATTTGAAAGTCCACCCCCTCCCTTCCCTCACCACATTCCATTTCCTTCCCTGTTCTCTCTGGCCCTTCAGAGACACAGGAAGCAGTTGCATCAGAGCACCTGTGAGCTCCATGAATGCAGGGACCCTCTCACCATTGTGTCTCTAGTGACAGATGCCATGAGGTGAGCCCTCACACAAGAGGTGATGAAGAAAGATGCGATGGCCATGCCCTCTGTAGGCTCCTCCTTGGAAGGTGCTTAGTATGTAAATGCCCCACCCCAAAGCAAGTATGAATTCACAAACACATTGCCCCTGTATTTTCCAGGAATCCTTCCACTGCAAAAGACAGGAACCACACTCAAATTAGCTTAATAAAAAAGGGCATGCATTGTGTCACCTAAAGGGCCAGCACAAGAGGGAGCCGCCCTTGGTGACATCAAGAACCAAGTGAAGTCACCAGGTTGGCATCTCTCTCTCTTTCTCTTTCCTACCATCGCCTTCCATCTCCCAGCACTGCTTCTCTTGGCAGTTGGCCTCATTTTCTGCTATGGTAGAACTGGTGACCTCTTCACATTCTGTGTTGGGCAGCCTTGGCCTGAGGCTTACATTATCTCAGCTTAGCGAGCCCAGAGGAAAGAGAAAGAAATCATCCCCAGCATACAAACACACACACACACACACACACACACACACACACATAAATTATACTGAAAAAAAGAAAACAAACCCATTGTCATCAAGTTGATTCTGACTGTGCTGACGCTATGTGTTACAGAGTGGAACTCTCCGTAGGGTTTTCTTAGCCAAAATCTTTACGGAAGCAGGTTACCAGGCCTTTCTTTTGTGGTGCCACTGAGTGGGTTTGAACCACCAACCTTTAGATTAGCAGTTGATCACAAACTGCTTGTGCCACCCAGGAACCTATATTATATAATATATGCATGTGTATAAATAAATGAATAAATAAATATCCCTAAGGAGCCCTGGTGGCACAGTGGCTAAGTGGTTGGTTGCTAACTAAAATGGCAGCAGTTTGAACCTGCCAGCCACTCCATGGGAGAAAGATGTGGCAGTCTGCTTCCATAAAGATTACAGCCTTGGAAACCCTATGGGGCAGTACTGCTCTGTCCTATAGGGTCAGTATGAGTCAGAATCAACTCGACGGCAACAGGCTACATATATTCCTAGGGAATAACTGTGATTGGCTTGGCACAGATGGAGTTTACATCCCTTGGCCAATCACTGGTCAGGAAGATGGGGATCTATGATTCGCCAAGCCTGGGTCACATGCCCACACCTATATCTTGTGACGGGCAACTCAATAAACCACCTAGATAGGAGAAACCTTAGAGGAAAGGAGTGCTGTATTCAAAGAAGAAAAGAAGACATACTGGGTTAAACACACACACATAACAGATATATTCTACGCCTACCGTCCATCCCTCCAAAGCCTATCTGTAAGACAAACTCCTGGCCTGGAGTATCTATTAATGCATTATTACCTCCAGGAAGCACGTTTTCTAGGCTTTCGGAAGAAGGAACTTGAAGCCGACCCCTTCTGTGAAGGTTTAAAACTTAAGTTCTTTCCTAAAACGGATTTAGTGCGTGATTCTCTCCAAAAAGAAATGCATATAATTACCCTCTAGAATATTTCCTCCTGGTTATGATTAACATAGAGATTGCAAAAGCAAGAAACAGCTACATGTGTAGGTAGCAGAACAAAAGAAAAATTGCTTCCAAGATAATCTTCCATCATGATATTGGTATTAGTGTTATTAGTATTCCAAGAAGAAGTGGGAGTTACTAATTTTGTTTTGGTTTCCGTGTAATTAATATGACATTGCAATTACACGCTGGTGTGTGTTACTTTTACTTATGTGGCAGATCACAGTAGCACAGCAGCTAGGCGGGAGACGGCCACGCGTGTGTTCATGTGAACACACACACGTTCCCTGAGTTCAGCATGGAGCCCACTCAGGCAGGTCTATTCACATACGCAGTCATCCTGAAAGCCTGAATGTTATCAGCTCCTTCCTGCCACAGCACGTTCGAGTAATAACCTATTTTTCAAACACCTACTATGTTTGTGGCACTGTACTAGTCACTGAGTGTCTATAGGTGAACAAAGTAGACAAGACTCAACACTACCTTAGGATCAGTGCTTGTGCAGATGGAACAACTCATGATAAATTTAATATTAGTTTAAATAATACATAATTAGAAGGACAAGCCTTTGCAAACACATTAAACAATGTGTTCTCCAAGCAAGCATTACTTTTGGCTGACTTGCTGTTTTGGATGGTGCAGTGGAAAGGTACAAAGACCATCATGGAGCTTAAACCGTAGCGTAAATAATATAAATAAATTGTAATGGATGCTATGAAGGAAAAGGTAGGGTGGGGATAATAGAAGTATCTGATTTAAGACTACTGTGAGGAAATGTCATTTGAGCTGAGACCTGAATGAAAAGTAGGAATTTTCTAGGCATGAGGTGGGAGGAATACTTCCATGCTAGGAAACCAGCACATGCAAAGGCCCTGAGGCAGGAGACACCGTGGCCTATATCTGGAGCAGAATGAGAGCCAGTGTGGCGGTAGCAAAGTAGCTGGGGGTGAGGCCTTGGTAAGGAGTATGGCTTTTATTCTAAATTCAATGGGATACCATGGAAGGATTTTAAGCTTGAGATGTATGTGATCTCAAGTTCTGATCTTAAAAATACAGAAGTCTTCTCCAGACTTACCCACTGGTGAATCTGGAGGCTAGGACATAGCCAACATACAAGACTTCTGGAAGGTCAAAAGATGACAAGTCTAACAATACAGGGGAAACTAACACAACCTGTACAAGGAAAGGTCATGGGGGCCCCATGGACACATCCAAACTTCCCGAGGGACTGAGTTGCTGGACGGAGGGCTCTGGGGACCATGGTCTTGGGGAACATCTAGCTCAATTGGCATGACACTACTTATAAAG
>NW_004443947.1:12192021-12252554 GCF_000243295.1 Trichechus manatus latirostris | reverse complement strand
TTCCCTACCAATGCCCTGCCCAGCCTCCACTAGAATACTTCTAGCAGCGTCTAAACATGGAAGCTCTCTGCCTATGCAGGACCCCTGCTCACCACCAGGGTTTTCACTTGCTGACATCCCCACCTGGAATATCCCCACCTGACTCCTCTCCTACCCTCATCTGTCTAAGTCTTATACTTCTGGCCCCACTGAGGCAGCACTTCCTCTGGTAAACCTTCCTCCCCCCACCCAATAATTTTTGCTAAATGTCCCTCAGCCATGTCCATGATTTCCAGTGTTTATTCTCATTACCACAATAATGTATTTTGTTTTTATTGTTGTAAAATATATATATATAACAAAACATTTTCCACTTCTGCCATTTTTACGCGTACAATTCAGTGACATTAATCACATCCACTATGTTGTGCCACCGTCATCACTATCTATTTCCAAATGTTTTCATCTCCCTGAACAGAAACTTGCTTCTTAAGCAGTAACTCCCCATTTTCAGCCTCCCAACTGCCCCTGATAACAACTATTAAGCTTTTGCCTCTATACATTTGCCAGTTCTAGGTATTTCATGCAAGTGCGATCATACACTATGTATCCTTTTGTGCCTGACTTATTTCACTCAGTGTAACATTTTCGAGATTCATCCATGTGATAGCATGTATCAGGACTTCGCTTCTCTCTATAGCTGAATAACAGTCCATTGTATGGATATACACATTTTGTTTACTATTCATATGTTGATGGACACTTGGGTTGTTTCTACCTTTTGGCTATCATGAATAATGCTGCAGTGAACATTGGTGGAAAAGTACGTGTTCAAGTCCTTGCTTTCAAGTCTTGCACTAATGTTTTTAATTGTAGGCTCACTTATCTTTATCCTCTTCTGATCTGTAAGTTCGACGAGGGCAGGGGCCATATCTGTCTTACTCTACCATAGGTACTGATCACAGTAACAAGCTGTGATGCTCAGTAAATATTTAATGAATAAATAAATAAAGGAATGAATGGGTTATTAGGCTGATGTAATACAAATCTGCTCTCTCTGACCTGTATCTCTTAGTTACAATAGGGGCCTCCCAGAATCACTCTAATTGCTGTTTGGAATAAAATCTCTCAGATTTTGGAGATTGCTGATGTCCTGGCCACATTTTCTCTTCTCTGTTTTGCATATTGGAACCGGAGATTGTCACAGTTGGTTAGGTTCTTATATTTGGTCTAATTCAACCCCCTTTATTCTCAGATGTTCATTGAGCACCCAGCACTTCCAAAACAATAGGGGCACTAAGAAAAACAAGATAAAGTCCCTACCTACCAGAAGTTCACCGGCCAGTACAGATGAGGAAACTGAGGCATGAAGGGTGAAGGGACTGCTTTGGAATGACACATCTAATCAGTGTCAAAACTGCAACTCACATTTGAGTCTTTCCACCTTTCTACCTCACCACCATCCAAAACAGCAAGTCATCCAAAAGTAATGTTTGCTTGGGGAATACATTATTTAATGTGTTTGCAGAGGCTTACCCTTCTAATTATGTATTATTTAAGCTAATATTAAATTTATAGCCAGTTGTTTTGTCTGCACAGCACTGATCCCAATGTAGTGTTGAGTCCTGTTATATGGGAGCAGCTGAAAGCTGATTTTTTAAATCCTAGGGGACTGACCCAGAAAGAAAATGAAGATGTCATCTAGGCCTGGCTTTTTCTCTGGGCAGGTGAATAACTAAACTCTCCAAGGCAGGTACTTCTGTTTTTAAATGTTGTCAGACGTGGAGAATCACATGCCGTCCCTCACTAATCTTTTTTTGAGATTTCCACACTCGATGCGGGACGGGCAAATAGTCCTTATGTAAGTCTAACTGAAATCTCTCCTACTGCGGTACAATTCCATTTCCGGCAGGAGATCCAGCCCAGTGTTAATTCCCTCCTTAGTGTTCCTCAAATCACCAGCTCTGGCCATTGCCCCTAGAGCTAAGTTAGAGTCACTGGTTATAGGCCCAGCAGGGCCATTTTGACAACAGCGTTTCCTTTTCTCCGGTTTTTCTTTACGAGCCTCCTTGTGACAGGCGTGTGCTTGGTGAGATGAAAACAGTCTGGGGGGAAATTCCACAAGGAATTTGCCCTCTGCAAGAATAAAAACCATGCTAAATAGCTGAGTTTTACTAACTGGGGAAGCCAGTCTGAGGAAAATGCCCGATAATTAAAAATAATGGCTTCCTTACAAACACAAAATTGTATTAATTTAAAAATTGGTTTCTCTATGACTGAATTCCTACTGAGCCGGCTGGAAAGGGAATTGTGCTGATCCTGGCAGTGAAAATAATTCAAAATAACTTATATGTTCTCCAGGAAACCTCAAGGTTAATTTAAATATTGTTAGACGGGTAGTTTAATTCGGAATAAGAGAGCAGGGTGGCTAAATTAAAGCCCTGCACTCTCTAAACCGGGGGGGGGGCAGGTCCCTGCGAAGGGAGGAGCATGCCTGTTATACCCCGCACCATCTCAGCCCCCAGCTAAGGCACCTCCTCTTTATTAATGACACCTTCATAATTAAAGATATTTCATTAGATTACACAACTGGCCTGAACTCCTTGGCTCGGCTTCCAGTGAATTTATCACATTTCATTATTAGAAGGATTGGGCATTTTTATAGTAACTTCACCGTGCAAAAGTTAACTCAAGCTGGTGTTATAACCAAACCCCATTCCCATATTAGGAATAAAAACCCACCCTAAATTTTCTATAGCTAACGCTTAGTGCCTATGACTTCTTTGTGATGGTGCACCCAGGTCAGGGGTCAGAGGCCTTGTCAGCTCTAACCCAAACAGGGCCAGTCAGAGCTTGGGGCCTCTCTTCTATTCTTGCCCAAGATTCAGTTCCTTCTGTATTCTTAGCACCCTCACACACTAGTATAATTGTTATACTAGTCATGATTTTAAATGTATGAGTTACATATGGGTCTCTCCTATGATTGCATGTTGTGTGTGTATGTGTATATATATATATATGTGTGTGTGTGTGTGTGTGTGTGTGTGTGTACATACAGAGGTATAGATAGAGAGGTGGCGCCCTGGTGGTGCAGTGGTTAAGAGCTCAGCGGCTAACCAAAATGTTGGCAACTCAAATCCACCAGGCGCTCCTTGGAAACCCTATGGGGCAGTTCCACTCTGTTCTATAGGGTCGCTATGAGTCGGAATCAACTCAACAGCAACAGGTTTGGTTTGGTTTTTTTTAAGATATAGAGATAGAGATAGACCATACCAGTTGCCATTGAGTCTACCACAACTCATGGGGACCCCACGTGTGTCAGAGTAGAACTGTGCTCCATAGGGTTTTTAATGGATGAATTCTCAGAAGTAGATCACCAGTCCTTTCTTCCAAGGTTCCTCTAGGTCGACTTGAACCTCTAACCTTTCAGTTAGCAGCCAAGCTTATTAACCATTTCCACCACCTACGTATAAAAAAATCAAACCCATTGCCGTCAAGTCAATTCCGACTCATAGAGCCACTATAGGACAGAGTAGAACTGCCCCATAGGGTTTCCAAGAGGGCTGATAGATTTGAACTGCCAATCTTTCGGTTAGCAGCCAAGCTCCTCTTAAGCACTGTGTAGCACCAGGGCTCCTCCACCTATATATAGGGATACCTATATGGTGGCACAGTGGTTAAGTGCTCGTCTGCTAACCGAAAGGTCGGCAATTCAAACTTACCAGCAATTCCTCAGGAAAAAGATGTGGCAGTCTGCTTCTGTAAAGATTTACAGCTGTGGAAACCTTATGGGGCAGTTCTACTCTGTCCTATAGGGTCACTATGAGTCATAATCACCTTGATGGCAATGTTTTATATATACATACATACACATATATATATCCACATATACATATGATTATATTATGATTACATATATGACTTACCTCTTGGTCTCTCCCAGGCAACTGAGGATGATGGCCTCATATCATACTGAGTATATTTTAACCAAGAGTATACACCAGAATCACTGGGGAGCTCTGAAATATCAACAAGCCCCCAGCGCATATTCCTTGGGGGGCTGACTGGGCAGGTGTGGAGCGGGGGGCCCCTGGCACAGTGCTCTGAGAGGGCATCCCAGGTGGTTTGGAAATGGATGCTTGACGAAGAACCACTGCTCCGAGAGGTAGTGCAGGCCAGGGGTGAAGACAGTGGCTCTGAGTTGGGATCCAGGCTCCACCACTTACTATTTGTGTAAACTCGAGCAGGTCACTTAAAGCTGGCTATAGTTGGCATGCAAAATGGAAATAATAAGAGTAATAATAGTGCTTACCTGGGAGTGTTGTTGAGAGGACAGAATAAAACAAGTGCGGTGCTTAGAACAGTGCAAAGCCCAGCGTAAGTTCTCAAGGCCTGTTGCTGTTGTTGTCCATGCCTGTCTACCAGAGCAGGCACCAAGCCTGACATTGACAGAAATTTAATGTTCAATAAACAATGAATGCACTTTTTCTGGGGGCCCTATGATATTAGCAAAGAGAAGCAGAAAGCTAAACAGCTTAGTAAGGGAAGAGGGAGGATTGGAGAAGGATGGCTGAGGAGATTAGCAGACATGGCAGGGAGTCACCAGCAGTTTGCTTGAAGAAACTCTGAGAGTCCATCCTCATTGTTGCCACATCATTCATTCTGCCCTAATAAAATCTTCGAGGAGTCTTGAACTGAAGTTCTTAAAAGAATCTTGGAGACCTTCTGTAGTTGTCCCAAACTTCTGTTTTGACAGGGAGTGATCTTTCTGACCCCAACTTGTGGTTAGCTCTGGAAATGGTGATTTTAACTTGGGAACAAGATCCCCAGTAATTCTAACAGCATTAACTTTGGGTCTCACCCTTGGCCTTCTTGACTCTTCTTCCCAATTGCTGCATGTTTGTCAATGTGAATCCTCCACTCGAAGTCAGGTTTCCTTATAATCCAAGAACGTGCCACCTTGATTTCTACCTCTGTGCTTCAATGTATTCTCTTCCCTAAATGTTCTGTCTCAAATGTTCTGTCTCCTTCTCTCTGGGATGAACCCATGGAAACAGCAAAGTTTTTGGAATAGGCAGTCATGGCCTTAAAGCCTGCCTCTGCCACTTGTCTAGCTTGACGCTCAATTGCCCATACATAAAATAGTTACTACCTTTAATTCATGGCAATTAAAATTGGATCAGGTATTTAGAGTACCAAGCACAGTACCTGTCAAACTATCAGGGGCCTGTATCAGTTTAGATTAGTTTCAACCACAAGTAGCAGATATTAGAAGCAATAGGGGCTTAAACAAAATATAGATTTAATATTTTTTCACGACCTAAAAGAAGCCTAAAAACAACCATTGCCGTGGAGTCGATTCCAATTCATAGCGACCCTATGAAAAAACCTGAAAAAACCCCAAAGCAGTTGCTGTCAAGTTGGTACCAACTCATAGCAACCCTATAGGACAGAGTAGAATTGCCCCATAGGGTTTCCAAGGCTGTAATCTTTATAAAAGCAGACTGCCACATCTTTCTCCTGCAGAGTGGCTGATGGGTTCAAACTGCCAACCTTTCATTTAGCGGCCAAGCACTTAAGCACTGTGCCACCAGGGCTCCTATGAAGAAGCCTAGAGGTTGGCAATTTATGACTAGTATAGATGGCCGTTGAAAGTACCTAGGCCAACAGGAATATAGACCCTTTTCTTTGTATGAGCCATCATCTTTGAGGTTTCCATTCTCAAAGTTACCTCGTATTCACAAGATGAATGCTGGAGCTCCAGCCATCACATTCACATTTCGCTTAGGAAAAGAAGGAAAGTAGAGAGAACAAAGGGCCACCTACCTTGTGGCTGAATCAGAGGCTGAAATATCCCTGAAATATCAGTTGAAATATTCTTTTAATGGTATTTCCCAGTAGACCCAGACAACTTTGTTGGCCACTTTTATCTGCAAGGGAAGCTGTGAAATGTAGTTCATTGTCTGGACACAATGCTGTTCCCCACCATACAGGTGTTTGTAGTCTTGGAATTATTTCTTAGCTCCCCCAAAAGCGGCCATGAGGAGCCATCAAGGGCTGTGGCAATGCTTACCATCTCCTCATCATCTGCCACGTTTCAGGACACTCCATACGTATACAATACAGAAAGTAGCAAACCTGGTTAAATGTCTAAGTGGTTAACTGGTTGGAGTCTGAAGACCTAAGTTCCATACCCAAATCTATCACTTCATAGCTGTGTGACCTTGAGCAAGTTATGTAACTTCCCTGTTTCAGGTTCAGCTTCCTCATTTGTAAAATGGTCTTCGTGAGCATCAGACTCAGAGAATGGATGCAAAGTGCCTAACACAATGCCTGTATATATTAGTCCTCAGTATGTTAAAGTTATTATTATTATTGTCATCATCATCGTTATCATTAAATGCTGTTGTATTATGAGGATAAGGTGATGAAGTACCAAACATCTCTCATATCTCTTTCTTCTGCCTGTTTACATCTTCCCTCGCCTTCAACAGCCACCCCAGGGATGTCTGGATCTGCAGTCAATTATGTTGAAAGAGCCTGGGCTGAGTCTGCCTCATTTCCTTCACTGGCAGCCATCTACTCAGGGCTAGCTGATTCTCCAGAGTCCCTTTCTTTTGCCCCTAACCAGAGTCTAATCTCCCAGCTCTGCCTTCTGGGACAGGCCTTCCTCTCTGATCAGATCAACTTCTAAGTAAATATTAAATTATGTCTGAATGTTTTCCATTCTTCCTTTCAAATCTAAGTAAATCAGTTCTTCGCTTTGTTGGAATTCCCTGGGTCCTGCCGAGGTCTCCCCACTGATGTCTTGCATCCTTTGACAGTAGCAAGATTTTTCTCTAGATATTAAAAGTAAAGGCATTCACATAGGAATGAGCCTCTGTATTCCCAGACCTGTGTAAAATATGGATATCTAAGCCCTTCTCCCTATTGCTTTTAGGTACCTTGACTTGAGGTTTCAGGAGAAATTTTGGTACTTGTTTTTAAAGATCGTTAGTTTCTCAGCTGACCATAGGCCCCCAAAGGGTTTAAATATGCATATATATGAATTATCTTGCCCCAAGGGTAACCAGGCAGGGCAGCGCAACCCCCTGTGTGCAGAGCTATTGTGTATAGTTGTATAATTTGTGCACTGCACAACTTCAAGGGCACCATTCACACTTTCTACAACTTGATGGCCCTCCCTTGTAATTGTGCAGTGCACAGCCTACGTAAGTGCTCATGACAGCCATGTGCAGATTGTCATCTCTGATCATAAGTACTCTCATTTCTTTATCCTAGTATGCTTTTGTTGCTGTTAGTTGCTGTCAAATCAATTCCAACACATGGCTACCCCACGTGTTGCAGAGTAGAACTCTCCACAGGGTTTTCTTGGCTGTAATCTTAACGTAAGCAGATTGCCAGGCCATTTCTTCCACAATACCACTGGGTAGGTTCAAACCACCAACCTTTAGTTTAACAGTGGAGCGCAAACCATTTGCACCTCCTAGGGACCTGTTTATTCTAGTATACTATTCAAATACTACCATTTTCTATGTGTGCCACGATGGGGAGAAGTTTGGGAAGAACTAGTCTAAATAACCTCAGGATTGTATCCTTCCTCAACACACACTTATTCCCTAGCCAGGCCAACCATGTCCTCCACAGAAGACTGAACTAGCCTGCCTAGATGGTGTCTTTCCAGCCAGGCCTGTTGTGTTTTCCTAGGTCCATGGAAGAAACCTCTTGTCCATCGACTATGACCGGAATATACGGACAGAAAAGATCTATGACGACCACCGAAAGTTTACCTTGAGGATCATTTATGACCAGGTGGGCCGCCCCTTCCTCTGGCTGCCCAGCAGCGGGTTGGCAGCCGTCAACGTCTCATACTTCTTCAACGGGCGCTTGGCTGGCCTGCAGCGTGGGGCCATGAGCGAGAGGACAGACATCGACAAGCAAGGGCGGATCGTGTCCCGCATGTTTGCTGATGGCAAAGTGTGGAGCTACTCCTACCTTGACAAGGTAGGTGAACGTGCCTCCCCCGTCCATCTGGGGCTTTCTGCTATTCTCGTTGCTCTTTGTAAGCTGACCTGGCACTGTCTGCCATGAGACATTTTAACATCTTTACTTTGACTCTACAAGGGCTCCCTTACGCTCTCACCCTCCCTGGGATGGAGGGAATCTGAAGGAAAATGTTATTCATAGCTCAGCACTATTACCGTTAAAAGAAAAAAAGTGCTAGACACTCAGTAATGGCAAAAAGGATGGATTGTCTGATTTTCTTCCAAAAAAAAAGTGCCGTTGAAGCGGACAGATTCGTCCCACTGGCTGTGAGCTAATCATTACTTATGAATTGGAAATGTGTGATTCACTTCTTCCTTGCCCTAAATTAAGCCATCAGGGTAGGGAATTTTGCCTATAACTCGAGCACACAGAGCAACACCCTCCCACTTGGCCCATCAGCTGCAACAACCAACAGAGCCTGTCTACATAATTCCCTGTGTCAGAACGTGCCACCTTCAGGTCTCTGTGCCAGGAAAGGTCAGGTTGGAGCAGCGGTAAAAAGAGGTCTCTCTGGGGCACATGTCAAGACTTTTGAAGACTGCCCTGGTCATCCTGTCATTACAGCCGGGCTTGCTCAGCCTGCACTCTCACCCAGACTCCCCTCGGCGCAGGTCCATTTCCTGCCTTCCGTGCCTCCTCATTACAGCGGCTACTTGCAGGGCTGTTCTTTCTGCAAGAGAGGGCCTGCTGTCCCCTTGGTCCTCCCTGAATACTGTTCTCATTATGCCGTGAAATATTGGAATGGCTGACCAAGGGAGGCAGGAATCTCCCAATCCCCTCAAGTTTGAAGCCACTTTTTTCCCCCCAAAGAATCTATTATTGTGGGTTATTTCATCTTTCCGTAGTTTCTAAATGGAGGATGTGCTTTCTCTTTAGATTTAGCCAGGAGAGGCAAAAATAGTCTATGTGTCACTCACTCCTGCGACACCACTGGCAGTCATTTCTAAACAATCACAGCATTCCCTGTTATAGAAGTTGGAGGCAAACTCAGTGACTTCTGCCTCTGTCCTCGAGGCCCTCACTACTCAAAGTGTGGTCCAAACAACATCAGCATCACTTGGGAGCTTTTTTTTTAGGAATGCAGATTCCCAGGCCCGGCCCATCCCTACTGAATCAGTGTCTGCATTTTAATAAGATCCCTGAGTGTTTTGCTCCACATTAAAGTTTGGGGAGAACTGCTTTGGAGCCCTGATGGAGCAGAGGTTAAGAGCTTGGCTGCTAGCCAAAAAGTCAGCAGTTTGAATCCACCAGCCACTCCTTAGAAACTCTATGGGGCAGTTCTACTCTGTCCAGTAGAGCCACAATGAGTTGAAATCAACTCGACCGCAACAAGTTTGGTTTTTTTTGTTGTTTGCTCTAGGCAACCACAATGAATCCGTCAGAGCTGGCAGGCCAGATGAAATAAATCTACTTGTAATCTCTGGACTAAGATTTCCCATCCTTCATGGCTTTTGAATTGATGTTTGAGGAGCTGGAATAAATTTCTGTCCACTTGAGTGCTTGAACCTGCAGAGCTAACTCACATGTCTCCCCCCTTTTCCTTCCTCCAGTCCATGGTCCTCTTGCTTCAGAGTCAGCGTCAGTACATATTTGAGTACGACTCCTCCGACCGCCTCCATGCCGTCACCATGCCCAGCGTCGCCCGGCACAGCATGTCCACACACACTTCCATTGGCTACATCCGCAACATTTACAACCCCCCTGAAAGCAACGCTTCAGTCATCTTTGACTACAGTGATGATGGCCGCATCCTCAAGACGTCCTTTTTGGGCACTGGACGCCAGGTATTCTACAAATATGGAAAGCTTTCCAAGTTATCAGAGATTGTCTACGATAGTACTGCCGTCACTTTCGGGTATGATGAGACCACCGGCGTTTTGAAGATGGTCAACCTTCAAAGTGGGGGCTTCTCCTGTACCATTAGGTACCGGAAGATTGGCCCACTTGTGGACAAGCAGATCTACAGGTTCTCTGAGGAAGGCATGGTCAATGCCAGGTTTGACTACACCTATCATGACAACAGCTTCCGAATCGCAAGCATCAAGCCCGTCATAAGCGAGACTCCCCTTCCTGTTGACCTCTACCGCTATGATGAGATTTCTGGCAAGGTGGAGCACTTTGGCAAGTTTGGAGTCATCTACTATGACATTAACCAGATCATCACCACTGCTGTAATGACCCTGAGCAAGCACTTTGATACCCATGGGCGGATCAAGGAAGTCCAGTATGAGATGTTCCGGTCCCTCATGTACTGGATGACAGTACAATACGATAGTATGGGAAGAGTGATCAAGAGGGAACTCAAACTGGGGCCTTATGCGAACACCACTAAGTACACCTATGACTATGATGGGGATGGACAGCTTCAGAGTGTGGCCGTCAATGACCGCCCAACCTGGCGCTACAGCTATGACCTCAACGGGAACCTCCACTTGCTGAACCCTGGCAACAGTGTGCGCCTTATGCCTTTGCGCTATGACCTCCGGGATCGGATAACCAGACTCGGTGATGTGCAGTACAAAATTGATGATGATGGCTATCTGTGTCAGCGAGGGTCTGACATCTTCGAGTACAACTCCAAGGGCCTCCTAACACGAGCCTATAACAAGGCCAGTGGGTGGAGTGTCCAGTACCGCTACGATGGTGTAGGGCGGCGGGCTTCCTATAAGACCAACCTGGGCCACCATCTGCAGTACTTCTACTCTGACTTACACAACCCAACTCGCATCACCCATGTCTACAATCACTCCAACTCAGAGATTACCTCTCTCTACTATGACCTCCAGGGCCACCTCTTTGCCATGGAGAGCAGCAGTGGGGAGGAATACTATGTTGCCTCAGATAACACAGGAGCCCCTCTGGCTGTGTTCAGCATCAATGGTCTCATGATCAAACAGTTACAATACACTGCCTATGGAGAGATTTATTTTGACTCTAACCCTGACTTCCAGATGGTCATTGGCTTCCATGGGGGACTCTATGATCCCCTGACCAAGCTGGTCCACTTTACTCAGCGTGATTATGATGTGCTGGCAGGACGATGGACCTCTCCAGACTACACCATGTGGAAAAACGTGGGCAAGGAGCCGGCCCCCTTTAACCTGTATATGTTCAAGAGCAATAATCCTCTCAGCAATGAGCTGGATTTGAAGAACTACGTGACAGGTGAGGTCTTTGCTGCCTCAGTCAGGCAGTGGCTCCCTGTGGGGTGGTGGTCCTGGTAGACTTTGTCAGGAACTTTGAAAGAAGGTGTTAAATCTGATGCCAGGAGAGTTCTTGAGAGCTATACATACAGGGCAGTGCGTGTGACAGGAGTACAGTAACTGGAACAGTAGAGTGACAGCAATATAGTATAGTCACCAGCTCTGTTTTAAGATACCTTGATCATTCTCAGGAGCCCTGGCAGTGCAGTGGTTAAGAGCTCGGCTGCTAACCAAAAGGTCAGCAGTTTGAACCCAGCAGCTGCTCCTTGGAAACCTGTGGGGCAGGTCTACTTTGTCCTATAGGGTCCTTTAAGTCGGAATCGACTCCATGGCAATGGGTTTGGTTTTGGGTTTTGGACCATTCTCAAGTCCATTCAGTTGAACTAACTTTTATAAAATCCCACCCTACCCCAACCAAGGAAAGCAACCTTATAAAAGAGGAAAAGAATTGGATTCTGATGTCCAAACTATCTGGCTAAAATCTTCTCTCTTCCATTTATAGGTTGAAGGAACCTGAGCTAGTTGTCCACTTTCTCTGAACTTTATTTTCCTTCTCTGTGAAATGAGACTAATAGAGCCCATTCCATAGAGTGATTATGAGAAGTAAATGAGTTTATGTAGGTAAAGTCTAGCACCTAGCACTTAGAGAGTGGATGTTCACAAAATCGTGTTTGTTCATGTTATTAACATTGCCATTACTAGTGAACAATGAGTTAGCATAGGGTACTGAGATGACTAAGACCCAGTGCCTGACCTCCAGGGCTCACAACCAGGCTGGCAAGATAGATATGCAAATTTCCAACAATAATGCAAAGTAGAATTAAGTCTGTGCTACCATATACCATTTTTTTATGCAAATAACATGCATGTTACACGTTTTTTGGCCACCGCACCCTCCCCCTGTGAGGTATTTTTGTAAGCATGCTATGCTAATTTTTTTACAGCAACATGTATCTGTGCATGTATTTATTCCACAAACATTTATAAAGTGGTACCATGCTAGATTCTGGGGATACAATGGTAAAAAAGACCAACACTCTTCCCTCAAGGTGTGTGTGTATATGTAGATGAATTCAAATTTGGAAGATTTTACATAGTACAGAAGGGCCCATGTCAAACTAGACCTTGAAGGATGATGGGATCTTGGTTGGGAGAAGCAGGCTCAAGGCTGAAGAAAGACTATGAGCAAAAGTCAGAAGCTTGGAGATGGCATGGAGGGAGAGGCCACAGGTGTTAAATGATCTACTTTGCTGTAATACGTTAAGATGGTGAAATGAGGGTCCTTATCCATCTGTCGGAGCCCTGGTGGTGCAGTGACTAAGAGCTACAGCTACTAACCAAAAGGTCAGCAGTTTGAATCCGCCCACTGCTCCTTGGAAACCCTATAAGGCAGTTCTACTCTGTTGTATAGGGTCACTATCAGTTGGAATCAACTTGACGGTAACGGGTTTAGTTTTTGGTTTTATCCATCTATCCAGGAGCCCTGGTGATGCAGTGATTAAGTGCTCAGCTGCTAATCGAAAGGTCAGCATTTCGAACCCACCAGCCACTCTGTGGGAGAAAGATGCGGCAGTCTGCTTTCATAAAGATTTATAGCCTTGGAAACTCTGTTGGGCAGTTCTACTCTGTCCGACAGGGTCGCTATGAGTTGAATTGACTCGAGGGCAGTGGGTTTTGGGGTATCCATCTGTCTAACCATCCATCCATCTATCCATTTAACAAATATTTACAGAGCACCTAACATGTACTAAATACTAGAGATGTAGTGGGGAGCAAAATAAAGTCCCTGTTCTCAGAGAAATAAGCTAGGAAGTCAGAAGAAAAAATTGTATGTGTGTATAATCTCCAAAGAGATCAGGCTCCAAAGGGCCAACTTCCAGCAAGCAAGCCAGGGCTATCTAGCCTGTCTATTCACTGTGGAAGTTGCAACAATGGGGACTCTAAGACCAGGGTCCACCAAGTTCCAGGAAACTCACAGCTCTTGGCTACAGGCCAGAGAGGCACCAAGCTCAAAGGGCCGCTCCCACAGGTGACCAGGGACCACTTGTCCATCCCCAAAACAGAAACAGAGGCGGCAACTTCCTGGAGCACAGTGATACCTTCAATATCCTGTGCTGCAGAAAGAAATGGACCATCTTAAAGATGAACTGGTAGCCATGCAGTGCCTCAGTGACAAGTTCCAGACCATTTGAAGCTGAACGCAGCACCCCCATACAACAGAAGTAACTGGTGTCTTTTGAGCCCAGGAGCTACAGCCAAGCTAATTCCCTCCTGTTCTCCCTTGTACCTCATCAGGAGGCCTGCCGTGCTGCTGCCAAGGCCTCCTTGCTTCCCCGCAGTTAGCACGATTTTTGTCTCTCAGTTTACTGTAATTTCAAGTTAAAGTACTCTCAGGAAAAAAATAAAATTATGTACATATATATATATACACATACATATATAAAGTAAAACCTGTGAAAACCAGAACCTGTGTAAGGCAAAAACCTGCCAGAGAAGGAAAACTCAGATTTTCCACTAAAATGAGCAATAGAAAAGTGACTACACCTTGACAAAGGCAGAAAACTTGTGAGACCTGGAAAAACAAGGCAGTGCCATTGAGTTCCTGCTCTCACAGGTTTTACTGTGTATATATATATGTGTGTGTGTGTGTGTATACGTATCATTTTATTTATTTGCATATAATTTTCTTCTATACGTATACCAGTTGCCATCAAGTTGACTCCTACTCATAGCAAACTCATGTGTGTCAGAGTAGAACTGTGCTCCACAGGGTTTTCAATGACTCATTTTTCAAAAACAGATTGCGAGGCCTTTCCTACAAGGTGCCTCTGGGTGGACTCAAACTTCCAGCCTCCTGGTTAGCAGTGAGCATGTTAACCACTTGCACCACCCAGGGACTCCATTTTATATATTCATGGTCTCGGGTAATAATAAGTGCTGTGGAGAGAAATCAAATAGGATAAGGGGTTGGAGAGAGAGTGATGGGAAGTACCTCTTTTATTTAGGGTGCTCAGGAAAGGCCTTTAGAGGAGGTGGCATTTGAGCAGAGACCTTTATGCAGTGGAGGAGGGAAGGAAGAGTGTGACTGGAGAGGCAGAACATGGCTGTCTCAGCCATAGGAGTAGAACGCTCCCTGCCACAGAATTGGCATCTCACAGTCGTGCTTGGCTCTGGACACCTTGGGGACGAATCAGCCAGAGGCAAATAAAGAGAAAACCCACAGAGTGAGCTCAATAGACGCCTGCACTGCCAAAGCCCGAACAAAATCATTTGCGGAGCACCATCATCCTCACTGACCCCCCTCGGCTACTTTCCTGGTTCTGCCAAAAAGGCAAAATATATATACATATATACATAAATTAGCAGGGTTTTCTGAATGGCAAGATGGCTTTTCTCGTTCCAGCACTTCATGGAGACTCAATAAATGGGAATCCAATCAAACTGAGCTAAGTCCAACAAAATTGAATCCAGAAACCATTAGAAAGCATCTAAAGCAAAGAGTAGTGTTGAGAAGTGGCTCGGGGCTTGACGTCTGCAGTGGAGACTGTGGGAAGGGGGCCCGGGTAGAGAACAGAGCCAGAGCAGACACCAGCCCACACATGCTGCCTGCTCCAGATGAGCTGACCCCTGGAGGTAGATCTGAATAGAGCACACCAAATCATCCTCGATCTTCGTAGTTTGGCTCATCTGTAAACCCCATCTAACTTAGTCTTAATTTGCCACTTAGGAGACTAGCAGAGTGATTGAACTTGCTGCTCACAATTTAAGCAGAAGAGGTAATTCAGATGTAGTCAGGAGGAACACAAAGAACAGAACCTTCTCTCTCCATTACTCAAAAGAATTGTTGCTGAATGCAAGTGGCAGCTCCTGACTCTGGAGGAGGACCTGTTTCCTCCCAGGGATGCTGGCGTGAAGATGTTGAGTGCTGGTTAGGGGCAGGGGCTTGGGAGTCAACGACACCTGGGCTAGAACAAATGTGGAGCTGCCAGAAGCAGTGGGGGAGGGCAGAGAGGGTTCCTTGCCCACTGATGGGCTTCAACGAAGCACCCTTTTTAACAGTTATTCTTTTAAGGTAATATATTATCAATTGAGGAGCACTCGTGGCACAGTGGTTAAGAGCTTAGCTGCTTACCAAAAGGTTGGCAGTTCGAATCCACCAGCCACTCCTTGGAAACGCTACGGGGCAGTTCCACTCTGTCCTGTAGGGTCACTATGAGTCGGAATCGACTCGATGGCAATGAGTTTAGTTTTTTTTGGTTTGGAATTATCAGTTGATAAATCAGTGATGAAAAGATATTTAAGGAAATAATGTAATAGAAAGCCTGGGAGACAGCCTGTGCCACCCCAACGGCCTGCAGTGCAGACCCCACCCAGCTAGAGCGACCAGTTTATCACAGTTCACCCTGGACTTTGCCAGGAAACTCCTCCGTACTGGACAAACATGGACAGTTGGTAACCCTACACCCAGCCCTGAGCCTTGCCTTGTCCTCAGGCCAGTTAGGTGTTAGAACCTGAGTACGTCTCAAGACACCTTTGCCATTCACTTGCTGTGTGACTCGGACAAATGTCTTAATCTTCCTGAGCCTTAGTTTCTTCATCTGCAAAATGGTAGTAATAATAGCACTCACATCATGGGCTGTGAAAATGATATAACTCATGAAGGGGAAAGGTGTCTAGCACAGAGTGAGGGCTAATAAATGGTAGGAATGTGTTTGCCATTTAAAGCAGCTATGGTAGTTCAGTGGTAGAATTCTCTCACTTTCCATGCGGGAGAACCGGATTTCATTCCCTACCAATGCACCTCCAGCACAGCCACCAACCATGTGTCAGTGGAGGTTTGCACGTTGCTATGATGCTGAACAGGTTTCAGTGGAGCTTCCAGACAAAGACAAACTAGGAAGAAAGGCCTGGAGATCTATTCCAAACCCATCAGCTGCACCACAGGAAAAAGATGTGGCAGTCTGCTGCCGTAAAGATTACAGCCTTGGAAACCCTATGGGGCAGTTCTATTCTGTCCTGTGGGGTCGCTATGAGTTAGAATTGGCTCGGCAGCAATGGGTTTTGGTTTGGCTTTTGGTTTAAAGGGAGGGGTGTCCAGCTGCACCCTGAAAACTCTATGGATCACAATGACCCAATCCCATTGTGCACAGGGTAGCCATGAGTCTGGGGCCCACTAGACGACAGCTAACAACAACAACAGCATAGACTTAGAGGGAGTCCCTGGGTGGTGCAACTGTCAACATGCTCTGCTGCTGACTAAAAAGTTGGAAGTTCGAGTCCACCCAAAGGCACCTCGGAGGAAAAGCCTAGTGCTCTACCTCCAAAAAATCACCCACTGAAAACAGTTCTACTCTGACACACACATGGGGTCGCCATGAGTCAGAGTCAGCTTGATGGCAATTTGAAGCGAGAAGCCCCAGCCTTTGCATACTTTTCTGGGGAGTAGAGGGAGTGGGGGAGCCCTGGTTAAGCGCTTAGCTGCTAACCGAAAGGTCAACAGTTCAAACCCACCGGCCGCACCATGGGAGAAGATGTGGCAGTCTGCTTCCGTAAAGATCACAGCCTTGGAAACCCTATGGGGGAGTTCTGCTCTGTCCTGTGGGGTCGCTATGAGTCGGAATTGACTCGGCAGCAAAGTGTTTGGGTTTGGCTTTTGGTTTAAAAGGCGGGGTGTCCAGCTGCACCCTGGAACTGATTCGAACTCTGCTCTGAGTAACACTGATTGAGCAAATCTGAGACCCTTGACCATATATTACACTTGTAAGAATGGTGCAGGAGCCGGGAGTGTTTCGTTCTGTTGTCCATAGGGTCGCTATGAGTCAGAACCGACTCTACAGCACCTAATCATAACAACAACAGACCAGGTATGAGTTAAGCGAGCCTCCCAGCCAGGGACAAGTTACCCAATAAGCAAGGTACACGTGGGCTTACCTGTGCTTGCTTATACTAATCTGTAGTGCACAATTTCACCTGGTTTTCACTGCGTGTAAAATTGTGCACTACAGATTAGTAAGTAAACACAATTAAGCCCGTGCATACCTTGCTTACTGGTTAATCCAACCCTGCTCCCAGATGCAGCCCAGGATGACTCGCTGCATCTGTCCCCGTCCCTTTCTCCCTGGTAGGTCTTTGGGCTTACAAACCCCAGACATGCTTTAGCGTAAAGTTGGATTTTGTGGAGTTTAATTTCCCTAGGTGAGGAGGAAAGCACAACCTCCTTCTCACATTATCCACTTCTCATATTTACACTTAACACCTGAAGATGCTGGGCCGACAGCGTTTTCCGTTTTCCGAGGGAGAGGGAGCTTCTGCGGCAACAGTGTGATCACATGCTGTGAGGAACATGAGAAGAGGGGCGTAATGAGCTATTAGGAGGGGCCGCATCTCCAGCTCCTGCCTAATCGACTCCCTCTCAACAGATTGTTTAGGGAGGCTGTCACTGGGTAACACCAATTACTTCAAAAGGAGGAGGGGTGTTTGTGCTGCTCCAGAAGTGCCTTCTGCAGAAGGGAGGAGGAGACTAGCAACTGGAATAAACATTTCAGAATATGTTTGACTCAGAAACTAAGCCATGTTTGTTGTTGTTGTTGTCAGTTGCCATTGAGTTAGCTCCGACTCGTGGTAGCCCCAGCTACAACAGAACGAAACACTGCCCGGTCCTGCACCATCTCAACGATCATTGGTATGCTCGAGTCCGTTGTTGTGGCCACTGTATATTTTGAATGCCTTCCAACCTAGGGAGCTCATCTTTCAGCACTATATCAGACAGTATTCTACTGTGATCGATAGGGTTTTCACTGGCTAATTTTCGCAAGTAAACTACCAGACTTTTCTTCCTAGTCTGTCTCGTCTGAAAGTTCTGCTGAAACCTATCCACCATGGGTGACTCTGCTGGTATTGAAATACTGGTGACATAGCTTCCAGCATTACAGCAACACGCAAGCCACCACAGTCCCACAAACTGACAGATGGGTGGTAGAAGCCTGTTAGAACCTTCCGGAAAAAAAAAAAGTAGACAACATGAGCTATTAGTGTTCAAGGTAGTGGCTTTCAAAATTCCTGGCCTCAAGTCTCAGATGAGAAGTCAGCCTACACAAGCCACAGCCTCATCATCTACCTTGTCTTAGTCATCTAGTGCTGCTATAGCAGAAATACGACAAGTGGATGGCTTTAACAAACAGAAATTTATTCCCTCACAGTCTAGGAGGCTAGAAGTCTGAATTCAGGGTGCAGTTCCAGGGGAAGGCTTTATCTCTTTGTTGGCTCTGGGGGAAGGTCCTTATCATTAATCTTCCCCTGGTCTAGGAGATTCTCAGTGCGGAGATCCCAGGTCCAAAGGACGAGCTCCACTCCTGGCTCTTCTTGCTTGGTGGTATAAGGTCCCTCTCCTCTGTGCTCGATTGTCTCTTTTATATCTCAGAAAAGATTGACTCAAGATACAACCTAATTCGTAGATTGAGTCCTGCCTCATTAACATAACTGCCACTAATCCCACCTCATTAACATCACAGAGGCAAGATTCATAACACATAGGAAAATCACATCAGGTGACAAAATGATAGACAGTCACACAATACTGGGAATCATGGCCTAGCCAAGTTGACATACATTTTGGGGGGACACAATTCAATCCATAACATACCCAGAGACCAGA
The DNA here is from genome assembly GCF_000243295.1 of Trichechus manatus latirostris. Lineage (NCBI taxonomy): Eukaryota > Metazoa > Chordata > Mammalia > Sirenia > Trichechidae > Trichechus > Trichechus manatus. The sequence goes on along the minus strand of NW_004443947.1, from coordinate 12,233,672 downwards.
AGAACTAGATGGTGCTTGGCTACCACTACTGATCATTTTGATCAGGGCTACAATAGATAAACCCTGATAGAATGGGAGAAAAATGCAGAACAGACCTCAAATTCTTAAAAAGTCCAGACTTACTGGACCAGTTGAGACTGGAGGACTCCCTGAGACTATCACCCTGAGATACTCTTTAAAAATTCAACCAAAACTATTCCCTGAGATCACCTTTTAGTGAAATAACAGATTGGCACACAAAATAAAGGCTATTATCCATGAGTACGGTGCTCCATTAAAAAACCATGTATATGAAACCAAAAGGTCAACAATTATTCTAAAGCAAAGAATAGAAGACAAGGGGACAGAGAAACTAGAGTACTCGAAACAGAACAACTAGAACGCAGCTGAAGAGGATGTTGACACGTTGTGAAAAATGTAACTAACGTCGCCGAACAATTTGTGTAGGAATTGTCAAATGAGAACCTAATTTGTTGTGTAAATTTCACCAAAAACACAATAAAATATTATTTTTTTTAAATTCCTGGTCCCAAAAGGCAGGGGATATTTAACATCACCTTTCTCCCTCCTACAGAGGGCTTCCTGGGTAGTTAGAGACAGATCCCTGGAGGGAAAAGATCGTGATGGGAAAAGTCTTCTAAGGACAAGGACCTCTCTTGCTTTTCTTGCAATTCCCTATAGCAATATACCTACATATCCCTGGTAAAAGACAAGATGATTTTATATGATATAAAAATTTTAAAAAAAAAAAAAACATTGCCATTGAGTCGCTTCTGACTCATAACGACCCTAAAGCAACGCTATAGGACAGAGTAGAACTGCCCCAGAGGATTTCTAAGGTTGTAAATCTTTACAGAAGTAGGCTGCCACATCTTTCTCCCGTGGAGCAGCTGGTGGATTCGAACCACCAAACTTTGGGAGGAAAAAAATGAGGAATGGCTGCCTAATGGACACAGAGTTTCCATTTGGGATGATGAAAATGTTCTAAATTAGATAGTGGGAATGGTTACAGTGCATTGTGAAGGTACTGAAAGGCACCAAATTGTATACTTTAAAGTGGCAAGTTTTGTGTTATATGAATTTTACTTGAATCTCTTTAAAAATGAAAGGATTTATTGATGGATTAAAAGTGGAGAGTGAGGAAAAAAGGCAAGGATGGCAGCTGCCAAGGATTAAGTTGCTGTTAGAATCCACCAGGTGCTCCTTGGAAACTCCATGGGGCAGTTCTACTCTGTTCTGTAGGGTCCCAATGAGTTGGAATCGACTCGACAGCAACAGGTTTGGTTTTTTGGTTTCAGAGACGGAAAGACTGTGCGTGGAGCAAGTTTGAGAAGGCAGATTAGGAGTTCAGTTTTGAACATGCTAAAGCCTGAGATGTAATTGGGTGTACACGTTTATAGTTCAGGGAGACACTGGCGATAAAAACTTTGGAGTGAGTATCAGCATATAGACGGTATTTAAAACTCCCAGGCTGGATAAGATCAGGTCACCAAATTTGTGGGTATAAATAGAGAGGAAAAGTTTGTGGACTGAATCAAGGGCTCTCCAACACTAAGAGGTCAGGGAGATGGGAGGAAGCAGAAAAGGAGAAGGAATGGCTACTAAAGTAGGAGAATGAACACCAAGAGAATATGTTGCCAAGAAACCAAGAAAAAAGGAAAAGTAGGAGTGTTCAACTTGTCAGGTACTTCTGATAGATCAACTAAAATGAGGACCAATATAGACATTGGATGTATCAACATGGAAGTCATTTGTGACCTTGACAAGAGTTGCTTCAGGGGAATGTTAGGATCAAAAGCCTGACTCAAAGGAAAATGGGAAGAGGAAAATTGGAAACAATGAGTGTAGAGAATTATTTTGAGTTTGAGAAGTTTGTCTAAAGGAGAACGAGAAATGAATGGTAAACACTACTGTTCGCTCTGATCAGAATCACAACAGAAGGTCCTGGACAGAGTGGGAGGAAAATGTAGAACAAAATTCAAATTCTTAAAAAAGACCAGATTTACCGGCCTGGTAGAGGCTGGTGGAACCCCCTAGACTATGGCCCTTAGACACCCTTCAGACCTGGAACTGAAGCTGCTCCCGGAGATCACCTTTCAGCCAAACAATAGACAAGCCTATAAAGTGAATAATAACACCTATGAGGAACGGGCTTCTCAGAACAAGCAACCACACAAGACCAAAAGGGCAGCATTTGCCCAAAAACGAAGTTCAGAAGGCAGGAAGGGGCAGGAAGGATAGGCAAATGGAAACAGGGAACCCAGAGAGGAAGGGAGTAGAGTGCTGTCACACTGAGGGGATTCCAACTAATGTCATGAACAAAATGTGTATAAATTGTTGAATGGGAAACTAATTTGCTCTGTAGACTTTCACCTAAACCACAGTAAAATGTTTAAAAAAAGAAAAAAGAAGAAGAAGAAAGAAATGAGTGGTAGCTAAAAGGAGAAGTAGGGACAAGAGGAGTTGTCTTTTAAGTGAAGAGACTTAGAAGCATGTTTGTACAGTAATGAGGTTGATCCATTGAAAGAGGGAGTAAATTGATGCTATGGGGGAGAGAGAGAGAATTGCTAGAAAGATATAGTTGAGTAGGTAAAAGAATGTAATCTAGTGCACCAGTGAAGAGTTTGAACTTAAACAGCTCATCTATAATAACAGGAGGAAGGCAGGGAATATGGGTACAGATGCTGGTAGGCTGGTAAATGTGATGGGAGTTTAGGGAAATTCTCCTCTGGCTACGTCAATTTTCTCAGGACAATAGGAAACAAGGCCTGCTGAGAGGGCGGAAGGGAAATATATTGGAGGTTTAGGAAAATATGAGAAGATGTAAAATCATCTAGGAGAGTGGAAGAAAGAATGAACGAACTAAGAGAATATAGTGTGATTACCTGGCAGCAGGAGAGCACACTTGAGATTCATGATCATGGATTTAAAGTGACACCAGTCAGCGCTGTTGTTGTTGTTGTTGTTGTTGTTTTCTCCAGACACATTCAGCTGCACAGGTATAAACATGGCATAGGCAAAGACTTGGATTTAATCAAAATTGTGATTTTTGCCACAGAAGTATGATAAAGTGAGAGGGCAAGGAATCTGAGAGTATGCATATGGGGAATGATTATAATGATTGTTCATGGAATTTGTACTAGGTAAGAAGGGAAGAAAGACCAGGAAGTTCAAGGGTAGGGAAAAAGAATTTGGGGTGGATTGAAGGTCCAGAATCAAAGGATTGCTGTGATCAAGGTACAATGAGGAGTTAGCTAGAAAGAGGTGAGGCAGTGGTCAAGGATGGCATGCATAGAGTTGAGATAATGGAGAGATTGCCATTACTGGTGATGACAACAAGGTCCAGAATATGACCGTGAAAGTGTGTGGGAAAAAGAGCCTCAAAGGAGAGGAGGTCAAGGAACAACTACTTGTATAATGTAATACCTAAGAATTAATTCAGGAGTAGAGTTGGATAGAATGGTCTAGAAGCAAAAAACTTCAGGAAATACAGGTGAGTGGCCTGGGAGTCAGTAGATGACACAACAAGGAGTGCTTGAACCTCCAGGTCCAGTAACCAAACCAAACCCATTGCCATCGAGTTCATTCCAACTCATAGCGACCCTATTGAGAGAGTAGAACTGCCCCATAGGGTTTCCAAGGAGGGGCTAGTGGATTTAAACTGCCGATCTTTTGGTTAACATTCAAGCTCTTTAACCAGTTCGCCACCAGGGCCAGTAACAGTAGGAGAAAAAGTAGCCACCACTTGACAGGGTTGCAGACAGAGCAGCGTCCTCAGGGGAAAGAAGGTTTCAGTTAGGATAATAATGGGAAGGAAACATTCAGAGAAGAGATTGAAGACAAGGGGGCTTTGATGATGACCAGTGTGAATTCCAGAGAGCCCACGGAAGTGTTTTGGGAATTGGGAGAGGTGGAGGTGGGGCAGGCAAGGGATTAGAGTACAGGACATGAGTCATGACCCTGGAGTGAGTCTTAGTGTCCTAAGGCTGCTGTTACAAAATACTACAAACTGGGTAACTTATAAGAACAGAAATTTACTGTCTCATAGTTCTGGAGGCTGGAAGTGGAAATCAGAGAATCAACCATGTTGATTCATTCTGAGGGCTCTGAGGGAGGAATGTTCCATGCCTCTCTCCTAGCTTCTGGTGGTTCTCAGCAGTCCTTGGCATTTCTTGACTTGTAGATTCATCTTCACATGGTGTCTTCCCCGTCTGTGTCTGTTCCCATCTTTTGTAAGACACCACCCAGATGGGATTAGGACCCACCCTACTGTGGTATAACCTCATGGTGACCTAACTGGTAACATCTCAAAGACCCTATTTCCAAACAAGATCACGTTCACGGGTACCAAGGGTTAGGACTTCAACATACATTTTTGTGGGGACACAATTCAGTCCATAACAGGGTGCCTGTTATAAGCAGGGATAAGGAGTAGAAAGAGATTAATCCTGGTGGATTCCAAGAAGATGGTGCTGATGAGGCTGCAAGGGTTGGGAGGGACAGGTGCTCAGGACTCTATTGATTGCCAGGGAAGGAGGCAAGAAGGCCTGGGGGAGAGGCAGTTTTACTCTTCTTTGTACCTTTAGGTAGAGGCAAGGGCACTTGGGTCAGGGAGGTATAATTCCCAATGCAAGGGACTCAGTCTTGACCCCTGATGGAGGAAGGGCCATCTTAACTCTGAGTACACAGAGCTCTCTGTTGACCTCTGTGTGGAAAGTAGGAAGCCTGGAGAAATGGATCTCAGGAGCCAGAGACTGTGCAGTCACACATGCCAGGCTCTCCGAATCCCATTCCCATAGTGAGCCAGCATCACTGCAGCACCTGCTCAATGCAGCATCATGCTAATAGGCATCACTTTTCCATCACTGTATCCTGAGCTTCTAACACAGTGGCAGCCTATAGTAGATGCCCTTACATACTTGCCAAGTGAAGGAGTCCATATTTCTTGAATGGTCCATATGCCAGGCAGTATAATAAGTCCTTTACAGGGATTTTCTCATTCAATCCTGACAGCAAACCAATGAGATAGGTACACTTATTATCCCAACTCACATCTGAGCAACCTGAGGCTTAGAGAAGTGCAGGAACTTGCCCAATGTCACACAGCGAGGGGATTTGAAGCTCTATCTATCTTATGCCAGCACCAGCTTTAATAATGACATGGTGGTCATTAGCTGACCAAATTTGGAAGGAACTATGTAAAAAATCTTTGTTTCTGGACTCAGGATATGTTTTCAAGCCCTTGTTTCCCTGTCTTATGGGACCCCACACCCAACAACCCATTTTCTATCTCTCCAAGATCGTCTACTGCTCTCTATCTATCATGATTTCAGAAATCTTTATTTTTTTCCCACCATAGATGTGAAAAGCTGGCTTGTGATGTTTGGATTTCAGCTTAGCAACATAATTCCTGGTTTCCCAAGAGCCAAAATGTATTTCGTGCCTCCTCCCTATGAATTGTCAGAGAGTCAAGCAAGTGAGACTGGACAGGTAAGCGGGCATTCCTGCCAAGAATCTGAGTCTTTGTCATCAAAGGCTCTTTCGCAAACAGAACTGCAGGGAGCCAAGGCCATGTCAGCAGAGGAGGAAAACATCAGAGCTGGGTATAAAAGCTGCACGAAAGGTTGTGACTTTGCAGGAAAAAGAATGTGAGTACTGTCACCTATCTGGCACAGCATATATTTCTTCCCAACCTTGATTATTACCTTAATTATGGTATCATTATCTGTTCAACACATACCTTTAGTCACTCGTTGATTAACAACAGCACCGGGAAATCTAGCAGCCACCTACCGTCTGCACTGCCTGTAAGATCATAACCTTTCCGGTTTTTATGGGAAGCAATAAAACTGTGGTTTGCTGTTTCTGTCCCATTAAAGAACATTTGTATGCCCCACATAAAACCTCCGTGCTTTATGGCCCAAATGTGTACAGATTGAGTTTTGAGAACATAATTTGTGCTTGGGTCTTATAGTGACAACTGAAGGGTAGTCAGTTTCAATTTGGGTGCAGCTGAGACCTCTGCCACTGTTGGGTTGGGGCAGACATCAATATTCAGGAGGCTGCCTCTCTTAGCCCCTACTACAGAGCCGGTGCTGTAAGTCTCAAAGGTCTCAGCTGCTCTGGATAATCGTACAGATTGTGTAACTATAGACAGGCAAGGAGGAGCTGCTGGGTAATTGAGAACGGTGTTCTCTCAGCCCTTCCCCTTGGGGACCACTCAGTGAATGAATAGCCATCATTTCTCTCATTTATCTAAGTATCGTTACCTTCTAAACACAGCCCCTTCCATTATCCCAGTCTGTCCCCCAGACACCAATTGAGATTAGTTGTAATTTGTGAGTGGACAACTCAAGGCCAAGGAGATAATGGTGATTTTGTCCCTCTGCAGAACCAGGGCAAGGATCCAAAGTGACTGACTCAACGTCCAGGGATATTCCCTCAGGCCCATGAAGCCAGTAGCTCTTAGCCTGGTGCTTCTCAAACTTTCACATGCACACGAATCATCTAGAGGATCTTGTGAACATGCAGATTCTGATTCCGTACGTCTGGAGTGAGGCCTAGGATTCTGCTTTTCTAACAGGATTCCAGGGGATTCTGATGTTGCTGGCCTCACTTGGAATATATATACTAGTTGCACCGAGTCATCTCTGACTCATGGCAATCCCATGTGTGTCAGAGTAGAACTATGCTCCATAGGGTTTTCAATGGCTGATTTTTCAGAAGTAGATCACTAGGCCTTTCTTCCGAGGTATCTCTGGATGCACTCGAACCTCCACCCTTTCAGTTAGCAGCTGGGCACATTAGCCATTTGCACCCCCCACCCCAAGACTTAACAAGGTCTTAACCCAAGGAAGTTAATGCATATTCAGAGCCTTGGCCTTAAAGGAACCTAGGTCACAGCAGCAAGGGTCACTACTGGCAAGAAAGCCCTGCCTTCCAGGTCAGGACATTCCTAGGTCTGGAGTGTGCAAGGCAGCTGCCAAATCATCAAAGTGCTGAGTGGCTCTCCCCTCCAACACTGGCTAGACGGAATAAGTGTGTAAGCCTGTGGACAGACATCAGCAAGCTGGCAAACTTCCTTCTCCATCTTTTCAGTTAGTGGCACAGCTATGGGGAGGACAGGCCACGCTCTCAGGGCCCTAGCAGCCAGCCAAGCTGTCCTGGTCCCAGAAATGAGCTTGTACCAGCACAGACACATCACTAGTCCTGGGGGGCACCCAGATATTTATCCTCTGACTCTTCTTTCATGAGCTTCCCAGCCCATCTTCTAAGCTGTCTGTGTCTCCTTTTGTCCCCAGCTTATTACAGGCGTCCAGCAGACAACAGAGAGACACAATCAAGCCTTCATGGCACTTGAAGGGCAGGTCATTTCTAAAAAACTCCATGCCAGCATCCGGGAGAAAGCAGGTCACTGGTTCGCCACCACCACACCCATCATTGGGAAAGGCATCATGTTCGCCATCAAAGAAGGCCGGGTGACCACTGGGGTTTCCAGCATCGCCAGTGAGGACAGCCGCAAGGTGGCCTCTGTGCTCAACAACGCCTACTACCTGGACAAGATGCACTACAGCATTGAGGGCAAGGACACCCACTACTTTGTGAAGATCGGCGCAGCCGACAGCGACCTGGTCACCCTGGGCACCACCATTGGCCGCAAGGTGCTGGAGAGTGGGGTGAACGTGACCGTGTCACAGCCCACACTGCTGGTCAACGGCAGGACTCGAAGGTTCACCAACATTGAATTCCAGTACTCCACGCTGCTGCTCAGTATCCGCTACGGCCTCACCCCCGACACCCTGGATGAAGAGAAGGCCCGTGTCCTGGACCAGGCAAGACAGAGGGCCCTGGGCACAGCCTGGGCCAAGGAGCAGCAGAAAGCCAGGGACGGGAGAGAGGGGAGCCGCCTGTGGACTGAGGGCGAGAAGCAGCAGCTCCTGAGCACAGGGCGGGTGCAAGGTTATGAGGGATATTACGTACTTCCTGTGGAGCAATACCCAGAGCTTGCAGACAGTAGCAGCAACATCCAGTTTTTAAGACAGAATGAGATGGGAAAGAGGTAACAAAATAATCTGCTGCCATTCCTTGTCTGGATGGCTCAGCAGGAGTAACTGTTATCTCCTCTCCTAAGGAGATGAAGGCCTAACAGGGGCACTAAGGCCAGGCTGCTTTAGGATCCCAAGTGGCAAGAAAGCTCACATTTTTTGAGTTAAAATGCTACTGTCCACGCAAGAAGTCCCACATCCTGAAGTAGACTAAAGCCTGGCTGAAAACTCTGAGGAAAACAAACAAATGAACGGACAAACAAACACAATGTTCCAAGTTCCCCTAAAATATGACCCACTTGTTCTGGGTCTACACAGAAGAGAGACAAAAAAAGGGTCAAAAGAAAAATAATAATAAAATAATAAGCAAACACACGAACCGAAAAACAAAGAAATGAAGACGAGAAGGCCTCATATCCTATTACCTCACTCATTCACACGTGAGCGACGCAAGACATCCACGCAGGCGGCATCACCAGACCAGCTGAGGAAACCGATTCAGACTGCTTATTGGACAAATACTTCAGACACTTTCGTTAAAACAAATACAGGTGCATTTAAAACACAACTTTGGGGTGATTTGTGTGTAGCGACTGGGGTGGGGGGGGGATATAAAAGTGAAAGAGTGAGCACTGGAAATACTTTTTAAAGAAAAAAAGGAATAAAAACACAAGAAAAAAAATAATATCAAAAATCCAAGTGAAATAATACCGTCCAGCACTTAACCCTCAGGTCCCAACTTAGTCTGGCCTGAGCTAATTTATTTGAGCGCAGAGTGTAAAATTTAATTCAAAATGGTGGCTATACTCACTACAGATAAATTTCATACTCTTTTGTCTTTGAAGATTCCATTGTGGACAGTAATACGCAGTTACAGGGTGTAGTCTGTTTAGATTCTGTAGTTTGTGGGTATCAGTTGCAGTAGAGGTGTGGCATCGTGACACTCTTTTGCTAACGGGCACCACTTCAGATCACCCTGTACATACATACGCCGCAAGGCACAATCGTTGTTTCAGATTTAAAATTATTAGTGTGTTGTTTGGTCCAGAAACTGAGACAATCACATGACAGTCACCACAAGGAAAGAAAATAAAAAAATAAATAAAAAACAAAAAAAAATAAAAAAACAGAAAACAAAAAAAAGTCTAATAAGAACTTTGGTACAGGAACTTTTTTGTAACATACATGTATGAATTGTTCATCGAGTTTTTATATTAATTTTAATTTGCTGCTAAGCAAAGACTAGGGACAGGCAAAGATAATTTATGGCAAAGTGTTTAAATTGTTTATACATAAATAAAGTCTCTAAAACTCCTGTGGACACTGGTCTTCTGTGGAAATGCTTTGAGACAGGGAAACAGCAAGAAGATCCTCAAAAGAAGAGGCTGAGCAGGTATTTTGAACATTTGGAGAGAGCTTTTGTTAGAGGGGAAGCCCTGGTGGCGTAGTGGTTAAGAGCTATGGCTGCTAACCAAAAGGTTAGCAGTTTGAATCCACCAGGTGCTCCTTGTAAACCCTATGGGGCAGTTCTACTCTGTCCTTTAGGGTCACTATGAGTCAGACTCGACTCAACAGCAATGGGTTTGGTTTTTTGGTTTTTGTTAGCAGTCACTCAGTGCTCCCCAGACAGTTGTCTCTTCCAGAGCGATCTCTCTCTGCATGGAGCAGGGGTGCAGAGGAGAGCCTGGGCCTGCTGCAGGTGAGTGGGCAGGCGAGCAATGTGGCCCACACAGGCCCACCTGTGTGTGGATCCCTCCAGGCCTCCTGGAAAATCCAGGCTTTTCCCTGCAGCTGCAGTCTAGCTCTGGGAAATGCTAACAGGAAATTGAGACTGAACATTCTTGCCACATTGGGAGACCTATGGGTATTTTTGTAGAGCTCTCTGTGTGTGTGTGTGTGTGTGTGTGTGTGTGTGTGTGTGTGTGTATATGTGTGTGTGCGCGCGCGCACGCGCGCGCATTTGCGTATGTGTTTCTTCCAGGCCAGTTCAGTTTGCCCCAAATTTGTCCACCTAGGACAACCCTAAGTAAGAAAAGCACTTAAGGTTTAGATGAATTTTTGTTTTTACATGTAGCTCACGGATCGAATAGTATATTATCATTAATGTTGTTGTTGGTGGCTGCTGTCAAGTCGACCCCAGACTCATAATGACCCTGTGCACAACAGAACAAAATGCTGCCCAGTCCTGCGCCATCTCCGTAATCGGTTGCATAGCAGATTCCTTGGGATTCACAGGGTTTTCACTGACTGATTTTCCGAAGTGGATCACCAGGCCTTTCTTCCTAGCCCATCTTAGGATGGAACACTCCAATAAAACCTGTTCAGCATCATAGCAACACACAAGCCTCCACTGACAGGTGGGTGGTGGCTGCACATGAAGTGCATTGGCTGGGAATCAAACCCAGGTCTCCTGCATGGAAGGGGAGAATTCTACCACTGAACCACCACTGCCTTCATTATCATTAATAGTTCACGTTTTTCTGTGTTTACTAGGTGCCAGGCACAATGCTAATGCTTTGCAGGCAATGTTCCCAGCTAATCCTCATCTTTCATTCATTCAATGGCATTTTATTGACAGCCTGCCATGTGCCAGGTCCCGTGCTAAGTTCTGGAGGTAAAGGAGGTAAGTAGAAAACAAACATGGGCCCGCCTCATGAAAATTATAACCTGGTGAGTAGACATACAATAATCAAACAATTACACTAAGAAGTGAAAATGACGGTGACATTATGTGCCAAGAAGGATAGGTTTATAAAGCTATGGAAGCACATAACTAAGGATATGACCTAGACTGAGGCTGTCACAGAAGTTGTTGACCTCTGAAAGTTAAGTAGGCGTTAACTAGGTGAAGAGAAGGAAAAGCATTCCAGACCAAGGGAATGGTATATACAAAGGGATTGTGGTGGAAGGGAGCAGAGTCAGTTCAAGGGGACGTAAGATGGTGGGTTAGACTGGAACACAGAAGAGTTTGGCAAGCGCCAGAAGACACAGCTTAGAGATTGAATTTTGTTTTGTTTTTACATTAAAAGCAATGGGAAGCCATTAGTTTTAATTTCATTAAAAAGTGGTCTGGATGCAGCAAGGAGGGCAGATGGTGTCATCTAACTGAGATGAAAGAATGAGCTGATAGGATCATCTACCTGAGATGAAGGGGCTGGTGGGGGTCCTCTACCTGAGACAAGGAAGGGGCTGTGTGGGATTAGCTACCTGAAATGAAGGTACTTTGGACTAAAGAGGAGAATATGCAAGTAAATTAAGTGGATTGATTCCAAGAAGGAGCACCTTTATCATTCACTTTGCAGGTACGGAAACCGAGGCCAGCCATCACCCAGCTGGTAAGCAGTGGAATCTGGTTCCAGCCCAGTTGATGCTGGTTTCAAAACCCTTCCAGGAAGGCTGGGCCAGTACTTCACCCTGAGACACCTATGTACTCTGCATCACAGCTGCCTTCCCAGTCATCCAGCCAAGCCAGGGATGGTTCCTACAGGTGGAAGGAAAGAGAAAGAGAGGTAGGGCTAACCTGCTTTCAAAGATATTGGACCTCATGGGCCCTGTTAGCCTTACCAGCAGAGCAAGTGATGATTTAGTAAAGCAAATAGGATAATAAAATGCTCTAGAGAACTTCCTTCACAGAAGTACTTAGGAACAGCCTTGTTTCCCCAAGTGAGTGAGTTTGGGGCTGTTTCTTTTCAGGAAGCAGAAGACAGATCATCACAGCAGCTTTGGCCCTGGCACCAGCGTTGTTTAATCCAACTGGTATCAGGACTGCTTGGAAAAACGCTTGCAAGACAGCCTCCAGATAGTCATGAGACCAGCTTGAATCTGGTTTGGTGGAAGGTGTGAAAGAAGTGCTCAGGACGCGCTTGGATTAACCACCATGTGTGTTGCACTGGGGTAGATGCAGCCAGTGAGGCTCAGCAAGGCAGGGAGCTGATCCCAGGCCAGAAGCCAAGGGGAGCTTGCTCAGCCTGGAGCTGGTCCACCCCATCCAGCCTCTTGGGTGGCAGTAGACCAAAGAGGTGGCACACAGGGAATCACAGGTCACAGAATTTCACTGGAGCCTGGAATTCTTCTCTTTTGGGCCAACCATCTTTGAATTATCCATGAGTTTTCTGTTACATCCAGGCCAACCCAGCCCCTCACAATATACACACACACAAACTCATAATATGAGAGATCCTTGGATGACATCTTCTCTGACTTGCCTCAGGCCAGTCCTAGAATGACCAGAATAAAATGTTTAACCTCTTCCAGAAGTACTCACACACTGATATGCCATTCTGGAAAGGCAGTACAGCCTAAAGGTTAAGATTGTACACTCTGAAGTCAGCCTACCTAGAACAAATTCTGACTCCAGTAAACCAGTTGCTGGCGATTTGACTCCTCCTCATGGTGACTCCATGTGTGTAAGAGTAGAACTGTGCTCCATAGGGTTTTCAGTGGCTGATTTTTTAGAAGTAGATTGCCAGACCTTTCTTCCATGGCACCACTGGGTGGACTCAAACCTCCAACATTTTGGTTAGCAGCTGAACTTAGCAGCTAAACTTGTTAACCATTTGCTGCACCCAGGGACTCCAGTCCTGACTCAATGACTCACTAAACACAGGAACTTGGGAAGGTTACATGTATTAAGTGAGGTAAATGACATTAACTGCTTTAAGAGACAAACCTAATATAAGTTAATAAAATAAAGTTTAGTTCTCACTCGCAAATAGTCCAGTGTGGGTCAGGGTGAGGATCACTCTGCTCCATGCAGTCACTCAAGGACCCAGGCTTCTTTCATCTTGTGGTTTTAGTCTATGTCCTCCAAGGCCTCAGTCTTCTTCTAAATCCTCAAAGTCCTCTTTATTCAGGTAGCTGATGGGGAAAGAGATCCAGGATCACATATGTTCTTAATGGGCCAAACCTGGAAATGGCACGTATCACCTCCGCTCACATTCTGTTGGCCAGAGCTCAGTCCACGGACCCACCTAACTACAAAAGAGCAAAGAAAATGTCGCCTGACTGTGAGTTTAGGTCAAAGAGGAGACCACATATTGGTAGGCCCAAGAGGTCTCTGCCATGTGACTCGGTGTCTACGAGCCTCAGTTTCTTCACACATAAAATAAGGACCAATAATATCAGGAGTCCCTGGGTGGCTCGAATGGTTATTTTTACGCAAATAACATGCACCTTCTACGTTTGTTTGCCAACCATGCCCTCCTCCTGTGAAGTCTTTTCATACAACATAAAAAATAGCATGCTTACAAAAATACCTGGGGGAAGGGGGAAGGGGGCGGTCAGCAAACAAATGGGGGAGGGCAAGGTCAGCAAACAAATGGGGGAGGACGAGGTTGGCAAACAAATGTAGAAGGCACATGTTATTTGCGGAAAAATACAGTAAATACTCGGCCAGTAACCAAAAGGCTGGAGGTTCAAACCTACCCAGAAGCAGCTTGGAAGACAGGTCTAAGGATCTGCTTCAGAAAGATCAAAAACAAAAACGAAAAAAACTATTGCCATTGAGTCATTTTCGATTCATGGCAACCCATGTATTATGGAGTAGAACTGCTGCATAGTTTTCTTGGCTGTAATCTTAATGGAAGCAGGTTGCCAGGCCTTTCTCCTGCAGTGCTGCTGGGTGGATTTGAACCACTAACCTTTAGGTTAGTAGTCGACTGCAAACCATTCACAGCCTTAAAAACCCTATTGAGCGCAGTTCTACTCTGCAACACATGAGGTCGCCATGAGTTGGAATCAGCTGTTTATAATGATTAAATGAGATATTGCATGTATCATTATCATTGCATATGGTAAGTACTCAATAAATGTTAGATTTTATTATTTTTAAATCTTTGCTCCAACACAGATTTTTCTAAGGGTGGAAACTGAAGCATTACCCCATTAGCCACAGATGGAGGGATTTTTATGCAGGGGTTGGGGAGGGTGAAGGAGGGCCTTTCTTCAAATCCCATTCCATGCAGCTACCTCCCTTCTCCCAGAGCCGGGGTACTTGAACAGGTGCTTCCAGTCTGAGACCTCAGGGCTTTTCAGAAAGGGTAACATTTCGAGGGTTAGAGGGTCTCAGTAACAGGAAGACTGGCTCGCTGAGCAGGGCATTCTTTCAGGCCTTCATCAACATTCACAGTGATTGAGCACAGTTTTGTCCCTGGCACTGTTAGAAGCCAGAAATACAAAGATAAATAAAACGTGGTCAAAAATCTCAGAAGCCAGTCAGTGGACCCAGCAGGGTCAGAGTGGCATCAAGGTGACGCACACCAATGCGAAACCCAGAGGGGAAAACCCCAGGAGATTTTGAACATTTGAGCTCGGTACTGACAGGTAAGAGATTGCCAGGTAGGAAAGGTGGAAGCAGGCGTTCTGGGCTGAGAGACGAGCACGTGCGGGGCTCCGGGAGTGAGAAGACATGCACACAGGCTGTGAGAAGCTCAGTGAGGCTGGCACAGTGGCTCACAGCCCTGGTGACATGTTAGCATCCCCTGGGTAGCTTTCAAAACACACCCATGACCTGCAGGTCCCACGCCAATGAAATCCAAATCTTCGGGGGCATGGCCTGGGCATCAGTAGATTTTAAAGCTCACCAGGTGATTTTCCTGTACAGCCAAGCCTGAGACGCGCTGAACTAGAACATGGCGGGAGGGATGTGGCCTGAGATGAGGCCTGGTGGAGAGAATGAGGCCGGAATGGATATCAGGCTCAGAAGCTGGGCATTCTCCCGCAGGCCATGAGAAGCCTACCAAAGTCTGTAAGTGGGGGAAACACTGTTAGAAATCCTGCAACTGGCAAAGTAAGAGAAGATGGGTGGAAAGGCCAGAGCCTGGGAGACTCTAACAGTTGAAATGACAGATGAGACACCATGGGAGCCTGAAGGAAGGCTGGGGCCGTGAGAACAGAGGGAGAGCGCTTCAGGCAGGATTCAATTGCAAGTGAGGACGAGGTTCTATAACTTCCTCAGGCTTGGGGACCGTGCGTGTCTGTACAGGAATCTGACCTGAGACGCTCCAGGCAGGGTTCTCTCTCCAGAGAAAGCCTCACGAGGCGCTTTCATCCCTCCTCCACCCCCACCCCACAGGTTAAAGGATGCATTATCTTGCGGAGGACGGTTTAAGAGAAGCCTAACCCAGGCTTGGAGTCCCTGGGTGGTGCAAACTGTTTGCGCTCGCCTACTTAACCAAAAGGTTGGTGGTTCAAATCTACCCAGAGGCATCTTGGAAGAAAAGCCTGGAATCTACTTCCAAAAGGTCACAGCCATGAAAACCTTATGGAGCAGTTCTATTCTGCAACATGTGGGATCGCCAAGAACTGGAGTAAACTTGCTGGCAACATATTTGATTGGTTTTTTGTATTTTGTTTTGT
This sequence comes from Trichechus manatus latirostris, assembly GCF_000243295.1. Taxonomy (NCBI): domain Eukaryota; kingdom Metazoa; phylum Chordata; class Mammalia; order Sirenia; family Trichechidae; genus Trichechus; species Trichechus manatus. The sequence continues at coordinate 12,218,271 of NW_004443947.1, read as the reverse complement.
TTTGTTTTGTTTTTTAACCTGGACTTAACCTTCAGGACTCTCCTGGATTGGCCCATGTCTGGACTTCCCAGGAGAGTTCTGATCCACCGCTCCCACCCCCAAGTCCCACCCTCCATCCTGAGGCAGCTGGGCAGCCTTGCACGGACACCCACAGCTGTCCCATTGGCTGTGGAGCAGCCCTCCAAAACAGGGCTTTGAACCAGTTGGTTCCAGTTTGACACCCTGCTGAGAATTTATATTTCCAAACCCAGAAATACTGAATCAGAATCTCTTGTTAAAGTGTAGATTCTGATTCAGTATATCTGGGGTGGAAATACAAATTCTCAGCAGGAGGTCGAACTGGAAAGGACCAGTTTGAAGCCCTGCTCCAAAAGCAAGGTCACACCAGCTGGGGCCTCTTCCCTGCTGATTTCACCTGTTCTCCCACGCCCTACCTTCCCAAGCCATCCCCTCCTCCTGGTAAATGTTGGGTTTGCTGTTTGGTCACAAGGTGGCAGCCTTTCCCATCAAATCTTCCTGGAGTTGGGCTTGAATGCCTGAGGGTGGTTTAGAGAAAACTTCATCAGCTGCAGGTTATGGGCTGTTAACCAAAAGGTCAGCAGTTCGAATTCACCAGCTGCTCCTTGGAAACCCTATGGGGCAGTTCCACTCTATCCTATAGGGTCGCTCTGAATTGGAATCGACTCCACGATGAGTTTGGTTTGGTTTTGGTTTTAGGCACCAAGAGACTGAAACAATAGACAGCTAGGAAAGCCCTGGGCCTGGGGAGGGGCTCCTAAAAGAGTCCAGGGAGTCACAGAGGAATCAAGGAGCCATCTGGATTATTCCAGGAAGCAAGATTCCAAAGAAGACCTGCTCTGGAAACAGCCAGACTGGGATCTGACCCCAGCTCAGCTATTTACTCCCTGAGTAAATTTCCACACAATTTTTCACCTTCCAGAGCCTCACTTTCCTCATTTGCAAAATAGGGTTAAAATCACCTACTTTGTAGGATTGTTTGGAAAGACTAACAAAAACAATATATGCAGAGTGCTTGGCAAGTGCCCAGCACTTAATAAGCAAGCTATTACTAAAGGAAAATTGTGGGACTTTTTTTTGAGGTTAAGGTCTTTGGAGTCAGAGAAAGCTTCCCTGTCATGGATTGAATTGTGTCCCCCAAAAATATGTGTCAACTTGGTTAGGCCATGATTCCCGGTGCTGAGTGATTTTCTTCCATTTTGTGATTGTAATCTTATGTTAAAGAGGATTAGGGTGGGATTGTAACACCCTTACTAAGGTCACATCATTGATCCAATGTAAAGGGAGTTTCCCTGGGGTGTGGCCTGCACCACTTTTATCTTACAAGAGATAAAAGGAAAGGGAAGCAAGCAATGAGTTGGGGACCTCATACCACCAAGAAAGAGGCACCTGGAGCAGAGCGCGTCCTTTGGACCCAGGGTTCTTGCACGGAGAAACTCCTAGTCCAGGGGAAGACTGATGACAGAGACTTTTCTCCAGAGCCAACAGAGAGAGAGAAAGCATTCCCCTAGAGCTGATGCCCTGAATTTGGACTTCTAGCCCACCAGACTGTGAGAAAATACATTTCTCTTTGTTAAAGTATCCACTTGTGTTATTTCTGTTATAGCAGCACTAGAACTAAGACATTCCCTTTGAATCCCAACTGCTCCCCTTTCTAGCTAAGCTTGGGTCCTTACCCTAATCTCTCTGGAGCCTCCATTTCCTCCGCTGTGAAATGGTAATCCATGAGAGATGAGATTTCCATTTCACAGGGTTGTTATAAGATTTATAAAACATAATAAGCATTTAACCTAGTGCCTGGTGCATGGGAACAGCTACCTCCCTATATTGATCGACTGCTAAGTGTTATTATTCTCAGCCTGTGAAGACTGCAGGTGGGCCCTCTGCCTCCAGACTATCTGATGTGGTCCAGGTCCTGAAGCTTGGCCTCGTCAAGAGTAAAGCGCTCCACTGCCCCATTCCAGCCTCCCCCAGAGAAGCTGCATCAAGCTATAGGGCACAGCTCTCCTGACAGGCTCCAGGGTAAAAAGACAGAAGAAGCAATGCCTGTACCCCTTAGGGATAGTCTACCCATGCTTCCAGAGATGAAATACAATTACCTAGCTGGGGTCCCTTATCTGGGCTCTCAGTTACGAGTGTAATGGCAGTGGGATGGGAACCACCTAGCCTAGGCCAGCTTCACAGCCCTCACAGGGCTGCAGGATCCCCAGCCCTGAAGAATAGAACCAAATCTCCTCTTGCCTCTCACTACCCATTTTTAGTGCTCCATGGGGATGGCCACCTTTGAGAAGCAACCCCTTAATCCTCTCACCTTCCCCCTGCTTCATTAGCCCTTCCTATTGTTCACTGTATCTTGGCCCCCTTCACCACCTGAGCCCAATTTCAGGGACAGTGAAACACAAGCCCCTTACATTCATGCATTCATAAAACGCTGTCACACAGATTAATGGATTGTATTGGAACCTCACAACCACTCAGTGAAATTGTTGGGAGCAGATGAGAAAACTAAGGCTTAGAGAAAGGAAGTGACTGGACCAGATCACACAATAGAACAGGTCCCTCCTACCAAACCAAAACCAAACCTGGTACCGTAGAGTCGACCCTATAGGACAGAGTAGAACTGTCCCACAGGGTTTTCAAGGAGTGGCTAGTGGATTCATACTGCTGACCTTGTGGTTAGCAGCCGACTTCTTAACCACCTTACCACCAGGGCCCCTCCCAAACCAAAAAAAAAAAAACCAAACCTGTTGCCATTGAGTCGATTCCAACTCATAGCAACCCTGGCTGAAATTCTCCCATCCTCAATCTTGCTGTTGTTGTGTACCGTCAAGTCGATTCCAATTCAAACTCATAGTAACCCCAGCTGCAGATGCTATATCTTTCTCCCAGGGAGCCTCTAGGTAAGTTCAAACCGCCAACCCTTTCAGTCAGTAGCCGAGTGCTAAAATGTTGCACCACCAGGGCTCCTTTATCCTCAATTTAATACTCCATTCCCAGGCTACTACCTCAACAACCCCTTATGTTAGTCTTATCTCAGCCATATACATGTAGATTTTATTCTAAGGCAGGAGCTATTAGTCAAAAGTAATCTGCCCCATCAGACAAAAACATGAGCATTTATTGAACATCTATAATGTAGAAGGCCGCAGTGGAGTAGATGGACACATTAGTAGTTCAGTGGTAGAATTCTCGCCTTCCATTCGGGAGACCTGGGTTCGATTCCCAGCCAATGCATCTCATGTGCAGCCACCACCTGTCTATCAGTGGAGGCTTGCGTGTTGCTAAAATGTTGAACAGGTTTCAGCGGAGCTTCCAGACTAAGACAGACTAGGAAGAAAGTCCTGGCGATCCACTTCTGAAAATCAGTCAATCTGCATACAATCATGGGGATGGCGTTTCGTTCCATTGCACATAGGGTCACCATGAGTTGGAGGCCAATTTGTGGCAGCTAACAATAAGCAGTGGAGTGGAGATGGAGAAGATGAACACACACTGGGTTCTGCCCCCAAATAGCATCACTATATGAGTCAGAAAACTTGCAATTATAAGTGATAGAACCCCAACGCAAAGCAAACACTGGGAAGTCCAAGGCCCAGCCAACTTCAAACACTGTTGGAGCCAGGGGCTCAGAGGATGTCCATGAAGCACCGTCTTTTTCTCCACCTCTCGGTCCACTTCCCTTGGGATATTGCCTTATTCCCAGGTGAATTTCTTCTTGTATGGGAAAGATGGTCACCAGCAGCCCCAAACCTACATCCTTGTGATTCCCATCCAAATGACGGAGACTGTCCTAGGCTGGGTTCTCTTGAGAAGCAAAACCAGTGAAATGCATATATAGTGAGAGAGATTTATCTCAAGGAAATGGCTCACACGGTTGTAGAGGCTGGCAAGTCCCACGTCCATGGGTCAGGCATCAGGCTGGAGGCTTCTCCTGACTTATGTAGCTGCAGCAGCTGATGAACTCAAGATCAGCAGGTCAGACAGCAGACCACTGGCTCATGGGCTACAGAGGCTGATGAATCCAAAATCAGCAGGTAAGACGGCAAGCTGCTGGCTCGTAGGCTGCAGAGGCTGACATATATCAAGAACAGCAGGCAATACAGCAGGGTACTGGCTCAAGTCCCAAGAACTTGTCGTCAGATGATGACAAGCCAGATGTAGGATCCAGAGAAAGCAAGCAAGATTTGCCAGAACATCCATATATATATTGGTTGCAGGCCACACCCTCAAGGAAACTCCTCCTACAACTGATTGGCTGATCACACCAGATCACATCATGGAGGATGACTACATCATTACATAACTGCCATATCACTGAGAATCATGGCCCAACCAAGTTGACCCACAACATTAACCACCACAGAGACCCTCCCTCTATCTCACAGAAGACCTTGAATTGGCCTAAAGCCGTCAGCACTTCCAGGACCACAAAGAGAGGGGAAGAGGTTGTTCCTACAAGGAAGATGGCTGCCTTTCTGTCAGCAATAGTGCCTGACACATTGCTTAGTAGGCAAAGCCAGGGCTGAGAATGCAAGGATGAATTAAACACAGCCAACCAGGAGGAATCTAGTCAGGAACACCAACAAATATAAATAAACAAAAGCAATACAATATGGAAGCGCTGTGAAGAAAGCTGTGCAGGGCATGATGGGGGCACTGGGGAGAGGCACATAATTCAGCTTCAATGGGGATTTGGAAGAAAGGACGTGGACAAAAGAAAGGACAGGACATGCACAAATACTGCACTGGAAGGATCTAGATTGAACCTGAAAAAGCAAGCAGGCAACCAGCCCCTCAAGGGCTTCCCACCAGGTGTTTGCCCTCCCACCTCCACCCCCAGCATGCAATTGGCCCTTCCCTTCCTCTGGGAAGGCAGGAAGCCACTAGCCAATACCAGCCTGATTAGCCTGTCCCTAGACAGAGCCTTCTGTGTGGGGCTGGAAGTCCCCTGCTCCTTCACCCCAGATCCCAGCTCCCTCCCTCTCACAGCTGAGGAGGCCTAGGAGGCCTCTATCTACCATGTTTTGTTAGCAGAGGTTGTTCTGCCCACTGGAGCATCCTGTTTTCCAGTGCAGGATTTCTCAACCTCAGCACTACTGGTATTTGGGGTTTAGTTAATTCTTTGTTGTGGGAGCTGTCCTGTGCATTGTAGAACATTTAGTAGCATCCTTGTCTCTACCCACTAGATGCCAGTAGCACCTCCACCCCAGTAATGACAACCAAAAATGTCTCCTGACATTGCCAAGTATCTTTGCAGGGGGAGGCCTCCAGCTGAGAACCACTGCTCTAGTGCATTCTCCCCACAACCCCCTCTCGCTCACTTCACCCTGACATCAGACCCAGCCTTGGAGTCTTGGCAGTTAACTCCCAAGAGTTAACTTGGAAGTTACCAGTTGTCATTGAGTCAATTCTGACTCATGGCGACCCCATGTGTGTCAGAATAGAACTGTGCTCCGTAGGGTTTTCAATGGCTGATTTTTTGGAAGTAGATCAGCAGGACTTTCTTCTGTGACACCTCTGGGTGGACTCAAACCTCTAACCTTTTGGTTACAGCTGAGCATGGTAACCATTTTGTACCACTCAGGGACTCCACCCTCTGGTCAGGTAGAACATTTCTCTCTGAGAAAGCATTTATCAATACTCACCTATGTTCATTCATCCAAGGTGACATCCCCGAAGCCAGGGCTTTCTGGAACTAAGGTCTGGGGCCTTCACCCTAACTCTCCTCTTCCTCTAGACTTCCTCACTAGTTAAGTTTGTGAGCCAAGTGTCGAGGGGGAAATTGATTGCTCCCCTACCGAGGACCTCCTTCCGGCTACCAGACCTCCCTAAGGAACTGTTTCCTCTGCTTCAAGGCAGGCGAAGATGCTGAGCGTGCCTCAGACAGAGGACCAGCTGCAGCCATGTTACAGTGATGAGTGCTGTAGCAATCAAGTGAGCACATGACAAGTGGAGAGGAGCCCAGAGCTTTCCCAAGCACCTTCCCTTGGGGACTTGGGGAAGGGATTCCAGGGCCTGAGATGACGGGGTAATATTTTATCTCTGCCTTCTTGTCCTGCCCCTATGCCAGAGGTCACATAGCCACTGGAAATGGGGCATCTAGATGGTGAATGATGGTGCCCAAATAATGTTCTGTGGACAGGTCCTGAGGTGCAGTCATGGGGACTCTATACGACCTCTAGAGAGAATGTGAGTTGATGTCCACCAGCCCCCATCTGGTAAGGCTCCAAGGGGCTGCGTGGAGAAGGAGGTGTTGTCAGGAGTGCACATCTGCCTGGCTGTTTTCCTTTCCTCTCTCATTGCTGGAGCTCCCATTGGTTGTGTGTATCTTGGTACTTGCAGTGCTATAGATGGATGTCTGAACATCCTGAGGCCAAGGCAGCTGACACCTGGGCATGTAGCTCTCCTGTGTATGTGTGTGTGTGAGAGAGAGAGAGAGAGAAGTGGGTGAGAGGAGAGGAATGGGGAGGAGAAGGAAGGGGAGGAGAGGAGAGGGGAGGGGTGGGGAGATGGGAGAGTTAAAAAGAGAGAGAGAGATCACGCAAGGAGTATGGAGAGAGAGGACAGGCCAGGGAGGGGCATATCCTACTGTATGGGCCCATTGTGTTTTGTTAGTTTTTGGCTGTTTGTTTTTTGTTTTTTGTGGTAATGTAGATATGTAACAAAAATTTGCCATTTTAATTAAGCATTTTTTGTGTACAATTGAGTGGCATTAATTACATTCTCCATGATGTACAATCATCACCACTATCCATTTCCAAACTTGTCCATCACCTCAAACAGAAACTCTATACCCATTAAGCAGTTAACTCCCCATCTCCCCCTCCCCTCAGCCCCTGGTAACTTTTAATAAGCTTTTGTCTCTATGGATTTGCTTATTCTAGATTTCCCTATAAGTGGGATCATACAGTATTTGTCTTTTTGTGTCTGGCTTATTTCATTCAGCATAATGTTTCCAAAGTTCATCGTGTAGTGGCACATATCAGGACTTTATTTCTCTTTAATGACTGAGTAATATTCTATTACATGTATGTACCACAACTTGTTTACCCATTTATCTGTTGATGGCAGACTGTGTTTGGAGGAGTGGGTGTAATGCACTCACTGGGTTTGCATCAGGTGCTAAGTCCTGCATGTGTATGTAGAATTGCTACACACATTGTGTGTTTGCCTGTGGCAGTAAAGCACGCTGTGTATTCCCACGAGTGATGCACAAGTAAGTACTGGTTTGGGTCCACATCTGTGTGTATGCATAGGCATGATTCACAGCGTGAGCTACGTGGAGGAATGAGATCTGTGTGTGCGTGTGACACATTCCTGTGCGTGAGGGTAATGCATAGCCAAGGAGATGCAGAGAACTGCGTGTAGGTGCAAAGAGCCAAGGTGTGAGTGAAGGTATAACAGAATGTGTGGAGTCACACACTGTGAGTGAGCAGCAGCAGAGTGGCGGGCATGGTGTGTGATAGGTAGAAATGTGGAAACAATGGTGGGTACAGAGCGAGGATGTGTGTACAACAGCTTCACCAAATACTACAGCGAGTGTTGACTAGAGGTGTTTCTATTCATTCTCTCTAGACACACGCTTTTCTCTGTACCAAGGAGAGGCGGGAAGTTAGAGTAACACGCAGCATGTGGGTTGGGGGAGGTGATATATATTATGTATTTACGTGTACATGAGACTGGTCGCTTTAATCCTTCCTCCTTTGACCTCTTAGGACATATAACAGTCTATACTCCAGAGAGGATATATGGCAAAATGGTTTTTAGCATGAGCTTTGGAATCAATGATGTGGGTTTGAACCCTGATCTACTGCATCTTTGCTACATAGCCTTGGACCATCTTTAATCTTCCTAAGACCCAGTTTCCTCATCAAGAAAATGGAGATAAAAAATGCTAAACCTTCTATGGTGGTTATGAAAATGAAATAAGATCCAAGAGTAAAGCAGTCACACAGATCTTGTACTTCCTAAATCTTGGTGCTATGTCAGCTATAGGACAACAGAAGGACACCATTTAGCACCATGTCAAAGATTCCCACAGGACAGAAAACCTGGGCTCTGCCAAAGGTTTATTCTAAGGGCAGAATAATTGCTGTAAAGGCACCTTTCCCCTTCTTTGCAACCCACTACTCTAGACCCTGTCATTCCCCAGCAGGGAGCAGGGCAGAGGAAAAGAACTAAGGACCAGTACATAAAGAAATGAGATTCACATTCTCAGAGGCACATCTGTGAATGGAAAAGCATTGGAGGAAACAGGATGGAGACAGTGTGGAATCCATCAAATAGCCAAGCAAGCTTAGGCCCTAAGCACAGATGGAAGTCAGTCAGGCCCATCCCTACCAATGTCTAACACAGGCCCCACCCCAATGTCTCTGGTCCTCAACCCCAGGATCTCCCTCCTGTTATTAAAAACTGGCAGTACTCGTGTTGGAACCGACTAACAAGAACTGAGTATATACATCTCTTTCCAACTCTGTGTTCAGTGACGTTACATCAGTAGCTTAAAACTGGCCATGATGTGAGTATTTACACCATGGAAAATGGCAAACAAATCAGGGCTATTCTTTTCTTTTTGGAGTCTCTGAGTGGTGCAAAGGTTGGGAGGTTCAAGCCTACCCAGAGGCACCTCAAAAGAAAGGCCTGGTGATCTACTTCTGAAAAATCAGCCATTGAAAACCCTATGGAGCACAGTTCTATTCTAACATGCGTGGGGTCTCCATGAGTCAGAATCTATACGACAGCAACTGATTTTGGTTCTTTTCTTTTTGAGAGCTTATCAGCTCTCCACCAATTACACTTCTGATGAGACTTGGGTCAAGGAGAGAGGATTGGGGGGCACAAAAGAGAATAAAAATACCAAAGAGCCATGAGGAGAGGAAGAGAAGAGGTAGGACAGTCACAGGATACAAGCTTTCCCTGTGGTACTCAAGGATATGGGCACTTTGGCACCCAAGGGTTGGAAACTCAAGCTTGGCACCATTAAAAAAAAAAGAAAGAAATGGTGGTAGGAGCAGCAAGAGAACATTTTATACATTCTTCCAGACTCCAAGGGTATGTTTGACCAGCTCGCATACTGTTGAGACAGAGTATTGACTGCCCCCCATGGTGGTTTGGACCACCCAAGTCCACTTCTTCAGGACCAAAGTGCTCATTCCCCCAGCTGCCAGGAATGCTGCCTGCTGACCCCTCACTACTGAGTCCTTCCCAGGAATTTCCCTCCTTGAAGGGAGCTGCCATGTCCAGGTTCACCCCCACCTCCCAGGGGAATCCCACATCCAATGACTAGTTGATACAGGGGTATAAAGTATCAACTTTGCCTCCGTGCTTGCCTCAGTGAGAGACATCTCGGAAGAGTTATCCCAGCTCCAGAGTTCCCAATGGGGGCGGCTGTGACAGCATCTCAGCCCAACTTCTCCCTCTGCCAATCCTGCTTTCTCAGTCCTGAGCACTCTCTAAGAAATGTCCCACACCTGAATCTCTAGCTCAAAGTTTATTTCCTGGGAACTCAAACTAAGGCTGCCCTCCCCTTCTCCCCGTGAGGGAGAAAATACACAGGGAGGTAGCTTGGAGATGGTGTTGTGGAGGCCACAGCCCAGGAGCCCAAATGCCCCCGTGCAGTGACTGGTTCTCTACAATGCGCGCATGTGTATGGTTGTGGGATGCTGGCAGCCGTAGAGAACCAGTGCAAGGTGCTTCCTCAGAAGACATGAAACACCATGTGTTTGGCCAAGGGAAGGTTTTATGTAATATGTGTGAGTTGGGGCAGGGGGCATGGGGAGAAGCATAAGGAAGTATATGTGATTATATGTGAGGTGAGCTGGTGTTTGTTTTCCAGGCTGGCATCCCTGCTGCAGGGCACTGCAAGAGGAAGAGACAAAAGAATGTCACCTGCTTGTGGGATTTAGCAATGCAGGCCCTCTGCAGCTACAGCCACCTGCTCTGTTGGCTACACAGAGATCTGTGTGCACAGACACACATTGTTCCTGCCTCCCAGCATGACACACACGCTGGCCCAAACACACAGGCCACACTCTGGGTTCTGGGGCTTGAGTAGGGTGGAGAGAAATTAGCCTAGCTGACCTTTATAGAAAGGATGAAACTGATGAGTCAGTCTAAGCCCCTCGGGTCAGCTCCTGGTCACAGCCAACTTCTCACCAGCGGCAGTCATGTACCTCAGCATAACCCTTCACAGGTCGTGATGCACATCCATCCATTCATTCAGTCCTCAAAGAGTTCCTGGGAGTCTGAGAGTCTGCTAGGTGGCAGACTTGCATGCATCCAGTCTTCTGACTTCCAGCTCACGCTGGCTTCATCCCACCCTCCCTGCTTATGTATTCTAGAGGGACAAGTCGGTGGCCCTGAAGGAGGGGATTGGTTCATTTGTTTCTCCAGCAAATGAACTCAATCCGCTTGCCGTCTTTCTGGCTCACAAGCTCCACTGATGATGGGGCCCCAGGTCGCTATTCACCAGAGGATGCTGCACAGATGGGGAGCTTCCCCACCACTTGCAAGAAGGGAGTGCCCAGCCTTCCTGCAGTGGGAGGGCTTTGCTGAACAAACTCCAGGCAGTGGACTGTGTCCAGGCCAGGTGGTTCCCGGGGAGGTAGAATTTGCCTTCCACCTCCCCCAGTAATTCCCCTGCCCTATTGAGACACTCACTGATAGCACTTTGGTGGACCTTGTCCCTCCTGGGGGCACCTGCGTTACTTGTTAACTTACAGATTGGGGCTGAATCTGGCATTAGAGCCTGGGTAGAGGAGGGGTTTCTTTGTGCTTGTACTCTCAGAACAACGGGAATGTTAATCACCATTTAGATTAACCTAGAACTTTACCAGGAAGCCCTGGTGACACAGTGGTTAAGCTCTTGACTGCTAACCGAAAGAGGTTCCGAGGGAGAAAGACCTGGCAATCTGCCCCATAAGGATTTTTTTTTTTTTTTAAAAACCCATTACTGTAGAGTTGATTCCGACTCGTAGTGACCCTGTAGGACAGAGTAGAACTGCCCCATAGGGTTTCCAAGGAGCGGCTGGTGGATTTAAGCCTGAGCTCTTAACCACTGTACCACCCGTGCTCCCTATAACAATTAGAGCCTAGAAAATTCTATGGAGCCGTTCTGCTCTGTCACATGGGGTCACTATGAGTTGAAAATTTACTTGATGGCACCCAACAACATCAACAGAACTTTACCAGATGCAAGACTTCACGTGATGGTAGAATCTTTTTCTGTTCCTAGGGGTGGGGATAGCTACTCTGCAGCCTAGATTTGAATGTCAGGCAGACCTGGGCTTGAATCCCCAGTGTTACTTCATATTGAGGCTGGAAGGAGCACTGGACATAGGGTGTGGGAAGTGCCGGCTCGGTGCCAGACAGAGGGTAAGTGCTCCATCAAGGGTGGCTTTCATTACTATTGTCACTTCATTGCTGCCCCCCCCCCGAACAGCAAGGTCTGAGTGAGCACAGGACAAACCCATCTTCTGCCTGCTCCATCATGTCCCATTCCCTGGCCCATGCCTGAGGGCAAGCCACTCTCTGAATGCCATCCCACTGCCTTGTTGTTGTGGTGGTTAGCTGCCACTAAGTCAGTTCTGATTCATGGCAATCTTATATGCAGAACAGAAGGAAACGTTGCCCAGTCCTGCACCATCCTCACAATCACCAGCGTGCTCGAGTCCACTGCTGCTGCTGTTGTGCCAGTCCGGCTCACCAAGTGTCTCACTTGCCCTCGCTGGCACTTTACTTCACCAAACTTCAGGTCCTCCTCCAGCGATTGATCTTGATGATGTGTCCAAAGTAAGCAAGTCAGACATTGGTCCCCACTGCCTTAAGGACTGCCAAATGCAAGGATTTCCTCCTCCAGCAGGACCTTACACTGACTCTTTGATCCCAATGAAATGGAAACATAAGACACCGGGAAACTGAGGCCAGGAAAAGGGTTTCACTTGCCTGTTAATTCCTGCAGGTGCCAGTCTGCAGCCTTCCAGACAATGCTGGTCCTTGAGCTGGGTGATGGGGGTAGACCTCAGAGGGGCTACATGCTGCCTGGAGTTGAGCCTTGCAGGGACATCGAGGATACTGTCCGGGAAGACAAATGGGAGAGGGTCTCCATCCTTCTTCTGGATTGTGACCCCTGTTTACATCCAAACCCAGACTTCTTTTACCTTATTTGAAATGTAGTAGGCACGTTTCTCCTCTCACTTTTGTTTGTTTTCCTGTATAAAGATTTTGACTATAAAAATATTAGGCTGTGTGAAATATCTACCACCATCTGTCAGCTTGTCCTCCTGTGATGGCTTGTGTGTTGCTATGATGCTGAAATCTATGCCATCCGTATTGAAAATACCAGCAGGGCCCCCCATGCTGAACAGGTTTCAGTGCAGCCTCCAGGCTAAGAAAGACCAGGAAGAAAGGCCTGGTGATACACTTTCAAAAATTAGCCAATGAAAACCCTGTGAATCACAACAAAATATTGTCCAGTATAGTGCTGGAAGATGAGCCCCCTGAGTTAGAAGGCACTCAAAATACACAGTGGCCACAATAATAGGGTTGAGCATACCAACGATCATGAAGATGGTGGAGGACCAGGCACCGTTTCCTTCTGTTGTACATCGGGTCACCATGAGTCAGGAGACTGGAAGGCAACTAACAATTACAAAAAGTAAAATATATTTGGAGCTCAGGTTATACGGCTCACCAGAAGACAGATGACCGTTCACTGGGTTCTGTGGCTGTAAAGCTGCTCAAAGCCCTATATCAGAAGTTAATAGGTAAGAAGTCAATAAATCATCTGAAGCAATTCAATGCAAATTAGGCAACCAGGTAGTTTTTTCTTTGCTTTTGTTCTTGTTTTTGTAGTTCAGCCAGCATTTATTGAGGTGTATTCCATTCCAGACACTGTGCTAAATGAGACGAGAGTTGAATAAAATACAGTATCTTTTTTATATTCTTATTTACTGGTTGTTAACGTTTTTGCCACATTTGTTTCTCTCTCTCTCTCTCTGTTTTTAAATATTGCATTGTGTTTCAGTTGAAACTTTACACAGCAAATTAGGTTCCCATTTAACAATTTTTATACAACTTGTTCCATGACATTGATTACATTTTTCACAGTGTGTCAACATTCTCATTATTTCCATTCTGTCTGTTCTGTTTCCATCAATCTAGCTTTGTTGCTCCTCTTTACCTTCTCAACTTTGTTTTAAAGTAAATGTTGACCTTTCAGTCTCATATAATTGATTATTTACGGGAGCACAGTACTCATGTGTGATATTGTTTACTTTATAAGGTGACCACCAGGAGTGGCTTGAGTTCCAGGTTCAAAGGGTATCTTAGGGTGATAGTCTTGAGGATTTCTCTAGTCTCTATTGGTCCAGTAAATCTGGCCTTTTTTTTAAGAATTTAAGTTTTGTTCTACATTCTTTTCCCTTTCTATGTGGGATCTTCTCTTGTGTCCCTGGTCAGAACAGTCTGTAGTGGTAGCTGGCACCACCTAGTTCTTCTGGTCTCAGGCTAGATGAGGCCATGGTTCATGTGGGCTATTAGTCCTGTGGACTAATTTCTTCTTTGAGTCTTTCGTTTCCTTCATTCTCTTTTGTTCTAGACAAGTAGAGACCAGTAGTTATATCTTAAATGGTCTCTCTCTCTCTCTTTCTCTTTTTCTCTGCTCCTTCCTCTTCCCTCTCTCTGAAATGCTCAAATGGTTGCTGAACCATTTGAAAGCAAGTTGCAGACATCATGGCACTTTACTCCTAAAAGCTTCAGCTTATATCTCCTAAGAACAAGAAAACTCTCCTACATGATTACAATACTAATATCACTCCCAAGGTATTTAACACTGACTCAATAATATTATCTAAAGTACATTTCCCCAATTGTCCCAAGAATGTTCTTTATAGGTTTTTCTTTTTGGTAATCTAGGATCCACTCATGGATTACGCATTGCATTTGGCATCTTCTTAATCTTTGGATAGAAAGAGAGTTCTCTAAAGGGAACGTAAGTATAATTCTCAAATACATACTTTCAAGAAAGAACTTTTGGACTCAAACTGAAAAGACAAGCTCCTTCCACAAACGACCTTTGGATGTTGCATAATTCTCATGCCTAACTACAGATGGGCAAATTATTTCTCAGACGAGCATATGGGCTCCTAATTATTCTAACAGATTAATGCCATTTGCTCCCTACACGAAGGAAAACTGGTTAAAAGTTGGTGTCAAGGGGGTCTTAGGCCCTGATCAGGGTATAGTCCATGCCCTCTGGCACATGTCCATGCCCACTGGGGGCCTAATCTGTGCTGGGCCTGTTTTAGGCATTAGAGATGCAGGACAAATACAAACCAGTCCCGCCCTCACAGAGTTTACAGTCTGGATGGAAGAGGAAAAAAAAGAGAAAGAGAGTAGGGAAATAAAATGGTCAGGCTAGATTGCAGACAGACAAAGTAGATCGAGGGACACAGCACAAGCTTGGACAGTGAGAGGAGTCACATCTACACTGGAACCTGAAGAAGGTGAATTTGCCCTATGAAGACAGATGAGTAGTAGTTTCAGCAGGAGAAACAGCCTGTGTGAAGGCCCAGGGATGAGAAGAGCTGAGAGTGTACAATGCACAAACACAAGCTCAGTTGTGCAGTTTGGGGGGAGGTAGGGTGAAGCCGAGGCTGGAAGGGTGAACCAAGGCCAGCCCAAGCTGGATGCTACCACACGCGTAAGGTATTTGAATTTTACTCTAAGACCAGCAAGGAGCCACCGAAGGGGGGTGTAACATGACTGGATTTTCACTTTACAACTATCATCCTGGTACTGTGTGGAATGACGGGGCAAATGAGCAGAGAAAGAAAGACCAGCTGGAAGGCTGTATAAGGTGCAGATGATGGTGGCCTGAATCTAAGGTAGCTGGAGTAGAGATGGAGAGAAGGGAGCAGATAGATACAAGATGGATTTTGGAGATAGAAGCCGAGGCTCTTGTAAAAAAGAATCAACATGTGGAGTAAAGAAAGGGGAGAAATCCTGCACAATGTCCAGATGTCTATAATTAAAACAATGTTTAGAACAAGGGTCCACAAACTACAGCCTGTAGGCCGTAAATAAAGTTTTATTGGAACACAGCCAGGCCCATTTGTTTATGAATTGTTTATGGCTGCTTTCAGTCCCTGTGTGGTGCAAATGGTTAACACACTTAGCCGCTAATCAAAAGGTTGGAGGTTCAAGTTCACCCAGAGGCACTTCAGAAGAAAGGCCTGGTGATCTACTTCTGAAAAATCAGCCATTGAAAGCCCTATGGCACACAGTTCTACTTTGACACATCTTAGTTATCTAGTGCTACTGTACCAGAAATACCACAAGTGGATGACTTCAACGAACAGAAGTTTGTTCTTTCTAAGTCTAGTAGGCTAGAAGTCTGAATTCAGGGTGTCAGCTCCAGGGGAAGGCTTTCTGTCTCTGTTGGCTCTGGAGGAAGGTCCTTGTCATCAATCTTCCCCTGGTCTAGGAGCTTCTCAGCACAGGGACCCTGGTTCCAAAGGCTCTTGTTTCTTGGTGGTATAAGGACCTCATGTCTCTCTGCTGGCTTCTTTCTTTTATATCTCAAAAGAGATTGGTTTAAGACACAATCTAATCTTGTAGATTGAGTCCTGCCTCATTAACATAACTGCCTCTAATCCTGCCTCATTAATATCACAGAGGTAGGATTTATAACACATAGGAAAATCACATCAGATGACATAATGGTGGACAATCATTCAATACTGGGAATCATGGCCTAGCCAAGTTGACACATATTTTGGGGGGGATACAATTCAATCCATGACAACACACATGGGGTCACCATGAATCAGGATCAACCAGATGGCAACTGGGTTTTGGTTATGGCTGCTTTCACACCACAGCAGCAGACCCGAGAAGTTGCAACAGAGACTGTATGGCCCACAAAGCCAAAAATATTTACTATCTGGTTCTTTACAGAAAATGTTTGCCAACCCCTCTTCTAGAACATTGTATTCCAGAGATGCCTCAGGGATAAAAAGGATCTTTTCGTCAAGTAAGTTTAGGCAATTCTGTGATCTGTGTTGTTCTCTCGACTGTTCACCATGGCTGTAGGAACACTGAGAACTCTGAGAATTTCTACGATAGAGATCTCTGTGCTTTATTGAAACCAACATTTCCCAAGTGTATTTGCTCATAGACCCTTTTTAAGTTTTAACCCTGAGGAATTCAACTGTGGATGCTTGCCTTAGATTAGGAGGTATACTGGAGGGGTAAAGATTGGTGAGAACAGCAGTCAGGAGATCTAGTAAGATGGCACTGAAAAGGCTAAGAATGAGACAGAAGGGCCTGAGCTAGGGCTTAGGTCAAAAAGAAGGGAGAGGCATAAGGGAGGCTGTGAAGACAGAACCTTCAGGTTTCCTACCTGGATAACTGTAGGGAGCATGAAAAGAAGTAGAAACATAGAAGGGGAGGAGAACAGGAGAAGTTGGTTTGAGGAAGAGGGCTCAATTCTAGCTTTAAAAAAAAAACAAAAACAAACCTGTTCCCATCAGGTCAATTCCAACCCATAGCTACCCTAGAGACAGAGTAGAACTTCCGCATAGGGTTTCCAAGGAGTGGCTGGTGGATTACCATTGCGCCACCGGAAACATTTTGTTAACTCAGAATAAGCAACAAACTTATGCTTCCAGGAAGATGTAGTAGATGCACTTTTTCTTATTCCTCCCACTAAGTACAGTAAAACCTGCAGAAGCCGGAACCTGTGTAAGACGGAAACCTGTCAGAGAAGGAACACTCAAATATTTTCCACTAAAACAAGTAACAGAAAAATGGTAAGACTGCACCCTGTCAAAGGTGGAAACCTTGCAAGACCTGGGGGAAGAAAAGGCAGTCTCATCGAGTTCTGACTCTTACAGGTTTCACTGTACAGCCAAAGGTTAAGTGCTGAACTACTAACCAAAAGGTTGGCGGTTCAAACCCACCCAGAGGCACCTTGGAAGACAGGCCTGGGGATTTGCTTCCAAAAGGTCACATGAGGTTGCTGTGACTCATAATCAACTCAACTGCAACAATAACAAGTACAACCCAAATCCTCTGACGCTGTAGATAAAACAAACATAAGAAGGTTCTGAAAGGTGGAGAGAAGAGGCAGATGGATAGGGAACTCCGCACCTGAAGAACTACATGGTGGTGAATTCCTTGGTTTTCTTTTTATCTCAAATATGCTGGACTGAGTGTTAGGGGAGCAGGCAACTCAGAAATGCCAACCGGCGCAGATTAAAAAAAAAAAAACCAACAAAAGCCTTCTCTCTCTAGCCAAAGGTCCGCGAAAGGGGCAGCCTAGCAAGACAGGACACTTTTAGATAATAACTGCCAAACACTACGGAAACTGCCGTGGTTCCGCTCCAACCCCTGCTAGCAATGGCCGAGTAGGGAGCCTAGACTTCCACCTTCCAGAGGCTCTAACAAGGCATTTCCACTCCCCCACTGGGGTGATGTCAGAGAAGGCCAAATAGGGAGCCAGAGCTTTCATCCCCACTGGCAGTAACAAGCCCTCCACCTGCCTGTGGTGTCAGTGGAGACCACATGGAGAGCCTGGACTCCCACCCCTCCATCAGTAATGAAGACCCTCCCCATCTGGTGTTAACAGGGGTCAAGTGGGAAACTAGACTTCTACTTCCACCTGGCAATAACGAGGCAAGATCCTCCTCCCCCTGCCAGAGTGGCATCAGAAAAAGCCAGCTAAAACAGAAGGTTTAAATAAGATCTGGAGTCTAGAAAATAATATGGAAATGTCCAGGTATTCACTGAAAATCACTCATCGTACCAAGAACCAGGAAGATCTCAAACTGAATGAGAGAAGGCAATCAATAGATGCCAACACCCAGATGACAGGGATGTTAGAATTAATATTAGATAAATTAGAATTCTCTAACATAGATTTTAAAGCAGCCATGACAAAAATGCTTCAACAAGCAATTACAAACTAGCTCAGATGAAAAAACAGAAAGCCTCAGCAAAGAATTAAAATGTCTCAGGAAAGAAATAAATGATACAAACAATAGAAGGAAGAACTAAACGGAAATTTTAGAACTGAAAAGTACAATAGCCAAAATAAAAATTTCAGTGGGTGAGCTCAAGAGCAGAATAGAGGGGACAGAGAAGAGAATCAATGAACTGGACAATAGAGTGATAGAAATTACTCAGTCTGAACAATAGAGAGAAAAACGCTGAAAAAATAAAAAGAAAAGAGAAAGAACAAAGCCTCAGCAACCTACATAACTATAAAGAAAGATCAGAGTCCCAGATGAAGACGAGAAAGATGGTGGTAAAAGTACTCAAAGAAATAAAGGCTGATCACTTTCCAAATTTGACAACAGACATAAAACTACAGATCCAAGAGCTGACCAAATTCCAAACAAGACAAACCCAGAGAAGTCCACACCAAGAGACATCATAATTAAACTTCTAAAAACTAAAGACAAAGTAAGCAAAGTATCGAACCTTTATCAGGCTATATCCTACTCTTAGAGGCTACTACAGCTGGGTGGCCAGGGCGGGGGAACACAGACTCTGTTCTTCTGGATCATGGAGGAGATGACAATGCAGGAAGCCATGAGTTTTGGGGTCAGAGACTCTTGTAGGATGTTAGGGCGACTACCTCCTGGCTTGAGGGTCCCTATGGAGAACAAACTCATACGGTTTTCGAAAAAATGGAAACAGGGCCCTTTTGGTATCTACCAGTTGCCATTGAGTTGCCCCCCAAATCATGGTAACCCCATGTGTGTCACAGTAGAACTGTGTTCCATAGGGTTTTTAATGGCTGATTTTTTGGAAGTAGATCACCAGGCCTTTCTTCTAAAGCACCTCTGGGTGGACTCAAACCTCCAGTCTTTCAGTTAGCAGCCAAGGGTGTTAACTTTTTGCAACACCCAGAAACTCCTTTGGTATCTTGTCCATTCCATTGCTGATAAGTTGATTCTGACTCACAGGGTAGAGTAGAACTGCCCCATAGTGTGTCCAAGGCTGTAACCTTTTTTTTTTTTTTTTTTTTTTGTTTGTGCTTTTCGGGAAAGTTTACAGAGTAAATTAGTTTATCATTAAACAATCAATACACAAATTGTTTTGTGACATTGGTTGCCAATGCTGCAATGTATCAACACTCTCCCCTTCTCCATCCCAGGTTGCCTATTTCCATTTGTCCAGTTTTCCTGTCCCTTCCTGCCTTCTCGTTTTTGCTTTTGGGCTGGTGCGCCCATTTAATCTTGTGTACATGACTGAACTACGAAACACGTTCCTCACATGTGTTATTTTTTGCCCTGTAGACCCATCTAATCTTTGGCTGAAGGGTGAACCTCGTGAGTGACTTCAGTACAGAATTAAAAGGGTGTCTGGGGTCCATACTGTTGGGGTTTCTCCAGTCTCTGTCAGACCAGAAAATCTGATCTTTTTTGTGTGTGTGAATTTGAATTTTGTTCTACATTTTTCTCCAGCTCTGTCCAGGACCGTCTATTGTGATCCTTGTCAGAGCAATCAGTAGTGATAGCCAGGCACCATCCAGTTGTTCTGGGCTCAGTCTGGTGGAGGCTGTGGTAGTTGTGGTCCATTAGTGCTTTGGACTAATCTTTCCCTTGTGTCTTTGGCTTTCTTCATTCTCTTCTGACCCTGTCTAAAGCAGATTCTCTATCAATCCCCACTATTAAATCTGTCTAAAGCCCTGTTTGGTTTTTTTATGTTATTTATCATTGATTTATTCATTTGAAGACTTGTTTATTGTAGGCCTGGTGGTGCAAATGTTACATGCTCGGCCGCTAACCCAAAGGTTGGAGGTTTGAGTCCACCCACAGGTATATAGGAAGAAAAGCCTGATTAGCAACTTCTGAAAAATCAGCCACTGAGAACCCTGCGGAGCACAGTTCTACTCTTATACATGTGGGGTCAGAGTCGACTCAACAACAACCTTTTTTTTCCCCCCTATTGAACTGTAAGCTCTAGAAACCACTCTTGCATCCCAAGCACTCAACACATTGTCCAGCACACAGTAGGCAGACAAGAAAGTCTTGTTGAATCAATGACTAACAAGTTGAGAAGGGAAGCAGAAGCACCTTTAAAGAGCACCTCCTATGTTTCCCGAGCTGAGCTGAGTACTTTATTTACATGATCTCATTTAGTTGTCACAGATTGACAGTGAGGTAGGTATTGTTGCTCTCATTTTACAGACGAAGAAACTGAGGGTCAGAGAGGTGCAGTCTCAAGCCCAAAGTCACACATCTACCAAGATGCAAAGCCCAGTTTTAGATATAGATTTTTTTTTTTCTGCCCATGTTTTTCCTACTCCACACAGTCACCCTGCTGAGGCAGGCTCTCTGGGTCTAAGCCCCAGCTCTACACCCTTCTTGCTGGGTAGCCTATGGCATTCACTTAAATTACTCATCTAGAAGGGGGTGAAATTCTGAGAATGGGGTGTCAAAGAGTGCACAGTGGGCAGGTAAAGTGCATTTCCTCCAATGCCTCTCTAAGCAGTTGTGCTGGAGTTTAATTTAAGTGCCTGGGTACCATGGTGATGCAAGGTCTATAAATACGCCAGAGATGCTTCCATTCAGCCATTTGCAGGTTACTGCACTTGCGCCCCCACCCCCGTTTCCCACCAGGGCTCGGCTTCTGCTGGTGGAGTGGTAGGGGAGGAAAGCACTGCTTTGCAGGAACTCCCTCCTCCCACCCCCACTTTCTTTCTCCTCTACACACCCCCACCCTTGGAACTGAGATCTCATCTCTACCTCCTCCTTCAGTGCATAATTCATTTCCTAGTTGGTGAAACTTCCAAGACAAAACAGCTCCCAGCCCCAGTACCCAGGGGACTCTGATGGGAGAGTCAGAACCAGAGCGGCCACTCAAACTCTCCTGTCAGCCCCAGGGTAACCTCTTGTCCAGGAGAAATCCAGCTTAGTAGATGAATGTGCCTGCAAGGGGTAAAAGGTGGGGAAGGGGAAGTCAGGCAACAGAGGGAGAAAACTGCTCCTTGCATGGAGACAGCTCAGCTCCTCGTACCGAAACCCCAGCCGGTCTTACTGACAGCACCGGGAGAGCTGCCAAGGGTCAGGCTGATCTACTGGATCCTTCAGCGCAGAATTCAAATCCCCACCTCAGTGCTGCTCTCTCATGGAAGCTTGGCTATGACAGGCTTTAGACTGGCTCCCCAACCTCCATGAGCCTTCTCCAACCACTCCAAATAGAAATGTAACCCAAACAAAAGTGGGAGTTCAAGACTAGTCTCCTAGCTTCTCCTCCACCCCCTTCCAACCAGACTGTTGCCCTGAAGTTCCTCCTTCCTAAGCATTCAGCAATTCTGGCAATTGAGTAGAAAATGAAAAACCCAGCGGAAGGAGCTGAGGCTGAATCTTAGGTCTATTATGTACTTTGTGACTGTGGAAAAGTCATTTTGCCTCTCTGGGTCTTCCTTTCCTCATCTGTAAAATGGGACTAAGTAGAACTGGGGCAATGAGTCATTATTCACATAAACTCCATCTCCTTATTTGTCAAATGAGTAGTCTATCCTTGATTAAAGGGGGCAGTGGTAGTTGAGTGGTAGAATTCTCACCTTGCACGTGGGATACCTGGTTCCATTCCTGGCCAATGCACCTCATGTATAGTCACCACCTGTTTGTCAGTGGAGCTTGTGTGTTGCTATGATGCTGAACAGGTTTCAGCAGAGCTTCCAGACTAAGATGGACTAGGAAGAAAGGCCTGGAGATCTACTTCCAAAAATCAGCCAGTGAAAACTCTATGGATCACAACGGTCTGATCCCATTTGTGTATGAGGTTGCCACGAGTTGGAGACCATCTCGACAGCAGCTAACAACAAGATGCTAGATTTATTTTAATTTATTTGCCACTGCTGTATTAAGTCCTGAAGACCCAGAGATAAAGAAGAAACCATCTCTACTGCTTGGGTTCTCATATTGCCAAGGTTTCTTCCACCCGAACTTTCTCTGGCTTAGGATGTTGTCCTATCATTGAAGAAAAATAGTTATTGGTGCAATTATGAACCTTAAATAATGCACAACTAAAGTGAGGGCACGTTGTTGGCTCAATCACTCCCCAAGCTGTGTGGGAGGGCCAGCATGAGGTAGGGAGGTGCAGGCATGGAGTAGGAAGAAAAATCTCAGCAGAGGTTTCCTGAGCCTCCATTTCCTTGAAAAATGCACACGCTAACAGGAAGCGAGCTGCTGTTGACATCTCTGTTCCTTTTTTTAAGCTTAATTTCTCCTCCACACCACCTCTCTCCATGAAACATGCTCGCCTGTCTGCCTGAACTCCCTGAAATGTGTGTGGGAAAACAGCCTTTCTTCTTTACTGTCACCATGGGGAAAGGATTGAAGTGGGCCTCTTTCTTAAAAACAACCTGTCTCAGGCTCAGGTGTCTCCCATGGGTCACCTGGATGGGAAAGCAAATGAAGAAAGGCTTAGGCTTGCGGTCACTCCTTCTGCTTGGCTCCAGCACTGGCCATGCACATCTCCTCCAACAGATAGCCAGACACCACCCCAGGAGCAAGGCCTGGAGAGGCCTTGGCTTCTTGTCTTCAGATTCCTGAAGTTCAGTCACCTGTGGAATAACGTCCACTTCAGCCTATCACGTGGCTGAGCTGGTTTTACCTTTAATCCTTTTCACATTTGCCTGCAGCCTCCTTGCAGAATGCCTGGGGATGATTCACCCACCATCACATGGGCAGGCAATCATCTGTTTTATTGTCTCACCCAGCTTGCAGCTTCTGGGAGATAACCTAGGATTCTTTTGTTGTGGGGTGGGGGTGGGAGGTGAGAAGGGCGAACAGATCAAGGCCTTAAGGAGTCAGTATCTGCTATGGTCTCTTCTTTCTTGCTCCCAGCCCAGGTCTAAAGGTCTAAAAGAATAAGCCATTTGGAAATGCTAGTGGCTTGCACACCTGGGCTAAAAAGAAAGTTGGATTTGGCAGCCTACAAAGTGTTTTCCCTTCACAGCCAATGCCAACCACTGAGAAAAGTTGGTCGGAAAACAGCAGATGAAATCAGCAATGGGGAGGGTTATCACAAGCAGCCATGTACAATTTCAGGAAGGGAAAGGACAAGGGGTTGTGTTTTGAACAGAAAATACTTCATCGATCTGCATTTAATAGATACGTGCTTGCTACGAGGCATGGTTATCCAAATGTACCACAGTGGGGCCCCAAAGATGGTGGCTAATCACTGAGTACTAAGCCCTTTACATCTGTCATCTCACTTAGCCCTTAGAGCAAGCCCTAAGGAGTGGATAGGAGCCCTGGTGGTGTAGTGGTTTAATACTTGGCTGCTAACCAAAAGGTCGGCAGTTTGAACCCACCAGCCATTCTGAGGGAGAAAGATGTGGCAGTCTATCCATAAAGATTACAGCCTTGGAAACCCTATGGGGCAGTTCCACTCTGTCCTATAGGGTCATTATGAGTCAGAATATACTCGACAGCAACGCGTTAAGGAGTGGATATTATTATGTGATTTTTTTTCAGACCTAAGACTGGGACTCGCCAGCTAGAAAATAGGGCATGTTTCAGACCCTAGCAGCCTGATTTCAGAGGTCTTGCTCTCAGTCAAAGATGCTGAAGCAAACATCAACAGAGATGTATCTTCTACATCCTAGTTTGGTGAGTAGCATCTGGGATCTTAAAAGCTTGGGAGTAGTCATCTAAAGATACAACCATTGCTCTCTACTCATCTGGAAAAAAAGAGAAAGAAGGAAACCAAAGACTCAAAGAAGTAACTAGTCTACAGGACAAATAGTCTACATGAACCATGGCCTTACCTATCCTGATACCAGAAGAACTAGATGGTGCCCAGCTACCACTACTGACCATTCAAATCAGGGCCACAATAGATGGATCCTGATAGAATGGGAGAATAATGTGGAACAGAACCTCAAATTCCTAAAAAATGAAACAAAACAAAACAAAACAAAAAAAAACATCTACTGGACTGGTTGAGACTGGAGGACTCTCTGTTATCCCGAGACACACTTCAAAACCTTGAACCAAAAATAACCTCTGAGGTCAACTTGCATCTAAATAACAAATTGGCTTGAAAATAATGAATATCACTTATACGCACTGTGCTCCTTTAAAAAAATCACCTGTATGAGACCAAACGGTCAGCAATCACTTTAAAACAAAGAGGAAAATATAAGAGTCAGGGAAATTAGATTAATGAAAACAGAACAACCAAAACAGAAATAATGAGAATGTTCATGCGTTGTGAAGAATGTAACCAATATCACTGAACAACTTGTGTAGAAATTGTTGAATGGAACCTAAACTGCTGTGTGAACTGTAAATATTATTTTTTTAAAAAATACAAAAAAAAAAATCAACAGAGACAAACATTTGTCTGCATGAATAATATTCCAGATCTAGACCATAAATATATTCCGGAGTTATGGAGTAATTAAAAAAATAATAAAAGGACTATAGCTTAATGGCTGAGCACATGGTCACTGGAGTCAGACAGACCTGGCCCCGCACCGCCACTCATTAGCTCTGTATCCCTGGGCAACAACCTAGCCTCTTAGAGTCTCAATTTTCTCATGTGTAAAATGGGTATAATAGTAGTCCCTACTCCAAAGGGCTGTTGTGAGGATTAAATGAGATCATGTATGTGAGACACTTAGTTCCATGTTGGCTTTACTTTTGGGCTATTACCCAAATCAATAATTGGAAGTTTTTATATACTGAAGGCTTAGCCCAAGCAGAGAAAGTACAGATGGCTGTGGGAACCCCTCCTGAAGGGATGGGGAAATCCTTCTTTGGGGTGGTGGGGGCCAGCCTGAGGCCCACATTCCTGGACTCTCGTGCCTGGCACTTAGGAAAGAAAGGAAGGAAGGTAGGAAGGAAGAGAAGGAGGAAAGGTGGGCCAAACACAGCCCATAGGCCTGGCTTCAGGGAAATAACTAACTTTGCAGAAGGTGTTTGGAGGTGAGGAGCTCACCATGGGGGGGTCTTCTCTATCAAGAGGGGATGAGATTAAAAACATGGGACTCCCTCCCTTGCTCAGCATACTCTGGCCAGATGGCACAGGCTGCCTGCCCCTCTGGAAGACATGGGATAAGAGAATCCACCACACTAGGCTTCATTCCTCCAGTCCAGCTTTCCATGATTCCATCATATGTTCCGGGCCAGAAAAAAAAAAAAAAAAAACAATGGTTAAACACATACTTGGGAAACATAGCTATTGAGGGGATGACCAAGCACAAAGCTGATCCTTAACTCAATCCTGCTACTTTTTTTTTTTTTGCATTTACTGTTGTTACTCTCTCAAAAAAACATTGTCTCTAATTTTCTTTAATTCTTAAATTTTTTTCAAAATGGAATTGAGCTTTGCTTTCTTTTTTCTTCTGCAAATCCATAATACAATAACTACCTCAAAAGATCACAGAAGACAATAGCATGTGAAGCTGCTAGACCACACGCTGACACAGGGAAGTACTCAATTTAGCTAACAACAACAACAATATCCTTATTATTACTTTCACAAAGTATTTCCCTGACACTGTCTGGAACTCTTCCTCAACTCTTCCCACTTCTAACTTTAGGGACCCTGAGGAGACAGAACTACATCTGCAATACTGGAGTGGGGGTGGGGAGGGGACTGAAATGTCATGGGGAGAAGGATTGAATAAGAGGGTGACAGATGGCAGTGTTGGGGGAAGGGACCTGAGATCCTGGAAAACTTATGTTCCCTGATTTGCAAGATTGTTTCCGTTTAACCACTTCTTGCCTGACTCCTGAGTCTACTAAGCAAAGAAGGAGGGAGTTGTGAGATTTGGGGCCACCTGTGCCAAGAGCCTGGACACTCGGGGTGGTGAAAGCCAGGACCATTGGAAAGCAGAGGTAAAGCAAGTCTTGCCCTAGCCTCCGGGGGCTCCAGAGTCTGAGTCCAGGACGCAAGTAGGGGCATCCTCCCTTCCCCCTGGCAGGGGCAGCGAAGGGGTAGCCGGTGGTTTGGACTGTCCCACGAGGGGGCGCGTCCCCAGCCCTAGGACCCGCCCTCGCGGCGCTGGGCGCGGGGAGGGGACCCGGGAACCCAGGAGCTCGGCGCTCCGCCTCCCGTTTCCGGGGCAGCGCGGCTACCTGCACCGCCCGGGCCGCACCTGGCGGAGGCAGAAAGTCGCAAACCCAGCGAGCGCAGAGCGGCAGAGCCGAGAGGAGGGGACAGCACCCGGCTCGGGGGAAGAAGAGGCGGCGGCGGCGGCGG